>NC_139253.1:39778509-40978509 GCF_977018435.1 Lepisma saccharinum
TGCGTGCTCTAATTTTCTGTCTGCTTCGTGACGTGCATCCAGATCCGTCTGCGTGGTGTTGTAAGCGATGTCGTGATTTTTGCATGCGGCGTCCAACGGATTCACACTCTTGTATATACGTCGTTTCTCACAACGTTACAACGTTTAGAAAGTCGTTGATTTTGTTTCTGTATTTTCCGTCGTTGGGTTTCCTCGTCATGTCGATCGTCGCGAATCCGAAATCGTCACCGTTCCAGCAAGTAGAGCAACAACGTTCCGAAAATTGATTGTAGTTCATGTCTCCGCCTACGTAGTCATCGTACGCGTGCTTGAGGTTGGTGTGATCTTGACGAAACAAACATATGAAATTAGCGTTGTCGCGTACTAACTGTTTTGGAATTTTGGAAAACGTTTGAGCTAGGTAGAAGCAATCCATTTTTTTGTGACGACCTTACGTGAAAAAGTTGCGAATTTCATTTTGATTTTCCAGGATGGCGTCGTCGAACACAACGACTGAATTTTCACGACAATCGTCGAGTGGTTTTATTTCCGAGGCGAACGTTGCAATATCCAGACAAGTTACCTTTTGAGATGCATTAACCTGGCTACCAGTACTGCGGACCGGGTACCAAACTCGAGAAAAAATTGGAGAGAGGGGACAAGAGTGTGAATCCGTTGGACGCCGCATGCAAAAATCACGACATCGCTTACAACACCACGCAGACGGATCTGGATGCACGTCACGAAGCAGACAGAAAATTAGAGCACGCAGCTTTCGAAAGGTTCGTGAGCAGATACGCATCGCTGGGTGAACGGGTCGCCGCACTGGGTAGAGTCCAGCGCAGATAATTCTGCCGTGCGATGCGCGAAACAACTAAAAAAGCAGTGTTGCTAATAGAGCAGATAGAAAAATCGCTGCAGTGCGCCGATGCACAGCTGTTACGTACAACAATAAAATTAGAGAATTCAGGTCTATCTAACGTTGAGTTTTAAACGTCATGCATTATACCAGGACTAGGATTAATATGTACTAACAAGTGACTTTGTATGTAGCTACATACATATGGACTAAAAATTCGCAAAATATGAACTAACACATAAGTAAAATTACCAAAAATGCTGCAAAAAAGACTTCTTCATACGATTCCTTATTTGAGTGATTTCAAGCAAAATAAAAAAATATATATATTATTTTTCATTGCATTAATACACTGGTGGCGTTCTAATTTTTCACTTCCAAAACCCGTATACACTGGTATGGAACTGCAACGGCAGATAATAACATGCCAACGTGTTAAACCGCTACAATTGCACCATAACACTCCTCCTGAAGCAGTATTATTATTTCCTCTCTGAGATCGGCGACAGTCGGTTGCCTTTGTTGTACATTTACAAAAGATGCCGGCTTCCACAACAATAACAAGTACATATACTGCCACTAGACGATAAGCTGCGCGGCTTTTTTTTTTTGTTATGAACCAGAGCCGGCACTAGTCATTTTGCCTCCCTGGGAGGTGGCGGCAGATGCCGCTCTATTTCGATTTTTTTTCCCGGTCATTACGCGGCAACGGAAAATTGAAAATCAATATATTCCTAACTAAAACATCAAAATATAAAATAAATAATAAGACTTCTTATGTTATTTCAATACTATTCAGCGCAAAAGAATATCTCGCTCGATCACAGTTTTCAATAGGCTTATCACCCATCAAAGCATGGCAATTTTAACACAGAAAACAATATGTATCGCATTAAGCAGCAAAAATAACAGCCTCCTCTATGCAATTTCTACAAAAACACGTGCCGGAGCCAGAGTTGAAATGATGTTGGAGCTACATAATTTATTTATTTTGAATAATTCCAAAATTATGAAATATGAACAATTTGTTGCTGCTGTTCGCTGCTCTCTTGCCAAAATGCTTTATTGGGATGCTAACACCATGACTGGCTTCCTCCTTCATGAACTCGCACACGTTGCTTAGAATTTCCCGAGCTTGGTTATGCCAGGTTTTTGATTTCAACTTCGACAGAACTGGAGGCATTATGGAATTTAACGTTCATTAGCAAACACACACTTTTACATACACACACGCAATACACGCACACAACGTCAAACCGGTCAAATACTTAGTATAAAATAAAAATATGGTACTTCCAATCCAACAAAACTCACCGCCACTTTACCTGCCTTTTCCCCTTCCATGACAGAAATAGTACTTCATTATTACAGTTGGCAACACTAGTTACTAGCTAGCCAATAAACATGCACTGCATAAAAAAGCAAGCACTACGCGTGCTATATTGCCACATTAGCACCCCTACCGAACGGTGGGAACCGCGAGCTGGAGCGCTATTCAATTGTTTTCAATGATGTTTGCGCGAGTGTGTCCAGGAATAGAATAACAATATGGCAACAATAGCAAAAATTATCGAGCAGGGTAGAACACATGATGCTAAGAGAGAGGGAGACGAAACGAAAATTCGTTTCTACGCAACGGCAAATTTACGTGTGTGGCACTCTACCACCATCGCCACGAACACGAAACAAAAATTGGGGTAGGGTATATAAATAACATAGAGTAAAAAATAATAATAATAACAACATGTCTCGTATAACTGATTTGCCGCCCGAGCTACTATGTAAAATATTTAAACACGTAGTAAACGGAGATTGTAAGGATGTAGGGAAACTTGTAATCATAGCAAGAACGACGCCAGAATTTCGCATCCCTTGTGAAATGGTTCTCAAGAACCATCTTCGGGGGATCAGCGGCCTGAGGTGCGGTGATCTCAACATTCTGCTTTCGGCTGCAGGGGAAAAATTAAACGAGAGGTTGGACGAACTGGACGAGGCAAGGCAGGGAAGAAGACGGTACACAGTAGATTGGTACAAGTCTATGCAGGAGACGGAAGATATCATTACGCACATCATCGCGTTTTCCGAAGCACGGACTTTCTTCCTCTGTTAAAAAAATAATAATATATATACGTGTCAAAAAAAACAACTTGAAGTTGGCAATAGAAATATTTTTTCCACACTTAGAGTACAGTTTGGTCGCACATATTCGCTTTCCCCGGCACACAAGTACGACAGTGCCTTTAAAAAATGTTTACTTGACACAGCAGTTTGGCACGTAGGGCAATTTTTTACAGAACGCATAATGCAGAGATTTTTTGGGGGTATGTTATTTAATATCCAATGCTGTGCAATGCAAAATATAATTGTTCACTTTTTTTTTAACTATTCTCTATGACCTTACTTGGGTTTTTTTTTGTTTTTTTTCGCCAAATTATATGCTTCTAGTCTCCTATACAATACAATATACGTACAATATTGTCAACAGTATCATATTTGAGCAGGTCGCTTGTCACCTAAACACTACAGCTCACAGGTTGGTAAAATCTGACATGAAAGCAGATAATACGCTTAAGTCTTATTTATACGTAATTTTCACGGCGGCGTACAATATTGTCAACAGTATCATATTTGAGCAGGTCGCTTGTCACCTAAACACTACAGTTTACAGGTTGGTAAAATCTGACATGAAAGCAGATAATACGCTTAAGTCTTATTTATATGTAATTTTCACGGGTGTACAATATTGTCAACAGTATCATATTTGAGCAGGTCGCTTGTCACCTAAACACTACAGCTCACAGGTTGACAAAATCTGACTTATTTATATATAATTTTCACGGACGTACAATATTGTCAACAGTATCATATTTGAGCAGGTCGCTTGTCACGTAAACACAGGTTGGTAAAATCTGACATGAAAGCAGATAATACGCTTAAGTCTTATTTATATGTAATTTTCACAGGGCATACAATATTGTCAACAGTATCATATTTGAGCAGGTCGCTTGTCACCTAAACACTACAGTTTACAGGTTGGTAAAATCTGACATGAAAGCAGATAATACGCTTATGTCTTATTTATATATAATTTTCACGGACGTACAATATTGTCAACAGTATCATATTTGAGCAGGTCGCTTGTCACCTAAACACTACAGTTTACAGGTTAGTAAAATCTGACATGAAAGCAGATAATACGCTTAAGTCTTATTTATATATAATTTTCACGGGCGTACAATATTGTCAACAGTATCATATTTGAGCAGGTCGCTTGTCACGTAAACACAGGTTGGTAAAATCTGACATGAAAGCAGATAATACGCTTAAGTCTTATTTATATGTAATTTTCACGGACGTACAATATTGTCAACAGTATCATATTTGAGCAGGTCGCTTGTCACGTAAACACAGGTCGGTAAAATCTGACATGAAAGCAGATAATACGCTTATGTCTTATTTATATGTAATTTTCACGGGCGTACAATATTATCAACAGTATCATATTTGAGCAGGTCGCTTGTCACCTAAACACTACAGCTCACAGGTCGGTAAAATCTGACATGAAAGCAGATAATACGCTTAAGTCTTATTTATATGTAATTTTCACGGCGGCGTACAATATTGTCAACAGTATCATATTTGAGCAGGTCGCTTGTCACCTAAACACTACAGCTCACAGGTTAGTAAAATCTGACATGAAAGCGGATAATACGCTTAAGTCTTATTTATATATAATTTTCACGGGCGTACAATATTGTCAACAGTATCATATTTGAGCAGGTCGCTTGTCACGTAAACACAGGTTGGTAAAATCTGACATGAAAGCAGATAATACGCTTAAGTCTTATTTATTATGTAATTTTCACGGACGTACAATATTGTCAACAGTATCATATTTGAGCAGGTCGCTTGTCACGTAAACACAGGTCGGTAAAATCTGACATGAAAGCGGATAATACGCTTAAGTCTTATTTATATGTAATTTTCACGGGCGTACAATATTGTCAACAGTATCATATTTGTGCAGGTCGCTTGTCTCACCTAAACACAGGTCGGTAAAATCTGACATGAAAGCAGATAATACGCTTATGCCTTATTTATATATAATTTTCACGGGGCGTTCAATATTGTCAACAGTATCATATTTGAGCGGGTCGCTTGTCACCTAAACACTACAGCTCGCAGGTTGGGAAAATCTGACATGAAAGCAGATAATACGCTTATGCCTTATTTATATATAATTTTCACGGGGCGTTCAATATTGTCAACAGTATTATATTTGAGCGGGTCGCTTGTCACCGAAACACTACAGCTCACAGGTTGGGAAAATCTGACATGAAAGCAGATAATACGCTTATGCCTTATTTATATATAATTTTCACGGGGCGTTCAATATTGTCAACAGTATCATATTTGAGCGGGTCGCTTGTCACCTAAACACTACAGCTCGCAGGTTGGCAAAATCTGACATGAAAGCAGATAATACGCTTATGCCTTATTTATATATAATTTTCACGAAGCGTTCAATATTGTCAACAGTATTATATTTGAGCAGGTCGCTTGTCACCTAAACACTACAGCTCGCAGGTTGGGAAAATCTGACATGAAAGCAGATAATACGCTTATGCCTTATTTATATATAATTTTCACGGGGCGTTCAATATTGTCAACAGTATCATATTTGAGCGGGTCGCTTGTCACCTAAACACTACAGCTCGCAGGTTGGGAAAATCTGACATGAAAGCAGATAATACGCTTATGCCTTATTTATATATATAATTTTTCACGAACATACAATATTGTTAAGAGCGTCAGTTTCCGTAGAGCTCTCTTTTTCCATCTTTCCTCTATACAGTGAAGCTGTAGAAGACACAATTAGCTAACCTAGCATACAACATACCTTCCTAATTAATATGGATATTGTCACACATTCCTCTTATTTTATACTGTTGTAAATAGAAAAAATTATGTACGGTAAATATTTTGTACATTATAGGAAAAAAATGCAAAATATCCCCCAACTTTAATTCGAATCGAGTCGAATTTTTACATATTCTCACGCCGGCACATATGCTGTTCTATTTTGCTTCTTTTACTTGCCTCGCTTAATTAACTCTCGCTAATTAGCATTTTTTTGGAAGAAGTCAACTAGAACAACATATGGCGGTATGAGAAATATGCAAATCAAGGAACATTTTAGCAATATATGGGCCCTAGCAATTAGCTTTCTCGACTAAGAGTACTCTTTCAAACATCTTCTGCTGATCGTATTACTAAACGAGGACGTTTAAAATGTTTGGGTGTTGAAAAAGTTTGACCCTACTTTTTTATTTCTATTGTTTGCTAATAGATAGCGCTAATAGTACCCCCTCCCCTCCCCTCTCCCCTCTTCTCCTCTGCTGTATGACAAATAGCACAAACATAAAAATCAAGATTTTGGAGAGCAAAACATAAAATTTGCATGCATCTGATGTCGAACCAGGAACTTTTATCTTTCGGGGAGTCAACATTATTTTTTTACTCAGTCGTCATATAACATGAACACACGCAAATATTCACATGTGCTTTTTATTATTTTGTGTTCGGTAAGTAAAAGTATATTCTTACATAAATTATTGTTTAATTTAATAAATTGTAAACTCGGAGCCTGCTATACTAACACTCCTTCTGTCTATTGAAAGCGAATGTTGCGTGCATACGGAAATAACACAGAAAAAAAAGCGGATGGAAGCAATTTAAAATCAGTGGAGCAAGGTCAGTATTACGAGAGCGTAAAAACATGTGCTTTCATTCAACTTCGAAAAATAAGAATAAATGTATGCATACAGAACACATATGCTTTCTTTTCACAGTTGTAAAAACATATAAATTGTACATGAAGTAAGTTACGGGAAGGCTCTCTCTTTTATGTCTGTGTATATGTTGTACAATTAGGTACAAGTTGTTGTACAATTAGGTACGAATTGTTGTACAATTATTCCTAGGCCCCCAACAGTATTGCCAGACATAAAAAATACATGGACCCCTCAGACCCTTTGATGAAAATTTACAGTGAAAAACCCAGTAGGTTAACAACACTGTCAAAAAATCTACGGTAGTGTTTACAGATGTAAACAGAGGCAATAAACCCCCCCCCCTCATAAAAGGCTACAGTAAAAACCCACAGTCTTGCCAACTCTGCTCTCAAAATGTACATCATAAAAAGCTACGACGAGCGCCACAACCTTGGTGATTTTTTCGGGTAAGGAGTTGGCAACACTGCGCCTTACGAGAGAAATCCATTAAGGCGATCGAGCCCCACATGATGATTCGAGCCCCAATTGAGGGCCCAGTACTCTCTATTTGCCCCTACTTACATAATTGTGGTAAATAAAGTGCTTATCGGCATATTATGACCAGGGAACATATTTATATGTAAATGCACATCTTCGTGTGATATATATAAATAAATCCCATTTTCCATTATCCTAGTGATTTCGTATTGTGATATGTAAAGTCGGAAAGTGATTTTTTTTATTTTCCATATTCGCGCATATTTGAGCACCGATTTTTAGTTTCTATCAATTTTCCATATTCATGTTCTCACTACATTTTTCCATCCTGTGTTATATACCAAAGGCTATATTCTGAACGTTTTCTGATGGTGCACAATTGTTATTTTATTTTGCTTTTCTGCCACTTTTGGCTAATCGCGACGCTGAGGATCAGTGATGATATGATAAAATTTAAGATGGTACACTCACAAATAACTCCATGCCCAATTCGTGACGGGGACTTCTGGCGTCGTTGCAAGGTGTGATAACCACTCCACCGTTGAAGTCGACACTGTTTTAAATCTTGACAATAGACAACGCATCTGTTATTCTAACATTGTTGTCAACAATACAGAATATGAACTCAAGCTTTCCCTGCGAGATCCATTGCATATTTTAAATATGCTTCCATTATTTCATGGCTTATTGAAATCAATATAAATCGCTGTTTAGGGTAAACTGGTGAAGATTCACATTATTTTGGTTGCATGATTATACAACATAATAGAAAAATGCTTTTAGGATGCTCGTAGCTTCTAAAAGACACTTCAACGAGAAAAACGTTACGAATAAAAGATTTTCGTCTTTATGTCCTTTTATACAATGTGAAAGCTTACCGACGTTTGTGTGGCGCCACATAACTTTAAACTGAAAATTCGAACATGAGTCACAACAGTCGGACTGTGCGACGTCTGGGATCCCGGGTTCGAATCCTGGCCTGGGCATGGCTACATCCTTTCATCAATTTCATCGTACCAACACTCATCCCCATCGTCGCGATTAGACAAAAGTGAGAGAAAAGGAAAGTATAGTAATCCAAACCAATCACACAATCAAGGAACACAAAAATTAGATATTCATGAATTTTACTGTCAGACCAGGACAAACATCAATGACTGAATGAATCGAATACGAGTTACCGGTATTCAAAAGTTATTGCATAATTTGTCAAGTATAATTTAAAACGTCAAAACGTCTTTGCTCCGCTACACTTCCATAAATATTAACAGTCAGTGCATGTTTTAAGTCAACTTTATGCGCAGATAGGCTAATCGAGACTACAGTTTAAAGTGGGACCCGACACACTGTGATATGCTGAAAAAGGTAATTCAACCGCGTCACCTTGATTCGAAGGAGGCGCGTTGCCACTACGTCATCGAGATGACACCGACATTTTAACTAAAGAAATATATAATGTTTCGGAGCACTATGTAATTGTAGTTGCTTGTACGTATTGTGTCCAGTTCCACATCTATTTTCAAGGATGCAGTTTATCAAACCTCATTGCATATGAAACTAGAATAAAAAAGGGTAAAACATTATTCTAGTCGGATAATAAAACCCCAAGATTCTTCTTATGAATATTCATAATTGAACTGTATAAAATTTGAGAGGACTGGTTGCGGGGGTGTGGGGGAAAGGGGTGTGAACGTCCCATGTGTCTAATGAATATATTGCTCTCTGGCGAACAGGTGGTTATTTTCGCGCCGTTCGCAAATACGAAGCTACTCAGATTGCGAGTGAATTTATTTACGAGCAAAGTGAAGCCAATTTTTTTTTGTTGCTTGTCTCTCTGTGCTGCGTAGTTCATCTTGTTCATAAAACATGTTTCTGATAGGTTTTAAACTCGTGACTTTTAGATTTTCTTTTCAAATTTGATATTTGCTGTGCTTTCTTTTGTTGACCTTAGCTATACCGTGCATAGTTTCAGAAGCATCACAGAATTAACACCACTGACATTAATCTCTTAAACTACTTGCTTTCCGTGTGTTATTATGACACATAACAAGCACGTAGATTGATAATATTCTAGGGATGACAACAAATTCCGGATAACGGATATTTTGATTTCAAAATATCCGATATTCGTTTTGGATGCAACGGATAATCCGGATATCTTGATAATTCGTATATACGATAAGACTCCGGATAACGTACACATTTGGATATCCGCACATTTCGGATAATCAGAATATCCGGTTAATTCAGATAATCCTAATATCCACATAATCCAGATTATCTTGATATCCGGATAGAAAATTATCCAATATCCGGAAGAAATTATATCTGTATTTGGCCATCCATATAATATACAACAACAGAGCACAATACGGATTGGATTGATTTGTTGTTTTAAGTCCACTTTATGCACAGTAAGGCTAATCGGGACTGGACCTACAGTTTAAAGTGGGATCCGAACAACTATGTGCCTCCACCGGGAGTCGAACCCGGGACCCCTTGATTACAAGGCGACGACGCTACCACTGCGCCATCGGGGAGGCCATAGAGCACAATACGCAACACCTTTATTCAAGATAGCAAATGTATGGGAAAAAATATGAGAACTTGGAAAGGTAGATCACACAAGAACGCATTTGCACCATTTGTGCAGTAGATATTTTGTATTGATGCACAAATAAGCTCTGTCTCAAGAATCTGTCGATCAAGTCCGCACATAACGGTAGAGGAGGGGAGAAAGCGAGTGGGCGGAGCAACCCAGTGCGAGTTGCTGCAAACGGCTCGTAGCTGCTCTCACTTCCCCAGTCACGCGTTCATAGCAAGGACAGTTTACTTTCTCATGGTAGACAAGCTTTAGCATTAAGAGGTCATAGTGCGGGGGAAAAAGTGGCATAAAGTTGGGAGGGAAACTGTCCTCCACGCCCCCTCTAATCACCATCACTGGTTATAACATGTAAGCAGAAGTGTAACCTTATTGTACCAGAAATAATAATAATAATTATTATTATACACATCACACTCCTTATAATAAATTCAACACCCAGTGATCAGCACGGCGAGCTACGACGCCAGAGATCCCAGGTTCGAATCCCAGTCTGGGCATTGGTGTCCTTTGTGAGTGTCTGTTCATTAATTTCATCATATCATATCCTCATATTCGCAATTAGTGAAACGAGGCAGAAAAGCGAAGAAAAATAAACCAAATCAATCAATCATTCAATCAACCTCCACACCCCTAAATCAAAGAGCCTGCACCCCACACCGCCTCCCCCTCATGGCATTATACCCTGTCCCTGCTCTGTCTGGATCAGGGCCGCGCAAAGCAGCAGAGAAGGGGAGAAAATCAAGTGGGCGGAGCGAAGCACTATACGCTGCTGCGAAGACTGGTAACTTCAGTCGGCTTCCAACTCTCCAAGCAATTGTCTCTCGCGTGTTCATTGGTTTAGCCGTCTCGTGTCACTACACCCTGTCCCATCTATCTCCGTAGCAGGCTAATGAAAACAATTCTGCTCAAGTAGTGACGCGAGACGGCTTCACCAATGAACACGTAAGTGGGAATGAGATTATATAGAAGGGTGGGGGACTGCAGTCACCAGCCTTCGCAGCAGCGTGTACTACTTCGCTTCGCCCACTCGATTTTCTCCCCTTCTCTGCTGCTATGCGCGGCCTTGCTATAGAGATAGATGGGACAGAGTACAGTAGAATTAAGTAGTGCAATACTCGTCGAGAGCCACTGCTATATCCGTTTACGCTCTTCTCGTCTTGTTTTCCTTCAATCTTCCAGTTCCAAGATCTGTTCCCTTTAATGATAAGCCCTCGGTGCGTCCAAATGCAAACTCCTTCATCACGTGCGCTAGCTAACGATTAAGTACGCAAACTGAACCTCCTGAACTTTGCAAATTGAATTCGGCGCCCGGTCTCTTTAGCGTTGCCGCTGTTTAGCTTCCCGGCCGCAAAACTTGCTCTCGCCGACCGTTCACTCCCCGGGAACTTCGGGAACTTTCGGGAACTTTGACCAAGACCTTGTTCCTCATTCCGTTCGCCTAGCGCCTTCACAAATCATCACACTTCCACCCTTCCTGGAGCCAGCATCCGCGATCTCTTCTCCTTTGTCAGGATCTGGAGTCTTCCGAAGATGTCAACAAACTGGAGAAACTTCCAGAGTTTCTCCAGCATTTCTGTTAGAAAATGAATCACTGCATTCATAGCTACGTTGAAGTATTCATATTGGTTTTCTTTACAGCATGACAAGTTAATTTGAACCTGTGCACCTTGTTATATAGCTGTATATACATGGAGTACTATTACCACCTGCCTCCCTGGCGGAATGGTTATCACACCCCACTACGACACAAGGGGGCCTGGGTTCGAATCCCGGCCTGGGCATGTGTGTTCCTTGAGTGTCCCTTCATCAATTTCATTCTTTCGTAACTCATCCTCATCTTTGCGATTAGCCAAAAGTGCCAGAAAAAAGTAAAATAAACCAAATCAATCAATCAATCAATAATACTCTTACCACAACACACGTAGCAAGAGGTTTTGTAATAGTATAGTATCTCAAAATGGTACTTTTTTTGACATTGCAAACTGACTATTAGTTCATGAAAGCTGGTATCATTATGGCGAAAATATACATGTATCAAAAGCAGCCGAAAGTTACATTTTCACTAAATAAAGTGACCACATTCTTAAGAATGTCTTGTTAGGTTGTTAACATTCTATGGAAATAATTGAAAGTGCTGTTTTCTGCTTAAGCGGATATAATTTTATGTTGATCAATTCCGTTTATAAGCAAACAAAAATGGTTCATAACCTAGATAGATGGAAATGGGAAACATATTAAGAAAAATACAACTTCTGGACCGAAACGATTGTACCGAAAGTCAATTGCATCTTTACAACCCAGAATTCTCCGTGAATATAGTACCTTTTTTCTTTAAGCGGTGTTTTCGATAGTCAGTAATGTGCAGGAAATGAGTGTGTTGTTGTTGAGTTTGTTTATTGAATCCACTTTATACACAGAAAGGGTAATCGGGACTGGACCTACATTTTAAAGTGGAATCCAAACCACTATGTGCCATCACCTGGTATCGAACCTAATTCCCCTTGATTACAAGGAGACGACGCTACAACTACGCCGTCGAGGAGGTCTGTAGGAATTGAGAAATTACAATTTTGCAACAAATTTGTGCGTATACGTGGTCTGTTAGGAAAGTAATGAGACTGGCAACACTGTGCACGAACCGGCAACGCTACTACCCCCACCATCACACGGCAGGTAGGTGAACGCTTTCCGTTGACTCGGTACAAGTTTCAACTTGCTACAGTTGCTACAAGATTGTTGAGAGCGTCTGACGTGAAGTTGTGTTTGTGAGGTGCGTTACGAAAATGGACTGGCAAAAGTTTGAACAAGTTGTGCCATCAAATTTTGTGTTAAGCTTGCCGAATCCGCTACTGTGACGTATGAAAAGTCACAAAGGGCTTATGGAGAACATGCACTATCTAGGGCACAAGTGTTCAGATGGCACAAGTCCTTTTCAGAAGGCCGAGAACAAGTGGAAGACGAACCTCGTGGGGGAAGACCTTCAACCTCAAAAACGGATGACAATGTGCAAAGAGTTAGGTCTCTTGTGAGGTCAGATCGTCGATTAACGATGAGAATGATCAGTACTGAGTTAAATTTGAACGTGTGTACCGAATGAAGTCCTTGCAAGACTCAGGAAAAGGGTTGCACGTGTGCGACCAGACATTGCACGTACTTGGATGCTGCACCACGACAATGCAGCATGTCACACGGCAGTCTCCATCAATGAAATTTTGGCAAAAAAAGCAAGCATTCCTGTAGTTCCTCAGCCTCCTTATTCACCGGATCTCAGTCCCTGTGACTTTTTTTATTCCCCTTGCTCAAAAACCACTTGAAAGGACGCCATTTTGATACTTTGGATAATATCCAGAAGAGCGTAACCGACGAGCTAAAAGGTATTCCAGCAGAAGCCTTCCAGAACTGCTACGAACAATGGAAACAACGCCTCCATCGCTGTGTAGCTGCCCAAGGGAACTATTTTCAAGGGGATAACCTTGATTTGTAAAAATAATAAAATTCATCGTTTACAGAAAGTATTCTTTATACGATGAAATTAGTAGACATTTTATTATTACGTGCCAGATCGCATAAATTACTCTAAGAATCTTGTTGAATCAACAGTATTCAACAAAAAGTAAAAGATCACAGTCTTCAAGAATTTCTTGGAACATCTTAACGAACGAAAATATTTTGTAAAGGATATTTAATGGAATCTGTAACTTAACAAACGCTGAAGATTTGAGCATGAAATATGCATGTTGGCAGATATTGAGTCTTTAGGAGAACAATTAGGCTGCTTTCAGCTTTCAAATCCGTTGGGAGAAAAGCGAAATCCTTTACAAGTGCTGGAACACGGCCGTATATTGTTCTTCTGTGAAACACTGACTTTTTTTCCTTGCTCAAGGATCGAATCTTCAGAGAAAGAAAAAAGGCCACTTAAAATGGTAATTGTCTCTGTTAGGTATTTTCTTAGCTCCGTTTCGTAGGTCATTAGGGAAGGATTTTCTTTCAAGGGACTGGAATGGATAACTCGCGAAAAGGCATCTTCAGTGGAAAAAGTATTCCTAGGTATCAGGTTCATTACTTTCTCTGTTGGCAAGTGAGAAGGGAATTAGATCTGCTGAATGATGATAAAAAAAATAGCGAGTAAGTCTCTGTAATAGGTTATATATTTAAATAGGGTTCGCACTGACCTAAAAAGTCTGGAAAATTCAGGGAAATCAGCTATGAGTGAAAGTCAGGGAAAAGTAAGGCGAGTCAAAATATATCCAAAGACAGAGAAAAGTATGGGAAATCATCTTTGACTGGAAAAGACATGGAAAAATCAGGCGAGCTCGAAAATACATCCAAAAACTTGAAAAAGTCAGGAGATCAGCTATGAGTAGAAAAGTCATGGAAACGTCAGGTGAGCTTAAAGATACATCTAAAGACATGAAAAAATTAGGAAACTCAATTATGAGTGGAACAATCCAAATAATTTTGAAAAATAGATCCAAAAACCTGGGAGAGTCAGAGAAAACCAAGATTTTTTTTGTACTTCAAAGGATTTGGAAACGAGAAATACTGCATGAAAACCTGGAACTTTCTCTTTCGAATCTGTTACCATCCATCTCCCATACATTTACTGGAACAATTACTAAATTTAGCCATACTTTTCAAAGGCTATGTATTAGGAAAACACAATACTTATCACTTTTGGGCACCGTGTGCTGACACAACAATGCTGATGGGGAGTAGTGGACTTTCCTGTAACCACCAAAATAACATCATCCACGTATACTCTCTCCCAGCTAACTGTGGAGCAGGCAAACGAAAACAAGTCCCTGCGCAAGTAGTGACGCGAGACGGGTCCACCAATGAACACGTAAGAGGAACGGAATTGCCTGGAGGGGGAATGCGACTGCAGTTACCTGCCTTCCTAGCAGCGCATACTTCTTCGGTATGCCCACTCGATCCCCCTCCCTTCTCTGTCGCTATGCGCGGTCTTGTTCCACAAGGTATACACTCCGGTAATTGGAATGTTGCAGGCCAACGAGGCTCTGGTGTATAGACCTACAGCCAGTATAATCCTCCGCAGGACTGTGAGTTGATAATCTGTTTGTTCCTTACATGAGTTGGAGATATCTTTGTAGCCTTGGTAAGGAGATTGTGGTCCTCAGAGGGAAGTGTTTATGGATGTGAGGGGCGCATTTAGCGTAAATGCTAACGCGCCCTAAAATTTTCATTTCAAAACTCCAAAACAGTAGTGCTGATTCATCAACTCGATTCTCCAGAATGGGAAGTACATTCGGACACTTATTAGGATGCTAAATCATGAGAGAAATGTCTTGAAATTTATTTTAAATTGTTTGGTAAACCTGATAAAATCAAGAAATTAGTTACACCAAAACGTTGGAACCTTCTTAATCCAAGAGAAGATATGAGAAAACATTGATAGGTTTCAATTCTGATTGTTTTTTTCTACTGACTGCAAATATTAAAGAATTTATATAATTGCATTTGGACGTGGAGTAGGGGGGAGTACTGACATCATCAATTTGATTTCATATTACTAATACAAATACCAACAACATTGAATACATTCTTCTACATGTTACGCAAGCAGCAAGTTCTATTTACAATAAATAATCCAGTAGTTATATGTTCACCACAATATATATTAATACTACTATCCTGTCCACTAGCCGCTTGATTAACTAAACACACTGAGCATTCGCGTCCAATCGTGTCGCACCACAACGTGTATTTGTATTTCTTCTCGCCTAATTTCGTTCGCAGAGTCGCAGTTAAACCAATGAAATACCAAAGTGACAGCAAATAGTAATATTTTCAGCAAATACTCGCTCTGTAATGTTGTGGAATGTATTTGTTGACAGTACGTATGGCAACAATTGCTATTAGTATGCGAAGTTTCGTATAGAAAGCTAAAAAAAAGATAACAAACTTAGGATATCTCAGTGAATTAATTTTTATTTTGTGTGAATAATCTTATATGCCGAAAATATATGTTCCTGATAAAAGATCTTCTCATAGAATGTTCACCTCTAGAAACCGTGGAACTTTGCTCGCTAAGGTAAGGTATAGAACGTAGCCAGAGATTTTAACATCAATTGTTTGATTTCGACATATTTTGGAGACAGGGATGAAATACAATGCAAACGGAATGTAAATATTAGAAGATGCATAGATTCTTGACATTTACGATATATTTCCAGTGGGATTGGCTTTTCCAATCCAAATCTGAACTCTTCAAATGCATGGATCCTCTCCTCGAGGCCCTTATCACTCCCCGAGGCCCAAATCGTATCCCCGAGTCCCGAATCCTTGTTTGTATCCCCGAGTCCCGAATCCTTGTTTGTATCCCCGAGTCCCGAATCCTTGTTTGTATCCCCGAGTCCCGAATCCTTGTTTGTATCCCCGAGTCCCGAATGCTTGATCGTATATCCGAGTCCCGAATCCTAGATTCTATGCCCTAGCCCCGAATCATGTATCCTGTGCTCGCATACATCTTTGATTGAGTCTAGAATCCTGCATCTTTGCTCGAGTCTAGAATCCTGCATTTGCTCGAGTCTAGAATCCTGCATTTGCTCGAGTCTAGAATCCTGCATCTTTGCTCGAGTCTGGAATCCTGCATCTTGTGCTCGAGTCTAGAATCCTGCATCTTGTGCTCGAGTCTAGAATCTTGAATCTTTGCTCGAATCCTGAACCCTTTCCTCGAAACTCGAATCAGCATCTAAAGCCCGAGTCCGGTATTCTACATCGGAATCTTCATTATCCGAAACTTCGAAGATTTTTATCGCCACATCCTTTTTTATCAGCACCAAATATACCGTCAAATGACCCTTTAATTGAAACATAAAGAATTAACATCTACAGACTACAAGAAGTTTATATCAAAATAACAAAAGAGAAGTAGAGACATCTCATGAGAATCATCCTTACATCTTTGCTTACTAATGAATAATTAGATTTAGTTTTTAATGAATTTGGATGCTGATTTGCACAGAATACATAGCTAATATTGCCACCATGTGGAATAGATTTGGTCAATCGACTAGCAATGTTCCCCGTGGTCTTGTAATTATATGGTTATTACATGACTATTAGGCTATCCGGAAATCATGTAGCTATTGTCACAACACGTCTCGGTCCTTATCCTTTAAGAACCTCAGCGGTGCAGGCAACAAGCCACCTGAATATCCGCTGGTGATCAGGCTAATACCTCTGGAGTGTCGGGGATTTGTCTCTTGGTAGCCTCCTCTGTCAGATGTAATCCTGATGGTAGTGGCCGACATAGCACGGTATCGATGTTTGCTTCCAAGAGCTCCAGAAGAAGAGTGTGAAACAATGTAATAACGTTGATCAATGGACCATATTAGTGGTGACGTCAGTTCAGAGCACGATTTGAGTCCAAACAAATGTGACAAGTGTTTTTCTCCTTTTATAGCCATTCAATTTTCCAACGTAAGGGGTAACTTTAATGATTGTGAGAGCAGTTATGAAACAAAAATTTAATGCGTGTGGTACATCAATGTAAAGATGAGATTTCGGAGAATACGTCCACATATCACATATTATGTCTTGTAGAGAATAACGTAAAGAAAAACAGGAGTAAGAAAATCATGCATTTTTTAAAGAAAATCTAGATAGTATTTCAGTTCCGAGCACAGCCGAAGCCGGCTCGAAGCTCAGCCAATATCAAGTGCAGTCACGCTGCCGCTATGGATGATGGTAAACCACCAGCCTCACGTGACTCCAGCTGGCGCCGCTCATTAGCTGTCATTCCAGATCAGACGCTGTTAGGAGCATTCGATTTACTCAATTTCCCACTTCATTTATTCTTAACATTATCATGTGTAAGGTATGGGTTATATTCTCCGAAATCTCGCCGTTACATTGATGTACAATACACATCACAATTTTGTTTCAAAACTGCTGTCATAATCATTAAAGCTACCACTTCCGATAGAAAATTCAATGGTTTTTGAATAGGCTAAAGCCACGTGACCGCTTTGTTTGGACTCAATCTTCCAGCGTGACGTCACACTAATATGGTCCATTCTATTCGGGATGTTCCGACGTACATGTGGTTCCATTTGAAGCTTCCATGCGTTTCAGTACTGAAAGCGTAGCTGAAAGGTTTTTACGTCAATATGAAACTCAAGAAGCCTTCATCCGAAAGGAAGGACCATTTGTCAGCGCGATATCGTTCCAAATGAGCTATTGCTCTATCTCATGCTTACAAGGGTGCTTCAATCAATAGACAAGCAATCCGGCCGGTCTTCTGGGATAATAGAGCTTTGTACCAAACTCTTGCTCTTTAAGAACAATGGCAGAGGAAGGAGGAAAGGGCATTGTTGAGTCCATTGTGACGAATGATAAAGCTAGCAGAACTCTTTAGAGAAGTGCCCACTCGCCAATGGCCAACAATATCTCATCACCCGATCGTTTCCCGTTATATGTCGGCGCCTGTACACGCACAGGCGCCGTGTATTAATTCTGCAACCCTCGTGAGGATTTTATGGGTTCATTAACCAAGGGTGCGCACCTTCACACCCTGCGGGTGATAAAAATCCCCGTTGACGGCCAACAATATATTAATTTCTTTCCCCTAGTTTGTGCTTACGCGCTCGAGAGTGTCCAATAACGAATGGTGGCTCGATGCTTTCGCGGCGTTGCATACTGCCATTAGGAGTTTTATTTATTTCCTTGGCGGACGTGTCATTACCTACTCCGTTCGCGGAATGACACGTTACCCTTTGTCGTTTCCGGGAACCATAGTTCCACTTCGTCCCTTCATAAACGTAAAATGCGTGAATTTGTGGACAGCAAGATGAGGATAGGGCATATACCGGTCTCTTATATCCGTCTTCATTGTTCTTTCGTTCCTGTTCTTTCATATTGCTTCGCTCTGCTCACTCGATTTCCCCTCCCCTTTCTCTGTCGCTATAAGCGGCCTTGCTCCGGAGATAGCCGGGACAGGGTATAGAAGAGTTCATTTAGTGTAAGAACTTATTACAAAATCATGGGAGAAGTGATGTTTTCACGAACAACTTCATACTTTTGCCAAACTTTCAAATCTTTCTGATATCGCGAAATGTTTTATACAAGTTATCACTTTTCTTGGAATATAACTGCCGAAAGGTAACATATGCTAATGTTGTTTCTTGCTCACATAACATCACCAGTAGAATCAATGTTGATACGGTTATTGACATATGCCGAGCTGAGTGTTCCCATGAGTGTGGTTGCCCTCGAGAGTAAGGCTCTCAACTCTGAGTAAGTGGTCCCTGAAAATTGTAAGGTCATGGTAGAGACAAATAGATCATGATAAGGGGGAAATGGATATTGATGCACATAGTCAACTTCCCCCGAGATCAACTTAGCACACATTTGTATGTAAAGTTTGAGGCTGTTTCCAAGGTAACATTTCACACATAGACACTCTTCCTTCAAGGTGAATATGTTTGATTTTGCAATGAGATAATCTACTGGTATGAACACGAACTCGTGCGCGTTAATTTTGTAACTGGCTGTTCTCTAAGAGGCACAACCAAGAGAAAGTATCGAACAGATGCTTAGAAGAAAACAGTCTGCGAATATATTTTTCTGGATGTAAGGGTTGGCCATTTATGGAGACAACGAAATGTCAACGTCACTTCCACGTAATGCACCCTAGACTGCAGTTTGCAGACTGGCGAGGCCCTTTAGCGATTAGCCCAAAGTAGCAGAAAATCAACGTAAAATAAACTAAATCAATCAATCGAAGAATATAATTTTTCGTAAAACTTTCAGAAACTAAAGTGAATCTATAATATACTAGGCAATTTTTGGGAAAAATAAATTCCGTGTATAACACGCATGAGAATATTAGTACAATTATTTTCGTATCTCCCTCACACTCATACTCATACCACGGAAGGCCACAGGTTACAATCCTAATCTAAGCCTGAACGTTGATTTACGATTACATTTTATCACAATTCATTCTCATCGTAGCAATTAGTCTACATCGGCAAAAAAAACGACGCAGCAAGGAAAATACAAATGCGAGGGCAAATTGAAAAGTCTTTGCCGCTATTTTTTTTTCAGACGAAATATTAGTTTGATTGAGAAACCGAGATATACATTCAATACAATAGGGTTTTCCTGAAACGGTCCAGCGTTAACTCTCGGCTGTTCCGCGGCACGGCGCTGCTGTCAGTTTACAAAGATGGCGTGGCTGTAGTACTCAACACGTCCACATCGTATGAGCAGCGAAGTGTTATTCGTTTTCTATGGAGAACGGGACGAACGCCTATCGAGATCCATAGGAAAATGCAGCCGACGTATGGAGAAGTGTCTCGCTTTGAAAAGTGTGCGGTGGTGGTGGTGTGAGTTCGAAAATATCCGAGAAGACCATCATGCCAATGTGGACAGTGTGGTTATCTTCCACGATAACGCCAGGTCTCATGGGAGATTCTGCATTCACCGCATAGTTCAGACCTTCCCCCAGTGATTTCAACGTGTTCGGTCCACTTAAGAAGTAGGACAGAGGTTAATTTGCGACGACGAAGTGAAGACCACTTCTGGGGGTGGTTCCACGATCAACCGGCCGAATTCTACAACAGCGGCATCTCCAAATTAGTGATGCGATGTGACAAATGCCTAAAGCGCTGTGGTGACTAGTACATAGAACAATTCCTATATTTTGATTTCTCTGCATATTTATTATTTCGGCTGAAAACAATATAGGGGCAAGAAATTTTCGGTTTTTCGATCATATCTCCTACTATATAGCGCGTATTCGGTTGAGAATGTTTCTTGTATTTAGTCAAAATTATATTGCAAATCAACTTTGTCAGATGGGGTAATCGGGACTGAACCTACAGTTCAATGTGAGATCCGAATCACTGTACAATGGGCCTTCGCTGGGAATAGAAGCCCTTCATTACAAGGCGACATGTTCTCTTGGCAGCAAATATGAACATAATCAGGAAATATCAGATACGCTGACAGGTTCTTAATAGTGATAACTTGTGTGTGTGTGTGTGTGTGTGTGTGTGTGTGTGTGTGTGTGTGTGTGTGTGTGTACCGACCATGTAAATTTAATGCAAGATAATGGGGGAATGAGATTTTTCCTGTATATAGAAGGCTACAGGATATTCTTTACATAACAGTGATCACAGTATATTTCTCATCAATTTTTTCTACCAAATAAGATGCTGCAGAAAAACAGAAATTTTCAAAAACCTGAAACGTGTGAGATGCAGGACTAAGTTAAAGTGATTTTCCCTTATTGAGCATGAGAGATTCTAATTTACTCGATCTGTATTATAATTGGAGTGAATTTAAAGTTAAAGAATCCACTAGGCCTAGGTAAAGAAGACAAGAGAGAGACGCCATTGAGATTCATTATTATTATCATTTCGAAGGTGTTTGGGGTGAATTGCAGCTCCTACAACCATATCTTGGCTGTTGGTACGAAATCACACTAGCGTTTCTCGTGCAAAACAGAAAATTTTGCCAGGTAACTAACATATCGTAGCCAGATGCCGGCTTGTATTAAAGTTTCGATCCCTATCGAGCCTCAATAGCCCTGGAAAGCGGATTAATTCACTACAAGACTTAATGCGGGATGAAGGCAATCCATGCAAGATGCTGCCAAGTAAACAGACGTTGAAGAAAATCGCAGGTGATTTGTGTGGAAATACGGCAATTAACATGCACATTGGAGGAGGAGACGTATCGAATTGCAACGATTATCCATAAATTTGAATTTTCACTAAGAGTTGGAAGGTTTCCGGTGCTTTCGTTACAGTAGTGGTTAAATTGTAGATTGTAGGTTGCGGTAAAGTAATAGGAAGTGAATCAATTCAAGAAAGTGATCATATCGTTTGCTTGGTTCCTTTGGGATAAGGTCCCTGAACATGAAACTAACTACTGCCAGGATTCATGAAGTAATGTATCAAACAATTCCAGAAGTATTGTTCATAAAACTCACCAGCATGAGGAAAAAACCTCAACTTTGCATTCAACGTTTAAATTATGAAAATGCAAAAAAGTCCAAGTTTTGCAAGGGAATTTAGCGAATTAACTTTGCTACATTTCACTCTGTCCCGGAAATTTCTGGAGATAGCAAACGAAGTAGCGACTCGAGATGGCTCGACCAATGAGAGAGAGAGAGCGAATGCAGCTACCAGCCGTTTGCACTAATTTGCTTCGCACACTCGCCTTCTTCCCTTCTCTACTGTTACGAGCGGCCTTGGTTTACAGGCAGTCGAATCGAGTCCCGTTGATTACACAGGGATGCCATAGGTGCCCTTTGTTGCATCGGCAATAATAGAGCATGACGTTTGATGAATGACAATATAGGAAGTTACTATAGTTGCATTTCAAATTAGAGTGAACTTCTTTTTCTTTTGGAAAACGTACTTCGATGATTATATCATGTATCTTGATTGTGTGGAATTAATATTATTTAAGGTAATTGACGGAACCTCCTAAATGGAAGCCTTGCCGATGGCGTAGTGGTAACGTCGTACACTTGAAATTAAAGGGTCCCAGGTTTCAGACTTGGTGGAAGCACATAGTAATTTGCATCCAACTTTAAACTGTCGATACAGTCCCGATTAGCCTATGTGTGCATAAAGTAGACTTGAAAGGTCACCAACTCCTAACTAGGCATTGCTACGCAACTTGAGTTTTTTTTCCCCACAAGCCACCTTACGTGCTGCTAACCTACTGTATATCTTGTGTGTTTGGAGCTTAGAACTTTCGGAAAAGAGTTTTCGTTATAATTCAGCGCGTGACAGGTTATCACTATTAATTATACAAACCATTCCAATAGGGGGCATAGTCCTTCAATAATTCACCCTGTGCGATCAGGAAATCCATCTATATTAATAACCATCTAATCGCTTTTGTGGTCAAGATCCATATTGACCAGAAAGGGGTTGAAATCCCGCGAGAATCAACGGAGAAATTTATTGATTAGGTTCCGTAATTCCCGTACAAAATAATATAAAAGGGTTTATGTGACCTCTTTAAATTATTTAATTTTTCGATCCGTAGCGACCAAAATCAACATTTTTCTTCCATTTGCTCACAGTAGGGAAAAATATGTCTTGGCTCTTCTGTTCAACTGGTGCACTGGAATAGACTTTATGAATTTCTAATCTACGTGTGTACATCAACTCATATATTCGGGTATCAGCCCCATTACACTCTACACAGGATGATAGATTGCAATATGTGACACTTTATTTGTAATGGAGTAATCGTAAACCGGTTTACGCAGTGCTAGAATTTCTGAGTGAAATATACTGTGAAGAACTAACACTGAAATATGTTTAGAATAATGCTTTTTTGGGTAGGAAATGTGCGAAGAGTATTAGCAGTAACGTTATGTGATTTTTATAGTTTTTCTCCTACTTTTGGCGAAGATGAGAACGTCAAGTCATACAATGAAATTGGCGAGAGGACTATCACAAACATACATCGGTAGGACATAACACGAGTCCATAATAACATTACACTGGCTGTAAGTGTAAACTCCAGTGCCTCTTTAATCTGTAAAATGAAGTTCTGTGTTTACTACACATGTGCGTGTCATCAAAATTGGTTGCCTCTTACACTCCTATTAACAGTACCTAACCATATAAAAGAAACTCTTAGGACCTAGGATGGATTATCTTTATGGATTTGACCTGTAAGATAAGCGGGGATTAATTGAAAACACTAGCAGACTTGGTGAGCAAGCGCGTTCGTTATCTGGTCGCTTTTCAATTTCGCCACCGAAGTTTACCGGTTCGAATCCCGACCTACGTGCATTTGTGAGTGTTCCTTCATCAGCTTCATCTAATTCTCATCGTTGGTATTAGCAATAAAGTGACAGGAGAGCTTTGTAAAATAATATGGTAGACCAGGGGAAATTGGGTCACTGGGGGAATTCGGGTCGATTCGAATTTACGCATGTATAACTGACTTACGAGACGGGAAAATTTAATTCCAGTTTCACGACTATACTGCTGACTGGCCGAAGAAATGAACACTTCATGCTATTAGCCCAGGAAAAACACCAATTGAGTTTGGTCTGCTTCCTTTGTTGATGGCATTCTCTGTAGCTCTTATCCAGTCTTACGGCGGGTGTCTCGCATACTGGCAAGGGAAGTGGGGAGGGGGGAAGCTACCAATTCAGCGCGATAAGAAACGCAGCAATCGTGTGTGCAGCACCCTCGTCCCGCGACGTCGTAACTCTCGGCGACACGGGCCCACGCCAGCGTGTAGGCCGCCCACCGTAAGAGCAGACAAGAGGTATAACAGCTTGTAAAAAACAGTCAATGTCAGTTTCATATGTTCAAAATGGGGTCACAACAAACATTTGTTCAACATGTGTTATAATAGGTTAGAAATGAATTAACGTTGTGTATTTAGATGCTTCAAAGTCTGCTTTATGTACTGACTACGTAGTTTGTACAAGAAATATAATTTTCACCAAGATAGACACTTACTTGGGAAAAAGTAACCCGTTTTTCTCCGGTCTACCATACAAATGTAAAAGGTAGCAGATTTGCGATAAAATAGTAATTTCTTATGTTTAGTGTACAAAAATAATTGTTATTTTTGCTGTTGTTCTAGTATTTCTACTATTTACTTTTACGTCAACTGCTTGATCTCTCCAAAAAAAATTCTAGCGATATGTATAAAAGTTAAATTAGAAATATTTAAAATGCAAATTGTGCTAATCTTAAGTGAAGTCATCCCTTGTTAAACATGTTCTCAGTTGGTGAAGCAGAAATTTGAAGATAGTCAGCGAACATGCTGTATCTCCTACCATCCACCTGATAATGCATCTGATGATTAATTTACTATATTTGCAATGTAAGGATCTATTCAACTGCATGTGCAAATTTGACGTTGATCCAACAGCCGTCTCCCTAGGTCCCAAGCTCATTTACCTTGTCCTCTTGTCGTTTCAGGGTAGGGATAGACGGTGTTATCCTGGAGACGAGATGGGAAGATGGATCCTACAACATCACAGCGTCAAAGTTAATTGAGGATAAGGAGCTGCAAACACCCACTCTCTTTGAATGCGAACTCAAGATACCGGATGCAGAGTACACGGTGAGGAGAAGCATCATGTATGATCCAGGTAAGATCAATGTTCCTTTATTTGTTATTAACCTCAGAAAAGTAAACCTGTGCGTAATTGTTAAGAGAATGTTTCGATTACATGACTTAATTTCAGGAACATTGGTGTCAAGTGTGTTTTGATCGCGGTAACATGTCCCCAGTTAGTATCAAGAACCGACGTTCTTGTCAAGTAGAACACTTTTTTTTTCAGCTTTGAAGTGAATTGGCACACCGTTGCGTAAAGACATAAAAGAAGCTTTGCTAGGATGGAAAATGATTGAAGACGTATGGAAATCCCTACTTCTCCGAAGAAGAAAGAACAAGACATAAGAAAGGCCCTACTTGGTTGAGAAATGTTAAACTCGAGTGAAATATCCTTTATCGGATCGAAAAATAGTAAAATTGTGAGGAAGATCTTACTTCATATAGAAGGAAAGTAAAGCTGTATGGAGAATTTTACTTCGGAAGGAAGAAGAGTAAATATGTAGGAAGACCTTGCTTCACAAGAGATAAGTTAAGACGTAAATAAGTCCTTACTTAATAAGAGCAGACTAAAGAAGTAACGAAGATCTTACTTCATAAGAGAGAAGATAGAACGTTAGGCTCACCTTACTTAAAGATGTAAGGAAGACCTTGCGTCACAAGAGAAGTGTAAAGCCACAAACACAAAGAAAACCTTACTTCCAGAAGTAAGGAAGTATTTCAAAAGAGAAAAATAAGGACGTAAGGACTTTGTTACTTGAAAAGTAAATGTAAAGATAATTTTACCTCAAAAGAGAAAAGAAGGATGTGACGAAGATCTTACTTCATAAGTGGATAATAAAGAGGTATGGAAGACCTGATCCACAAGGAGAGAAAGGAAGATCTTACTCCAGAAAGAAAAGGTGTAACGATGTAAGGAAGACCTTACTGCAGAAGAAAGTTGAGAGGTTGACAGCAGAGTAATTCTTCGGTATTACGAGTAGTGAAGAAAAAGTAGTCATCCAAGTGTGTCCCCCTTAGATCAGAAGTAGTGGAATGTAAGTACGTCATATATTATTGTCAGGAACACAGGTTACATAATTCATTTACTCAGTCGTGTTCGGTAATCTGCCCATTCAACAAATTGCTTGAATCAAAGGGAGACAGTTATTATTAGAGTTTTTATTAAGTTGAAGAGCTTCATTGTCCGATTTGATCAGGGAACTGAGAAAATTAAGTGAAATGTCGGAGGTAAGTTTTTCAAGAATTGAACCGAGTTCACAGTCATGAAAAGTTTTTGTTTCGTAAGGAAATTCAGTTAGTGTGATGCGACTCGACCCTGCATTGCGTCTTGGAATAACGATTGACTAAATACATAATACATAGAAGATGGAAGGACTTGTATATACTCGATTATAGTGATTAAGTTGAATTAAGAAAACGTAAGCATTTTAGAAAGAAAGTCATAGTTGAACGAAAATTATGATGGTGGAAGTATCACGTAAAATATGCAATCAGTAAGCCGTTTCTAGTACTGACAAACGGGATACACGTAATTGAAGACCTTTTACGGTATTTTTTGATTGTTCATTAGTTCTTGTAGGTTCTTTTATATTGTTGATACCTTGTTCATTTCCACAGTTTTTGTTAATGATTACATTCAACTGCCTCATTGGTGATCGACTATTATGAAGAGCTATGCAGATGGATGATGTGCGCGCAGACAGAGACACACTGCAGAGAACACGCCAACGATATTCCCAGAATTCTTGGCGGATTGGCTGTTGCAGCCACGTGACTCTCCACTGTGTACCGTCCACACGGGCTCATCGGCTATATATAGCTATGGCGAGCTGTATAACGCATAATAAAAATCAACTCTGGTTTCCAGAACACTATCTTTGGGGATCAGTGATCGGTTAGTTCATTGAACTCTCCAGCCTAATTTTTGCCTATTTTTGTGGGAGCAGGAAAAGGTTTATTGCCCATTTTGCCTTGACTCATCTCACTCAACAGGTCGCTAGGTGCCGTGGCTTGCCGCGAGTTGATAGCTTCCAGGAGATGAGGCCTTGCTCGAAAAGGTTTATTATCCGTATAACGCATAATACATGCAGTTTATTCTCCTAGTTGATCGTAGAGAATGCTCAGATGGATGGTATTCAGCGAACAACTTCCTTTATAATTCATTGCACGAAATCATGCTCACTGCTCAGCGACAAACGGATCAGATCCATGCGTTGAAAACATGCGGGGTATACTTTATACGTGCAGTCTTTGCCGAAGCGATTCAAGGTATGATCCTGATCATATGAGGAATGCGTACGTATGATCGTAATGTTTCTCGCTGCAAGAAGACATCTCGTACGTTTTTCCTAACACACGCGAATCTGTTTACCGGACTTCATGCTGTTTCTCCCAAAGTACTGGGTGATGACGTCAAGTCGAATCTCATACGGGTGCATTTCATTTTACAATTGTCTCAGAACCGTATGAATCTGCTCCACACTTTAATATTTCAATTTTTCGGCTTCAAAATGAGCGAACCACTACTAGATTGTCATAAGGAGTAGTATTTCATCTTATAATGCCTAAACTTCTTAGGACGTGGCTACAAGTTACGGGGTAAGGTTCAACATATGATTATCCAATTGTCCACCTGCACTATTTCCATCAAACTCAACCCAAACAAAGCAAGAAGTTGTAAAACAAAGTTAATTTTCCTGACTATCGCCAAGCAATTGAATATAGCAAGTAATTAGAAATTTTGATAGTCAATTTACTACCTGGTTCTGTGGTGGTTGCAATGGAGGGGGTGAGATAACTTTTGAGACCGAACAAAGTTCGAGGAACTGTGTAATCTGTTGCAAACATTGATCGGGCAGGGAGTTTTTGGCGGGGAGGAAGTGCTTTCATCTTGTGGCTGCAGTGTTAACAGCTGTGAAGGAAGAAATATAAACAACGTGCTTCCTCTGAACATTTAATAGAGGAGAGTGTCTTTGTGCCTGTTCTTCTCGTAAGAGGTAATATTGCCCAAATAATGTATTAAATGGTAAAGAAAATGTAATAATTATATTCTGAAACGTCACGGGATAACAAACGCCTCCATGGTACAGTAGAGTCCATTGAGTGCTCGAAGCTTCTGGGTTGGAATCCCAATCTGGGTATGGGTGGTCGTTTATGAGTGCCATTTTTCAATTTCAAATATTTATCATTTATCCTCATTTGCCGCGATTGGCCGAGTTGCAGAAATGCAGTGTAGAGAAAGGATACAAATACAAATACCTATTTGGATAATGATAAATGTGTGTGTCAAGTTACAAAGATAGGAATGATATCATGTTAACATACAAACTGAAGCCGGCCCCCGTGGCGCAGAGGTTAGCATATCGCGCTATGACGCCAGACGTCCCGGGTTCGAATCTCGTCCCGGGCATGGATGTTTGTGAGTGTCTATTCATCAATTTCATCATGTCATCACTCATCCCCATCTTTGCAAATTAGCCAAAAGTGGCACAAAAAGTGAAGTAAAGTAAAAGAAATCAATCAGTTATACAAACTGAAACGTGTCAGTTTTTGTCCAAATTTTCCAAATTCTGATCTCCAATCTCCGGCTCCGTCGAAGGTCTTATAAGTACAGTCTGTCCCAGAAGTCTGTGGAGAAACGATGCGCACTACGGTAGATAAGGGGAGAAAACGAGTGGACGGAGCGAAACAGTGCACGCTGCTGGTAGCTGCAGTCGCGCAATCCCTTTCACACGTTCATTGATCGAGCCCTTTGGAGTCACTACTTGATCAGAGGACTTATTTTCGTTCGCTTTCTCCACAGATTCTTCGGACAGAGTATAGTTACAATAGCTGTTTGCGTATTAATGATGAAAAAACAAAATACCAAGATTGTGAGGTTGAAAATTCTCATCCACCTTACATGATTTCTCAAACACACATGAAAATAAAAATAAATGTTTTCGATGATGAGGAGAATTATCATGAAATATATTGGAGGAGGGACCAACTCCGATGGCAATTCTGGACTCAAACTTAACGATAGCAATATCGAAAATTAATGTGTTTGTTCGTGCGTTTATCATCAAAATAATAAACATACACGGAGTTCTAGGCTCCCTTTCTTATATTTTAGCTAGTTGAAAATATATTTTGAAGTTGTAGCTTTAGTTGTAAAAGTCTATATTACAAATTAAATTACTTGTTTATCCCTTGTACTACATTTACGTCCGTACACAACGCAAACCAGGTACGCCAAACGTCCAGAGAATAATGCGATTTCGAAACAAGAGTTGTGATTATAATTAATGACATCATTATCAAGAATAGTTAATGGCACTAACAGGGAAACTCTGGCTTTCACCTGAAACTTGAAGCTAAATGAACGTTACCGCCATTTTCCTGCTTGTAACTGTAGATGCAAAGGATTCTAATTGAGGATTGTTTTGTAAACGAGTAATTTGAACTTAACGAATTAATTTAATCTGATTGCTTTTACTCTTTGTCCACATCTGCACGGTGAACTGTGTACTTGGTAATTAACATTAAGCCTAAAATGTGCAAAAGAGGTTAATTGGGAGAAAAACTAGGCCTCCCCGATGGCGCAGTGGTAGCGTCGTCGCCTTGTAATGAAGGGTTCTCGGGTTCGATACCCAGTGGAGACACATAGTGGTTCGGATCCCACTTTATACTGTAGGTCCAGTCCCGATTAGCCTTACTGTGCACAAAGTGGACTTAAAACACCAACTCCAATGGGAGAAAAGATATTGTGTTAGAATCTCCCATCGAGTTGGGTAGGACATGAAGTACTACGAACGCACTGATCTGACCGATTCATGCCATGCCAAAATATTGTACTCTGTGCCAGGAATCTGTGGAGCAAGCGAACAACAATAAGCGCTCTGCAAAAGTAGTGACTCTCACGACCAATGAACGCGTGAGAGGGCAGCACGACTGCAGATACAAGTCGTGCTTTGTTCCGCAAACTCTCTTTCTCCCCTTATCTACCGTTGCTTCACAGACTTCTAGTACGTAGTAAGGATGCCAGTTAGGTTTATTTACAACATATTTAACAAGTAAATGTTAATGATCAATCCGCGTACAGTAGCCCAACAAATCATACGCACATTAATTTGATTTGATTTGATATGCTTTATTTTACTTCGCTTTTTGTGCCACTTTTGGCTAATTTGCGAAGATGGAGATGAGTAATGATGTGATGAAATTTATGAATGGACTTTAACTAACATCCATGCCCAGGCCAGGATTCGAACCCTTGACCCCTAGCGTCGTAGCGCGATGTGCTAACCACTCCGCCATGGGGCATATACGCATATTATATTGCAATGAATAAATGTACATGGTATGCTAATCTTTGATATTAAAAGTGCACATAAAACTTTAAACCGTATGTATGCAGCGCAAGTGACATGTTCCGCGTGTCGCTTGTCACTTCGGTCTAAAATCTTCCTCAGACAAGTGGGTGAGATTCATGTTAGATTCTAACCGAGAATATGTATTTCCTTTGTTGATGAAGCCTTGAGAAATTTGAACCTTTGTGAAAGTAAGTTTACCAACCAAACTGTTATCATTCAGTAGCCATAACAACTCAAAAGAGAAGCTCATGTGATTTTCATATGCTCATGTTGAAGAAGTGTTATGTGCCCTAAATAATCATGCTTGTCATGAAATCGTGAGCATTGAGGAGTACGTAAGAAAGCACATAGCACGAAAAAGCAATATTTGAAATTACAGAACACGAATTTTATTACCGTTTGCATTTTCTGGCTAACTTCAACCATGTATTTTAACATATCTGTTAATACTGTCGTCAAGTAATTAGTAGGTTCCAGGTTCGATCCCAGCACATTGCACAGTGGTACAGAAACGACTGTTAACGATTAGCCTTTCCAAGCATATAGTCGACTTAACAACAAACTATTAATAATTCTTGAACCTTTCCTGGTGGCGAATGAAGACGTTGTCTCGGGATATCGACCACGTGATTTCCGGCTCTCATCTTCAGGGATTGAAGTGAGATTCAATCCTTGAAGATGACAGAGACGTTAGCTATCGAAAGCTCGGAAGCCTATCAGGAAATCACCTGGTTGATATCCAGAGAAAACCTCTTCAACAAACAATGATATCGTGAAGTCTGTGCACCTAATATTTCATGTCTCCCCGCCTGCTCAGAGAACAGGCATTCTTTATTAATGAATCTGTTTCATTCCAAACACGTTCCGTCGTAAATATATTATCAATTTAAACGTCTACTTTATAAATGACTTCTCCCAGTGGAACTGCTTACCGATGCAATAGCGCAACGTACCAATCCCGTCGCAGAAAGGTTAACTTCGCGTGCAAATCGATTATAGACATGGTTACATTTTTCTCCCCTTATGTTATTTCTTTATACGCATGAAATATTTCAGCTGTCTTGATCGTCTGTTTCTTCTCCCACGCCTGTCACAATAGTGAACCGCTTGTCAAAATTTCCTGTCAGGCGAGGAAATTGGGAGATGATGAAATAACAACGTAGAATTGGTCTCCTCTTGGAAACGCTCTGCCGTTCGTGCTAGATGCGTTAGAATCAAATGTCCACCATTGTTTACTTCTCCCATTAGGCTACCCATAAAAGTATTTGGTCCTTGCATTTGTATGGATATAATATTTCATTGAGATGTATAGGTGCTAATTATATCATTGAACCAAACCACATAGTTTCAGATGCCTAGATAGTGGTGTTACAATAGTGATAATCATACACAATAACAATTATCGTTACCAACCATTAATTAATGGTAGTTTGTCTTTGTGTTATTAGTTAAGTGACTATTATTTACATAAATGCTTGATTAAGAGAGTGTATCCAAAAGAATCTCCGTCTAGCAGGTGCGTGGTGTCATTATAATCGGCCATATATTTGTAGCGATTGCATCCATAGAAATGATTGAGATCGAATGTGTGTAAAATTTAATCATCTTTAACTTTGTCTTCATGAAATTCTCCCATACAAACAGCATTTACGGGGTATCGCAGAAAACCTATTTTTTCCACCAGTTTTTCAAGATTCCGGCGGTTTCCCAACCATTAATTGGTGGGAATATGTTGTTATGCATCTTTTTTGTTTTTCAAACACGATGCTAAAACGCTAGTTTTGTTGCATTCTTTGGTATTAAGACTAAATTTTCTTTATCTTGAATAACGTAAACATCCACAGTCGTCGATAGAGGAAGTTCTATACACTCATTTTAAGTGTGCACTTAAGCGATTTTCCTTATTTGCTCCCCTCTTTCTGTTTGTTACTTTTTGTCAGTTTTCTACCGCTTGGTTAATCGCTACAATGAATGACAAAGTTATGAAATTACAGATAGGAAAAACATGCTTTAATGTGGGTCCGAACCAGGGGCCTCTGTGATCGTAGCGCGTAACGCTAACCACTACAGACGTTCGGTCGCCGTTTGAACTATTCGCGCAACATTCCACATGGTTCTAGTTTGCTTCAGACAACAGTTCACGGGCATCTCTGGCATTCTCAACGATATAGCGGTCACAACTGAATACCGCCACGTTTCAGGTTTCTAGATATGACACAAACATCCTCAGATGTACACATGGACCTTCAGGTTGAAGTTGCTCGTGGATTTCAACCTCAAATTTCCACCGCTATCTTTCCAGATGCTGTTATGGCTAGAAGTAAGGAATTCCATGGGTTCGTGAACCTTCCATGATATTAAACCCACAGTCTCTGGTTATCCAGGCATCAGAAGATTTCAACACCCGTCATAACCACATCTCAAAGTTTATCATCAGGATGCTGAAGTCATTTGCCGACAATTGTTTGCCTCAGAAACAGACATACGCATACTTGTGTTCAGCTCCAATGAATCATTCATAATTATGCAACCCCGTTAATTGCGGGCATTAATTAAATTTTCGCATTCCCTCATTCCCCTGTTTAGTCCTCACTAAGCTTCTCTGTTTCCCAGAGTTTCATCAGGTTCATGGTTTCGAAATGAGGACGCGGGATACTGAGTGAAATGGGATAAAAAAAACTGAGGGAGGTGATGGCGAATGCAATTAAAACAGGCATTTCGGTCACAGGAGACTGTAGTGAGGAGAAATACGAAACCGCGTGGGTCTGGGAGAATGATGAAACTTGGTAAGTGCGGTGGGTATGTTCACGTGCGTTGTCACGCTGAAACTCCGCAAGCTTACTTTTGTGCAACTTTACGTTATTATGTATATTAATAATATTAAATGTACCTATTTTAATGTTAAGGCTTAGCAGAGTGTGATGGCATTCATCTTTTTGTGGCTTGTGGTTCTCTTCTTTCACTATTTTTTTTTGTAATTATTTGTCGTGTCTTGTGGATTCGATTGTTCTGGCAGAGGTATCTCCTCCACAAGATCTTTACACAAATACAATTTCTATTATTATGATCTTTCTATTTTCTATCATAACATTAACTATTATTAATTGAAATAGAGCGAGTTATGTTATTAGTCGTTATTCTCGCCGCTCTAGTAATCAGAGGCTAAAAAGTAACTAACACTATATAAAGTAACTCACAGTTACTTTGTAAAGTAATTAGAACTAAGTAACGTTTTAAAAAGAGTAACGTAGGACCTCACCGGTGGCGTAGTGGTATCGTTGTCGCCCTGTAATCAAGGGATACCGGGTTCGATACCCGGTGGAGGCACATTGCATAGTGGTTCGGATCCAACTTTAAACGGTAGGTCCAGTCCCGATTAGCCTATCTGTGTATAAAGTGGACTTAAAACAACACAACAATTCAATCAATCATTCAATCAAGTAAGAGTAACGGAAACTGTAGCTTACTTATTTTTGACAAAGTTGAAAGTAACTCGCTCATTTTTAAATAGTAACTTCTGGAAGACTGTACTGGAAAAGGTAAGTTACATAAGTTAAGGATGCTGTGAAAACGAGAGGTTAAAGAAGATCAATCTTTGCTGCATCGAAACAAGGACTCCGAGAGAGAGAGAGAGAGAGAGAGAGAGAGAGAGAGAGAGAGAGAACAGCTATTAAGAAAAAGTTCGTTTGAACACTGCACGCTCTGTGACACCCTCTGTGTTCACCCTGCACCGTGGTAGGGATGCTAATTTCCCTTGAAGAGAAAGCAGGCGCATTCTTCAAAGTGAATGCCAAAGTGTCGCGTCGTCAAAACTGGCCTTACAGCGCCAGCGTAGCAAGGAGAAGGTGGCTCACTTCATCTCCTTCATTGTTGACGACGTGAAAATGGCAGAAGCGCATTTGACTTGGAGACCACTACGGTATTGATTGACCTCTCCACCGTCAGTTTTTTCTTTATCCTTGTAGCGTCTGTGCATAAAAGAAGCTTCACAGCACTTGTCACGACATCGGAAAGATGAACGGAAGAAAATGCTTGCTAAAGAGGAAAGAAGAAAGCCTCAGCTTCAAACTTTGTATCGTCAAGTTCTAGTTGTGCGATAACCAAAGGTGGGGACAATCAATGCTGAAACAATGAACAGAACTGTGTAAAAAGAAACATGTTGTCATGGATCAGACATCATTGTCGCTATTTCTGATCTAGGTTGCATGACTTGTATGTTTATAGTGCTTGTGTTGATGGGTTTGTCTCAGCTTGGATTAGTGAAGGTATGTTCTAATGATGTGTTGGATTAACTATGAAAACTAAACATGGAAATATTTAAAAGGCAATGTTACTTTTATTCTACTCGTAAACCATTGTCCCTAGATTTCTAAGAGTTACACTACTATTCTCTCGTTCCGTTAGTAGAACATCCATAGAACTGTAATCCTCGTCTTTCCACTTCCTGCTTTTCCTTTACTCAATTGGCTTTCCATTGCTAAACACCACGCTATTTGAATTTTCAACTTCATTTCGAAATCTTGCATATTGCACTATTTGTGGTTGTGTTAGAAAATAACTTTGTCCGGAAATTGTAACCGAATTAATATTATGTTCTCCATTTTTGCTTCAGGTGGGGTATACATGAATACACCTCTGTTGTTACATATACACATCGACTTTACTACCCTTCTTTTCATGCATAAAGCCTGTCCACTAATATTGGACAATAATAGTTGTTCGCCGTTATGTCAAATCTTTACGAATACAAAAACATCGTATACCTAGATATTGCTATGCAACTTGAGATTTTTTTTCCACATGTTACCTTACATGCCGCTAACCTATATCTTGTGTTTTGAAGCTGAGACCTTTCGGGAAAGAGTTGTCGTGTTAATTCAGCGCGTGATAGGTTTTCACTAGTAATTTTACCACAAAAATCCAATAGGGGGTATAATACGAGTAAAAAACAAAGCAAGCTAAAAACATGAACTATCACAAGGAAATCTTAAAACTTTTGCCATAATTTTACTCTCAGCCAATACGCCTCATTAAGAGCTTTTAGATTGAAAGTCACTGTAAACGTATAGCCTTCCCCCCCCCCCCCCCCCACACACACGAATAACGTTAAGCTTGTAGAAGATGATTATGTATTTGGTGACTGAACTTGAAGTGGTCGACTTTTGAACTCGCCATCGAAGTTTTCTAGTTCGAATTCTGGCCTGAGGATGGGTATTAGTAGTGCATATTGGGCGTTTCAACGCAATACTTGGTACGAGTGTTTTTGTAGCTTTTTTTTTATCAATTGAAAATCAGTTTTTGACATATAATGACAATTTTTTGTCATGTTTTGTCGATGTTTTAGCGCTTAGCGATGTTTTAGCAAAATTTCCTATTTTTCTTTTTTTTTTCGCACTCATACTTGGTACGAACGCCACGATCTTATGTGATATAACTTAACCTATTTATATTTTTTTTACGTATAGGTGTACATGATGAATCCCCATACAGATTTTTCCTAAGTTTTACGGTTTCCAAGATAATCCCACTTCTGGTTGCCATTTTGGATTTCCGAGAATAGGTTTTATTCATATTTTACTTACATATAGGCGTACGTGACGAATCTGCAAACAGATTTTTTCTAAGTCTTACCGTTTCCAAGATAACCCCACTTCCGGTCGCTATTTTGGATTTCCGAGCATAGGTTTTATTCATATTTTACTTACATATAGGCGCACATGACGAATCCGCAAACAGATTTTTTCTAAGTCTTACCGTTTCCAAGATAACCCCACTTCCGGTCGCCATTTTGGATTTCCGAGCATAGGTTTTATTCATATTTTACTTACATATAGGCGCACATGACGAATCCGCAAACAGATTTTTCCTAAGTCTCACTGTTTCCAAGATAACTAGTAGTCCAGTTTAGACAGTTCAACGCCTTCTTTTGGGGCTCGGTGGGGCTCGCAGTGTTGCCAATCGCATATTCGAAAAAATCACCAAGGTTTTTGGTCTAACCTAACCTAAAACAGCAAGGAGTTGGCAATTTTGCTTGAGAGTTCACAAACCGGAAGTGGGGCTCGGTGGGGCTCGGTGGAGCTCGCCACACACACACACTCACTTTCTCTCTACGTTCCGCGCCTTATTTATTGCGCTGACGATGTTTCATAGCGTAGAAAACAACACCAAAACATCAAAAACTCATTTTGATTATTTGGAACTCGCCAAAACCTCAAAAAAACTTATTTTTATTAATTGAGGTTCACCAAAACCTCAAAAACTCCCATTTTCTCTCCATGTTCAGCGCTTTTATTTATTGCGCTGACACAGCGTGATGAGTAAATAATGCACTCTCTCATCCTTGAAGGATGAACGCACCTTATCGTAATTTTCCAAGTCCCGGTCAAATGTTTATATATCGTGACCTTTGTAAACCTCTCGGAACGATGTGATCTCTCTGCCACACACACACACGCCTCTTATTATTTCTGTATTGTGACGTGTTTATTTTGGTATGGGAGGACAGAGGACACCGAGACTCGATCGACACACTAAACCCAACCTCTCTACGCGTACTCTACGTTACCAAAAAAAGGTTAAAGGTTCCAAATAACAATAGTTAAGAGTTTCGCCAATCTAGTAAAGTGGATTGGTTGAAATCTCCAAGGCGTATTTTTGCATTTTTTTTAAATATGAACACGTTAAAACTGAACTGTCTTGGATTTTTGAGTTTTGTATTCGCCCCTGAGAAAATTCTATATAAAATAACATACCTGAAAATTATATTCGCAGTAGATTTATTTTTTTTTAGTTTTGTAATCACCTCAAGAAATTCTATATAAAATAACATACCTGAAAATTGTATTTACAGTAGATTGAATTCTTAAGTTTTTGTATTTGCACACAAGAAATTATATATAAATAACATACCCGAAATTCTATTTACAGTAGATTGAATTTTTGAGTTTTGTAATCACTCCAAGAAATTTTATATAAAATAACATACCTGAAAATTGTATCGCTAGACATTTTTTTGATTTCTGTGATTTTTTGGAGAAAGCATAATGGCATCCACCACCAGTTTCAATCGAAAAAATGATAAAACTGAATGTGTTACTTGCAAAAAATTAATATCTAAAACTAATATTAGCAAGCACAGGGCAAGATGTAGCGAAACAGATTCGAGAATTAATCGTTTGTTACCTTCTAAGTTTTGTGCTCGATGTGGAAAGATGATCAGCATTGCAAATTTAAGTAAACACCTCAAAATTTGCAAACCATCGATCGAACAAGGAACATTGAAAAGGAAAATCGATAATGCAGATACGGAAGCTTCCACTTCCAAGCAAATTAAATTATCGGATGAACGCAAACCAATTAGATCTGCATTCAACGACCAACTCCAGGATTTTTCAATTAGGTCAGAACCAGGCCGTGACATCCTTAGTTTCTTGGACGAAACGAAAACATCTGTACTAAATATTCTAAAAAATAAACTTGAAAACAACTCTATAAAAGTATATGTTGTTCTGTTTTCTGAATACGAGAAAATTGATGGCACAACGAGTATTTTTTATCATTGTACAAAAAACCAGACTCTTCATTTGGCGGACGTCGAAAATTTGGACAACTTCTATTATAAAGTTACCAATGAGCTGGTTAAGAAACATGACGATTTCGAGGCTAAAGGGTCGGGATGGTCTCTGTGTGGAAGTCCTCACACGTTAACCGTTTACGTGAACCGATTCTCGCCTCTTCGCGCTTCCAGCTACGTTCCTCTTCCACCGAACATTCAACACAAGAGGGCTGTGTTAAATATACAGAACAGCGATAACAAGTGTTTTCTCTGGTGTATATTGGCTGCACTGCATCCTGTTCATTGGTTAAATCATCCAGAACAGGTTTCTCATTACAAGCAATACGAGTCCGAGTTTGAAAGTGTAATGTCTGGCATCGAATACCCGGTGACATTGTCGGATATAACAAAGTTCGAAAATCGTGCGGGAAAACGCATCGCTATTAATGTATATTCCTTCACGTCAGATAAATATCTCGTGCATCCCGTCAGGATAAGCGATATCGACGATGACGATGCTCGTGTGATTAATCTTCTTCTCATTTCAAACGAGGATGTTCATCACTACACGCTAATTCGTTCTCTATCACGTTTGGTCAAAAGTCAAACAACCAAGCATGAACATTGCATCGAAGTTTGCCCGAGATGCCTAACCACGTTTGACGATCGAAAACAACTCAATTATCGAAATTACACCGGACGTCAAATTGCTATCGAGAAACTTGCCGAACATAAAATTTATTGCGGCAACAACAGACCGGCTAGAATGTTGATGCCCGAAACGAACGAAGTCGAAGAATTCAAAATGCACAAAGCATTGTTGGAACATCCGGCCATCATTGTTGCTGATTTCGAGGCGTTCCTTAAACCACTCTCCTACTGCGAACCGGATCCTGAAATTTCCTCCACAACGCCGTACCAGCTTCATCAACCAAACAGTTTCGGCTATGTTGTTGTGCGACGTGATAAAATAAATGAAGCATATATATACCGCGGGCCAAATGTAATCGAACACTTCCTGGAAAAAATGGTGGAGGAGGTTGAGGTAATTGGTAGCGTACTGCTTACATCAAAACCGATGGCACCTTTAACTGAAAATGAACTTCAAGATTACAATTCCACTGAGGTGTGTCCGGTATGTGATCAAAGTTTCACTGATGAGAACAAAAAAATATTCCACCACGATCATTTCAGCGGAAACTACATAGGTGGAATTTGCAACACGTGCAATCTTAAAATCCAGAAACCTAAATTCATCCCCATATTCTTTCACAACGGAAGCGGATATGATTTTCACCACCTGGTGAGACATCTTGGCTACGATCCGAAACGTATAGGTGTCTTGGCCGAGAATGAAGAACGCTATATTAGTCTCAGCAAGCAAGTGTCGATTCCGGGAACGAAAAATACAATCGAGATGCGCTTCCTGGATTCGTATAGATTTCTCTCTGCAAGTCTGGATGCTTTAGCGAACAAACTCACCGACGATCAATTTAAAATAACTGGAGCTAGTTTTCCTAACGTAGACATAGAACTCGTTAGACGTAAAGGGATTTATCCTTACGAATACGTTAGTGATAATTCTAAATTTAACGACGACGCTCTTCCACTTCCAAGAGAATTTTACAGCAGACTCAGAGAGAAAGGAATCACGGACAAAGAATACCAACATGCGCAACTCATGTGGGAGAAATTAGGATGTAGGACACTCGGAGACTACCACGACGCATACTTAAAACTGGACGTGACGATACTCGCGGATGTTTTTCAAGCGTTCAGGAAAACGGCAACGAATATTTATAAATTAGATCCAGCGTATTTCTACAGCCTACCGGGATTAGCGTGGTCGGCAATGTTATTCCAGACAAAGGTCAAGCTGGAACTGATATCGGACGTTGACATGTTGCTATTTATCGAAAGAGGGATACGAGGTGGAATGGTGCAATGCGTACAGAGACATGCAAAAGCTAATAACGTACACATGAAAGAAGATTACGATTCAAATCGAGCATCGAATTACATCTTCTACGCCGACGTTAATAATCTCTACGGACATGCCATGGTTCAAAAACTTCCTTACGGGGGTTTCGAATGGTTAGATCCCACTTCGATAGACATTATTTATTTCGACGATAGCGAGTGTGGTTTCTTCGCAGAGGTAGATCTCCAATTCTCCGACCACCTGCACGACACGTTTTCGGATTTGCCTCCGACTCCCGAAATCAAATGTCCACCCGACTCGGTTCAAGACAAGCTTTTGTTAACATTGGACCCTAAACAGAGATACGTTGTCCACTACAAGAATCTCCGGTTTTTGATTGCGAAGGGTGTTCAGATAGTGAATGTTAGACGAATACTAAAGTTTAAACATTCCACGTGGTTAAGACCTTACATAGAAATTAACACACAACATAGAACAGCTGCCACTTCTGATTTAGACAAGGACTTCTTTAAATTAATGAACAATGCGGTGTACGGAAAGACCATGGAGAATGTTAGAAAGCACGTAGACGTGAAATTAATTTCCGATAAGAATAAATGTCGGAAGTGGATAGCCGATCCTAGATTCAAGTCGAGAAAAATTTACAACGAGAATTTGGTACTTTTCAACCTAGATATAAAATTGATGAAATTTAGAAAACCAATTTACGTTGGTGCAACGGTTCTCGACTTGTCGAAACTTTACATGTTCGAATTTCATTACGACGTGATGAAACCCTTCTACAATGATAAGATATCACTTTTGTACACGGACACCGACAGCTTCATTTACAGCATACAAACACCTAACCTATACGAAGACATAAAAAATCCTTCCATGCTCGAGTATTTCGATACTTCTGCGTATCCTCAACCCAACAGATTTGGAATTCCATCTCGTAACAAAAAAGTCCTAGGTAAACTGAAAGATGAATGTAACGGTGATATTATTGTCGAGTTCGCGGGTTTGCGTTCGAAGATGTATGCCATGAGAACAGAGAGTAGCGTCACGAAGAAAGCAAAAGGTGTGGGCAAGAATACGGTGGAGAACAAACTCACCTTCTACGATTACATCGATTGCCTTTACTCACAATCGACGATACTAAGTATAGAACAAAGAATCCAAAGTGTAGACCACGTGATTACAACAAACGAAGTTAGGAAAGTAGCATTAGATCCGCATGACGATAAAAGATGTATTTTGTCTTGTGGAATCCACACGTTGCCTTGGGGACACTATTGTTTAAAAATCAGTAAAAATTGTAGGCAATGCAAATGAAAAAAAAACTTTAACTGTCTCACGTACACAATAAATAACTAGCATGGACAATGAATTTCTTTGGTTTCCGAAAGCAAACAATGGAGACTGTACACCGCACGGCAGATCATGAATTTCTACCTTCCATGTTATCTAAACTCAACGGCCTGTTGATCAATCAATTTTTGGAACGCTGCTCTTCTTGCTGGAACAGTGACGATTTCGGATTCGCGACGATCGACATGACGAGGAAACCCAACGACGGAAAATACAGAAACAAAATCAACGACTTTCTAAACGTTGCAACGTTGTGAGAAACGTTTCTCACAACGTTGCAACGTTTAGAAAGTCGTTGATTTTGTTTCTGTATTTTCCGTCGTTGGGTTTCCTCGTCATGTCGATCGTCGCGAATCCGAAATCGTCACTGTTCCAGCAAGAAGAGCAGCGTTCCAAAAATTGATTGATCAACAGGCCGTTGAGTTTAGATAACATGGAAGGTAGAAATTCATGATCTGCCGTGCGGTGTACAGTCTCCATTGTTTGCTTTCGGAAACCAAAGAAATTCATTGTCCATGCTAGTTATTTATTGTGTACGTGAGACAGTTAAAGTTTTTTTTTCATTTGCATTGCCTACAATTTTTACTGATTTTTAAACAATAGTGTCCCCAAGGCAACGTGTGGATTCCACAAGACAAAATACATCTTTTATCGTCATGCGGATCTAATGCTACTTTCCTAACTTCGTTTGTTGTAATCACGTGGTCTACACTTTGGATTCTTTGTTCTATACTTAGTATCGTCGATTGTGAGTAAAGGCAATCGATGTAATCGTAGAAGGTGAGTTTGTTCTCCACCGTATTCTTGCCCACACCTTTTGCTTTCTTCGTGACGCTACTCTCTGTTCTCATGGCATACATCTTCGAACGCAAACCCGCGAACTCGACAATAATATCACCGTTACATTCATCTTTCAGTTTACCTAGGACTTTTTTGTTACGAGATGGAATTCCAAATCTGTTGGGTTGAGGATACGCAGAAGTATCGAAATACTCGAGCATGGAAGGATTTTTTATGTCTTCGTATAGGTTAGGTGTTTGTATGCTGTAAATGAAGCTGTCGGTGTCCGTGTACAAAAGTGATATCTTATCATTGTAGAAGGGTTTCATCACGTCGTAATGAAATTCGAACATGTAAAGTTTCGACAAGTCGAGAACCGTTGCACCAACGTAAATTGGTTTTCTAAATTTCATCAATTTTATATCTAGGTTGAAAAGTACCAAATTCTCGTTGTAAATTTTTCTCGACTTGAATCTAGGATCGGCTATCCACTTCCGACATTTATTCTTATCGGAAATTAATTTCACGTCTACGTGCTTTCTAACATTCTCCATGGTCTTTCCGTACACCGCATTGTTCATTAATTTAAAGAAGTCCTTGTCTAAATCAGAAGTGGCAGCTGTTCTATGTTGTGTGTTAATTTCTATGTAAGGTCTTAACCACGTGGAATGTTTAAACTTTAGTATTCGTCTAACATTCACTATCTGAACACCCTTCGCAATCAAAAACCGGAGATTCTTGTAGTGGACAACGTATCTCTGTTTAGGGTCCAATGTTAACAAAAGCTTGTCTTGAACCGAGTCGGGTGGACATTTGATTTCGGGAGTCGGAGGCAAATCCGAAAACGTGTCGTGCAGGTGGTCGGAGAATTGGAGATCTACCTCTGCGAAGAAACCACACTCGCTATCGTCGAAATAAATAATGTCTATCGAAGTGGGATCTAACCATTCGAAACCCCCGTAAGGAAGTTTTTGAACCATGGCATGTCCGTAGAGATTATTAACGTCGGCGTAGAAGATGTAATTCGATGCTCGATTTGAATCGTAATCTTCTTTCATGTGTACGTTATTAGCTTTTGCATGTCTCTGTACGCATTGCACCATTCCACCTCGTATCCCTCTTTCGATAAATAGCAACATGTCAACGTCCGATATCAGTTCCAGCTTGACCTTTGTCTGGAATAACATTGCCGACCACGCTAATCCCGGTAGGCTGTAGAAATACGCTGGATCTAATTTATAAATATTCGTTGCCGTTTTCCTGAACGCTTGAAAAACATCCGCGAGTATCGTCACGTCCAGTTTTAAGTATGCGTCGTGGTAGTCTCCGAGTGTCCTACATCCTAATTTCTCCCACATGAGTTGCGCATGTTGGTATTCTTTGTCCGTGATTCCTTTCTCTCTGAGTCTGCTGTAAAATTCTCTTGGAAGTGGAAGAGCGTCGTCGTTAAATTTAGAATTATCACTAACGTATTCGTAAGGATAAATCCCTTTACGTCTAACGAGTTCTATGTCTACGTTAGGAAAACTAGCTCCAGTTATTTTAAATTGATCGTCGGTGAGTTTGTTCGCTAAAGCATCCAGACTTGCAGAGAGAAATCTATACGAATCCAGGAAGCGCATCTCGATTGTATTTTTCGTTCCCGGAATCGACACTTGCTTGCTGAGACTAATATAGCGTTCTTCATTCTCGGCCAAGACACCTATACGTTTCGGATCGTAGCCAAGATGTCTCACCAGGTGGTGAAAATCATATCCGCTTCCGTTGTGAAAGAATATGGGGATGAATTTAGGTTTCTGGATTTTAAGATTGCACGTGTTGCAAATTCCACCTATGTAGTTTCCGCTGAAATGATCGTGGTGGAATATTTTTTTGTTCTCATCAGTGAAACTTTGATCACATACCGGACACACCTCAGTGGAATTGTAATCTTGAAGTTCATTTTCAGTTAAAGGTGCCATCGGTTTTGATGTAAGCAGTACGCTACCAATTACCTCAACCTCCTCCACCATTTTTTCCAGGAAGTGTTCGATTACATTTGGCCCGCGGTATATATATGCTTCATTTATTTTATCACGTCGCACAACAACATAGCCGAAACTGTTTGGTTGATGAAGCTGGTACGGCGTTGTGGAGGAAATTTCAGGATCCGGTTCGCAGTAGGAGAGTGGTTTAAGGAACGCCTCGAAATCAGCAACAATGATGGCCGGATGTTCCAACAATGCTTTGTGCATTTTGAATTCTTCGACTTCGTTCGTTTCGGGCATCAACATTCTAGCCGGTCTGTTGTTGCCGCAATAAATTTTATGTTCGGCAAGTTTCTCGATAGCAATTTGACGTCCGGTGTAATTTCGATAATTGAGTTGTTTTCGATCGTCAAACGTGGTTAGGCATCTCGGGCAAACTTCGATGCAATGTTCATGCTTGGTTGTTTGACTTTTGACCAAACGTGATAGAGAACGAATTAGCGTGTAGTGATGAACATCCTCGTTTGAAATGAGAAGAAGATTAATCACACGAGCATCGTCATCGTCGATATCGCTTATCCTGACGGGATGCACGAGATATTTATCTGACGTGAAGGAATATACATTAATAGCGATGCGTTTTCCCGCACGATTTTCGAACTTTGTTATATCCGACAATGTCACCGGGTATTCGATGCCAGACATTACACTTTCAAACTCGGACTCGTATTGCTTGTAATGAGAAACCTGTTCTGGATGATTTAACCAATGAACAGGATGCAGTGCAGCCAATATACACCAGAGAAAACACTTGTTATCGCTGTTCTGTATATTTAACACAGCCCTCTTGTGTTGAATGTTCGGTGGAAGAGGAACGTAGCTGGAAGCGCGAAGAGGCGAGAATCGGTTCACGTAAACGGTTAACGTGTGAGGACTTCCACACAGAGACCATCCCGACCCTTTAGCCTCGAAATCGTCATGTTTCTTAACCAGCTCATTGGTAACTTTATAATAGAAGTTGTCCAAATTTTCGACGTCCGCCAAATGAAGAGTCTGGTTTTTTGTACAATGATAAAAAATACTCGTTGTGCCATCAATTTTCTCGTATTCAGAAAACAGAACAACATATACTTTTATAGAGTTGTTTTCAAGTTTATTTTTTAGAATATTTAGTACAGATGTTTTCGTTTCGTCCAAGAAACTAAGGATGTCACGGCCTGGTTCTGACCTAATTGAAAAATCCTGGAGTTGGTCGTTGAATGCAGATCTAATTGGTTTGCGTTCATCCGATAATTTAATTTGCTTGGAAGTGGAAGCTTCCGTATCTGCATTATCGATTTTCCTTTTCAATGTTCCTTGTTCGATCGATGGTTTGCAAATTTTGAGGTGTTTACTTAAATTTGCAATGCTGATCATCTTTCCACATCGAGCACAAAACTTAGAAGGTAACAAACGATTAATTCTCGAATCTGTTTCGCTACATCTTGCCCTGTGCTTGCTAATATTAGTTTTAGATATTAATTTTTTGCAAGTAACACATTCAGTTTTATCATTTTTTCGATTGAAACTGGTGGTGGATGCCATTATGCTTTCTCCAAAAAATCACAGAAATCAAAAAAATGTCTAGCGATACAATTTTCAGGTATGTTATTTTATATAAAATTTCTTGGAGTGATTACAAAACTCAAAAATTCAATCTACTGTAAATAGAATTTCGGGTATGTTATTTATATATAATTTCTTGTGTGCAAATACAAAAACTTAAGAATTCAATCTACTGTAAATACAATTTTCAGGTATGTTATTTTATATAGAATTTCTTGAGGTGATTACAAAACTAAAAAAAAATAAATCTACTGCGAATATAATTTTCAGGTATGTTATTTTATATAGAATTTTCTCAGGGGCGAATACAAAACTCAAAAATCCAAGACAGTTCAGTTTTAACGTGTTCATATTTAAAAAAAATGCAAAAATACGCCTTGGAGATTTCAACCAATCCACTTTACTAGATTGGCGAAACTCTTAACTATTGTTATTTGGAACCTTTAACCTTTTTTTGGTAACGTAGAGTACGCGTAGAGAGGTTGGGTTTAGTGTGTCGATCGAGTCTCGGTGTCCTCTGTCCTCCCATACCAAAATAAACACGTCACAATACAGAAATAATAAGAGGCGTGTGTGTGTGTGGCAGAGAGATCACATCGTTCCGAGAGGTTTACAAAGGTCACGATATATAAACATTTGACCGGGACTTGGAAAATTACGATAAGGTGCGTTCATCCTTCAAGGATGAGAGAGTGCATTATTTACTCATCACGCTGTGTCAGCGCAATAAATAAAAGCGCTGAACATGGAGAGAAAATGGGAGTTTTTGAGGTTTTGGTGAACCTCAATTAATAAAAATAAGTTTTTTTGAGGTTTTGGCGAGTTCCAAATAATCAAAATGAGTTTTTGATGTTTTGGTGTTGTTTTCTACGCTATGAAACATCGTCAGCGCAATAAATAAGGCGCGGAACGTAGAGAGAAAGTGAGTGTGTGTGTGTGGCGAGCTCCACCGAGCCCCACCGAGCCCCACTTCCGGTTTGTGAACTCTCAAGCAAAATTGCCAACTCCTTGCTGTTTTAGGTTAGGTTAGACCAAAAACCTTGGTGATTTTTTCGAATATGCGATTGGCAACACTGCGAGCCCCACCGAGCCCCAAAAGAAGGCGTTGAACTGTCTAAACTGGACTACTAGTTATCTTGGAAACAGTGAGACTTAGGAAAAATCTGTTTGCGGATTCGTCATGTGCGCCTATATGTAAGTAAAATATGAATAAAACCTATGCTCGGAAATCCAAAATGGCGACCGGAAGTGGGGTTATCTTGGAAACGGTAAGACTTAGAAAAAATCTGTTTGCGGATTCGTCATGTGCGCCTATATGTAAGTAAAATATGAATAAAACCTATGCTCGGAAATCCAAAATAGCGACCGGAAGTGGGGTTATCTTGGAAACGGTAAGACTTAGAAAAAATCTGTTTGCAGATTCGTCACGTACGCCTATATGTAAGTAAAATATGAATAAAACCTATTCTCGGAAATCCAAAATGGCAACCAGAAGTGGGATTATCTTGGAAACCGTAAAACTTAGGAAAAATCTGTATGGGGATTCATCATGTACACCTATACGTAAAAAAAATATAAATAGGTTAAGTTATATCACATAAGATCGTGGCGTTCGTACCAAGTATGAGTGCGAAAAAAAAAAGAAAAATAGGAAATTTTGCTAAAACATCGCTAAGCGCTAAAACATCGACAAAACATGACAAAAAATTGTCATTATATGTCAAAAACTGATTTTCAATTGATAAAAAAAAAGCTACAAAAACACTCGTACCAAGTATTGCGTTGAAACGCCCAATATGCACTACTGGTATTACTTGTAAATAACCTATCGCAAATACGACGAATCATCCTCGTCGTTACAATTAGCCAAATGTGGTAGAAAAGCGACGCTAAACAAAAGAAATACAAAATAATATGTGTTTGTTGTTTTGCAATCATTTGTATTATTGATAAACATAAAATAACAATGTCCGTTCCTACACTTGTGAATTCTTAAATAGTTTGTGATTCCTTCATTTGAGAAGAGTTTTTAATTAGAAGAATTAACATGCTGCGAATCTTACTTTCAACTGTAGACCCAGGATTGACTTCTATGTCTGCAAGAAAATAGGGCTTTTTGAGATAGCATCTCTGTATATCTGAAGCGCAGAGTATTTTTTATAGCCAGTCTATTTGTGCCAGCAAGAATTGACTTAATAATGCAATGTGCGGGGATAAAGATACTTTTAATGGACCAAGAATGTACATCTCTTAAGAGCACTGGATTATCATGGATTATCAGCAACAAAGGAACGGTCCTTACTGGGACTTGCACTACATAACCAGAATAAGCTGTTCTTTCTTGATTAAAACCACTTAGTAATTCTCCACACACCAGTGTTTCAAAATTCCGTTTGCACAGCAATTTGTTCCGTATTATGTGTTTTTCCATCCTTTCTTGTTAGTTCGCGTCTTCGAGCCTCCTTTATCTTGTTTAATAAGATTGCTAAACGAATTTACCTACGGGACACAACGTACAGCCGGGCCATTCGTCTTGACAGAGTACGTGAGAAATTTTGCAAATTTCGGTGTCTCTAAATATTAACTGCTACGTTCTAAGTAAATATAAACGAGCTATTCTTACATTTGTTTCTTCTCCCTCTCTCGTTCTTGGTCTTACTCTTTCACTGAGTTTTTCTTGAGGATGAAGAAGGCGAAGATACAACTTAAAGTGAAGTGCTGTTTCAGTGGTATCTTCGGCTTATTCTTGGAATTTATGGGATGTGTTTATATCTCTGTCCCTGTGTATTCGAAGAGGTTTTCCTCAAATCTGATCACAGATATTAACGAGATGAAAGTTTTTTAAAAGTTTGATTCTGTGGTGTAGCGGTTAGCACTGCAAAGTCAAGGATTCCCTTAGCATGCAATGTTAATTGGGCATTATCCATTTTCTGGTGCTTTAAACCATACTTATTCTAAAACTACGTTTTCATAGAGAATCTCTTCTCTCGCCTTCAGTTGAAATTCTTTTGTCGGTGGTGGGAATCGAACCTACGACAAACCTGTGATTTTTATTACAAATCGATTGGTCTAACCAACTACTACACGGCGCTAAGAATTTGATGGGCCGACCTTTTGACCTGTGGTACCAAAGGCTTCATCTGAAACTTATATTGTTTGCACAAAAACGCCAGGATATTCCGAATTGTGAACAGTTTCAATGGTCCATGAGTCCTGCTAGAGCATTCATGGGAAATTTTCGGGTAGTTTGATTTTAGGATTTGTTCTCTAGGGATCTGTTATAGTTTCATGTTACCTTAAGTATATTTTCTATTACGTATATCTACAAAACAGCGAAGCAAACTGCATGAAGATTCATATGAATGCCTTTGAAGGAATTATAATCAGGTTTTGAATATATATGCCTTTTTTCAGAACGAGATAAATTCTCCAAAAAGTATTTTCTGACACAGGCCAAAGATCCAGGAACATATTAAAATAGAGTCAGGTGACTACAGAGGCCACTGTACCACCTTCATTGATATCATCTGCGTACGATCCAAAGTTATACTCCCTTCGTACAGAGGGATTCTTCAGTAATTCATTTGCTCCTGTGGTGGTATCTAACTACATGGATGAAAGGATGACCAACATAATGTAAGTTTTAACGCGACTGGGAAATAGCAGAAACACAATGGAACTTGCCGTGGCATCATGGGAGACGATCCCTTTGCGGAAACTAAAATGGGGGGTCCCCTAACTGGGAGGGTGAAAGGAGGGGGTGCGTAGAAGAAGCCATGACAATAAGGCGTGGGGATGAAAAAGCATATGTAAAGAGAATTGTCGTCAAAGAACCTGAAGAATGGTGAGGGAGGGGAAAAACAGAAACTGTGGTTTGTTAGCGAGGCGAAGGAATCCCTGACCAGGAAGAAACGGTTCAGGACTTTAATATGAGAAATATTCCAGCTTTCGGTACATCATCTTCAATCCGTGGTGATAAATCACATTTCCGTCCCTCGCATCTGCACCATGCCTGCCGTTTTGAGCTTCGATGCCTTCCCCTAAGTGTGCATTATGTCTGGCATTACCCGCAGGCATCCCCTCATCTTCGTACACATACAAAGCGTGCTCCGACTTCCACCCCTCGCAACCGACGACCTCTTTTCTTGGAAACTTTTTTTTGTCCTTTGTGATTAAAGATTTGTGACCGTAAGAACGATTGGAAGAAGGCTTTACCAAATAGAGGGGAATCCTCCAGTGGATGATTCTGTGTCTTTTATAGATTGAGTTGAAAGAAGAAGAAGAAAAGAAATAATAAAACCCGAAGAAAAACTATTCTTAGGAAATTCCCTTTTGAAAATTGTGAAATGGAATCTGTAGCAGAACGTGATTTTTCCCTTTTACCTTCCTTCTCTCCTCCCCACACCACCTTCTTCTGAAAATGAAACGGGATCCTATCTTCCTTTGCTTCTGGAGATCATTTAGCGGGCATCAGCAGATAACTTGCTCTCTGCGAAGTTTGCTCACTAATAATTGGATATTCCCGGGGAATAAGGTGGCGCGGAAAATGATTCTAATGATGATGACAGGAGGTTCTCCAAGAAACGTGGCTCGGATTTTTCCTGAAGCTGATTATTTTGGGTCTCCATATTCTTTTCTCTTCCGAATTTCTCGCCTCAGTTGGCAGACACAGTACCTCCGTAACTTCGCATACCAAGTGCGGTATTCTTCCCGAGAAAAATTAGCTTTTGCCTCATCCTCCCGGATAACTCCAGTAATGAGCACAGCGTGTGACTTTTATGAATTCCTACCTCTTATGAAACTCCTGGTAGTTTCCTCACTGATATAATTCAATGAATCTGACGTAAACGCTATTATTCTGTTTTGTATGTATCAACATGCCAATCAAGAATTAATGTGCAAATATACTCACTACCATACTGAATTGGACATACACTTAACAATTACACTTAAACTTAGATGGTAACTGGTTATGTAAGTGTTAAATATGTATACAAATATTCTTATCAGCTATTCCTATCCTCTGCTAACGAGAAAGAATGTACAACATATATGCATAAATTTATCTGATGACATTTGCAGTAGTGTTCTGACAGACGAATAACTCCTACACAGATGGATACGAAGTATAAGGAAAACGACAATGGCGTATAAGAAGCAATGGAATCAGAGCAATAGACAAAAACAACAGATATAGTCTCCCACACGAAGATGAGAGACTTAAGTGCTTGGAGCATGTAGAAAGAATGCCTGAAAACAGAGTATTCAAGATAGTCTGTAAGGGATGGCCGGAATGGAGAAGATTAATAGGAAATAAGCTAAGGAAAAGTTTTTTGAGGATGCTGAGGAATACTCCCGAAAGGATGGTTGTAAGAATATGGAAAAACAAAGTAGAAGATAGAAGAGAGTGTGCTAATATTGTGAGAGAGGGCAAGAATTCTTCAAGTGCTCTTGCAACCAAGAGGAAATTGAGTCATTATACTCATGCTTCTGGATAGGAAATGGCTTAAGCTGTAGTGTTTCAATAGGTTTAGGTTGACACTACAGGACTAGAATGCGAGAAATTTCAAACTCTGCTACAAACTTGACTGCATGCTACGGTATAATATTATCTTAAGTCATTGTTTTGAAATAAGTATGCTACAAATAAAAAATCCAACTCTCGCATACAATGTTTTGCGAATGTAGCAGACATTTCCACCTCTCAAATCAAATTTCTTTAAACATTCTTTGAGTAGAAGTAGCACTATCTGTACCTCACAACATCCTAAAAGGGGGCAGATATATATTAAATAATTGCGTATGTCAATTTTGTTCCCCAAAATGAAGTTTTGTATTTGGGAATCCTAATAATTTTGGTTAAAAAGGTTATTTACGAATTCACATCTTGTTATATTGCTTCGTTCATTCTTTTGCAATTTACACACTCATTCAGCTACCAGTTGTTGTGCCTGTTTGCAATTTATGAGGAATTGTAATTAGGGATGAAGCACAGCTGGCACCATTGTTGATTCCAAGAGAAAAACTTGCCATAGATACGAGACTGCTGCGCCAATTCTTGTTTCCTTTTATCCACCCACGGCCCCCCAATGGTTGCATCGTTGAGGCTGGCACCAAAGGAAAGAAAATGAAAACCCAATGCGGAGGAAGAAGAAACTTATTTCTTGGAGAGAAATATCACCAATATCCCGGTCCACGTGTGGTCTGAGGGACTGTTCTTGAGCCAGGTGTGTCGGCTCTGAGGAAAATGGTCAGATAGAGTGAGTGGGATTAGTGATTCGACAGATGGAATATGGCAAGCAGCGCCAGAAGCAATAGGATTTCTGGCGGGATGGACAGACCATGTGCTGATCAATAAATGTTTAAGCACAGGTCGATGCCGCACCACCTGGAGCTGGAGGCATAAAAGAAGATTCCAGATGTGTGGAGAAGAAAGGATTGCATCCTCCGCGCTGGCTGTCGAGATCCTCTCCTGCTGAATATTAAATGTTTGGGTTTTTGGTGATACGGATTGATAAGCAGGTTGGAAGGTAACTGTGTTCCGTCAGTTCTCTTCTGCAGATTTCTCATGCATTGACCTTGGTGCGTTGCCCATTTCCGTAGACGTTTCAGAAGACCGTATCAGTCATCTGGTATATACCAACTCTCTCTCATTCCTAAATTAGGATCTTTAATGTCACAACAAACAGGCTTTCCATTTGTTCGTATTATTGGAAACACCAAACCTTTATTGCCAATTTCCTTCGGATCCGTCTCAACTTTGTCATTATATCTTTACCGTGGTCTTCCTAAAGGTATCTTACCTTCAATTTTTTCAAAATATCTTCTGTAAACATTTCTCTCCCCTCCGTAATTGTATAATATTAGGAGATTAATAGAGACTGTGACAGTTATATACGCATTAACAAAAGTTCAAATGAGAAGAGGGCGCAATAAGACATATAAAATAACTTCCAGATAATGTGTGTAGGAACAGTGCCGGCAACTTGTGAAAACAATTGGATAGACTCAACTCTCACTTGTTTTATGAGCTTGTATAAAAAATAACATGCCATAACACTTTACCCATTCTTACATGGGCAAGGCTGTGGTGCCTACACTCACAGTTAGTGAAGCTCGTGTTGTCGTTCCTATATGTGAGTATCTTCATCCATCTCATTGGCATCATTCTCACGTTCTGGATTAGCCAAAAATGGCAGAAAGTCGAAGTATAATAAACTAAATCATTTAATCAATCAATCAACATGAATCATAATTATCAAATCCAAGTGCAATAATAATAATATTAATAACAATAGGCAAATTATTTATGGTGGACTTGAACGCCACACTGTGTACTCACTAGGAACTTTGAGAACTAAGGTGGGATAATTTAAGTATAACTAATTCTCGCTATTCACCTTGCTCTTGTATGTTTTTTGTAGGTTACCTGGTAGAAAACAGCCACATTCTAAGCCTTGCCTTTTAATAAAGATTAGTTGAACTGGCAATATCATCAAGTAATGTTTGCGAATATTTGAAGAAAGGAATAGAAATGATTTTACGATGTTTACGAAACCCTATTTCATAACGTTCCTCTCTCTCTTTTTCCTCTGTCTCCCTTGTACGGTAATTCCGATTAACTTCGGGTAGAGGTTAAATTCTGTGAATTTCATTGAATCTTTTCTGTACCGACCGTGCATCACGGCAACATTCATTTCCTGTGATATTATAAAGTATCAGTTTGAGAAGCGAACTTTCTCATACAGGTGTTAAACATAAGGAAGTCTTCTAATTTCAATTTAAAAATCATTTTAAAATAAACTTTAGTGGCATTTCCTAGCATGCAATAAGAAAGACATCCGGGAACAAGCCGTATTTTCTTGTCTCCACCGAGGCGAACTTTCCCAATTTTTCTATCAAACAATTTCCCTTCATCCGATTCGTAATTCGAACGCAATATTTCCACCCGCTGGAGAGGACACCCACCGTGATATGTTATATTTGCGATTAAAAAAGCACCGGACATTAAAAACTTATTCGATTATGTCCCCCCGTGCGACCGTTCGGAAATACCGTTAAGGGAGCACAAACCAGAAAGGGTCCTCCGGGTTGTAGGCAGGCAGATATGTAGCTCGAGATGGGAGCAGTAAAGGCAATAAACCGGAGAAGCGAGAGAGGAGGAAGAAGATAGAAAAAAATATCAGAAGTATTCCGAAGCAAGCCTGCGTCACAGCACGTACTGGTTGTAATTCACTTCCGCAGCCTCTAATTCTATCTCAAAGAGGACAGCGAGAAAGGAGATAGCGAAATAAAAGGCGAAGTTATAGGAAAGTGGACGAACGTTGACTGGGAGATTCCCCAGCAATTGAGGCGAACGAAAGCATATTCTGTGGGTAGCAGTTTACAGTCCTATCTTTTTAAATGTTAATACGTTGGAGATACCGAGCATACTGACAAGGGGAGAGTCCTCTTCGTTCCAAAATTCTATCATTTTTTCCCCCGTTTCTTCTCCAAAAGATAAATGCAATGTGGACGTATAAGCTTGCACGATTGCTCCTTCTATATCCTTTTCGTTCCAAATATTTTCTCCGCTTTCCCGCAATTGCGGACAACGTCGTTGAGACGGAGAGAAAAATGTTGTTCTTCGCGGGAACATATTTCTCTCGGCAACATATGCTGTTTTTTTTATCTCCCAGTGAGTTATATTGTACCTAATATATAGTATTGCTCAAGCACACAGAACTAAAAGGAACTCAGAACTAATTTTCCAAAACAAAAAATATCGACGGCTGCTAACTATATGTTGCTCGCTACGAGTCTATTGTATTTGCTCCGCAGTCTGACAAATCCCCTGTTAAACGATTGGCGACGGAGGAGTGGCATCGCGCCAATAGAACAGACTCCGCGTACGATTGCATTGATCCGAATCCTAATAGCAGAACAAAAGTGTCCCATTACTATTCTTCTATCTAAGTAGGCCGGCCTCCGTGGCAGAGTGGTTAGCACAGCGCGCTATGAAGCCGGATGTTTCGGGTTGTGAATGTCCTTTGATCAATGTCATCGTATCATTACTCATCCTCATCTTCGCGATTAGCCAAAAGTAGCAGAAAGCGAAGTAAAATAGAACCGAATCAATCCATTTAAGTAGGACGCAGACCTCAATGACATCTTAGTTGAATGTCTACAAATCGTTATTTTAAATCTATTACCCTCTTATGGATAAAAGGACCTATTCCTATTGTTTCTTTATTTCCTTTCATTTACTGTTTCCTCTGTACATTCTAAAAATCCATTGAAATATATTTAGTATTCTTCTCAAACCTAAATTAAATTACGATTATCTTATTTTTTCCTATATTTAATTTTCATCTTTGGAATCTTTCAGTTTACTAATCAGCACTAACCGAAAACAACTGACCTTATATATATGCGATGAGCATGTGGAGCACTGGCGGTCACAGGATTTTTTCGGGGTCTGGAATTGTAATGGTGGATAGTACTACATAACTGGAGGGTGGAATATACAATAAATATTTCGTGTATTTAGATATTTCCAGTCTCAAAAATGAAGAATATGGCAATTGGGGATCATTCTAAGGGAAGTTTGAATTTATCACTGGTTTTTCCCGAGTTTTCACTGTTTTTATTTGAAAATGTTGATTTTCTCAACATTTATGAGGTAGCTGTAGCCCCATAACCACCCCTCTTCGTACACCAGTGATGTGTAGTGAATGCCCCACCTGATACGATTAGGAAAAAACTCTGTTTTGGGGGGACTTTCTAAAAAACACATTAATATTCCTACAATTCAAACCAAATCAAGAATAACAATCTTGCTTTGTGTATTACCACTTGATTTTTGCCTTTACCTCTCTTGTAAATTACAGGAATTGTGAGGTTTACTTTAATTGCACATACCTACGCAAATTTATCTTATAGAGACGATTTTTTGCCACGAGTTATTATTTTAAACAGTCAGCAAGAGCTTAGCTTATCTTCTTTTAATTCATTTCTATATCAAGTTCAACAACAATTGAGAATTTCCTACAGGATATTAGATAGCCTATAAGTAATGCTTAATATGTTCGATATTAATGATTTGATTTAACTAGACTATCTTCGCACAAATGTATAAGCTGTTCATTCACCATCAACAGCGTAGAAAATACTGACTTAAACTTACGCCTACACTTCTCTTTTTAACCCGCCAGATACAACTTTCCCTGTGATGTTATTTTTCTTCGGGCGCTACCAGCGCCACAGCGATCGTTCTTGAATTAATATCTCAGTTCTGGGGGGAGTTTTAATTGAAATCAGTTCAAGTTATTCATAAAATAGTCGTTGAAATCTGGGAATTAAGTACGTCTTCAATATGTGCTTTGAAATTGTTCCTCGTGTAGGTATCACCAAATGGCTACAACGTGTAAATTTGTCCGTAAAACTTTTCGTTCTCTTATGTGTGAAAGTGAATCAAGTATGTTTTTTTAAAAATCTCCTCAGTTACAGATAATTTTTTTGAGCGTACAAAATATATAGAGCTAGAAAAATAAAGTGGCAAAATGAGGGTATTATTTTGCACATGTGTCCACGTCCTGGAAAGTTCTTGGTTCGAATCTCACATCTCGGCTTATTTTTTTAGTTGCATGTTGGATTCCACTGACGTTTTTACACACGCACTGTGTATGTATGTTAAATCCTCAAGTGTCTCCTTGATCCCTTCAATATTGAATCCACCCTCCCGCTGAGGAAATTTCCAACTAATTTTTGCGAAATGGGAGGGGGGTTGGGGGGGAGGGGAGGGAGCAGGAAACGTTATTTGTCACTACCTCACGATCGTCGGATTTTTCCCTCTTCCTGTTCCAAGAGCCCCTTTTCGGATTTCTGACAACTCCTGCCAGTTCGGAAATCGGATTATCTGTTGTCATAAATTCGTTAGAGGATTTTAAACGAACAAACTTCGATATGAGGAAGACTACTATAAGCTCATTCCGTATTCCGGTTAGTGTTTTTGCATGCTCTGGTAAGAGAGGGAAAAAGGTTTCAAGTTCGAAGCTAAAGGAGAAAAAGAAATAAATAAATGAAAGGGGAAAAAAGACGGAAAATGAGGAAGATCATGAAGAGTTGCGAAGGGAGGGTACGGGGGGAGGCGGCCTGTACTGGTAAGCTGGAAGACGCTGTGAATTAAATTTCCAGTAACGTCGACTTCCGTCACGGCATTGCCACGAACGGGGCGGGAAAAGGGCGTAGGTTAGAGGGTGAAGGGAAGACGGGGGTGTTACGGGGAGGAGAGGCGAACTGGAAGGAAACAGTTATCATTCTCAAATAAACTAATTTATAGCCTTCTCGCTTCAGAAGTACTGAACGTGCGTTACATTCAGATGGAACTCCCAGCTCTGTTCAGGAAACCGACCGATAACTAACTTTCTCCACTAGAACCTATTTTTTTCAATAGATCAACAAGTCTCTCTGCCGCAATTTCTGGAAACTTTTCTAAAGGCTTCCTAATTACAATCCTCCTCCCCTACCCTCCCCTTAAGTACTGTAAAGTTTGCTAATTATTATTTTAAAACCTAATTAGCAGGCTATAAAGAGTTTTCTTGCTTTATCAATTTTTCTCTCCTCAAATTCTTCCCCTAAGGGAAGCTGCACAACCGCAATTAGACTTTAGTTGTTCTGCACGGAAGCCCGTTTTGAATTTGTGAAAATTATTTTCTTTGAATTTTGTCTCTTGTAAAGCTTCTCCAGGTTGGAGAAGCGGGAGATTTTGTATGCTACTCGCTTCTTATTGGCGGAAACTATAGCTCCAGTACCGCTGGATTTATCAACTTGACTTCTCAGCTACAATACAAATTTTATTCTCGTTGATATTTCACAACTGGCTGAATAGGTAGATGAAACTTACCTTTTCTCAGTGATGCTTCCTTACCGGCTTGGATGATAAAATATAGTCTTACGGACGTTTCATTGACGTATCATTGACGTTTCAATTGGAATAAAAAAATGTATACACTTATGTTTCATTACCGATTTGATTGGAATATAAAATGTATGCACTGATGTTTCTCATTAGCGGTTCCGTTGCAAGATAAAATGTATACACTTATGTTTCACTACCGGTTCGATTGGAATATAAAATGTACACACTGATGTTTCACTACCGGTTCGATTGGAATATAAAATGTACACACTGATGTTTTACTACCGGTTCAATTGGAATATAAAATGTATGTATGCACTGATGTTTTATTAGTGGTTCCGTTGCAAGATAAAATGTATACAATTATGTTTCACTACCGGTTCAGTTGGAATATAAAATATATATACACTTATGTTTCACTACCGGTTCAGTTGGAATATAAAATGTACACACTGATGTTTCATTAGCGGTTCCGTTGCAAGATCAAATGTATACACTTATGTTTCAGTACCGGTTCAGTTGGAATATAAAATATATATACACTTATGTTTCACTACCGGTTCAGTTGGAATATAAAATGTACACACTGATGTTTCATTAGCGGTTCCGTTGCAAGATCAAATGTATACACTTATGTTTCAGTACCGGTTCAGTTGGAATATAAAATATATATACACTTATGTTTCACTACCGGTTCAGTTGGAATATAAAATATATATACACTTATGTTTCACTACCGGTTCGATTGGAATATAAAATGTATACACTTATGTTTCACTACCGGTTCAGTTGGAATATAAAATGTATACACTTATGTTTCACTACCGGTTCAATTGGAATATAAAATGTACACACTGATGTTTCATTAGCGGTTCCGTTGCAAGATCAAATGTATACACTTATGTTTCAGTACCGGTTCAGTTGGAATATAAAATATATATACACTTATGTTTCACTACCGGTTCAGTTGGAATATAAAATGTACACACTGATGTTTCATTAGCGGTTCCGTTGCAAGATCAAATGTATACACTTATGTTTCACTACCGGTTCAGTTGGAATATAAAATATATATACACTTATGTTTCACTACCGGTTCAGTTGGAATATAAAATGTACACACTGATGTTTCATTAGCGGTTCCGTTGCAAGATCAAATGTATACACTTATGTTTCACTACCGGTTCAGTTGGAATATAAAATGTACACACTGATGTTTCACTACCGGTTCAATTGGAATATAAAATGTACACACTGATGTTTCATTAGCGGTTCCGTTGCAAGGTGAAATGTATACACTTAAGTTTCACTACCGGTTTGATTGGAAGATAAAATGTACACACTGATGTTTCACTACCGGTTCAATTGGAATATAAAATGTATGTGTGCACTGTTGTTTCATTAGCGGTTCCGTTGCAAGATAAAATGTATACACTTATGTTTCACTACCGGTTTAATTGGAATATAAAATGTACACACTAATGTTTCATTAGCGGTTCTGTTGCTAGGTGAAATGTATACACTTATGTTTCACTACCGGTTTGATTGGAAGATTAAATGTACACACTGATGTTTCACTACCGGTTCAATTGGAATATAAAATATACACACTGATGTTTCATGATGTTCTGTTGCAAGATAAAATGTATACACTTATGTTTCATTACCGATTTGTTTGGAATATAAAATGTATGCACTGATGTTTCATTAGCGGTTCCGTTGCAAGATGAAATGTATACACTTATGTTTCACTACCGGTTTGATTGGAAGATGAAATGTATACACTTATGTTTCACTACCGGTTCAATTGGAATATAAAATGTACACACTGATGTTTCATTAGCGGTTCCATTGCAAGGTGAAATGTATACACTTATGTTTCACTACCGGTTTGATTGGAAGATTAAATGTACACACTGATGTTTCACTACCGGTTTGATTGGAAGATTAAATGTACACACTGATGTTTTACTACCGGTTCAATTGGAATATAAAATGTACACTCTGATGTTTCATGATGTTCTGTTGCAAGATAAAATGTATACACTTATGTTTCATTACCGGTTTGATTGGAACATGAAATGTACACACTGATGTTTCATCATCAGTTCAATTAGATGATAAATGTTATTCTCATTATTGTTTTCGTATCAGCTCACTTGCAAGATAAATTGCATTCTCACAGATGTTTATTTACCGGCTCATTTAGAAGATAAAATGACAATTCTCACTGATGTTTCATTACCTGTTGAATTCCAAGAAAAATAGCATTCTTGATCTTACGATTTGGCACGAAGAAATTTCATCCAAAATGTATACATAACATCTAGTATGTGTGCCACATCGTGAGGTAATTTTCAACTGTACGCTCGGAGGAACTGGAGACCGTCGACGTCAACAGAGCTTGAAAGGCAACAGACCCCGTTGCAATAGCACTGACTGAGACAAATCCTCACAGCTAAAACACCAAGAGCGAAAAATCAGCGAAATCAGAACTGGCTCGGTATGTTGGTTTGCCAGAGACCCGGGTTCGAGTCCTGGTCGAGCTTGAATTTTTCGCTGAAATTTCTAAATTGCATTCTCACCGACGTTTTTTACCGGATCAGTTGGAAGATAAAATGCATTATCACTGAAGTTTTATTATCTGCTCAATCGAAAGACAAATTGTATTCCCACTGATAAAAATAAATAAATATTTTTCTACCTGCTCGCATGGGAGGAAATGCACTATCACGGAGGTTTTATTATATGGGATGTTCGTTGATCCTCCGTTACCTGTTAGACAAGTTTATAACAGTACAATTTGAAAAGCCGATTCAGTGAAAAAAAAAATCAGTCAATGGTAGAGATGTTTACCTTATTGCTAAGATATTTGTTTTTAACTGGATATGGAAAGTTTATTTGATTTCTTTCTTTCTTCTGAACATATCAATTGCAGATATTAAGGTGTTTAAAGTGAGTAAACATATGTGAAAATGCTATTTATCTTCCAAGTGAATCGGTATGGAACCATCAGTGTACAGTCATGGAAAGTAGTTCTTGGGCCACGAGACCTACGATATCGTAACATCTTAAAGCCTGTTGTCTATGCAACCCAAATAACAAAATTGTCGCTTGGATTTGCCTGGCGGGCCTGGATTCTCGGGAATGATTGAGTATTGACAGCAGCGTGAGTCATACCCCCAAACAAACGACAGCTGGGTTCCGTGAGACTACCAGAAAAAGTTTCAGGAATTGGTTTCTTAACAACAGCTATTCGTAAGAAAATGTTATCTTTATTGATATTAGAGTCATTGTCAAGAAAGTTCACTGAAATGGTGGTTTTCGTCGAATCATCATCGCGCAACACACATGCTGTCAACCCAGAAGTCCTTGAAAAAGATTGGAGTTAAAAGTAACTACTTGACAAATGATAAGACGAATCGATATTCATTAGTCCCAACTTAGAATTTTGTGTAAGACATGGATCATCATGTCCTATCATCCATTTCATAACTTCATTAATCATCCTCATCGCCTTTGTTGACGCCAAGTGCTAGAAAAGCAAATAAAATAAGCAAAATTAAGAAATTAATAAATGACATTTTCAGCGATTTCACGCAGCGACTCAGTTGCATGTAGACAAAGTTTCATTAATTGGGAACCAAGGGCCTCGTTGTGTTCCATTGTCATTTTCCCACCACTTTGCCTGCCGCGATTAACCTGATGTTGATTAATGCACAATCCACAAAGTGCACCAAAGCGGCGCATATTATGAATAGGTAAACTATGGGATATTATGCTAATTTAGAATTTAGTAATAAAATGTGAATTTTGGGGGGTTCAGTTAAGTGGCTGCACATCCATTACGTAATCGCGATATCATCAAATTGTACGAAGCGTGTCTACACCTACGTAAAGTGTCAGTCCCCGTCATAGGCGTGCGCAGACCCTCTGATTAGGGGGGATAGCCTTGATGATAGTTCAGGCCGGAAAAGAATAACGTAATTTCATCTCACTTGTTTAAATTTTATTGCATTGATGGGTGTGTTTATATATACACCCCTCCCCCCGCCCCACACACACACACATATATATATATATATATACAACACACACACATATACTTATATACCAACAGTAAAAATCATATAAATTGTCTCTCAAATCTGCGCGTTCCTTTTCCTCCAAACAATTGTTCATGCACTTAAGAGAAAACCTTTTAGCAGCAGTACTTCTCTCCTCGGAAATTTAAAATGCATTACAGAAAACAAATTGCGAGCGAAGCAACCAATAAATTTTCAGATCCAAATTTTTGCAAAATGAAAACAATGTCGATTTAATATGGGGGAAAAATTCATGGAGCGTCATATTATTCTATTTTACATTTTTTTTCATTTAGATCGTTTGGCGTCCAGGGTTAACTCCCGTTGACCCCTAGCTACGGCTCTGAACTTGAATAGACTGCAAGAAAAGCAGATATTGCGAGCGAAGCGAGAAAGAACATTTTACAAAAGGTATTTATATTTGTATAAAATTTGAAATCAAGGGGGCAATTGCAGCTCTGTCCCCCCCCCCCCCGGCAGGTGCTCTTGGCAGTCTGGAAGAAATAGTGCACGAAAGACGTGAAAACAAAATCCATCCTGAGTATCCTTTTGTCCTGCTACTCTTAGATTCTGCTACTCTTGCTTTCCTTTACTTCCATGTTTGCCCCCTAAAATTGATTTCCGTTCAAGGTTGTGGGGGGCTGTGGTTTCGCCAGTGCACCTCCTTCCCCCGTAGTTGCTTTTAACTTTTATCGACTTGAAAATACTTAACTTTCTTTAAGAGTATAATATAGTTTAATAACGGCGATAGGATTCATCTATCCTAAATATCTAGGTGAAAATATAATAATATAGGGGCATAGATGTCTGGAAGGGGGGCAAGGATTGCCACATCTTTCCCTTAGAAAACGAATGTCAACCAAAAAGTACGTTTTCACATGTATAATTTGATTTCAGTCATAATAATTTACATTAATTATTATAATGAGGATGCAGGAATGCGATAATGCAACACAATTATCGGGGTAATATGCCCCATGGAAAAATACCTTGCTTGTCTCTTCGTGGAAAAACTCTGCAGTCTGCAGACGTCCATGATTAGGGGGGCATTGCCCTCCCCTGGCCCCATGGGCGCACGCAGGGCTTTAAGATCAAATTTGTTTTGTTATTGTTTTTATTAGTAATTACCTCAGTTTTCTTCCTCTGAAGTTAAATTATTCATGACGACGATTTATGATCACATTAAAGACAGGAATGAACATACACAATGAACCCATTTTGGTCGGAACTCGAACTCGGAACCTTGTTCGGCAAGAAATACAAATATCCATAAGGCATGAGTGTTTCATTGGAGATGTTCCTCTACTTCCGTCATTTTATCACTAATATATTTCTTTAATATACAATAATAAGTCACAACTACCTAAAAATAAATATTATTTTGCATTTTCACATGCATATGTTTTTTTACGGTTAGAGTGTGAACTGGCACCTGTTTATTTAGATTGTTCTTTATGTTTCGTGTGTAGTTAAAGATAGGAAAAATACTTGAGGAACGATTAGGGCTATAATAATTCCGCCCGTGACAGAGTGGTTAGCACAGTGCGCTACGATGTCTGATGTCCTGGGTTCGAATCCCGTCGTGCGTATGGGTGTTCTTTGTGAGTGCCCCTTCATCAATTTCATCATATCACTCATCCTCATCGTCGCGATTAGCAAGAAGTGAAAGAAAAACGACGCTAAATAAGAAAATAAAAAGACTTATAAGAATCATTCTTATTTCCGAACGTGTCCTACATTTTATAGTTGTGTCTGGCCTCCGGAAGGAATTTGAAAGAAATCTCAAATGCCTTATACGTATTTTGGGCATCACGTAACTTCAAATTAGATGGAGAAACAGAAAAACTGAGGGGAGTGTAAGATAACGTGGTTTCTTGGAGAAGTATGCTTAAATCAAAGAGTGTGCATGTTTGCTACTGGATGTTCGGAAAAGCTCAGAAATTACTTCACGATTTTCTAGATCCGGAAAAGTCCGGATATATGTATAAAAATGCTTACTTTGTGAAGTTTTATCGATATAAGTTTCGGTAATTTGTTCGAAGTAACAAGTAATTATTCTCCTTATTGGAGAAATAAGGCACACAATTCTGTTTTTTCCCAGTGTATAGTAGTTTTTTACATATTAATAAACAAGAACTTCCAGACTTCGTTTACGAAATTTGAATTTTTTCCTTCCCGAATTCATGGATTGTTTTCTCTTCCTGGCCCCACATCGACGAAAAACGTTCTGTCTTACATACACAAGTTGAAATCACATACAGCCGTGCTATTAATTAGCAGTTGAGGAATTTTGAACTCAACCGTTCACTTCAACATTAATTTTTGAGCTGAAGATGTCATATTCTTGTTATATGCTAAGATGTCCTAGTAAATACGTTCGTGTCCAACATTTTGAGACAATTTGTCTTACTCTCCGCTGAAGAGCGATCTGATAGCCCTATGCGTGATGAGAACAGTTTTTACTCAATTTCTGATATTATTCATTCCAGCATTTCCTTCAACTTCTATTACCTTGTTATTGCCTCCAATGCTTACACAACTTTTCCTTCGTGCTCGACCTTTGGGTTCAGAAATGTTTACAACACCCCCATCTCCCGCGTGTAAATAGCAGGAGGCAACAACACACTGGAAGACCATAATGTATACAATTTGTTTACTACATATTTTACGAAAATATTAGAATGTTAGCTTGATATAACTGTGGATTGGAACGAACGAAATAAAATACCTGTTTTATACGCACACTGGAACGAGATAAGGCCAGCTGTGAGTCACTCTGGCAGTGAAGGTCAATGATCGAAGCAGTTAGTGCTTGCTTCCTACAAGAGGACGCCTTATCTTTCCTCAAGGAAACACGGAAATCTTCGTTACTTTTTTTCGCCAGACTAATGGTGAACATTTACAGGAACGTAAGGAGTAGTATCGTATTCTATTGGAATTCGATTTCGTGGTGTTTAAAAGATATCATAACAATATGTAAATCTCTTTTGTGACCTACACTGAACTTATTTTAAAGTTTATTTGACATGTTAAAGCGGAAATTTCTAGATCCTTCTTCCTTACGATTTCTAAACAACCGAAGAGTGTGGTGAATTTGAAACTACTTATTGTTCGCAACAACGATATGTATTATACAAATGGTCTCTAATCAGAAACCCTATTACATCACAGGAAGTGATATTTAAGACAATTCTACCACGTATCCAACGTAACCAATATTCAGATTGATTCCAAGCTTCTGTTTGGGTTATTTCGTGTCGCATTTTTACCCCTTGCGATAATCGCGACGATGAAGATGATGGGTAATGATTCGAATGCAATGCTACATCTAAGCCTCAACAGGTTTCAAAAATGGATCCTCTGGCTTTGTATAGAGTTACGGTGATTTTGATTTTTATTTTCATTTAGTATTTTAAGTCCACGTTATGCACCCAGAGGCTAATCGAGACTGCATCTACAGTTTAAAGTGGGATCCTAACCACTGTGTCTCCACCGGGTATCGAACCGGGGATTCCTTGATTACAAGGCGACTCCTCTACAACAGCGCCATCGGGAAGGATGAGAGAGAGAGAGAGAGAGAGAGAGAGGAGAGAGAGAGAGAGAGAGAGAGAGTTACGGTGACTACGATAATGAAGAATTGAAAGTAGCAGAACGACTAAGCTATTCTTTTGTCAATATTGGGATTGTTAATGAATGTTATGAATGTCAGTTTAAATTGAAAAAAAATAAACTAAAAAATTTCCGGACTGCCGTTACAAATCGTTAATTTTTCTCTTTCCACACATTACTTTGCTACTATGTAGATATTTGCATGCTAAGATGTAGAAAGTGCTGCATATTCAGTGTGTGGAATTGAGATTTATTTCTGAGAATTGAGTGAGTAGTGGGAAAAGGATCACCTCACATGTTTCGATTATACCCCCCCCTTTACACACACGCACACAAAATATATCGGCTGTTGTTCTTATAAGGAAATATAACATGTATGAATTGTGTCAAGAAATATTGGAGCCTATTCACATCCCTACGGAACTTGGAAGAAAGCCCACGTAGAGATTGGGAAGTTTTGTTCCGACAAAATCGGGATGTATAGTAAATTAATAAGCAAAGTCCTACCTTGTGCTTTACACCAAGCCATGAAGGCGTATAGGGGGTGTGGAGTTAGTGGAGTTGGGGCCCAAAGCTTTCTTCATCAGGCCGAAGGTGGGAATGATGTGATCAGCACCACGCTCCTGACCGCCTTATCCCCCTCTTTCCCCAGAGTTTCCTCCAGGTACCCACTTTATACGACGCTGGGTGGGCACCGAAGCAGCTTGAACAGGTGGACAAAATCCCGATTATCCCCCGTCGGGGATCGAACCCAGATCTCTCGCATGGTAATAAAACGCCCTCACGACTGTGCTACTGCGGCACATACAGTAATTAAGGCAAGAATTGTTTTAGCGTCTCGTTCAACGTTTTTAGGGGAATCATTTTCGGAGATATACCTAACGTATAGCTCTTGTCGGTTCTGCGACCTGCCTTGAGAAAAGGCGATTTTCTGACGAACAACATTCCACCTGACAAGTCACGTGACTTTCCTACATTTCCTGTGCCTGTTGGCTTTTGCATGAAAGGCGAGTTGCTCTTGAGACAGACAGAATCACCCGATCACCTAATGGTGCAATGTGTGTTGCCTACCCTTCCGGCATTATTTACTGCCATTAAAGTCTTATGGGGAAGAACTTTTTTCCACCACTGTACACATATTATGTTCCAATTGAACCAGTAATGAAACATCAGTGTATGCATTTTTATCTTCCAATTAAACAGGTAAGAAAGTATCAATGAGAATGAATTGCATCTTCCAATTGAACCGTCAAGGAAACACCAATGAGAACATATTTCAATTGAGCAGGTAATGAAACATTCTTAGAGTTTTATTACTTACGATTTCCCAGTGTAGCTTTATAAACATAATGTAGATACCAATACAATTTGAATAACCTTTGTGACAAGATAAAGTTACATACCTAATCTAGCGCGACAATTTTGTAAGACACTTTAATTCACCACCTTCAAGACATAGATTCCCACACCTAAGCAAAAATGTCCATCCGGATGACCCCTTGCTTTGTACAGCCAACCTTTGCGCTTCATTTCCACATATAGCTTGGGCAAAAAAGAGCAGGTCTCCCTTAAGTCGGGAATCGCTGAAGTAGTAAGACGCAATACAACAAACCTGAATGGCCAATAAAGTCTTTGGAAAGGGGGGGAAGCCGCCACGGGAAAGTAACTGCAGCTGTGGCATAACGCGCGGTCATCAAGCCCTGGGTAAAATATTGCATAGTACTTGGAGACTGGATGCTGTGACGGACCGAGATGACTCTGCCCGTATCACCGTCCGTGGAAGGTTAGTTTTATGTGTTAAGTTCCATGAACGGAAATTCCTTCTCCTCCCCTATCAAATTTGGTCTCCCGGGAACGACTGCGTATTCCTGTCGTGTCTCCGGGAAGAAAAGTGTACGTGGAGAGAGATGTCCCCCACCGTAAAGAACGCATTTATGGTCGGGGGTTCCCGGTGACCGTCCCACAGTCACTGAGAGCAATTTCAATTTGACGTCGGCGTAAATTGACCGATACGAGCCCCTCTTGCTCGTCCTCTAGGCGTGTAAGTGCGTTCACTGTGATGCTGGCAAGTATTCGTATCTAGAGAAATTTGTGGCTACGGTGCAAGGATGCAAATTGCAAGCCTTTTATTAACACTGGCTGCTGTTGTATTTTAAATTAATCTCTAGTTCGTGAACGAGGTAAACTGCAATGGTGTTGTTTCTAAGATACCAGCAACAATACATTAGAGAAGACAAATTCTAGTACCTTAATTGTTTCCAGTAAGGTATGGGATGTTTTTCTGGCATTATTGAATTCCTCTTGGGTATTCTTTGTGAGTGTCCCTTCGAAAATGTCATCATATTACTCATACAGATCTTCGCGATTAGCCGAAAGTGGCAGAAGATCGACGTGAAATAACCAAATCAATCCCATTCCTTCTTCAGGATAAACCCTGTGGCATTATCAAAGAATTTTGTTCGGCTAATCTCAAGCCTGACCGAAGCGTTTTCATGCTGAGATCTATCTTCTTTCTCTATCTTTTTCATTCCCTTCTCGCTTTTTATCTCTTTCATCTTTCTTTCTTTCCCGCTTTTATTATTCCACTGTTTCTTCGTCTATTTCTGTCTTCCTAATGTCTTTATTTCTTCCTTTCTTCATTCTATTTTCTTTATTTTTCTGTCTTTCTATTTTCTCTCTTTTTTTTACGTTCGAATTTTGCGATCTACTTTTCTACATTTATATTTTCTCTCTTTTTGCTATATTTCTATCTATCCCTCTACATTTTTATATTACTTTGTTTCTTCATCCCTCTGCCTTTCTTCCTACATTTTTCTATACTCTTTCCCCTTCTCTTCCCTTTATCCTTCTGCGTGTGTTTTTTTGCATGAAATTTTACTCCAATTTTTTTTTAGAACGTGTTACTATTTTTAAAGACATTTATAACTCCTTAATAAGTGTCTTCCTTCTTTTTCACCATATTTAATTTTCACATGATTCATACGGACATTCTAACTCAATTCTCGATTCCAACTGTATACACATTACCTAGTGTTGAAAGTTTCGTATATTTCCATACACTCACACATGTACTATATACACCTATTTTCTTGCTTTCTTGCTACATTTTAATATTATTTTCTGTATTTGTCTCTCTGTCTTTCTTCCTCTGTTGTTCTCTCTCTCTCTCTCTCTCTCTCTCTCTCTCTCACTCTCTCTCTCGCGATATTTCGGTGTATGTGCCTTCTTTATAAAGGTACATCGAGTAGCTTTCCATTACTAAACGTACTTCCTCACTGACTTCTTTTTCTTTCGTCTGTTCTTCCTGAGCAAAGTCTCTTCGTTAAGATTTTCATTTTTAAAAGAGGGAATATGCTAACACGGAACATTGTTTGCTAAAGGTTAATGCATTTCGTGTGTCAGGAGGTTCGTCTCTTCTACGCGACCTGGAAAAGAAGAAATCTCCAGGGAAATATCTTCAGGAATCTCATTCGCTTAATTCGCTCACATGCCTCTTCCTTCTCCGCCGAGCTCATACTTGTAATTAATATAAGGAACTCTCCTTGGTTGTTGCGTATCTTAATGGGAAATGAAATTCCCTTCTTTCTTGCGCACAGATGGAATTTTAAGAAGCAGGCATCCAAGTTTACAAGGGGCTTGCATTTTCATGATGATCTTCTTGTAACATCTAGTAAATATATTTGTGATATTCGTGTAGTTCATTCTCCCTTGTGAGAGTTGGTTAAAACTTTCGCCATGCGCAAGCCTTTGACTAACACCGTATGGATTTATTTATTTACTTAAAAGTTTCGGGAAAGTGTACAAACAGCCTGCCTCTGTGGCGGAGTGGTTAGCGTAGCGCGCTACGACGCCAGGGCCTCCGGATCCGAATCCCCGACCTGGACATGGGTGTTCTTTGTGAGTGTTGCTTCATCAGTTTTACCATATCATTCATCCTCATCTTCGCTATTGGTCAAAAGTAGTAGAAAAGCGAAGTAAAATTAACCAAATCAATCAATCAAGGGTTCTAAGCGACCATTTTATGCTGAAACTGTAACAGCAGCACATACAACAACAACAACAACAACAAAAACATCACAGGATGGTACAGGGAAACAAATTGCACGTACAAAACAGGTGGAAAACTGGAAGCGATACCCAAAAACATAACACACTGCTTTCGTTCTTCTCTCAAATATGGGAATTTACCACGGATATTAAATTGTGTTTGTAATTTATAAGGATGGAAATTAAGATTACATTCAAATTTTGCATTGTGCGAATTTCTAACTTTCAGCAAGTGTTAAAATATGTTTATATTAATAAAAATATATATAAAAACCTAAATTACTTACGACCAGTGAGTATCATCCTTCAAAAAAGCAGGTCTGTGGCAGATTCCTGCATTCTATAAGGAAGTAACAGCTGTTGGCCACACGGCCGTTTGAGGGACTGTAATTTTATAGTTTTAACTGCTTTTATACGTTTTAGTGGGTTTTTTTAAAGTATGGTAAGGGATAAGATCAATATATTTGAGCGATGACAAGTTTTTCAAAATTTGCTTTACCACTTCAACCTGCACCCTTTTCCTTGTTTCATACAACTTGACGCACCATGGTGGTGATTCGTGCCTAAGGAAAGTCTGAATAAGGGGGCGGTAAGACCCCCGGAACGTCGTATTTTTCGACGAATGATACTCACTGGTCGTAAGAAATTTAGGTTTGTGTATATATTTTAATATTTTAATTAATATAAACATATTTTAATATTTAAGAAATTAAGACTAATTTATCAAAAGCTTTTGAAATGTCCCGATGTATAACATCAAGCAAAGAATTATTTGAAGTATATTAGGCAGTTTGAGAAAGTAACACTAAAATATTGGTCAAGCAAGAGGAACCTAGACGAAAACAATGCTCATCTGTAATTCTAAGTAAAGAGGATGCTAACCTTATCATCCTGTATTTGATTATTTTTCTCAAAGGTAATTGAGGATGATGACACAAGTGATAATGTTCTTTAAGATTTTTCAGAATTTTTGTTTTCAAATTTATACGTGGGTTTAATATCTATAAGCTTGAACAGTTCAGAAAACACGTATGTATTTAATAAGAGGCACAGAGGGTGAGCCAAGGAGTCAGTCCTTGAGCTAACATTTCCAAGGCACCTTATATATTGCTCTGACCCTAACATAGAAAGAGCGGCAATGGGGTTTCAATTTTTTTTTCTTCAACATACTCCCCTGCAACTCTAATGCACTTCTCCCATCAATGCTCCAACGCGTGGATACCTTGCAAAAAAATTCTTCCGACTGGTCCTCCAACCATGAGTCCACAGCCCTTATCACCTCAGAATCATCAGAAAATTTTTGCCCACGAATGTTATTCTTCAAATGTTTGAACAAATGGAAATTACTAAGGGCCAAATCTGGTGAATAGGGTGGCTGGGGCAGCAATTCGAACTTTCATCTGTGATAGAGGCCCTCGCAATGCGTGAGGTGTGGACAGTTGCATTGTCCTGGTGAAGGAGCACACCACGGGTCAACATCCCACGCCTCTTTTTCTTGATGGAATCACGTAATTTCTTGATAAGGTCACTGTAGTATGTGCCAGTGATGGTTTGGCCTCTTTGTAGATAGTCCACAAGAAGGACACCCTTGCAGTCCCAGAAAATTGAGGCCATCACCTTCTTGGCTGACGTTTGCACCTTGAACTTCTTCGTTGGTGGAGAATGTGGGCGTTTCCACTCCATGCTTTGTGATTTTGTTTCTGGGTCATCCATAGTTATAAATCGGGCAAGGAAATCGTCTATATCAGCACGAAACTTGTCAAGAAGTTCTTGACTAATGAGAACTCGGGTGCGCTTCTGATCTGGGGTGAGGTTTCGAGGGACTCATCTTGCAGCAATTTTTTTCATTTGCAATTCCTGGGTAATTATGTTTTGCACAGTGCCATATGACAGGCCACACATCTCAGCAACATGACGGATAGTGGCTCGACGATCCTTCAGCACGATATCGTGGACTTTGTTAATGTCTTCGGTCGTCATTACAGTTTTTGGTGCTCCACCTGCATGTTCATCCTCACACGACTCTCTCCCACAATTAAACTCACGACACCATCTCTTCGCCATACTGTATTAAGGAGCACTGTCCCCTAATGTATCCACCAAGTCCTCACGAATTTTGGATACCGTCCGTCCACTTCTTATTCACAAAATATTTGATCACCGACTCACCTCAGTTTTCTCCATTCTGGCACATTGACAGAACTTCACTCAGTTAAACCCCTGTAAAAAGAAATCTGTACGTTACTTAGACTTGCAATTCAGATTGAAAGCATATAAAATAAAAAATCAATCGTGACGTCATTCCTTCTATGTTAGGGTCGGAGCAACCTGATTGCCCCTCGTATACCGGGTGGTCACAATTATAGTTGCCCTACTCAGAGCCATCTGGAGCACATTCGAAGCAACGGATTGCGCTGAATCTTGGTACAGAGGCTATGGAGACCATGGGGAAGCAAATGCTGACGAAAAAAAATAGTTCAAATTTTCACCACCAGGTTGAAATGTGGCGCTGAAGTAACAACCAATTATTTTAGTTTAAATCGGTTCAGCAGTGTTCAATATGCGCCCTGTCAACGTGATTGGCCCTTTGGAAGTGTGATTAATAATCAAACGGAACGTTTTACTTGAGGTTGTTCACTGTGTACCAGATTTCAGCGCAGCGTTTCAACTGGGAGTGAAAATTTGAATTTTCTTTCGTCAGCATTCGCTTCCCCATACCCTTCGAACGGGCTCCAGAGGGCAACTCAATTGTGGCAACACGTCAAAATTTCAGGTATAACTTTAAGACCAACTTAAACAATATCTTCATCTCGTTTCGAATTTCTAATTTTTTTTTTAAAAAAAAAAAAACCTTTTCAAAATAATTGCTCCTCTGTGAAGGCCCTTTGGAGATGGAGATTTGGGACTGTAGCTCTCGAAATCCGGGCCTGAATATTTCAACAATGAATTTGTGTGCCTTAGAATACAAAGAAACTTCCTGGCAAATTTTCCTTGTAGAACTCCAATCTGCATCCAATATAATTTTAGAAATCTCATTGTATTTGGGTAATTTTCCACTTTTCAATTTGCTTATGCAATGGGCTGGCATTAAATCGAACATTTTCTGCCCGGGAAAGGAGACCACTATATCACTTCGAGGAGTTGTAAAAGTGAAGACGTTGCATGGTGACATTTCTTGTTTTTGATGTCCCCTGACCCAGTTGGCAAAAGGCTCTTGGCTTCTCTAGGCATTCTCTAAATGTCTCCAGCCTCCGTGTTCTGGTCGCTATAAATTCCGTCTTTTTTTTTTTATTAAGTCACTTTCGTCTGGAAGAAATTAAGGAGGGAGGTAGGGCTATTCATTTTCGAGCGTTGTATCACAACAGAATATTAATCTCGAAGGCACTAGCGGCTTTATATTTCCTCTAGGTGACCGGTTGGCAGAAATATAGCTCAATTTATATCGAGTTGGAAGAACGAATTTTCTCCTTCTTCAAAAACTTGCAATTCTATTGCGAATTATCTTCAAAACGTTGCTAACCTTGGAAGTTAAGGCCACTGTGAATTCAGGACCCGTATTTGCCACCTTTATGGTGTATATGCAGCGTAATTCCCTCATTGATCTGTGATATATATTAAAATATACACAAGCGCATGGGCGTCGGCAGGGGAGGTCCAATGGGTGCGTCTAGTCTTCATTCATCATTCATTGCAGGTTAAAAATACTCAAAGTTTGTTATTTTTATCGTTAATAACAGAAACGTTCATTCATTTAGTATGCAAACAGAGTACCCAGTAAAAATTCATTAGATCGAAAATATGGAGTGAAAAGAAGCAGGTTATGTAGACACCCGCGGTGGTGTAGCAGGTAGGGTTTCTGCCTGAGATGCGGAAGACCCGGGGTCCATTCCAAGGGTGGGTGATCTGAGTTCGGACTTTTTCCGGCGTTGTCCCCGCATTAAGAGGCTCTGAGGCTCACCCAGCCTAAAATAAATGAGTACCTGGGGATTACATCACCTCAAAAATTGCCAAGATCGAAGAATGTGTGGGGCTCCGACATCCCTTATATGCCTCATGGCATGGTACATGAAGAACTTTACCTTTATACTCGCATGAAAGTTTAGTTCAAGAGTTTGTGTAAGTTCATTTTGTTCTCAGATGGGTTGATTGGTACTGGGCCTACAGTTTAAAGTAGGATATGATCCAGTGGGGCATCGAACCCATGACCTCTGATTACTGCAATACTTGTAAAAGTAGTTCAGTGCGCAGTCTCGCCATGTTTAGCAAATACCAATAGAGATGTTTATATTCCTCCTGGGGTGAACCTTTCAGTATCCATCAACAAGTTTACAGCAAGCACCATTTTCCCAGCCTCGTCCAGAGCAACTTTGCATACGAATTCGATCTGACAGATCCATATATAAACATACATGTGAAATATTGAATAATGAATGTCCCATTGGAAAAACCTGTTGAAAAAACCTCTGAGCCTTTTTACCCCCTAATGGATTCTCGTGCAGCTGTCAATATTGTTGTAAAAAAAATCTGATAAAACTGGTCAAAAAAGACAGCTTGAAATTTGCGTTTTATTTGTTCGAAGCTTTATATTATTTAAGATCCGTCTTTCCCACCCTCTGTTTTACTGAATGATGACGCAGGCGACAAGTACGATACTTGGGACAATGTCATTGGAAATTACCCCTCCATAAAATCGTCAATGATGAAAATGTACATGCTGCCGGGTGATCTTTTGTACGTGACCATGAGGGCGTCACGACCGATTGCATTTGACGGCTGATTGATACAAACATCGGGATCAGAGAGACATTGACCGGTGACAGGGCTTCGCGGCATAGGCTGTCGTGTCGGCCATATTGATTGCTGGAGTGTCTTCCCCTGATTTTCATCCCGTTTAACAAAGGACACCCCTTCAAACGCTTCAACAAAACATTCGTTTCACCTCATTCAGTAGTCTCTCTCCCCTTGCATCTGTACAGAGATAATTTAAAAAATAAAATATATTTTCGATTCTCCTCACAGGAAAAGTTGCCCTTGGAGTTAGACGGTAACGCCACTCTTGGGCAATTACCACCTGGTGAGTTCCTTAATTGGCTATTAAGGAGCGAATGTTCTGCCAATAATAACAGTCTCTCGCTTTTGAAAACACTTCAGCATTATGCATGGACAATGTGGGTCAAAACTGTTTTTACAAAAATGTTTCACTGTTGGATTGCGTTGAAGGGAAAAAGCACCAGCCTTTGTAGCAGCGTGTACTGATCCGCTCACTCGCTTTCTCTCCATCTCTACCGTTATGCGCGGTCCATAGACACCATGGACGTAATATAATGATTTTTTTATTTACTTTATTTTACTTCGCTTTTTGTGCCACTTTTGGCTAATTTGCAAAGATGTGGATGAGTGATGATATGATGAAATCGATGAATGAACACACACAAATATCCACGCGCAGGCCAGGATTCGAACTCGGGACCCCTGGCGTCGAAGCGCGATGTGCTAACCACTCCGTCATTAGGGTCGGCCTATAATGATTTGATTTATTTTACTTCGCTTTTCTGACATTTTCGGCTAATTGCGAAGATGAGGATGAGTAATGAAATGATGTTATTAGTGAAGGGACACTCACAAAGAACACCCAGGTTCAGGTCGTGGTTCGCACCCTGGTCCCCTGGAGTCGTAGCTTGATGTGCTAACCACTCCGCCACGGAGGCCGACTACGTAGAGTAAGGAATAGAGGAAAATGACTTTATACTGATATTACTCGTGAATATGCTGATAGTAATTGAACAAATGTCCTTAGCAAATAAAATGTTTAAACTGTTTCCAAATCGGTCATTCTGTAGTACGTACGATCCATCACTGGCATAAAGACAAATGTGTGTGCGTGTCGTATGTATTCTTTAGCTTTCAGAGTTCACGCTGTGTCACGGTGGGCGATGACTGGTTGCTTCGTAGAGTTCTAGCGCAGCTGTACTCTAACAGCCGCAGGCTGAACCTCGCCCTTTAATAAAGGAAATTTAAATTGAAACATCGTATATTAATTATCGTAAAATTCATCAGTGATCAACTGCTATAGAGTATTCATGTTCAGAAGAGGTTTTTTGTTTCATTTTGAACCAGCTTCCACAAAATAATGTGCTCATTGGTAAGAAAAAGACCCATCAGCTTTGAGCTCTCATATAAATTTACACATAGGGTAAGGTGGTACATTTTCAATCACAAAAAAATACATTCAAAGTAACTTGAAAAATAATAGGCAGCAAAATTACAGTTTTTGTGCCAATGAAATGCTTATTTTTACTAAAGACGCTGGCATAACGAGGCATTTTTAGTTCTGCTACTGTAGACGGAAGAACGAAATTTCAGTCCGATAAAATTTGATTAGAATTGTACCTAGGTAGGTACAAATCTGATCACCGAGCGGTACAATTTGGATCAACATTGAGTGAAGAAACAGTATCCTTAATATATACTTCTTCTATGGCGTAGGCCTACAGGAGCAAAGAAAAAACAAACTGCATGTTCTGTTAGTTTAATAACTCTGTTTGACTACATACATCGTTAAGCAGCTACACGCACTTCCTTCGGTGTCAATCCCAATCCTCGCCCTTCCAAATATATCAGTCTCTCCACAATTGCGTCTTCCATCTGCTTGGAGAAAACTGTTGGATGACCAACATCAATCCAAGAAGGGGAAGGAACACCCGATGCTTCTTGACGTGTCATCGTTACTTTGGAGGGTGGAAAATGGAACACGATAAAGTTGCGATGCTCCGCGTATAGATAAGTGTCCCTATAGAATACTCTGCACGGAATTTTCGAGAACTCGGAACGAATACTGTTGATATACCTTCTTCGGTGTTCGTTTGCGAGGCATCTGTAACAATAATTTGAACAACGTATTTACTTTGTAAAGTTTTTTGCTGCACGCGTTACGGTGATGGAACTCAAACTGTATACCTCGCTGATCGAAATTGTACCACTTCCGCCGATCGAATATGTACCACTTTGAGCATGAAACAAATATTTCTGTAGTTCCCTTATCTCTCACCAGATAGCTGCAGATGTCACATGCTACAGCCACCACATGCTTGTCCACGTCTTATGTTCATGCATAAACACGGGGCACGCAAAATGATAGCCAGACGTTTATATACAAAGCACCTATTCTATCTCCAACGTAATCACATTGATATACAAGGGTAGAATTTCTCGATGTGTCTGCACAACACACCTGACATCCCACGCAACAACTCTTACTCCTCAAATCAGCGTTGTCAGTAACAGGAAGATTGGGTGATCGAAATAGTACCTATATCGAAAATATACCACCCTACCCTACCATGCTCCGTTCATGCACATTTGTTCTTTTACTTGAATACATTTAATTTACCAAACAATGAAGTTTCAACTTATGAAACACTTTGATGCCACATGCACAGCTCCATTTCAGAAATTATGCGATGTGTGCATTCGCTCACTCAAATCCTTTTGTTTGCGATATAGCGTAGCACATATATTTGTAACTCAACGAGATAGCAAAAAATGTGCAAAATTCCCATCTTGTGTTGCTAACATACTGGTATGTTTATCTCTATAAATTGCAGGGCAAAGAGGAGGTAATCATATACATTACACGCATGAATTAGAATCTCATCCATTACTCTATCGTTCGAACCCACTTCCCTTCAGATGATGGGGGTATGTATGCATGTCTCTCTACGAATTAACATGTAAATTAACTTGTTCAGTATAATCTGAAATGCTTTCTGCTCCTGTAACCCGGAGGCAAAATATTGCATTGCATCTCTCAGAGAGAGCAGGCGAGCTTTGTAGTATTGAACGGAAAGTGTGTAGAAGAATTTCGGTTACCCCTTGTGCGCTCATTAAGCTACAAAAACGGCATATGCTATGTAGAGTTATTCACATTTCCCAAATCGTACATTGGCAATAGTGATTGGTTATTTGATACAAGTGCACCTCGCAAGGAAACTAATTGTTGGAGATTTGGTTTGAGAGCTCAGTGTTGGTGTCAAATTGATCCTGAATGGATGATTTAAATTTTTAAGTTGATTTGGCCCTTATGTCCATTTTGCACACTTCTAAGTATACGAGGAGTGTCCTATCTCATAACCTTACCTTAGAGTTAAAAAGGGGTGTAAAGAACAGCGTGAGAATTTTCGGGTAGAGTGCTAGGGTTTCCCCCCACTAAAACTTGTATCCCCTGCAAAAGAAAATTACAGTAAAACCTCGTTAATCCGGATCCCGATAAGCCGGACTTCGCTTAATCCGGACAGGCAAAAGGGGGAAAGAAATAAAGACAGAATGCAAGGTTTTAAATGTGGCTAGAAGTCAACAAGAGAACTTCCCAAAGAAAAGACAGTCAACCACTGATGAAATTCTGTTCCCCCAGACTGTGTACTGTACTGGATAGTGTATTTAGGCCTATGCCCTTTAAATATACCATAATAAACGCGTTTTGTTGCTATAAACGGAGTTTTAATGCACATTCTACTGTTCTTTTAGGTTTTTAAGTTAATCCGGACTTTCGTTAAACCGGTCAACCCCATTAGACCGGATTTACGAGGTTTTACTATTTTTTTACCACTCTAGGTATATTTTTATTCCCCTTAAAGAAGATGGAATTGAAAGAATATGTTAACTATGTAACAAACATAAATTGAGAGTATTTGAAAATAAGATCCTTAGGAAAATCTTTGGACCTAAAAGGGATGAGGAAACAGGCGAGTGGAGAAGGTTACATAATTTAGAACTACATAATTTGTATTCATGTCCAGATATTATTAGAATAATTAAATCAAGAAGACTTAGGTGGGCAGGCCATGTGGCACGAATGGGAGAGGAAAGAGGAGTTTACAGGATTCTTGTTGGGAAACCTGATGGTAAGAGACCTGTAGGAAGGCCAAGACGAAGATGGAGGGACAACGTTGAGATGGACCTAAGGGAAATCGGTAGGGATGGAAAAGAGTATATAGATCTTGCTCAAGATAGGGAAAGATGGAAGGCCTGTGTTGCTGCAGCCATGAACCTTCGGGTTTAAGAAGGCTAGAGAGTTAACTATGTAACAAACACAGCTGAAAAATCATTCGTGTCTAAAAGTATGCAGCCTTGTGGATTAAAGAAAGGCCACATTTTTGCAACTGACGAACCTTACGGAGTCGAGAAAACTGTAGGCTGTTTTCCATGTAAGTTTTCATGGCATAGTGCTGATATTTTATATGTATTAAAGTGATGTCAAGAAATTTGTAGGTAGTCTAAGGTGGATGATAAGTTTTAAGTTGCCAATAGAAATTTAGTTTTCGGTGTTACTAAAGGTATTTTCTACTGTTACGACGGGCGGCCTACATGCTGGCAAGGGAAGTGGGGAACCGCGAATACGCAGCAGTCTAACCAGACAACAGCGGTAGCGCCGAGAGTTACGATGTCTATAGGAGGAGGTCCTGCTCCCACCTCGTTCTACAGGCTGCTGAGTTTCTTTTCGCTCTGAATTGGTCGCTTCCCCGCTACCCACTTCTCTTGCCAGCATTTAGGGCGCCCGCAGTAAGACTGGAAAAGAGTTATAGTTGGATAGCTCATTTTGTGTATCAGTTTGGGTTTTCTTTGAATGTAAATATACTGTTTCCAAATTACGTTTAAATGTTAGCTTAAGATTTAATGATCCTAGATTACAACCAATGTTCTAAGATGCTTAGAAGCGCAGGCAAAAGTATAGTTTAACCTGATAACATACATTAATTTGAAAACTAATGAAACCTACCTCCCAAAATGCAATTACAAACACAGCACTGAGTGGGCACCCACCCACCCCCACCCCAAAGCAAAAAGCTTAATCCGCACAGTGCTAAAGAGCTCCTTGAGAAAGGTTAAAATACAATGTTTTGAAGGTACCTGCACAGGACATACAAAACACATTAAAAAGGAAAGGAGAGATTAATTTTTTTTCTGAGAAACAGTGTAAGACGCCTGCTCTACGAAAAGATCTAAAAACATATGTTAAAACATTATCCCTTACATGAATAATAACACTGGGGAACAGTAAAATTGCGGCACAGTGTTTAAGAGCTAATTTAGGGCAATTTCATGCTGCTGAATAATGATATAATAATATATTTCCTGAATTGGATCTAATTTATGAAATAAATGCAACTAAACCAAAATGGCGGAAACATAAGACATACATATAAATGAACTTCCAAGAACAATTTAATATTTCTCTTTGTGATTACAATCTTTTTACCATTAAGAAACTTATTTATTTATTTGTAAATTGTTGCTAGGCCTGTACAAGGTTGATTGTATTTGTAATATGACAATGGAAGATGCAATTCACTCTTGACTATTCGGTTTCCACCACATATGCAGCTATTACATGGGTGTTGATTCTAGTCCCCAGTAACGCAAAATTCTTTATTTTATGTTACTCATTTTCACTAAGCACTGTATACATTACGTAAAATTGAGAATTTTGAACAATTTCAGCCCATTATCAAATTTTGATATTACCGAGAAAAGCGTGGAGTAATTTTACCTCCTACATTTTGAATGGTGTGTTTATTTTTATAACTGGAGTCAATTCAACTGAACCAATCATACAATTGGCAATCACAGCTGTTTTGTGTGCTGAAACTGTTATTAAACTTTATGCCACAAAATAAAATCTTTTTTTTTGTTCACCAGTGTAATCAATAATGCAGCAGATTATCAGTAAGTGACTAATTCTTAGACATTCGTAAACCAGAACATAAACATATAAAACCTTTCTACGTTGCACGTCCAATGCAATATTCATCATTGTTAATTTCCTTCATGCCTATCTTTATATTGCCCAGCCTTCACCCTGACCTTCCTACAGGTCTCTTACCATTAGGTTTCCCAACAAGGAACTTACAAACAACTATTTCTTCTTCCAGAGATGCCACGTGGCATATCATGAACGCTAGTTGATTTAATAGCAGTAATGAAAGAAGCAGACGAATTCAATTCTTTAGTGTTATGTGGCCTAATCACATCGTCTTACTTTCATCTGGGTCCACATTCTTCTGTAAGGTTTTGTTTATAAAGATTCTTAACATGAGCATGTTATTTCAGTGAAAGGGAGAACGTTTCACATGCACGTAATAGGACGGGGAAAATATAGTTTTGTCTATTTTAGATTTTAGGTTCTCAGATACCAGACAAGAGGGTAAATTGTATGTATAGAAAACAAGAACGTGCATTACCTGATTAGGTCTGCTTTTAATTTGCTAATATTGTTCCTAAGTGCTCGAGTTTGAAAACGGATTCAACTAATTTTTATGAATTTTGCACAATAAGTGATTTCAGTTGATAATAAAATAATGCACAAGGAGAGAGGAAATTCTTTTTAACCGTTACGTTGGTAGTGATTGTTAGGGAATTTACATTTAGTCCAGCCAATCCATATTGAAATTTCACATGGTAGTCTCGAAAATACCTCCTAAAGAGCGCAGACTATGTTGTTTGCTTGCTAAATTGAAGGATTTAGTATTTATGTTCGTTTTTCCGCCACCTTTGGCTAATCGCAAAGATGAAATTCATGAAGGGACACTCACAAAGAACACCCACTCCCAGGCCGCGGATCGAACCCGTGACCCCGGGCGTGCAGACTATATTGCAACAATATATAGCCTCAACTCTATTGATTTTTTTCCTTTAAATTACATTGGAAATAATACCACCTATCGTTGCAAACTATGAGATTTGTTTTAATTTGTTCAAAATGTATTCGAGAATGCGCACTCTGTATCTGTGGAGCATGCAGCACATGACGGCAGACAAGGGGAGAAAGAGAGAGAGCGTAAGATAGCAATGCGAGCTGCTGCAAACCGCTGTCAGGTGCTCTCACGTTTTCACCTAAATGCACTCACTCTCCCTCTCACGCGTCCATAAGGCGAACACTCTTGAGTTCTACTTGTGCAAAATACTTGTTTTCGTTGGCTTGCTCCACAGATTCCTGGAACACACTACAATCAATTAACTTTACAATGGTTAAAATAAATTGATACACAGATTTCGGAATAATCCTACCAACAGGGAGGCAAAGACTTGTCCAAGAGCATTACCTGACTCACGAAAACTCGAAACAAACTTAAGTTTCCGTTATTGAAGTGAAAGTTTAAAACTCGAATAATTGATTTAAATACGTAACGGAAACAAAAGTGAAAAACCCTTTACAATATCAGAGACATACGTCACAGTGATGAAATCAGGCTCAGATTCAAGTACAGAAAACAATTGTTCTTCTCATTCATCCGGATGTCTTTTATTTTTCCTTCTTGCAAAGCAACCGACTGAATTTAAGGGACCAACGCACACGAACATTCATTACTTCACCTCAGAAAGATATTTAGAAACAAAAATGGAGAATCGCTTCAAAATTAGAGGTTTGGTGTGATGGAGTAAGAAGTTCCCAAGGCAAGAAATAAAACCTTTCTTCATTTTTCGACCGCAGCATTGAATAACTTTCAGCGTCGCAGATCTTATTATCTTTCTGAGAAGTTCATTGCGTGATCGACATCCCCCTCCCCCTTTTACCCAAACCTCGATTTGTAATTCATTCCTTGTTATGAATATGGATTATGATCGTTGCCAAACGGCGCTATTTCTGCCTCTTTGGATATACCAGTGGGGTGCAACTTCTTCCAACTTATGTATATTAAACGAATTTGGTAACTGATCCTTGTCTGAAGGTTATTTAGGATGAAGTATCTGATGGGGTAGAATTGCTCTTAAACAAGTTACATTTGCATTTTCTACGTAGTGACGATATGCTCCGTTGGTACTAATCAGGATACTAGTATATCCTCAGTCCGTTACGTGTATATTTTAACGAAATACCAACGGGGAAATGTTTTTGATATTGAATTAATTAAATTACATTTCAAATTTACCAATGTGCTTTTACATACTATGGATCGGCCGCTGTAATACAGATACTGTGTCAGAAAGGTTCTGAAAGGAGGCTTGAAGTAACGGGCTTGTCGGAAGTGATGTCACCATACGAAAACTCCAATTAAACGAGAAACCGAGTCCGCAGCACGCGAGATTGCAGGCTTGAATACTTGACTCGTTCGCTTGTTATTCACTTGTTTGAAATCATACTCAGTCAGATGTTGGTTGTAGTTCTAATGTGTGGAAATGTTGAACTTTCTAAAATACTATGTATTTCTAATGTGAAAGACAAGTGTTTGTAACGTGGGAAAACAATGTGTTCTTAGTTTCATCTTTTGATCGTAATTGGCGCTGCAGTCGATTCGAAAGAATTTCGCTTCCAGTCCAAGGCTTCAAGATTGCAGTGTGATTCCATTCTCGAACGATGTTCGCTTCAAATAGGATCTTGCACCTTTCGGTCACGGACAGATTCTTGTCAGTTTCCAACTTCCATTGCAGGTACACTAACTAACTAACTAACTAACTCTTTACCCTTCTTGAACCCGAAAGTTCATGGCTGCAGCAACACAGGCATTCCATCTGTCACTATCCTGAGCAAGATCTATATACTCTTTTCCATCCCTACCAGTTTCGTTCAGGTCCATCTCAACGTTATCCCTCCATCTTCGTCTTGGTCTTCCTACTGGTCTCTTACCATCAGGTTTCCCAACAAGAATCCTATAAACTCCTCTCCTCTCCTATTCGTGCCACATGGCCTGCCCACCTAAGTTTTCTTGATATAATCATTCTAATAATATGTGGACATGAATACAAATTATGTAGTTCTAAATTATGTAACCTTCTTCACTCACCTGACTACTCATCCCTTTTAGGTCCAAAGATTTTCCTAACGATCTTATTTTCAAATACTCTCAATTTATGTTCCTCTTTCAATGTAAGGGACCAAGTTTCACGCCCATATATTACTACAGGCAAAATTAGTGTTTTGTATATTTTAACTTTTAGTTTCTTAGATATTAAACGAGAAGACAAAAGTTTATGAAGAGAGAAGTAACATTCATTTCCTGAATTAAGACTACTATTCATTTCCTCTTTGATATAATTTTCATTTGTTAATATTACTCTTAAGTATTTGAATTTGGAAACTGGTTCAAATGAGTTGTTATCAATAATTAGATTTTGATCATTACCTAACACTTGGTTTCGGCCTGTAAGCATACATTTAGTTTTCTCTTTGCTAACTTCCAAACCTATCTCTTTAGCTCTTTGAAAAATATTTTAGCATTGTTCTTAATTGTATTTACATCATTCCCCAGTAAGTCTACATCATCTGCATATGCTAACAGCTGAGTCACATAGTTTAATTTTAGTCTTTCGTTAGTTTCTTTTACCTTCCAAACAGCGTGTCCTAAGGCAAAATTCTAAGTAATCGATATAATGCATCTCCTTGTTTTAATTTGTCAGACATATTAATATCCACACGAATTTTACTTTGTTTCACTGGTGCATATGTTTATCATATTACGTAACAAGCTTTTTACATATTCCAAACTAGACTAATATATTATATAATTTATCTCCTTTGGTTGGTTGGCCGCGGTGGCTCAGTCGGTAACGCGTCTGACTGATCTGACTACCATGCTAAAGGTCCCGGGTTCGATGCCCGGCCGGTTCAAATCCGGGAACTTTTCTAACGTTGGAAGCGGCCCCGGCGCCCATCCAGCGTCGAATAACATGGGTACCTGGGGGAAACCCTGGGGATAAAGGCGGTCAGGGGCGTGGTGCTGATCACATCACCCCCACTCACGACCGGATCAAGAAAGTGTGGGGCGTTAACCCCACACCCCCTATACGCCTTCACGGCTTCGTGCTAAGCACTTTACCTTTTTTTTATCTCCTTTGACTGAATCATTCGCTTTTTTAAAATCAATGAATAGCTGATGGACATTATGATTGTATTCCCACTTTCTCCCAAGTGTCTGTCTGATGTGAAAAATTTGATTTGTTGTTGATCTGTTACGTTTAAATCCACATTGATAATCACCTATAATTTCATTAGCATATGGGGTTAGTCTTGCTAAAAGAATGTTAGATAATATTTTATATGTTGTTAAGAGTAGAGAAATTCCACGGTAATCATTGAAGTTCATTTTAATAAATGATTTTATCACCTTTTTTTAAACACATGAACAATTATGGATTCTTTCCATTGTTGAAGGATTTCTTCTTTATTCCATATTAAACAAATTAATTTATGAATTTGAAATATTAACGAATTCCCACCATATTTAATTAATTCAGCTGGTATTAAAACAATGCCGCGTGCTTTGTTATTCTTTAGCCTTTTAATAGCATCTTTAATTTCAGTCAAGTTAGGTTCTGGAACTAAAGGTTCTGCTGTGTGTACTTCATTTACTTCTGATGTAACATTTAAAATGTCATTAAAGTAGTTCTTCCATCTATTTAAAACATTGCTTGAGTCAGCCAAAAAATGCCGTTCTTATCTTTTATCAAGTTTACTTTAGGTTGCCTCCCCTTTCTAAATTCATTTACACCTTTATATAAATCTCTGATATGTTTATTTTTGCTATTTGTTTCAATTTCGTTATTTTTACTTTTCAAGTAATCTCTTTTTTTACTTCTAAACGTGCGGTTAACTTCTCGCTTTATTCGATTATAATTGCTTAAAATTGTATCATCAGAGTTATTTAACCATATAAGTATAGCCTGATTTCTTATTTCTATTAGGTTATGACATTCATTATCAAACCATGGCCTACTTTTCCTTGGTTTATGGTATCCTATACTTTCTTTAGCTGCTGATTGTATTGCATTACGTATGTGCTCCCAATTCTTATTTACTTCTGTTTGATTTATATTTTCATCATGATTTAAATCCTGCCATTGCAGGTACATGTACAGATTAATTGAAATATTTGAAACTATACTCTTTGTCACAATAACCTTTGAGTGCCAAGACCTGTCAAGAGGCTCGAACCCGAGAAGTTCGGTGGTGAGACAGAAGTCTGTTAACTCATTCGATCATTGAGGCAGCCAGCTACACTCTGTCCGGGGAATTTGTGCAGCAAGCGAATTAAAAAAAAAGTCTCTGCGTAGTGACTCGAGAGGGCTCGACCAATGAGCGCATGAGATTGGAAGTGAGTGCATGGAGGGGATAAACCAGCTGTTTGCATCAGTGTGCACTGCTTTTCTCTCCCCACTATACTGTTATGCGCGTCCTTGCTCCTGGTACAGAGTGCAGGAAAGAATTACATTTATTATTGCGCTTTGCTCTTTCAAGTATTTGGTCTGAGAATATTATTTAAAATGGCGTTACCCCCCCACCCCCTATACGCCTTCATGGCGTGGTGCTAAGCACAGGGGAACACTTATATATATATATATATATATATATATATATATATATATATATATATAACAAGATTATCCCGAACACGATACCTGGTGGAGGCACATTGCGCAGTTGTTCGGAACCCGCTTGAAACTGTAGGCCCATTCCCGGTAAGCCTATCTGTGCGGACTTAAAACAAAAGTCAATTCACATAACAAAAAATGTAAAATTATAGCTTCTTCTTGAACAAAAATATATTTTTGATTCACAAGGTTATGAATCCCCCCCCGCCCCCGTGTACTGTAGATATACGAGAAACTTTTTCCAGTCTGTGATCTTTTCATTAAAATTGGCGGGAATTCACCTCAAAGGAAAATATCCAGCAAATTTGATCACGATATCGAGGCTTTGCAAAGGCAAGAAGAATCTTTGAGGATGAATCTTAATATGGAATTCCGCTCGTGTCTGCATTTGATGTCAAGTGAATAAAGAAGAGGACGGTTACTTATTGGGGGAGGGGGGGTTGGAATAAAATGGAAAGAACGTAGCAAAAGCTTCCATGAATGTTTGCTGCGATGCTCCCCTCACCGGCGTCTCATTTGAATTAAGGCAGATTCCTTCTCCAGCTCATCACAAAGGATGCTCTCTTCTTAGCTTCGTCAGCCACTTTTCGGAGTTGATATTCCTGGATCAGAACATGCCAAGGATCGTCTTCAGACAATGGGAACTGTTGTGCTGCCATCTTTAGCCTCTCTCTTAAGACCTTCATTTTTCCTTGCTTTAAATAGCAATTTCATCGTCGTTTTCAAGGGTTATTCTTCTTGGCTCCTCTCGCAAAATCGCATCAAGTATTCATGTATTACACGGCATTCTTGCTGCCATATTAAATATCTGGTTTGGACCATTTGTATGAATTATGTACTGGGAAGAATTGTCGTTAAAGCAACGAGTAAAACAAATTTGTCCAGTTTGTATTTTTGTTATTTAGCTTCGCAAATTGTGCCAATTTGGCCAATCGCGACGATGAGAATAAGTAATTGATTTGGTCCATTTTACTTCGCTTTTCTGCCAGTTTTGGCTAATAGCGAAGACTAGGGTTAGTGATGATATGAAGAAATTGATGAAGGGACATTTACAAAGTCCTAGGTCCTATTTCTAAAACATCAGTCAGAATTTCTGATTCAGAACATTCATATGTGCAGCGTACATGGAAATAACAATATTTTAATTTTACAACCTGTATTAAATTCTAGATTTCCTTCTTTGTAAATCCAACATTACTCTACTTTCATTGCATTCATCCAATATCCAGGCTATCATTAGCCACATGCTTAATTTACTATACGTTGGATGGGTTTACAGACATTCGTTGTGCGGCTGTAACTCAACGAGGCGTATTCAGTGATTGATCAAAATGGACACCCCAGCTTCCTGTTGGGTACTATTACCTCATTTCATGTCAATTAGCGATTTTACCAGAGGTTTCACACAACACTTCCACATTATCAGTACTTGCCACGTTGTTAAACGTTCGTTCTACTTCTCGGCCACTAATTTCGTTGAGTTTGTAAACATGCGGATAAACAAGTTCGTTGGAAATCGATTATTGGACTAGTTTCGCGATTCTATAAACCCACAGGTTACATACAAGTCCAGTCTAGTAAGTTGATCAAACAAAGAAAATAGGTGTGTGCGAATTTTCCATTCCTATTACCATCCACTTGTTGCAGGTGGAGACGTTGGCCTGGGATACATAGAATTTGAATACGTCGTGCAGAAGAAAACGGCCTGTAGTAGTGGACATTTTGACAGCAACCATCAATGTAGGTCATTATGCATAATCATAAATAAGGGCAGGTACTCGTGTACAGCCAGGATAACATTTGTCGTGGATTGATTGATTAAATTCGATTATGTTACGTCGCTTTTCTGCCACTTATTGCTAATCGCGACGATGAGGATGAGTAATGATTTATGAAGGGACACTCATAAAGAACACAAATGCTCAGGTCAGGGATTCGAACCCGGGACCTCTGACGTCGTTACACGCTGTGTTAAACTCTCCTCCACGGAGGTCAGTATTTGTCCTTGTTATCATTGGAATCTTTAAAACACACCCATAAATGCCAATGATTTATATTTTGTTTTGACTGACAAGCCAGGTAATGATATAATCAAGACGCAATAGACGACGTAAGGTAGTTTTTCAGAATATTATGCAAGTTGAACGAATTTCAAAATTCTTCTAAGAATACTTCATCTGATTTTGCCAAAGGAAGCAAGAGCGATAACACTTGAAAACAGAAGAAATTGCTATTTAAAGCAAGGAAAATGAAGGTCTTAAGACAGAGAGACTAAAGATCAGAACACAAATATTCCGGTAGCACTGGCAGAGACGATTCCACGCAGGCAAAACAGCGATTAAAAAAAATCAAGCGAGGTCAGGCCGGCTCGGTAGCTCAGTGGTTAGAGAAATGGCACAGTATGCCAGAGACCTGGGCTCGAGTCCTGGTCGAGCCTACATTTTTCGCTGAAAATTTCTACGTAGTATATCTCCTGTGTGTGCCTAATCTACAAAGTACAATAAAGGTTCCAGTATTGCAAGCTGATCCTTGGCATGTTGTGCTCCCGGAATATTAACTCCGAGAAGTTAGTAACGAAGCTAAGAAGGCAGCATCCTTTGTGATGAGCTGGAAACGGAATTTCCTGTAACATTTTAAAATTAACTTCCACGATTTGTACCATGCTATCGAGTTAATGGATAGGAACATGGAATACGTTCATCTATACGACGATCCCTCATTATTGACTTGGTTGGTTTAGGTTTTTATTTTATTTCGCTACTCTGACATTTTTGGCTAATCGAGAAGATGAGTGATAATACGATGAAATTGATGAGGAGACATTCACAAGGAACACCATGCCTCGGTCGGGATTCGAACCTGGAATCATATGCGCTGTAGCGCGCTGTGATAACCCCAGTACAGCAATCATACTCAACTATAGTTCTTTTCCAGTCTTACGGCGGCCGGCTTACATGCTGTCAAGGGAAGTGAGGAAGCAACCAATCCAGCGCGACAAGAAACGCAGCAGTTCGACATCGTAACTCTCGGTGCCACCGCTGTTGTCTGGTTGGTCTGCTGGGTACTCCCCGCTCCCCACTACCCTTGCCAGCACGAAGAGCGCCCGCCGTAAGAGTAGAGAAGACCTATGGGAAGAGAACAGTACTATGAACTGTGTTTGTGTGTAAATGTACAACAGCTGATTTAAAAAATAAAAGGACAGCCCTTTTTCTTCTGCTAAGTACCTCGAAACTGCCTTCTCAGACGCTAATATTTATGGAAAATCTCTCAACATCTAACAATTCGACCAAATGCAGCTCAAGTTACGTTATCGGATTTCCCTTACAGGAGAGGGATGACATTTAGTGTAGGCCATGTGCCATGTCCAGCAAACTCCTTTAACTATTTCAATTTCTAGGACGCCCAGAATTTCCAGTAACAAAAAGTTCGCAGGCTTAGGGACACGATTGGTTATCGTTTCCTGCACCTGTTGTCCAAACTGCAGTTGCAAATCCTAAAAAACAATGACGTTTATTATTTTCCCGGATTTTTCTTTCTCCTGCAAGCGCAGTGGTAGCAGCAGCGGCAGAAGAAATGAAGTTACCATTACCTTTATTTTGTGACGAGGCGTGGCTCCAATATTACCTCGAACTTACTAACAAAGGCTACCTCAGCTCTTTTCTTCTCAGCATGATTCTGATACATCTTTCTTTCCAGAACTAATAAATGTAATATATATTACACTTCATGAAAGATCCCTTGATGGAGCCAGATATTGGATTTGCTACAAAAGGCGCCCTGCTATTCTGACCCTTTTCATTTGAAGGGAGTAAATGAAACCGGATGATGAAAAATGAAAAACCCGTTTCAACATAAGGGCACGTGAGGGTGAACGATTGTGTAATTTTGTCAAGGTATCGCCTCCTACATTGCGCAACTCCAGTGTTGCTATAAGTACTTGAGGTAGTTGCTTACATAAATAACCTTTGCACTTGAGATATGAAATGATGTTCATTACAGCCCTTGAACAAGATGCTATCTTTTTCTTTCAGTATTTGTATATTGATTTATCAATCAATTTTCATTCAATTAGATTTCTTGTGATCGTTTCCTCAATTTCGTTGTTTGCCCCTCCTTACGGATTCTACCAGCTTTTAGCATATCATAGAATAGCATCTGATATTCCCTTAAGATGAAATTCAGAGATTTCTGTTGAAAGAACACGCCTGAATTCTATAGTTGCTGGAGGTGTAACTTGTTAAGACAGTCGAAGTACCCCATTGATCCTGATGACGTATAATTGCTATTTTGTTGTATAGCCATGGAAGACGTTTGCCTTAGTCAACACGTTTTGTGCTTTTTGTTCTATCATTTCGTTTATTCACACCGGTTCAATAATAATGATAATCATATATCTTCAGTGGCGCGACTAGGAGGGGTGAAGGTGCAATTGCCCCCCATTTTTTTGCCACTTTTGCCCCTGCACTACACTAAACCTTATCGTTCTTGCTCCCCCCAAGTTTCGGCACCTTGAGCATCTAGTTTTAGAACCCAATCGTCGCCACTGTATGTCTTTTTTGAATTTACAGCGCCCTACGACGCCAGCGATCCCGGGTTCGAATCCGGGTCTATATTCATGGGTGTTCTTTGTGAGCGTTCCTTCATCAGTTTCATCACTCATCTTCATCTTCGCGATTAGCCAAACGTTGGGAGAAAATCGAAGTAAAATATACCAAATCAATCAATCGATTGATTGAATTAGATTCTTCACGTCTCTTTTCTGATACTTTTGCCTAATCTCGATCATGGGAGATGCTATAAAGATAATTCAATCTATAATGTTTAGGTTTACATAAACGTTTTTATGAGACAATACAATTGAAACAGCCAGTACTTATATTAATTTTGTTGGTAGTGTGCCAGTCTTAAGCTAGTAAGTATATGCAAATTCTCCACAGAAGCATTTGTCTTAGTTTGATTTTTAAACTATTTTCATCCGTTGCAACTCTTCCACAACCCAACCACTAGGCTATCCCTTCTACAACGCTCCTTGTTTTACAGGCTCCCAGAAATCTACAACAAACTTCCCCTGAATTTAGATATTTTCCTTCCAGAACGTAATGTTTGTATATTACTGACCAAGAACATGTAAATGTATCCCATCTTGTTATTGTTTTTCTTTCGTTATTTTTTGTTTCTACCTTATGTTGTTTCAGTGTAAAATGGCCAAGTAAGACTGTATCTGAAACTCTGAGTAAATAAATAAATAAATATTGGTTGGCAGTGCTTTCCATACTTTGAGGGCCGACACTGGGTACTATTGACTAAGGACACGGCTACAGCTACGTGAAAGATTTCTCATATGGATCCATTGGAAGCGAAGAACCCGTTGAGACCCTCTGTCCCCATTGAGGCAAGGGGCCCTCACGCCTCAACGCCTCACAATGCTTCCTCACAAAAGAGCAGCTTCGTGCGTGCAGGAGTCTGCAGTCCCAGCAAATCCTGAATCTTGTGTCTTTCTTCCTTCTCACGTTCCTTTCTCGAGAACCTCCGAAGAGCTCACGGCTCCCTTGGAGAACGTCAGGCTCTCCTAAAGAGTGCGCTGAAGGTGCATTTGTCGATATCTGAGCGCGCCATACACTGTGGGAAGGAAGGATCTTGGACGTGAGACCTTCATCTTTTGACAGAATGTTATATACAAGACATCCTTGGTCTCCCATGATGCTCTGCGAAAGCAAGGTTCATTCCATTAATTCATGGTTTATTCCTATCGTCTCGAGTAACATTCAAAATTGCAATGCATGTATGTTCCTTTTTGTTTCCAGCAAGTGGTCTATTTTAGAAGTCGCCACTAAAGTACCTGGGTTCAAGTCCCGGCCTGCGCATGAGCATTCTTTGTATGTGTTCGCTCACTATCATCGCCCATCCTCATCGTCGCGATTAGCCAAAAGTGACGGAAATGCGACGTAAAATAACAAAAAAAAAAAAACAAGTTCCTTCTTAGATTAGGAAGCACACATACCGCCATGCAGGAAAGCCAGTATTCCAGGATGTAGGCCTCACTTTTATTGTCGGTGACTGTACACTCTGTCCCAGGAATCTCTGGAGCACAAGAAAACATGTATCTGCGCAAGGAGTGACTCTGAACGCATGAGTGATGAAGTGATTGCAGCTACGGGCCGTTTGCAGCAGCGCGAAATCCTTTGCACCGTCAACTCGCTCTCTCCCCTACTATGCCGTTATGCGCCGCCTTGCTCCACAGTTTCCAGAGACAGCGTATAGATAATTTGGATCTAAGGACAGCGTATTCTGTATCTCACCGCCATTTCTACTGCTTTAGCCGGCCCTCGTGATGGAGTGGTTAACACATCGCGCTACGACGCCAGGGGTCCCGAATTCGAATCCTGGCCTGGCCATGGATATTTGCGAGTGTCCATTCATCAATTTCAACATATCATCACTCATCCCCATCTTCGCAAATTAGCCAAAAGTTGCACAAAAAGGGAAGTAAAATAAAGCAAATCAATCAATCAATCAATCTACTGCTTGTATTCCCCAGGTGCTATATTATGAGGCTGAGTGATGGTAGTAGGGGCATTTAGATTGAACGGACATTTGTAAATGGCTTCGTATCGTATACAGTAGACGTAGTCCTTTTAAGAATGGGTAAGAAGAACAAATAGTTCACGACGAGATTCATCAGTGATTGGGTGAAATGTTTGTATTTCTAACAACATGTATATTGATTGATTTGGTTTATTTTGCTTCCCATTTCTGCTACTTTTGTCTAATCGCGACGATGAGAATGAAAGATGATAAGATGAAATTGATGAATGGAGACTCACAAAGAACAACCATGATCAGACCGGGATTCGAACCTAGGTCTCCTGACGTCGTAGTGCTCTGTCCTTGGAGGTCGGGTAATATAGAAAATACAAGCATAATTTAGAAATCATAATTTGTCGTTAAATAGTCTACGCATGTATATTTGACGTAAGTTGTCTTCGTTGTAATAATTGGATACCTCATGCCTTATTTTGATAACGCGAATTTCCAGTATCACCGAATAAACATTCTAGTCATTTATTGTTTGATCAGCCTCTACCATTTTTCTCTAATCTCAACCAAGAGAATGAATGATCATTAGATGAAATTCATGAAGCTGACTTGGTGACTGGGGTTCCGGGGTACAAATTTCGGAGCGGGCGTTTATTGTGAGTGCCCTTTCATTGATTTCATCTAACCATCACTCACCCTCATTGCAGCGATTAGCCAAAAGCGGCAGAAAAGCGACGTTAAGTAACAAAATGAAATTTATCAAAATAGAGACACAAAGACAACTTTCCTGCTCAAGCCAAGACTCTAACCCGAAACTACTGATGGCGAGATCGTGATTCGGCAGGTTAACAAGATCAGCCAACTATACGCTGTCCCACTTATCTCTGCAGCAGGCGAACGAAATCGAGTCTCTGCGCAAGTTGTGACGCGAGACTGCTCCACCAATGAATACGTGAGAGGAACGGAATTGCCTGGGGGGGGGGGGATGTTGGGTGGGAGCGACTGTAGTTACCAGCCTTCGAGCAGCGTGAACTGCTTCCCTCTGCCCACTCCCCTCCTCCCCTTCTCTGCCGCTATGCGCGGTCTTGCTCCAAATATAACTTCAACAGGGTATAGGTGGAAAGTTTGTATAATATTGACGGTGTTCAGTTACGAATGCATCTATATGGAGATGTTAATGTTTACAAGCCCATCGTGACTGTAAACATTGTCCTCGCTCCTTTTGGCGTCCAAGCACAATACAGACACGAGGGTAGCAAAGTTTAGATAATCCTAAAAACCCACGACATCGTTGAATTCTACTTTTCCAGTCCGAAATTAAATTCTACCCCTTCTCCCCCCCCCCCCCAGGGATCGTGAATTCTTGTTGGTAACCGGAGCATTTTTTATTTGATTTCGTAGGGTTGATGAGGCAAGTGGTAAACCGAAAAGCGGTCAATAACAGGCGTTGGTGTATTACCACCAATTGCCACCCGCTGCACGAAACACCATAGTGGGAGCAACTCCTCCCCTATCCCCCTTCCACTCACGCAAAGCGTCTGTGTCGAAATTTGTCATTGGCGGAGGCTTTGCCCCTGAATCTCCTGATATTACCTCCGGCATTTCCTTCTCTGTAAATTAATAACGCGAAGGCCTTCTTGGGAGACCGTAGGGTCCCCCATCCTCAGGGGGAAACAGAAAACTTCCAAATGGTCGTGGTGGGGAAAGGAGTGGGCAGAAGTTTCTCAGGTGGAGATTGTTTTTTCCTCTGCTGACTGCCAGCAACCTTCATGTCTGATTTGCGAAATGAAACCGCAAAGCTGGTTTAAATTTCGTGGATGCAGTCTTGAAACCTATTTCCAAACGTGGCTGCTTGAAATTGCATTCTTACCCAGGACGACTTTTATTCTTATACGAGGTACGTTCAAAAAGTTCCCGGAATTTTGGTTGAAACGGTTAAGATATGGCAACCATGCCTCAATTAATGGTGATTTGGCAACCTTGAGCTCGTTCGTGACAGTTGATGTTATCGCACCGCTTAGTCTAAAGAAAGACGTTGCCAAGTGAACATGTGTGTAGATTACGGCTGAAGGTATGAGTTTTGAATTCATGGAGTCGCTGTATTGTCAAATTACAACGATTTCCGTTTCGGTTCCGAGCGGTAGGCCAGTATTGACCTTTCCCCACAAGCCGGACTCTTAAACAATATATTTCAGATGATACTCTAAGCTTTTGTTGAAGATTCTTCAAGTCTTCACTACTGTTTCATCCTAACTTCTACATTGAACTCAAGGTTACAGAGTATAACTGACTAAAGCATAGTTGCCATATCTTATGCAATTAGCGCGATATCATATGTCTTCTTTACATATTTCAGTCTTATCGAATTCATTTGCAATCAATATCAAGCCTGATATTAATTCTTGATACTTGAATTTTTAATAGATGATGAAATTTTTGCTTGAATGCTAACTCCCCAGAGGAACACTAAACAAATTCTCCCATAGATTAAAGTTTGTAACAGGCCTATAGTTAATCATAGAAGTCACCCCTTAATTGCTTGGTAACAGCGTTATTAGAGAGGTTGTGAATGCAATAATGTGGGATTATATATGAAAATCCTACGGTGATAATCTTCCTGTGATAACTATAAACTTGAAATGCAATTACAGTTGAAGTCCAGCAGGAGGATTCCTCATGGAATTTCGAGAACCATTTCACCCAAAGATGTTTTATTGCCATAAAATAGTAAACAAACAAAACCCTTACCTCTATTGTTTTGGGCTGCTATGCACATTAAAGGTGTAGTTTTTATAAATCATATATGAAGCTTTACTTAAATCAAGTTGTTGTTAAATATTTTGTCAAATTTTCTTATAAGCCTACTTAAAGCTCAGACAGATTGATTGGTTTGCTTTATGACGGAACACTCGCAAAGAACACTCATGTCCGTGCCTGGATTCGTCGCAGCGAGTTGTCAGATGAACTAATCGAGATTGGACATGCAATTAAAATGTGATCCGAACTACTGTACAATGTGACTCGACCGTGAATCGAACACGGGTCTCTTTGATTACAAGACGGCAACGCTACGCTATGGAGGAAGCATCATTATATTCTATCCCGGGAATCTCTGGAGCAAACCCGGCCGTTCGCAACGGCGCACACTGCTTTGCCTCACCCACACCCTTACTCCCAGTTTCTACCGTTATGTGCATCCTTGCTCCTCAGATTCCCGAGAGCACTTGCGGATGCAGGGGTTAGCTGATGGGGCTACAACCCCCTCCGAAATTTTGGGAAGAATTAAACTTTTCAAATGAAAGCTCTAAAGAACTCAATAAAACCAAACTGGTTAATGCAAACTGCTCTTAAAATACCTCCGGTTACTATTTTTGCCTTTGAACAACTTTCAAAACAAAAGTAATATTTTATTGTGTATCACGCTTCCGCTAGAACGCAGCCCCTCCCGAAAAATACATCCTGCTTACGCTAGTGCCCGAGACAGAGTGTTACATATTCGGGCGCAGGTTTTCCCCAAAAAAGGGTAGCTTTGTGCCCGAAATAAATTTTACACTCATAAAATCCTATGATTATATTTGATAATTGATCTTCTTGCGGCGTGTACATGTTGCTCTCTGCTGCTCTTGCGCCAACAACGTTACCTTAGTAAGGGAATTCCTTTTCTTTGCGGGAAACCTCGTTGCTCGTTATTTTACAACCAGCAGCTTAGGCATTCATGGAGACAAACTCGGAGAAGATGCGAAACATCTCCGAAAGACCTCACGAAAGAACGAACGGACACTATACAAACACGACGTTCAACAAAAGATGCAAAGTGATCTTTTCCAGGTACGTATCTCTTCTCTTCCTCTTCTAAATTTTTTAGCTCGGAATCGCACGAGCGATGAAAGGGCGGAACGAAGGACGGGATGGTCCAACATCAGACACACTTAGAGAGCTTTAAAAATGCATAACATGGAGAAGTGAAACTGGCATTCGGCAGGCACAACCATAAAGTGTACTTCAGCACAATATGCTCGAGTACAATGCTTTACAGAAAGAGGAAAATGAAGCTATTTCGTATTATATTACTGGAATTGATAAGACACACGAGAGAGCAAAGTTTGAAAAGCTTTTAATCTACAAGTGACATTTCTATGGCATTTCATACGGCTCTTTACCTGGAGAGCATTATTTGTTCTGTCACTCAAGTTGTTTGCTCCTTTAAGTCTTAAATTTTATTTTTATTTTTTATTAATCATTCGCTCAATAAACTTTTGTAGTGATCCACTTAAAATTCTGAGAAAGCGTTATACAGCAAAATACAGAATTTTCAAGCAGTAGAATGTAATGAAATATTAAAAAGGTGTAAAGGTTTTCACAAAAATGTAGTAAAAATTGGACGTTCTTCCAAAGTTTTCAATACAAGTTAAGGGAAAATTGAAGGATGTGTGGGATTTGTAAGTACATCTTTGTCGTCTTATCATACTAAATTTTATATTAATTCAGCCAGAACAGAAAAGAGGAATAACATAAGTGAACGAACTGCTTCGCCCGAAAATTTTCTTTCTCAGCAGAATATGCGAGTATTAAGCTATAAAGTATTCATTTTTCGATTGTCAGAAAAGCAATAGTTACAAAATTGATAAAAAACATTTCTTGCAGAGAATTTTATTTGCTTTCTGTTTGTAATAATAAATATTGTAATACGTGATCCCAAAAATTAATCAAAATCCATTTTTCTAAGATGTTGTGCGAGAGACGATTTAGGTTGGTACTATATCTCGTTCTAATCGGTGAAAATGTTAGCTAACGAAAATGAATGATTGCTTAGCAACGGAACTGACACAAAAATTAGCCATGCATTAAATAATACCGGATGATAAAAAAAGGTAAAAAAAAGGTAAAGTGCTCCCCTGTGCATAGCACCACGCCATGAAAGCGTATAGGGGGTGTGGGGGTAACGCCCCACACTTTCTTGATCCGGTCGTGAGTGGGGGTGATGTGATCAGCATCACGCCCCTGACCTCCTTTACCCCCCAGGGTTTCCCCCAGGTACCCATGTTATTCGACGCATTATTAAGCGCCGAGGCCGCTTCCATCGTTAGAAAATTTCTCGGATTTGAACCGGCCGGGGATCGAACCCGGGACCTTTAGCATGGTAGTCAGACGCGTTACCGACTGAGCCACCGCGGCTGATAGAGCTGATTAGATTAAAAATCTTACGTAAGAGATTGTTATTTGTTGATACAGTGTTTACAAGGGTACAATTTCAGTGGAAATTCTTAGAATTACAAGTACGATATACGCCAAAATATACAGTACTGAACTAAAAAGACTAACATTGCCTTGTTGTCATTACCTTCATCTCAACTATGAATGCATTTTCCTCCGCCGAGAGACCCTATTCCAACAACTGCAAAACGCAACTTTCTTTTCACTGCTGAGAGCACGTGCGGCTGGAGGATCGACAAACGTGATGCACGAGTTTCAGTACTGTATATTTTGGCGCATACCGTATATGTATTACTCAACTAGTTTCTGATTAAGAAAACAACTTTAAGGATAAGATACTTTGTACTTTACTTACTTTGTGTGTTCATTATCCTGACACCTTGTTGCAGCATGCACTCATTACAGTGAATTAGTAAGTAAATTGTATTTTAGTGGCAAACAATGTCGATAGGGATTGATTTTACTTCTCTTTTCTCCCACTTATTGGGTAATCGCAACGAAGATAAGGACAATCACAAACACATGAACAGGACACAGCACAAACCCCACTGAGGGTTATACTTGCTGTGGATGCATATGCCATAGCCTTGCTAGCCTTAAAAATACAATCTACTAGGTTGGAGAGAGGTTGACATTCGGGTACCTCTCGATGAGGTGCCCTTACACTTCTACGATCATTGACAAGGGCAGACTAGCTCCTAGAGTAATAGTATTTACAATATCTCATTTCATCTCCAAAAGGTTTTCCTGGCAAGTTATTTCCCAAATCGACAGATATACAGTATTTTTCTGAACGGACCACTTAAATACGTAATCCTGGCTGCTCACCAGGAATTATGCTTGAATTATTGGCTCCTGGAATCATTCGTGAATTTTACGTGATTTACTTTCTCCGTAGACGTGAAAAATTACTTGATTAATCCTAATCTCATGGAATGTTTACATGTTTATAAATGTCCTGCGTGGAGAATAAAACAGAATTCTCTCAATCTGTTCACGTTGTTATCTGACAGATGAAAGAGAGTTTATTTCAAGATATCTTGAAGTGAATTAGGTAACTTTGAGTTTGAAATTATTACACAATTAACAATTTTTCGTAGATTAGTAACATTTGTGACGCATATTTGTAGATGTTTTCGATTGATTGATTATACTTTGCTCTTTTGTGCCACTTTTGGCTAATTTGCGAAGATGGGGATGAGTGATGATATGATGAAATTGATGAATGGACACTCGCAAACATCCAAGCCCAGACCAGGATTCGAACCCTAGACCAGTGGCGTCGTAGCGCGATGTGCTAACCACTCCGCCACGAGGGCCGGCGAATTTGTAGATGTATCTCGAGTCTAAGTATGTGAATGTATACTCCACACCTTCAATATTTTAAATATATATACAGTTTAATTGAATTGACTGAGAAGTTTGGATACATTGGAATCATACAGACCCTTTAAATTGTTAATATATTTGTATGTGTGCGTGAAGAGAGGCGGTAATACGTAAGGTTGAAGTAGAGAAAAACGTCTGTTTGTAACCTTCAATTTTTGGAAAGTTTGCTTTTCAATCCTGGAATTATACTTGAATTTCATAATGGTCTTAGAGTAGACCATCTAATGCAATTTGGATTTTTCTGTAGTTGCACAACCGAGATCCCACCTATATTCCCCAATCATCATCGAGCATAATTCAGGAACCCTGCTTGATTTATGGGATTGTACCATCCTGGAGTAGGGATCAATTGGTTGCATTTTCCGGTAATGGGTAGCTTGACTTGCCGTTCAGCTTGTGAGCCATATGTCAAGAGGGATCCGTGTCGTTCGGCCAGACTACACGGAACAAAGCTCTGTCGTTTAGCCAAATACACCGAAGAAGATGGTCGTAAAGAAACTGGTGTATAGGAAATCCATACTTGGCTTCGCTCTCAAGTTTCCATTATTTTCCCCTTCGGGTCTTGCGACCTGTCTTGTAAATGGAGATGGGGTGGAGGCATCTGCGAAGGTGTCTCGAAGGTTGGAAAAATCGTGTCAGTCCTCGAGACTTAGGTGGTGCATGTTTCCAACTTACGATCCAAAACTTGACAGGTGTCTTGCGTTGTAAAGTCCCATACAACATTCTCGTTTTAAGAATACAGTTTCTAACAGCCTTCTCGACACATTGGAAGATGGAAAATATTTTGCACCCGTAAACCTATGCCGTTAAATTGTTAAAACATTTTCGAAAATAAGATGTATCCAAATACATAAGAATATTTTTAAAACACTCGTTGATATGATATGACAGTTCCTAGATGTTTACATGAAAGATTTATAGATCTGAACATTCCGCCTTAAAGAAAAACATGGAATCGGTCCACTAGCCTTTGTTCACAAAGCTATTATTCTAGTACTTAGCGATGTTTATAACTATAGGTCTTTTCAGTTCTTACGGCGGGCGCTCTACAATCTGGCAGGGGGAAAAACGACCAATCCAGCGCGATAAGAAACGCAGCAGCCTATAGAACGAGGTTCACGTAGTACTTCTTTCCGCCACGTCGCATCTCTCGCCGCCACCGCTGTTGTCTGGTTGGTCTGCGGCGTATTCCCCGTTCCCCACTGCCCTTGCCAGCTTATAGAGCGCCCGCCGTATGAACTGGAAAGATCTCTAGTACAGTCTAACTAGTACTAGTGATGAACACCACATTTCCTAAATATGAAGCATGTTTCACATATACGATACCCCAGTCTCAACACACTTCTCAAACGTTTCCTTCCTGTGGGCCTCCCCGATGGCGCAGTGGTAGCGTCGTCACCTTGTAATCAAGGGGTACCAGGTAGGATACCCGGTGGAGGCACATAGTTGTTCGGATCCCACTTTAAACTGTAGGTCCAGTCCCGATTAGCCTTACTGTGCACAAAGTGGACTTAAAACACCAAATCAATCAATCAATCAAACGATTCCTTTAATTCTCTTCAAAATGTGAGAATCCACAGCATTTGTCTCTGGAATTTGTGGAGCAAGGCCGCGCAAAATGGAAAAGAAGGAGAGAAAGCGAGCTTCTGTAAAGACTTATTTTTGTTATTTGGCTCCAGAGATTCCCAGAGCAGAGTATAGAGCAGTGGTTATATCCAGAAGATAATACAAATCTCGGATTTTTACAGCATGAATCTCAGATTTCAAAATTCACTATATTGAAAAAGTATATTGGGTTGAGGTCAGGTGACCCTGGTATCCATTTCAAACGTCATAGGATCTTTTCTCCTAATGTTCCTGTTTTTTTTATTTCTTCTTTGCAACAGCTCACCTGGTTCTACACTGTTTACGGCTAGCTTGTACTGTCGTGCTCGAATTCCCTCCATGGTTGTATATCTTATCACTTTACAGGATAGACGTTGATAATCTTTAGAGTATATGAAATGAGGAGAACAGCATATATTTTTTGGGAATTTATTATTTTAAAATACGTAAAATGTGCGTCATAATATTTTATGAGTTCTCTTATCACCGTAGGATAGTCAAAACATCAGCACGAATTCATAGAAATAATGATGGTTGAAAAGCACACACAAACGGAAAAAAAAACAACCACCAAGCCCAACCAAGATTTTAAGTACATTGTTAAGCCTTACAACCATGTTAATAAAACATTAAAATATTGACCAAGTCAGAATTTATTGTATAAGAAATATATACACTGAAAAGGTAACGTTTCTACCCACTGACAGGGTCATCTTCAGACGAATATTCACACTAGAATCTCAAACTTGGTGGTCTTCCTGCCTCCTTTATGCACTTTCTAATTCCTCTCCTCTCACAGTTTTTTATGATCTTCTCTCTAATATTTTGTTTCTCTTCTGATCCAAAAATCTCCTCATAGCTGTCCTCTTTTAGATCTACATAATTCCGGCCTCCCCGATGGCGCAGTGGTAGCGTCGTCGCCTTTGTAATCAAGGGGTCCCAGGTTCGATCGGTGGAAGCACAAGTGGTTCGGATCCCAATTTAAACTGTAGGTCCAGTCCCGATTAGCCTTACTGTGCATAAAGTGGACTTAAAACAACAAATCAACTAATAAATCAATCTTCATACTTCCTATCTTACCATTCTTTGATTTTAGTGTGAATACTCGTCTGAAGAAGACCCTAGAGTGTGGAAACGTTATCTTTTTAGTGTATATATTTTATATACAATAAATTCTGCCTTGGTTAGTATATTAATATTTTATCAGATTCAAACTAGATCACATAGTCAGATAAATATATCAGGAGACAAACATAACTTTCATTACCAATGTATGAGCGACACCTAACATCGCACATATAGTCATCACCTTTTATGAAAATTTGTTACTTTTGCCGTGACTTAGCCAGGGAAATACTTTCGTTACATTAAAAATCCATTACTAAATAATGTTGGCAGAATGATTTCAGACAACTTTTTGATAATACAATTCAACTTACTCCTTTGAGGCAACGATGCCTCAGTGAAATCCGCATTGTAGCGGCTTCTGGACTGCGAGGTGTATTGTTGCCTTTCCTAAAGGGTCGTTAATCTTCCTTCTGCCAAACGGATTTTCTTCTGAACCAGGGCCGCTGAAAGGGCAGGAAGTTGCTGCCTTCCCCAACTTACTTTGATCTTGTTGCACGTCCTCTCTTTCTTACTTTCCGTGGAGGAGGAGAAAAACCTGGATGTGTGGAGATAGACTGACCCAGAAGGACATCCACATCAGGACCTTGAATCTATCTTCTGCGTCTCTGCCTTCACGATGAATTTACAAAACAGTTGTACGCAAAGTGTGTCCGGAGCAAGAGGACAAACACATATACATCTCCTCAAAAAAACATGTGTGTGTATATGGTACAACGTGTGTGAACTCTAAATTGGAAGACTTTGCCTCCTATGGTGGATTCATCATCACTGAATGTGGAGGCAACAATACAAAACTATTTGTAAACAAATATCAAGCATTTTTGTACCTACAATTAGGTGAAGCAACAAATGTAACCATTTTATAATTACCTATGGGATCTATTAATGTTTTAAGTGCTCAATATTTATACAAAAACAAAATGAATAGCTTTATAATATGTTCGTGTAGTCAATCAAAAGAGGACGTTAATCATATTTTCTTAGTGTCCTAATTACTCTAACTATAAAAACCATATTTTTTCAGTTCGAATGTGCGGTTCAAGGACATCCACACACAGACCCCAAAACGTGTTAATTGACACGTATATATATTGATTTCAATAACACGTTAACGTGCATAAACTGCAAATGATGCACCTTTTAGTGTGTCAAAATACACATAGGAATGTATTAAACGGTATTTTTATGAGATGAAGTGCCGTGTGATGCACTAAAATGCATCAATTTCGAAGATCAGACGATCATTTCGAATATCCTCGAAATAACACGTTTTGGGGTCTGTGTGTACCCAGCTCCGCGCTTATCTCTTCCTCACTCCCACTCCTATGCATTCCCCATGCAGCACCCAATGAACAGGCAGAAGGCAGCAACTTGTGATCGTTTGGAGGGGAACAGGCGACTGCGTGGGGAGACTATGCCGTGACCTTGAAGCGCAGTTTGGAAATTTGAGCAGTATAGTCAGAACCAGAAAACATTAAAGTTTCGTATTATTCAAGGCTCAGAACATACTTTTTAACAGTAACTCAGTTAGTTACCTGTACGCATTTTAAAAAGTAAGACAGTTAGCTACACTTACTTGTAAAATAACATTTATTTTGATCTGGAACTTTTCTTGCAAACAGATTTCACAATTACAGTTACAGCTACATACTTTAAAAATTAGCTCGTTACAGTTGTAATACCTCAAAAAGTAACTATTACTTGTAACTGCGTAACATGTAACTAGTTACTTCCAAACACTGGTTCCGGTATAGTGTACGAATGTTCACATGGTGAATGTTCATATGTGAGCACAATATATTTATTTTTGTTAATGTAGGAAAAATACACCTGCGATTTCAAAGATCATAGTCAAATATCCGCATTACCGTCCTACTATATTGTAAGTTAAACGCGACAATGATATGGAGAATGAATTTATTACTGGAATCTAACCGCGAACACAAAGCTATAGCTCATCCAAGACTAAACATTGGGGACTCTCTTCGCGACGTATTACAATTCTTTGTAACAGATGTAGTATTTGTTGACGAAAGGTTTATATTACTCTCGAGAAATGGACATACAGTCTAAAGTGGAATTCGCACTACTGTGCAAGGTGCTAACCTGGAACTCCTTGATTACCAGGCGACGACGTTACTACAACGCCATCTGGGCGTGATGTTTGAGTCTTTGGTTTTATCATTCACTAGCCACAGACTCTGGACGTTGCAATTCAACAGTGTAGAAATCTATTGTAGTGGAATAGAGATGCCTATCGTATTACCTTGTAATGTAAATTAACATCCGCTTCAGAACTAAGTGGAATTAAAGTTAAACGCGACCAACAATAAAAGCAAAGTGAAGTTGGAGCTTCTCTGTTTATTTTTGGGGGGAAATATTTTCGAGATGTTGGCGATCGTTCGCTATTTTTCCGTAGTCAGATATGCCGTTGCAGGAAACGCGGGCATCATGACCAGCCACTCAAAAATCAAACTCCAAAATCGCCATCATCTTCCGCATTTCCACACCCCTCCGCCCCTTGGCACCTCCTAAATTGCCCGAAGACCCTCCGTCCCCGGCAATTCCATTCAGGATCGGAGGTTTCCCGCCTCATAACGCTCCCCATACGAGCATCGACCATCCAGCATGAAAGTGGCTACGGCCATATTACACGCCGTCCGAAATTACCCGCTAGACTTGGCTGTGCCCACGGGGTGGTCACAGAGCGTTGCATCATTGACTCCTGTACACAAGTCGCCCTCAGGAAAACACAAATGTTCAACACCGTGTGCCAAATTGACAGCTCGTCCACGAGTGCGTGGCATGATTTTCCAATCATTATCGTCAAAAAACAAACGCCGCCACGGATATTTCTTGCTTCCAGACATCAATGTGCTCGGTGTTATGATTTCCCAACACCTAGTATTTGGTCATGGACGGAAGAAAAAGATTACAATATGGAAACTTGAAATTTCTACGTACCCTCGCTTTAAGTGATCCAATTTTAAATTACGAGTTAGTTAAACTGTGGAACTATAAGTTGCTCTAAGCTGCTAATTTGAAAATTTCAATTATGGTCCTGAGCCATTATGTTGCTTTAAATTGAAACAACTTATTTTATCCTAAGGATACTCTATCATTCTACTATTTTAGGCGATGCTATAATTTTTCGTTCCGATATTCAAAGCGTGAATATTGGAATCGTGCGAAATATAATTTTTGTTTGAATATTATGAAAGAATGCGAGTCGTGTTATCGTATATATTCATTGTATAGTAATATGAAGGTATATTGTAACATCAAGTACACCCTGGACTGTAGACTAACGAGGCTCTGGCGACTGGCACTATGACCAGTATAATTTTGTGTGTGTTGTCCTGTTTTTTGTCCTTGTGTATGCTGAGTGCCTCAGCTTTTAACAGAAGTCAGAAGATTTTAAAATTTTTAGTTATGCAACGTTAGAGTTGTCATTTGTAATGATAAGGCGCTGGCCCCTGTATAATGTGACGGGTGCAAAATAGCCTAAGTGCTGACGCACCAAAATTTTGTATTCAAATTCAAATATTGTAACATCAGTCGTTTCTTATCTTAATAATTTTATTTCCAACATGTTACTCTTATAATGGGGTTCGCCTTATCGACAGTTTTATGACTGACTGTTGTTACCATTTTTTCCTTTCTTGGGATTTCACATTATTTCTGCCTTATTATGTTCTGTGCTCCTTAATTTCCTTCCATGCGTTCGAACCTAATGCATTTTTCTTTTATGATTCGCTTGTATGTGTTTTTGTCCCGTTATATTTGTTGGACCTTGAATTGTTCTCCATATTTTTCACCTCAAAAACCTCATTTTTGCATTGTATATTGGTCTTATTGTTCACGTTTCACAGCATTTATACTTTTAGTATTATTATTAGAAATAATCTCCACTAAGCACTAAATCTTTCTAAGCATCATATACGTCTCCAATTGAGTTGATTGGTCGTATCACAATCTTGCCACCAAAGGTTCTAGGTTCGAATCCTGGCGTGGACATGTGAGTTCCTGTGTGTAATTTTCTAGTAACATATACACGCACATATTGTGGCTTATCTACGTTTCGGACTATGTCATTGTTGCTTTATCACCTTTACATACGAAATATCTTAGGTAGGGGGGTAGATTCAAGACTATGTAATAGAATAGTATATGGGACCACTCTTGTTCTCTAGCACTCGTTCGAGCGTCCCACTCTCGAATACATTTGAATATCATATTAATGTGACAATAATAGTAGACACTGTATATGTACAATATCATCCTTTCCAGTTTCAGCCCACAATTTCTGCGTATTGGTAAGATAGAATAAACTGCATTTTAACATGGAAATTATGACTATGTTCACTTAAGTTTCAATTTCACTTCGTCTTTCACTTCACGATCCACATTTGACGGCACACTGCCACAAACAAGTAACGGTTATACGTGTACTACTGGGCTTCGAGCGTATACCGCTCGTTTTGCCTGGTCGAGCGTTATTCGCTCGAGCGAAGAAGCTCCCTATTCCATACGCTATTTAGTGTCGTCCGTGCGAACTATTTGGCGCTCGAGCGAAATCGTCTCTCTGCAGCACTCTATGTGTACTATGCATGCTTGCAATATATTGGTAACAGTATCCTGACACTATTCAATTACCAATGACCGTTTGATGTTAACAACAACTATAACATCGAAGATCCTGCCTTAGGAGCAATTCTTGAAGGTCTAAACGCACATTCTCTCCCTGGGGCTATGGAAAACACATTACAGGGCTTGAGATGGACGCTTGCATACCGTAAAAGAAGACGTCTCCCTCTGTCTTCATTAACAAGCAAAGAAACCAAACATCGAGATGGCAATAATATTTTAAAAAAAGAAGAAATAGAGTCGATATTTAATTTCCTGTTAAGCATTGAAACGCGACAGCAAATGACTGTAGACGCGCCACCGGAAGATTCACGTCAGATGAAGTGCACGGTCCCGCACCCTGCGAATAAAATGCTATTTCGTTCTCTTATCTTATCATAGGTCACCTTTACGATGTCGCCAGAGTTAGGATCCTCGCTTGGTGGCGGAAGTGTTATAAGAATAAATGAGCATGTCGTAAAGTCGAAATCAGCAGTGAAATAGCCGTGGTTAACGACCATTTGGTGAGTTTTGCTACGGCGAAGGCTCAGAATTAATAGCATGTAAGACAAAAATAAAATGCGAGCTCTTCATCTTTTTTTTAATTAGACGTTCCAAGGGTGCTAGAGGCTGCCTTATCGTTTATTTGGGGTGAAATAGTGGAAAGCTGACTTGTATATTTATTTGCCACTCTGTCTATAGACTTTGGTACGGCTGTTGGCTTTACTGCCTCATACATTGCAATACCTGTCCCGATGGTACTTAATTTTTACTCTGTACTCTATCCTGGAAACCTCTGGAGGAAGGACGCACATAACGGCAGAGAAGAGGAGAAAGCGAGTGGGCGGAGGGAAGCAGTATACGGTGCTCATTGTGTTCATTGGTCGAGCCATCTCGAGTCGCTATTTTCGCAGAGGCGTGTTTTCGTTCGCTTTTAACTTCATTGAAATTCTCTCAAGTTCTAGGCCTACCGGATGGCGTAGTGCAATGTAAGGGTTACAAGTTCGATACCCGGATAAGGTAAATTGCACAGTGGTTCGGATCACACTTTACACCTTAAGTTCAGATCCGATGAGCTTCTCTGTGTATAATGTGCAATAACGTTTAATCAAATCCTTCTAGAAGCCTTCATCTGCCAAACAAAGAACAAAACAATCTGGTAGTACATCCTCATTTTGACACATAACAGTTGACCTCATGTACAAAACAAAGTCTGACAGGATATGTTCAACTAGCAACCAAATAAGGTTGAAAAGGTGAATGTTGTATTATGACAGTTAATCGTCTTAGCATTGGTTACCTTTGGACCACAGTTACAAATATCATCATTGAACAGTACTTCGAAACAAATGCACTTACCGTAATCTTAAATTTTAGACTCTGCCGAAAACGTAGGTCCGGTGTGGTTCGGAATGTTCTCGGCAATCAAATACTACAATAGAAGATGAGAGGACCAGATGAATTTTACGGTAATGAGGAGCGATGCACTCACTCGGCGGAACATTCCTCACGTGCCTCCACGGAGCACCATATTAAATCCTTGTGATGACTGGCGAACTTCTGTAGGAATCCCATTTTCATATTCTTCGGAATCGTGACGCATGCCTATTGAGTGAATTAGTCGGTTCTGATGTTTAAATAGTGGGCTTTTCGAAGGAAGTGCGGTGGTTCTCTGTCACAAAGGCCCTTCTATTATTTTGGAAATTGGGGCCTGTTCACGTAATTGAGGCATTTTGGGGTTAAGGGGTGAAGGGAAACATTCTCCGAGGAAAATAACGAGTTGTGATACCTTTTCAGGGATTTTTTAGGAATAGTCTGTTGAGGAAGTCCAATAGTTGATCTCTGCCGATGAAGATTGAGCGATAGGAAATAATTTGACTTGCCTTATTTTTACTTCGCTTCTTGTGCCACTTTTGGCTAATTTGCGAAGATGGGAATGAGTGATGATATGATGAAATTGATGTATGGACACTTATAAACATCCATGCCCAGGCCAGGATTCGAACCCGGAACCCCTGGCGTCGTAGCGCGATGTGGTAACCACATAGAATAATTTAAAATAAGTTGTACACTTAGATTGAAGTATGTACAATCACCGGCACACCTAGATCCTGAAATAGTACGTTTTAATAACAAATTTTCAATGACAACTACCACCGCCGTAGAGTTAGGCAACACACAGAACGCCTTGCAGGGAAGCAAGCATTTCAGGATCTAGGTGTCCCATTTTTATTGCCGGTGACTGTACATAGTCAGTGCACATGGCTTTTTCTCCAAGAATGTATAACGTAGAAATAAATTGTCTTCATAGACCTTACAATCCTCTTTATAACCGGCACTCTCCTCCTGGAAAACATGGTAACGTCCTCAATTCAGGAAAACTTGTTTGACTGAATGTCGTCTTTTAACATCACAATCGCACAAAAATCGATTTGATTTATTTTGCTTCACTCTTCTGTCACTTTTGACTAATCGCGACGTTGATGATGGGTGATGCTGTGATGAAATTGATGCAGGGACACTAGGAAAGAACACTCATTCCCAGGCCTGGAATCGAATCAGGGACCTCTAGCGTCGTAATGCGCTGTGCAAACCATTACTCTACGGAGGTTGAAGTACAGGTGACATGTACAAGGTTTTGACATTTATGATATTTGACTTCTACATTTTGGGTTACCTGTCAGGGAGACCCAGATGATCCGTAGCGCAATACCCCTTTGTGGGCCAAGACTTGTCACGCAGTCTTTTAGTGAGTGACGCGTGGTCACTTTTCAGCCTATAGACTCACGTAAACCGATAGAGTACCGAGTTACTTCTTATATCCCCAATTTACATATTCCTTATTTACCCGCGCATAGGCCTCACTTTTTCTTTTACCCCAAAACAGCAGCATGTAACCCACATAAGAAGTAATTAAAATTTAAAATTAAATTAACAACAACTTATTATTGATTAACACTGCATACTTTGTTAATGAAAGAGAAACTACGCATACAAAATTAAATGCATAAACACTAAACACATCGAATGTTGCGTACATGAATGAATGTTTTTATGTACTTTCTTTCATCTTTCTCTGCGATGCACTTAAGCATTTGGTCTTAGCTAGAGATTTTATGTACTTTTTGTTTCAACTGATTCGCTTACTTTTCTGTGCATGTGCAAGTAATTACTAATGTCTACATATGCGGACTAACATCACTTCCTCGTCGTAATTCCCTTGAGCATAGGGTACCACTTGAAACTTACATTTGGAGCTGCAGCTTGACTTAGATGGGCAGGCCATGTGGCACGAATGGGAGAATAAGGAAGATTTTACAGGATTCTTGTTGGGAAACCTGTAGCTAAGAGACCTGTAGGAAGGCCAAGACAAAGATGGATAGATAACGTTGAGACAGACAAAAAGGAAATCCGTAAGAATGGAAAAGATTGGATTGACCTTGCCAAGGATAGGAACAGATGGAAGGCTTGTGTTGCTTCAGTCATAAACCTTCGGGTTTAAGGAGGCTAAAGGGTTAGTTAGCTTGCTCATACTTGGGCCATGTTTTACTAATCAGTAGCCAGTCACCTCAGTGATAGAGAAACGAATTCCGACCCCCGCTTTAACCCCATTTCCCTTGTCTTGACAACCGAGGACATAGGAGTTTGCAACACTTACATATTTCCAAATAGGCCTACTTCTATTTCTGCTTTCATCCATGAGCAAAATGGTACTGTCTCAAATAAGGTGCGGCCTTATTCACGAGTGAGCAATCATAATGACGTGACTACATTTATCCTTGGTAATAGTTTGATTGATTACAAAGACCACAGACTTTGAAATATTTTCCACTTCTGCTAGGAAAAAACGTGTTTATCTTATTGTCCGCTGGGAAAACTCGGAAATTCCGCGGAAAAACGAGGAAGGAAGTGTGGGCTGGAGGAAATATAGAAGAGCAAAGAGATGTGAAAAGAATTTCTTTGGCTACGTTCCAGAAGGCCATTAGTCTTCGGCTTCCTTAATGTCGGAGTTTTCCTTTCATGGATGTTCTATAGTGAACATGTTTGGAAGTTAGAAAAATTTCGACCTGGAAGATACACAAAGCTTTCTCTGTGTGAAAGAGTGTGATTAGCATTCATCACTCTCACTTACTCACCTTCTTCTTGGCACGTGCGAAAGTCCTGCAGCGTAAAGGCATATTTGTAATCTTATTTTGTTATGCATTGCTCCCTGTTCTTACCGAAAAAGACTGCAAGAGAGAACCACCAGTGTGCCCCATATTTGGAAATTTTAATTGTGTTATCCTGAGGCGGGTGATTTCTAGCTCATAAAAGCAGCTCTGGTGGTTGGTATAATTGGTTCCAGTGTTCAACCCGTTGGGAGGAGGATAAAGGTAGCCGGAGCGTGGTGCAAATCACGTCACTTTCGCAAATTCTGAGATAGTGGACGTGTGGGGCACTTTTTTATCTCCGCATATGCCTTCATTGATTGGTAGATTTGTTTTATTTTACTTCGCTTTTCTGCCACTTTTTGCTAATTGCAAAGATGAGGATGCATAATGATATGATGAAATTGATGAAAGGACAATCACAAGCATCTCAACATGGACAGAACACAACACATGCCCCACAAAGATTTATACTAGTTGAAAATCCCGGATATCTTGTTTTCCTTAAACGAGTGATGAATTTATAAACATTGAAATGAATATTGTGAGTGCGTCAGCACTTTGGCTACATGCACCCGTCACATTTAAGGGATCAAGCCTCTTACCGTAGATAAAATTTGAGTCTCTGCGGTCAAAAATCTTATTACCTAGTTAGAAGCTAATGCTGTAAAGGGGCATTCAGCACATTAGCATTAAATTAAATTTAAAAGTAAAGGCAATTTTCACATATCTTTCTTATCACCCACACAAGAAGAACTACAAATATCACTATTCCACTTATGCTTCCTGCACAGCAATGCACATTTGGTATCATGCAATCAGCTTATGTATCCCGTCCGCGAAGAAGGTTTTTGGTTGCTCATGAAGCCACGTCTGCAGCGCCTGCTGGACCTCGTCATCTGACCTGAACCAACGACCGCGCAGCGCCTCCTTCAAAGGGCCCAAGATGTGTTAATCTTATGGCGCCAGATCAGGGATGTACGGAGGATGGAGAAGCAACTCAAAGCCAGGCCTGTGCACAGTGTCTACTGTTGCCCTAGATGTATGAGGCCTGGCATTATCGTGGAGTACGAGCACCCCCTTAGACAGCAGTCCTCGACGCTTATGACGAATTGCAGGTTTCAGTTTGTCTTGCAGGACCGCACAATAACTTGCACTATTCACAGTTTCACCACGTGGGTGGAACTCCGCCAGGATCGGTCCCTTCACATCCCAAAACAGCGTTAACATCAATTTCCTACAGGACAGCTGTTGTTTGAATTTCTTGTGTACAGAGGACGACGGATGTTTTCATTCCAGGCTTTGCCGCTTACTCTCTGGTTCGTAGTGGTTAACCCATGTTTTGTCTCCTGTCACGATTTGTTCCAAGATACTGCTGATGCGCAGCTGAGAGTTCGTTGGGTACCCACCTCCCACAAACTTTATGGTACCCTAATTCATCATGCACTATTGCATATGCTTATCCGAAACTGATGTCCTAGAGTTCCGCCATTTGTGCTATTGTAATTCTTCGATCGTCCCTGATATTGGTATCCACCCTTTGGACGTTTTCTCCTGTGCGGTATGTTTTTGGGCGTCCACTTCGACTTTCGTCCGTTACACTTGTGCGTCCCGCTTTAAAGCGGTCCACCCTCTCATACACCTTTCGTTGAGTCATGGTGCTTGCTCCATACTGAGCTAACAGCCGACGGTGGATGTCTGCCTGTTTGACTCCCTCCCACCACAGAAAGCGCACTACGACGCGCTGTTCCTGGATGGTGCATTCGTGGTGTGGTGCGTCCATACGTGTGACCTTTTTGCTCCGCGACACTCGACTGAATGGGGCAGTGATGGGTACTCCTGCTTCCAAGACACTCCAAGTGTACACGTGGTGATGTCAGACACACCCAGTCTTCGTTTATTCCTGCGAAAACACAAAATTGCCTTTAGTTTTTTTGATTTTACCTAGTACATGGATGAAACACAGCTCTACAGAGATTTGTACCGGTCGCAGGTCCAGGCGTCAGGGTCTTTTTAGCCTGCAATATTGCCTTCTCAAAAGATCACCCCTTATAACCTGGAAAATTTATAAGAGTTTCCATTTAGTTTTTCAGAAAGCCTATTGTAATCACTTTTATCATGTGTACTTATACTCATAAACATATTTAAATTTGTCTTTTATACAAAGATATTATTATCTTTGGAATATGAGGATATTTATGGTGATAATCGGAGTATTGACAGCAATTTCCGACAAACTTTTAAAGCCAATTCTTACGATGAGAGCGTGAAACGCGCAACAGGATTAGCGCAGCATGTTCGATTACTTTAAGAGCTGCACAAACCTCCTCTCTCTAGTGAAAATTGAAAATCACGTTTCATTTTCCTTGTTTTAGCTCTGTTTGGCTAACCAGAAGAATTCATGTTATGCTTACACATCCAACCACCACATTACGGCGTAGAAACCGCGCAAACTTCATATTCAGCATTCAATCACGGACGGAGCGAATTTCCTCAACCAGATCAGCTATGCTTGCTCATGCAAGAGGAAAACCGATTGGATAGCCCCGAAGCTTACGCGAATCTAATGGACATTTGCAGCATACGTTATGCGGCTGAAACTAAATCCGTGGAGGATGACCTCAGAATTACTTATTCACTGCCGATCGGGGGGAGGCATCGCTGTGAATACAATTAATCATTTGTTTGTAATGGAAATCTGTATTGGTTGTTCTGACGTCATTGGCGTTAATTTCTGTGGAGGAACGGAACGTGGAGAAAAAGGTTCATGAATGAATGGATATATATCATTCCTGTTTCACTGGAGAATACGTCCTGCTCTACCTTTTGTCAACCAATCAGCCTTTGCTGTCGCTTTGCCCAGTTCTGTCTCGGGGTTCTGTTGAGCAAGCCTGCATATGATGGTACAGAAGAGAAGAAGACGTGTAGGCGGAGCAAAGCGGCTTGCGATGCTGCCAACTGCTGGTAGCTGTAGCTGTGTTTTTCCCTCCATGCACTCACTTCTCTCTAACGCGTTCATTGGTCAAGCCCTCTCGAGTCACTACTTGCGCAGAGGACTTGGTTCGCCTGCTCCAGAGATTCCCGGAACAGTGCTTTTGTAATTGGAGGTTAATTAGCTTAATAATGGTTATTCCAGCTCAATAAAAATGCTCCTAGTGAAATAATTGTACTGTGGCTCTGTTAAAGAGAGACTTCAACAAAATTCAAATCTGTTTCTTTTATCCAATCCCTCGCCATTAAGCCGGGAGAGTCCTCTTATAGGCTTATATTGCACAGAAGCACACTGACTATTATTACCTTCCCATTTTTTGTTTGGCGAGTTCCTTCTCACAGAGCCTCTTTCAGCTTTGGTCACTAGCTAATAGGTGGCACCACTGTCAGCGTTCACAGCGCCACGTGCATAAGGTAGCAACTTATGTGGTTTTACCCGCGCTTTCAAATTCGTTAGTCATTCTGTTTATAACGCTGTGAAATGTGTTCTTCTGTCTTACTCTACTAGCCACTGCGCCTCCCACATCTTTAGTAGTGTATATCTTGTACTTCTGTAATTTGTCGTCCCTTTTCTGCCTCCATAGGCTAATCGCGACGATGATTATGATTGATGATCGCATTACATTGATGGACACTCAAGCGAAATGCATGCCTACGCCAGGCTGAATGTGCTGTGGCACTGAAGCGACATCTTGTTTAGTAATTATCATTGTGTAGTCATCATTAGTTTGCATTATATTAGTTACCACATTGATTTTTCTTACACATTATTGGTTTAGTGAGCAGAATGCGCATAGGGTCTCAAATCTGTGCTGTTGATTTTCAGGTAGGAAATAGAAAAACATGATTTATCTTTGTGTACGATTAATTTCGAAACCGTATCCTCAGTGAATGAAGGCAGTGAGTCTTCCAAGTAATCGGAAAAACTATCAAATTCGTAACGCGGAACACGAAATTTCTTGTACACAATAGTGAAACCGCGTTTACCGCATTCATCATGAATGATTTATCATATTTAAGCTGTGACGGACCTTGCCAATATTGCTATTTTATCATTATTAGTTTCAATTATTAATATAAACAACGAGATTAGTTCAGATAAACAATGCACTAAACAACAATCAAATTATAGAAATTCCGTTAACGTAAGTTGCTAGTCAACAACTTGCAACTGCGCATTCGACTGACTTGCATGAAAATAAGAGTGTTATCCGCACGTTTCTCCTCTATATCATGGCATGTATGAATAATGGTATTCTGAAAGCATTATCCACAATAGGGTCGGTCGGCAGCAACACCAAAAACCTTCGGATTTACAGTAATGCCCCCTTTTCTGTGACACCTCTCAGTTATCACGCCCCATGTTGATTGGTGCTGAGCCCGCCTCATTAGTAAACATAACATGGTCGACGACCCTCTCACGGCAGATGGCAATGTGTCAATCTACGAGATCAACTGCAATCAGTACCAAACGTTGAATGCCATCACCGTTTTAGCCTCCTGCTTGTCAACACACGTCTGTCGACAACAACGAAAGTGCGGGAAGCCTTGACCACTGATTCTGGTACCTAAAATAAACAGACTTCGCTATTTAATATCATGAAAATGATCTATATTATGTTAGAAGGATTTTCGGGAAATGCTGTAATCAATATGTAGCATATTTTTAGTTTAAATATGTTCCAAGCAAGTGAAAGAAGTACCTACTAGTTATGTGTAAGATGTTCAGATTTTGACATGACATGACATCTCCAAATATATTAACATATATCCTGTTCACCGTTGAGTTATTGTGCGTGGTAGGGGACAAATATCTTGTATGTACACAATGCTTTTTTTCTGAATTATTGGGGGTGCATTCAGACTGCATTACCTAGTACCTCTGATTTCGTAGCGCATTACGCAAACCACAACGCCACGAAGGCCGGCAAAATGTCTTCTTATAGCTTGAATCACAGTAACATGAGTGTTGGCTTGTGGCAAGATATCTTCTAACACCTTGCATCACATTCACATGATTCTTGGCTTGTGACAGAATATCTTATTACACCTTGCATCACATTCACATGATTGTTGGCTTGTGACAGAATATCTTTCTACACCTTGAATCACATTCACATGATTGCTGGCTTTTAACAAAATATCTTATTACACTGTGGATCACTTTCACATGATTGTTGGTTCGTGACAAAATATATTCTAACACATTGTTTCACTTTCACATGATTGTTGGTTCGTGACAAAATATCTTCTAACACCTTGCATCACATTCACATGATTATTGGCTTGTGGCAAAATATCTTCTAATACCTTGCTTCACATTCACATGATTGTTGGCTCGTAACAAAATATCTTCTTACACCTTGTATCAGATTGAAATGATTGCTGGCTTGTGACAGAATATCTTTCTACACCTTGAGTCACATTCACATGATTGCTGGCTTTTAACAAAATATCTTTTTACACCGTGGATCGCTTTCACATGATTGTTGGTTCGTGACAAAATATCTTCTAACACCTTGCATCACATTCACATGATTGTTGGCTTGTGGCAAAATAGCTTCTAACACCTTGCATCACATTCACATGATTGTTGGCTTGTGGCAAAATATCTTCTAATACCTTGCATCACATTCACATGATTGTTGGCTCGTAACAAAATATCTTCTTACACCTTGTATCACATTGAAATGATTGCTGGCTCGTAACAAAATATCTTGCATCACATTCTAGAGTGTTGGCTATCAACATAAACTTAGCATACCCACAAGTAGCTTTTATATGAGCAGTGGTTCGAAGGTAGATCTCTCCTTTTATGCAAAGCCTGGTCAACGTCCTGTAATTGTGAAAGAGTGCTCTCGTATGCACGTGCAGACTGCAGAGCGATCACAGGTGCTTTAGATTTGTAAGATGGGCGGAAAAGAGAGATGGAACGAGGCAGAAGACTTCGTAGGTCGAGTTTATGCAGTCGGAAAGCTTTCGTCATCGTATTCGTAACTCTTCCAATCCTACGTAAAGTACTGTGTACAGGCGGGAAGCTCGCACCGCGGAGCGTTCGCTGGCCCCTAAAAGTGCATACGAGTTGCCCAAGCCTACTTAATTAATACATTGATCTTAGAAAGAGTATCTTGTGAATGACGTGATATCTTAAGCTGGTGCATTCATATGTCGCTTCTAAAACTACACACTCTCTCTGGAATCTATCAAGGGGTCCCAGGTTTGATACCCGGTTGAGGCACAAGTGGTTTGGATTCCACTTTAAACTGTAGGTCCAGTCACGATTAGCCTTACTGTGCATAAAGTGGACTAAAACACCAACTCAACTCTCTCTGGAATCTGTGGAGCACGGAAGAGAAGGGGAGAAAGCAAGTGGAGCAAATCGGTGCGTCCTGCTGCAAACGGCTGGTAGCTGCAGCCGAGTTTCCCCTCTATGCACTCACTTCCCCTCTCACACATTCATCGGTCGAGATCTCTCGAGTCCTCCGTCGCTTGCTCATGAGCTTTCCGGGACAGAGTCTAGTATAAAAATGTATATTTGATATATTTTTTGTCAAGATTTAGTAACTTTTTATGTAAATTGTGATAATAAAGTTTGATGATTTACCCATAACAGAATACCATAACGTAATTCCCGATCCCCAACCTTGCATCTAAGGAGGGGTGGTCCACAATATAAACTATTAATAGTTTCATCATAGACCATAACCAATATTTATTTCTCTTTCTTCTTCCTCGAGGTCTGTGAACACACTGTTGATAACAATAAAAGCCTATACACCAGGGACCTAGGAAATTTATGAGAGTACGTGAGATAAGAATTGGAGAAAGAGGAAATTGGAAAGAGGAGAAGTTCATGTGTACAGATCTCCTTTTTTGGTGTTTTGAGTAATATCATAGTTCGTAACCTATAGCATTCATATAACACCGCAAGATAATCGTTAAAGATACGGCCTACTCCATCCTACCCCTCTTCTGATGAAAGTTTCTGGAAACGCAGAATACATTCTGGTAGTTTCTATTTGATTCCCTCCTCCCCCCCCCCCCTTGTGTCCCGTATAAAAGGGAACCTGCCCCGCATACCCACAGGAATATTTCGCGAGATATTGGTTTTTCACCCTACCTACTTTCGCAGAAAAGAAATAGCACGCCCCATCCTCCTCCTGAGCGGCGGTTTCCTTGTGAGATATTACGCTGCGGTCCTTTTCTTGCATCGTGTAGCGTTACTTGCCTGCCAAACGTAGATTCTCCGTCGTAAAAAAAAAAAAAACAGTACATGGCGTGAATCGTAAGTCAAAATAAGAGGAATCGGATGCTCTGTTTAAATGGGGGAAAACTAAGAAAGCTGTTCTCTCATTAAGGGATGTTCAGCATCGGGATAGATGCTTTACCAATCGGGTGGTACTTTTTAGGATTGTGCTTAAGATACGACCAGGAAAGCTCATTCTCAAGAAAGATATTCTCGCTGAGGTACAGTCATTAGCAATTGGACGCCCTAAGAAATAGTCAAAACCGAAGCAGTGAAAGCCAATGTCATCTTATTATCTAAAGAATTAACAAAATCATTTTCTTGAGTTGTTCAGTTATCAAACATCATTACTTTTACGAGGAAGCTAAAAAATAATTACTAAAGAAGGTTTTAATTTTGAATTCAAGACGTTTCAACCTCTGACCTTCGTGGCGGAGTGGTTAGAATAGCTACGAGTCGCGGGTTCGAATCCCGGCCTCGGCGTGGGTGTTCTTTGGCATTTTATCTTTATTAATTTCATCAATAGTATGATCTAACTAAGTAACTAACTCTCTCTAGCCTTCTTAAACCCGAAGGTTCATGGCTGCAACAACACAGGCCTTCCATCTGTTCCTATCCTGAGCAAGATCTATATACTCTTTTCCATCCCTACCGATTTTCTTTAGGTCCATCTCAACGTTATCCCTCCATCTTCCTCTTGGCCTTGCTACAGGTCTCTTACCATCAGGTTCCCCAACACGAATCCTGTAAACTTCTCTTTCCTCTCCCATTCGTGCCACATGACCTGCCCACCTAAGTCTTCTTGATTTAATCATTCTAATAATATCTGGACATGAATACAAATTATGTAGTTCTAAATTATGTAACCTTCTCCACTCACCTGTCTCAATCATCAATATTATGATCACTCATCTTTATCTTCGCGATTAGCCATCAGTGGCAGAATGGGCAGTAATGCTAATTGGGTGTGGACCTACAGTTAAAATTGGGATCCGAACCACTATGTCCCTTCACCGGGTATCGAACCCGAGGCCCCTTGATTACAAGGCGTTGAAGCTACCACTGCGGCGTCAGGGAGGTCCAATAGCGAAGGTGAATAACTCAAATCAAGGATTTTAACCCGGAACTCCCATCGCTGTGCTAACGACTCCGCCATGGAGATCAGAAAATCTGCCAAGAAATTCCTTCCTTATTTCTTCTTTGTCCTTGCATCTAAATTTATTTGGAGCTTTAAGGTTCCAAGTTGCATTTTAAGAAGAAAGGGTTTGAAAACTTAAATATGTGATGTACTCTTATAGGTAAAGGTAGTTACTAGCTAACAAAAGATGCACTGGCTGCACACGATGTGTGCCAGTGTGATGGCTGCCACTGTTTCTGTACCTCGCTAATGTTTTAAAACTTAACGTAACCACACTTCAACACCTCTTTTCGTTGTTTAAACCACACTGTCCTATCGCTCAAGAAAATCGTCGCCATCTGAGAACATTACACATTCGCGCTCGTGTGATCTATGCCATCTATTGAGACAACACTGAACTACACTCTCGACCTAAAATTAAATTTTCATTTCAATTTATTCCAAAGCTATTGACGACTAAAGAGTGTATAGATTTTCTGGGGCCCCTCTGTAAATTGAGCAATTACTGACACTCAAGGAACACGTTCGTTTGATGAAAAAAGACGGCGAGTTTCTGCGTCCCGTCCTTAGTTAACGTTTCGTGCAGAGTGAGTTGTTATTCTCGCCTTGTTGACCTTACTATTTAATACGCCTTCCGTGTTCCTCCAGCGTTCGTTTTCGTGACCTTGTTTTATCATTTACCTTACAGACTCTGAGCATCCCTACAAAAAGACCTTATAGGTACACATTGCGCACGTGAATGTATATTTACCTTTACTGGCCGACCACGTCATGAAAAGAAACCGTGCACTCCCCAGGGAAAAAACATGTAACGTTTCGAGTGCGGCGGGGCATTGTCGTGTCGATACCGATCAGCGGATATTATCAGAAGCGCCTCGGCAGACACAAGTCCACCACCATGTGAATTTGGGAAAGTCTGTGAAACGCGAAATCGCTCCCGACTGTTGGCAAAGTCAATATTCGTGGTAAAACAGTCCTGCGTGACAAGATGTTTTATTTACGCACCAGGGATCCCCCTCTTATTCTTCAAGGCAAACGTATCGTCCCGAAGACTTCGTTATTCATTATTCATCTGCCCAGCACACGCACACCGGTCGTTTCGCCGGCCTTAACAACCTGGAGAAGGAAGTGTAGTTTTAGCGAGCCCGTAATAAAAAACCTCCAAGATGCAAACCTCCTTGTTGTAGCCGAAAAGAAAATATAAAGAGTGGACGATAAAATGTGAATGCCTTAGACGATACATTAACCTCACACGTTGTAATTTTGTTCTGCCTTGTTTGGCGAATACGTGGATGTGCAGTCTTGTCTCGTCTTGATCTCTTTGTGGTCCTTGATTATTCGCCAGTGTTTGTGTCTACATTTTTGCAACTGCGTTGCCTCGTTTCATCTTCCATTGCCATTAAAACAGATGGCTCGCATGTGAGGCGCACTTACCTCGAATCGATTCTAATGGCTGTCGTTATTTGCAATCGCTCTCCATTCTGCAGTGACAAGCATTTTCGGCTTCAGTTGTAAACTTGTCGGTAACCGGGAGAAAGGGGATCTCATTTTCTTCGCGACACGGCTACTTGGATTGATTCCCAGTGGGCTACTGACCTCTAGACTTTAAACTGCTGACCACGCTAAAGGCGGGAGTTCGATTAAGTAGCAGAAGGTCAAGGTTAGTGATCGGCTGTCGCGTGCAATCATGATTCCGTCAAGGTCTTCACGATTTACGCTTAGGGTTCGTTTTCTTCAACCGGATTGCGTAATTAATTCCAGAGAAATGCCTTGGAGAAAGGCTGCTCAAGTCGCCGTATTTGCGAAAGAGCGTTCCGGTGTGCACTGCAGAGCGAGCGGTGGTACTGTAGCTTTCAAGAGGGGCGCAATGGAAGGAGTGAGCGAGGCAGAAAGCTTCGCCGGTCGCGTCCGTCCATTGGGAAATATCTCGTCATATGATTAGCTAGCAACAGTGCAGCGTGTCATTGTAACGACGGCAGAAGCAAAATAGGGTTTTTTACTCCCACACCCATGCCCTGCTGTTTACTGACCTTGAGATGAAGTGTACAGGCGGGAATCTCGCACCGGACGCACACCTCTACAAGAGCAAGCAAGAAGCCTGCCCTGGACACAAGGACTAAAACAAAATATATCATTATCCAGTAACGATTTATGTTGGGCGAATGAGATTTTTCATTCAAATGTTAAAATTCTAATGCTACAACGTTCTTGATGAATGTATACGTAATCTATATAGCTTCTTTCCCTCTCAGTTCTTTCCGAATTACTTCGATAATAAAGTAATTCACACAGGGCGTGTGGAGTTAAGGCCTTACATAACTTCGATAGCAGCCATACTGGAAGTGTTGTTGTTCGTAATAGTCTCCGGTTGCTCCCTAGAACACATTATTAAGAGGATGGATGAACCACAGAGCCTACTTATGCAGAGAAACTGTCCGAAAAATTTCGCTCATCTTGCTAATTGAACACTGGACTGTGGTGTGGCAGTCAGGCGCTCTACAAACTGGGCCATTGAGTCTCTTACGCAGTTATACAAATTCTTTAAGTGTGTAAGGAGTGGCCCTTTGGGAAGATATCCAAATGTGAACCTCCTTTCCACATAGTAAGAGTACACCTTGGACTGTATTTGACACACTAGCGACTCTCTTGTGTCTGTATTCACAGCTAATATAATCGTCTGTGGTGCTGCCGTTGTGTTGTTTTGTTCCTTCGCCCATCACATCTTATCACCACCCAGACGCATCTTCGAGATTAGCCAAAAGTGGCAGAAATCTGAAGTAAAATAAATGAATCAATCAAAGGCTTTGTTAATATCAGGGTTGGCCACGGTGGCTGAAGTTCGCGAGTGTTGCCACGTCGGAGCACAACCCCGTGTTTTCGGAGGTTTAAGAGAAGGAAAGAACTAATTGTATAGTCGGTATTTGTAATCCATGTGATACAAACTGACAGTATTTGCTCGATAGGTTAGGGATGACACAAAAGTGATCCGGAGAGAGAGGTCGGCCTCACGCTCGACCGAGGCGAAAAAAAAAACGTTAACCTAAAACAAGTACCAACAAAAAGTCTGTAAACTATTTTTGTTTCTACTTGGTGTACTGATCAACAGAAAAAAAGTCTACCAAAGTCTGTCAACCGGAAGTGGGTTATTTCCAAAATGGCCGTCGGTAACCTTAAAAATCAGAGAAAGTCCTATAACTTGCTTATTATAGGTCTACGTAAGTACACAATATAAAGTTGTAAGTTTGTATTATCATCGCACATTTTAACTATACTGCATACATATTTTTTCTGTAAAATATTTTACAAAGTACACTTTATGAAAATGTGCAGCAATATGGGGGTAAAAAAGTCTTCATTGTCCATTAGTCCTCATCCATGTCCTCTACTTCATCTGACACCTGGATGTCATAATGCGTAACTTGGCACGATCCACATACGGAACTGCAAGAAAGGCCGTTTGTTCTGCAACTTCAACGGTTACCACTGCAACCAGTTCTACAACTGCAATGCATAATTTTCAGTCGAGTGTCTGGTGCAACATTCATATCACACATTACTGGTACAAGTTCATCGCCATCAAGTTGCCAACCCCAATTCACAGGATTCATTTCGCTAGCCGTACTCATCCATGACACAGTCTGATAGTACACTCTTAGATAATGGAATTTGTTGGAAGACTCAGTTGGAGGAAGACGTTCTGCATGAACATACGATTTGGCTATGACGACTTTCTTCGTAAGTGTCTGGTAAAGAACTTGCACTGTTGCTACCAAAAATAACAAGCATCGCTTGACTGCCAAGACTTACAATATCAGCAGGGTTTTGATCTGGTGAAGTGAATGCAGTCGCACAAGAATGAAGGACACGATCACCTGTTACAAGTTTTTCTAATACCGATTTTTTACCAACACCATAAATACGGGAGGTGGAATCACGTCCTGTGAATGCATGAATAAATAACAACTGTGCACATAACTCACTGCCAAGAATAGACTTCAAGTTATTTATGTGATACACTTTTGGAGTGTCTCTTGACTGATAATCCGATCGAAAATAGAGTGGTTTATCATTAGCTTCAGCGTAATATAGGAGAAGAATTAACAGGTCTTGCGGCCATGCGTTTAGGTATGTGTTGAAGTCGGCTTTGAACATAGGGCTAATTGGGAGTAATTCAATTTTTCAATCGAGTTAGAACAGCCAAAATTTGTTTCCGTCGGGAATCGAACCTGGGATCACTCTTTCCTCACACGGTGAGTAACGTGTAAACAACTTGAAAGCAATCTTATGACGCCACAGTAAAGCGCCACGTGGAAATGTACTCTATATTAAGAGCATAGTTCTCTTTTATATACCTTCTCTTCTTGAAGATTTTTATAGCTTTTCCAGCGTTATAGCTTTCAAACATTGAATCCAGGATCGCATCAAGTCGCATGGGCAACTTAACAACGTGAAGACGTTCGAGGTCGTCTGGGGTGTTATTAAACCAACCAATTCCATTTCGTTTGCCCTCGGAGTATCTTTCTGAGAAGAATCGAATAACAGCCAGAAGTCAAGAAAGGGAGGAGGAAACGAAAATGGACGAAACCAAAGAAGAAAGGGGGAAAAATGAGAGAGGGGGGTGAGGAACAAAGCAACCGGCAGGTATTATGCTATCCTATCGATGGTCTTTTGTTTGACCCAGAAAGCGCCGCGTGAATGGAATTAAAATGGCGTCGATTTATTTTCAGTCTTCACGTTCGATCGAAGACATTAGTTTTTGTTTCGTCGGGTGGCGAAAGTACCCAACTTCAGAAATAGTACTGTATATTGCTATTTGACTGCGATATTCATTCGTACTTGATACGTTTGTGTGTTTGAGTGTGTGCATTTTAAAGTCTCACGTCTTCTTGTTTGACCACAGTTCTGATTAATTTTTGGTTGTCTTTATTTACCCCTTTTTGTCTCCTAAATGCATCCTCAAGAGCAAATGAGAGTAAATATAATTTGTTTTGGTATTGTATGCTTTTCTTGTCGCTTTTCACTCTCTAAATGCATTTAGAAAGCCACTTCACTCTATTTTAGTTCAATGTTATATCTTTGAATGTTTTTTTTCTGACAATTATGTTTTTCTACGGTAATAGTAGCCCTGCCTACCGCAAAACATGCTCTTACTGTGACTGGAAATGTCCTGCTTTCCTGTGACTTGTGAGTTTGAGTTGTAGGTCTACTTTATGCAGAGATAGGCTAATCGGTACTGGGCCTACAGTTTAAAGTAGGATCCTCGCTACTATGTGCCTCTCTCGGGCATCAAACTCGGGAACCCTTGATTACAAGGCACTACGTCGTCGAGAATATCATTTCTCGACGTTTTCACACTCTGTCTCGGGAATCTTTGGAGCAACGCCGCTCATACCGTAAGAGCTGGGGAGAAAGAGAGTGGGGGAGTGTACGCTGCTATGAACGGCTGGTAGCCGCAGCCGCGTTTTCTCCTCCATGCACTCACTTCTTCACTCGCCTTCATTGGTCGAGCTGAGCCACTACTTGCGCAGAGGCTTGTTTCCTTTACCTGCTCCACATATTCCCTGGACACAGTGCAGTATAAGCAACAAGAATTTATACACACACCGCGCTACCGTATAAATTCATACATCACATAGAGGTTATTGTGGAAAATAAGTTCTCTTCCTAACATTTTGTCGTTTGTAGCATCGGTTTGAGGCTACGAAATCTTGAAAAACTTAATCTTAACCTGAATGTATGCAACCACGTTCAACACGTTCACATTTACCACAAAATGATTAGCTTCCCAATCAACATTAACAAAATATATGGGGTAATCAGGTAGATATGCATTTAGTGTGTATGAACAAGCAAAGTTCGGACGTAGCGATGTGGTTAGAGCATCTGCCCTTTTTGGTGGGATGGGTTCCGTGTTCGATCCCCGAAGGGAGCATGTTTTCAAAATTCGATGTTGTCCCAGCATAGTGAGGGCAATTGGGAAGCTACTTAGAAGAAATAGCATCTGACTTCGGTCTTGGCGATGGGACCTATCCGCTGACCACGCGCCACCCAACGAAAAATTCGTATGGCAGTCCTTGGCGCTCAACTGGGTTCAGTTTTTACATGCATGAATAGATTGCAAGCACATACACTATAGTTTACGAATGTCTCAAACGAGACCCAGCTTCTCGGACTCGAAGTCTCGCCTCTCCAAGGCTCGAAGAACCTCATTTCGTCCTTGTCTTGATTTTCCGAAGACCTCCTCGCTCTCGTGGCAACATCATCCCTACATGTACAGGGTGTCCCAGTTAAAAGTAGCCCAGCTCAAAGACATTTGCCTTTTAGTCAAATGACGGCCATATTGCACCAGTAAAATGGGACAGTCTATTGTAACGTGAACCGTGGTAGGTACTCAAGGTCAGCAGTGGACAGACTTAATTTCTTTTCATGGCATGTAACTGTTGATCGGAGCCGGTTACTTTTAACTGGGACACCCTGTATTACCAGATTAAATCTATGGAAAACATACAATAAGGCCACGCACTTTCATTTGAAATACACGTGAATTAATTTTACATTATTAAATGTTTTCATAACTTTGTTGAATATACGTAGGTGTCTGTGGGTGCTGCAAACGCATGTACGATCCAAGGTTTATGGGCAAATTCCTGAAAAAGGAGACGATTAGGGAAAATACCTGCCGAAGGAGGTTCCTGGCGCTAAAACTGGATAAACCGAACGTCGATATTCAAATCCAGCGAAAGGGAACTGGTACTAAAATACCAATCTTAATCTTCGTATTACTTTACAACACCTCTTAAAGTTTGCGACCCCGAAACTCAAGGTGTATTACAACGTGATTATGTCAGCACCCGTACTCTTCCATCCCAGGAATATAAATCTTCCATTGTAGGCATGGAGACTTCCTGCAACATAGCATTTTGGCCTAATTCAGTGGATCTTAAAGACCCTTTCTTATGTCAGCAGCCTTTAAAGCGACCAATCCTGTTTCAGCCGCCATAAAGAAAGCGTTGCACGTCATTCGGGGTTATCGCAAGATGGCATCAACATCGTTTCCAAATTAAGCTGTAAAAAGGGAAGTCGAAAACACGCGGTTAAAAAAAATATGGATTACCTTCAACGATCTATTGCTTATTTTAGGATCGTTCCATAATGTAAGGGGACAATATTCTGAGTTAACCTTTTGTGTAGGTGTGTACTTTTACACCAGATGCTTCTTCATCCATTATCCAGAGGAAATTCGTGTTTCGGATTAAATCAGGAAATAACTTTGCATTTTTATACTGTTGCATGTAAAGTTAAACGCATTAACAATGTGCTTCTCTAGCAAGTTCCACGTTATCTCAACGCCGCATTTACACATCAGAGAACAACTTACAGGCTGCCAATCAGTATAAATTTTCTTCATATCTTCTAAGGTTTTTTGCTTTTCCTATGGCATAGTGATAAAACTGCTGCCTTGTGATCAGGGGTACTGATTCGATCACCTGTGAATGCACATTTTACACATTCCTGATTAGCCTTAGCATGACATGGACTTTAAAGAATTTTGTCCTACGGTTTCTGGGATCAATAAATGGAAGAATAAGCTTTAAATTCTGTGTATTCTCACTAGATGTGTGTGTAAATATGCAATATTTTCGACCGTGTAGGCATATGTGTGCGTGCGTGCGTGTGTGTGAAAGCGAGGGGAGTAGATATTACAAACATATGTGTGCAATCTTAGATTTGAGTGAATCTAGTCCAGAATGTTCTTTTCGTGTCCAAAATTTCTGTGCAGAATATCAGGAAAACGTCCAGATTATAACATTTTCTTATCAACAATAAAATAAGAACGTCCACATAACGCCCAGTTCACGTGAACCAAGTAGGACTGTTGTCTAAAACATGTCCAAAAATAATCCACAGAATGTCCAAAGTATACCCTATGGATTTCTCCTCTACTGACACGGATATAAAAGGGGTATCCAATGGTTGTCTACTGGATATTCCTGGATGTCCAGAACTTCTTTATCAGTATCCAAAAGACATCCATTAAATGTGCCCGGGATATTTATGTGCTGTGTTGGGAGAGATCATGAACCAACATCTATGTTTTATAATATCATGTGCAAGTTTTTATTATTGCGGTTTGTTCTGTGAAAATTGTCGGATGCATTGAAAGTTTCCCTATCATTCTGTCAGAAGCATTTATGTAAGGAAAACAAAAGGGGGAATGTATGTGTTTTTTTGGACTCTGGGATTCAAATAGAGTCCTTCCGAATGCAAAATATATAGATCCAGATCACATTTTTCCCAACGGCACGGGGAAAAAAATGCATGCACTGCTTTCAAATTCCTTCATCTGGATTCGGACCGTGACATCTCACCTGTCACCGATCGTAAAGGAAACACACGTGAAACTCTGCATTAGCACGCTGCCATTTCTGCTTGGCGAGTCCACGGCTGCCTCTCGTGTGATGAGGAAGGGAGGGCGGTGGCTGTCGCCCGGGGGCCACGATAGAGAAGGACAAAGCTCCCCATCAAGGGGAAGAAAGGCGTGCTAATTCCAGAGGTACCTTGTTTCGGAGGCCGACGACCGGAGGGCTGGAAATCCTGTAGATTACTGGGCAAGATCCGTGAGGCGAATGGAATTAGCCTCTCCCGAAGACATTAGCGGGAGTCAAATTTCAAATACCGTGGGCACTCTCTGTTTAATGGCATCGAATTCGGTCTTCGACAATCCTGCATTTATTTGCATTGCTTAAAACACCAGATAACTGCTACGGTCTGGTTAGCTAGCAAGGGGTCAAGGTTCCAGAGGCTGGGTCTATAGCCACGATTGCAAGGGGACTTCCCCGATGGCATAGTGGTAACGTCGTCACCTTGTAATCAAGGGGTTACCAGGTTCAATATTCGGGACAGGTTCGCATCGAACTTTAAAATGTAGGTTCGGTCTCGATTATGCTAAAGCGGTCTTAATGGTCGAAAAGGCTCTAAAGAAGCCTCAGAGTTACCGGATTATTTCGAAAGTTTCCACAGTCATCATCAATCTGGGCAAGGAGGGGGATATGCAGTGGTTTTAGACAGAGAAACTTTATGCTCGTATTCCTGAAAACTTTGCAGGTAAATTTCGAAATGGAGCAGCAAAGTTTTGATTTTTTAATTAAATGGGCGTTACGTCCTGTCTCGGAAACATGTGGAACAAGGACGCGCATAACGATAGAGAAGGGAAGGAAGCGAGTGGCCGGAGCAAAGCTGCTGCAAACGGTTGGTAACTGCAGCCACGTTTACCCCTCCATGCACCCACCCCCTTCTTTCTCCCACTTTAATTGGTTGAACTCTCTAGAGTCATTACTTATGCAGATGACTTGTTTTTGTTTTCTTGCTCCAGAGATATCCTGGTCAGAGTGTAGTAGACTTTCTACTTAAATGTCTTTGTTAACCTTTTCTGCAGGTTTCTCCACACATGGATTTCCCCATGGGAAAAGGGTGGGGAAACTCCACGTCAACTTGCAGACAGACGTGGAGACAACATTGATAGAGGATGACGATGTGGAAGCTGATGATTGTAGTACCAGCAGGGGTCGATCAGCTTCCCCACCTAGAAAATCCATGTGTGGTAGTTAATGGGAAAGTCGTTTACAAAATGTAGTCAGGCATTTATTATACCGGGTGTTTCAGAAATAATTGATAGGTTACAAACATGTATTGCAAGTAAAGTATTAAACTTACGTTAATGAAACCAGTCCAGAACGAACGAAGAACTCAGTATTTTTTACACTAGTTCTTGCCACACTCCATTAACATCGGTCTGTCGGCAGTGTCCATCGCTTAGGTCTGCGATATCACGCAGCATCGTTGAGACAAATACCACACCACAAGACGTCACACGGTATAAGGTCCGATGACCTTGTGGACCGAAACATTGCACAACACACTATGAGTTATGTAGGTGATTTCAGTGTCGCCTAGCGGCAGGGATATGAACTCTTGGCTTAACAAAATATACACGCACAAACTGTATCCTCGATCTCTCTGGACTGGTTTCATTAACGTAAGTTCAATAGCTTACTTGGCAACAATTTTTTGTAACCCTTCAATTATTTATGAAACACCCCGTATAAAGTGACTAAACTTTATGAAAGAAGAAAGTTGGCCACTACAGCATATTGATTTAATTAATTAAAAAAATAAGAGAACACAATTGGATAATTACAGAAAACTCAATGCACCAGAAGCACGAGTACAAGCAGTTTAACATGTACATGTACTTATCACCATTAAATACACTGTTTTCAGTCTGTAAACATTTCCCAACATAAGGAAACAAAGATTCAAGTTTGTCGTGCACTCCACGTCATGCAAGGGGCAATATTTTACTCATAAAAAGGTTTCACAATACAACAATAAACGACACACGCATGCTGCAGCGTTTCAGATTATATCAACTGCTAACAAACTGCCCAGGGACTTTTGTATTAGCCGTGGCGTGCTATTTATCTGGGAAGCACCATCATGTTGGTCGGCTTGGTAATAATTCTTGGCTCCTGGAACTCGTGGCATTTCTTGTGTCTTCTTTGTCGTCAGAAGCCATTATTTCTTTATTTATTGTCGCCAACGGTGCGAGACTACTCATAAGGGTTCTCCAAAAACTTTGCTCTTTAGCATGGGAGAGGAAGTGCTAGGGTGAGATAATCAGTTATCTGTCTGAGTATCATATTACAGTGATGTTTGTTAAGTTGCAGTGTTTGCCATGTAAAAGTATAATTTCACAACGTTACAGTTCAATTCAAATGTTTATTTTCCTCGCAGACTAGTAACATTCATCTCTAAAATTAGGAAATCTAATTTTGAACATTCTGTTTTAAGGTGAAATCACAATTTTGAACGTTTGGGATATCAAGGTAAAATCACTCAGTTCGATTGTTTCGGATTTGAAGGTAAAATCACTCAGTTCCAACGTTGCGGATTTCAGGATAAAGTAACTCAGTTCGAACGTTTCGGATTTCAGGATAAAATCACTCAGCTCCCACGTTTCGGATTTCAAGGTAAAGTTACTCAGTTCAAATGTTTCCGGTTTCAGAATAGAATTTTCAAATAGAAAGATCCTTATTTCAGAATATAAATGCTAATTTGAAACTTTTCTATTAAAGTGCAGATATATCAAGCAGTTCCAAAGTTTCGGATTTAAATATAAAATCACTCGGTTCAAATGTTTCGGATTTAAAGGTAGAATCACTCAGTTCCAACGTTTCGGATTTCAGGATAAAATCACTCGGTTCCAACGTTTCCGATTTCAAGGTAAAATCACACAGTTCAAATGTTTCCGATTTCAGAATTGCAACGCCCTTTGTGGGTGCGTACTTAAATGTTATTTACCACGGCTACAGATATCTTTATCTCAGGGGGATAGGTTCTTTATACGAGAATTCCAAATAAGAAAGCGTTTTATAGCCAAGAGGATATAGTAAAATGCGGATCTATATTCTGATAACAATACAAAATACAGAGAATATATATATATATATATATATATATATATATATATATATATATATATATAATCGAAAAGGTATTCTTTTCTTGTATCTATTTCTTCTATAGGAAAAAGGTTTCTTCTTCTTTTAAAGGGAAAAGGCTTCTTCTTCCTTTTTTTATCAAAAAGGCTTCTTCTTCCTTGATAATCGAAAAGTCTTCTTCTTCTTTTAATATGGAAAAGGCTTCTTCTTCTTTTATTATCAAAAAGGCTTCTTTTTCCTTGATAATCGAAAAGGCTTCTTCTTCTTTTAATATGGAAAAGGCTTCTTCTTCTTTTCTTCTTTTTATCTATTATCTTTCTTTTTTAAAGCGTAATCTTATTTATTCTATCTACATGTGCTCGCTTCCCCCGCTTCTTTGGCAAACAATACAAGCTATACTTGTAGAAAGAGTAGGGTCGACTAAACTGACAATAGCGCCACCTCCTATTTAACGACCAAAGGGGAATAACCAGGATCGCTAATAAGAAGCGCTACCAATGGCCCAGTGCGACTAATAAAGAGCGCAACCGAAAAGTGCTTCGGGGCGTCGCCACCGGGGACAAACAACCAAAAACACTGACGATGTTCTCCTCGTCAGAAAAATAAAAAAGGATAGATTTCTGAATTCGTTCGCTTACTTTATAACTTTCCTAAACGTTTCATATGCGGCCATATTCTTAATTATTTTAATTTACTATATACAACATTCTATTTATTTCTTTTATAGTATTTGAACTCTTCTTTTATATATTTCTCAATTTACTATAATATATATAATCCCTCTTCTCCGCTCCAAGTTTTTTATAATTTCCTTTGCTCCTCTTTATATAGCGTGCTGCCATCTCTCGTCGATTCCGAGAAACCATTCCTCCTTGCAACTTTCATTGTGTCATCAAAACTGGCACGTGACAGAATAGAATTTTCAATTAGAAACATCCTTACTTCAGAATATAAATGCTAATTTGAAACTTTCCTATTAAAGTACAGATATGACGAATTCGAAGCTTTCCACATTCTGCATTAGGCAGTTCGAGAGCGTCTATTTTCAACGTATTATCACCAATTAATAAATTTCCTATTCCAATGTGTAAAGTTTATTGTGAAACGTTCTGATTTCATGGCATAACCACAATCAGATTTCTGGGTAGTGAGGAATGGTTATTTAAAATGAAAATTTTGAGGTCACAACCCTAGTAGATTTTTTCCCATACTTAGGCATACTTCTATCTTTCGATTCCATATGGGAGGGTGCTTTCGTGCTGGAGCTATAAGTTTCACGTAGCGAACCTATCAAGTGCCAGGTATATGCAATGTGTAATGCCAATTCTCTGTAAAAGGTTGATCATCAATTCGATCTGAAAGCTCCCAACAATTGGAGTTTATAAACACGAGTTCCAAGCTGTACAACGTCATTAGCGGGTAACATCCCATTCTTAAATATGTAAGCGGCTTTGTTGGTTTAATTGTCGGCTCACACAAAGCACTGGTGTTAAAGCGGTTCAGGAGGTCCACAACCAGATTTTGGTCACCTCAGTGGTGTTAAAATGGTGTTGTGTACATTACCATCACCGAGGTTAAAAGTTGTCAAAATGCGGTGTGGACCTTCTGAAACCACTGTTTGTGTTGTTTAAAAACCCCCGAGGTTAAATGTTGACCAAAATGTGATTTGGATCTCCTGGAACTACTGTTTCTGTTGTTTTAACACCACCGAGGTTGAACTTTGACCAAAATGTGGTGTGGGTCTCCTGAAAACACTGTTTGTGTTGTTTTAACAGCACCAAGGTTAAACGTTAACCAAACTGTGGTTAACATGGACCACTGTTTGGGTTGTTTGGGTTGTTTTACCACTACTCAGACTAAATGCTGTTTGGGTTGTTTTATCATTACTCAGACTAAATGCTGACAAAATTGTCACGGGCTGCTAATTTAATAACTAACTAATTAACTCAATTAACTCAACTGAACTGAGCTTAGCAACGCAACAACGAAGAATCGCTCGCCTCACCTGCTGGGCGAATTAAACATTACATGAATTATAATACGGTCAGGATAAGTGCCTAACAGTCGGAGTTACCGAGAATAAACCTAGGAGGATTTGATTTTAAATACCTGAAATGACGTTACATAAGACTACGGTGTTTCTGAATATACACATATATTAAAGCACAGATAAATACACATTACATCTTGCCCTCTTTCACTCGATCTCACATTCATTCTCTCATTCTATGGCATATTGCGACAATATGACAAATACAATGGTTAGATTAATTACTATCTTGACCATACTCTTGCTATGTCTTGGCTACATTGCCTATTACAATTTATCTTTTAGGATTTTAAGTATAAAGTGAATAATTGTTCCTTGTGCGAACCCCTTCTATCTTTTCTGAAGGTATAAATATATTCAATGAATTATTGTTTGCTGTTAACATAAACTCTCATCTTTAACATTTGATTACTCCGCCGGAAAACAGATGTCTAGGGTTGCCATAGCACTGATTTAAGTTAAGCAATGATTTGATTTACGCAGATTCGCGGTAGATAGTCGTCATCTCTCTCACACACGCACATGGTTGGATCTTACCTTCGCTGCATTCCCTCTGACCTGGGTTGGGTGAACGTGGTCCTACAGTTCTGGAAGACATCCGCACTCCAGTGTTGCACTTCACGGTTATCCTGGTGGGCGAAAGTGGATCAGTCGGCAGCTCCATCTGGCCTCATCGGATCCTGGCTTCACTCGTTCACTGTCGACTCCATACGACAACTTGCGCAATAATAGGTCAGTTCTTCGCGGTCACTCGTAAGTACAGATACGTGACTTGGGCGATGAGACGAACATACGCGATGAGCCATTCGCGGTTTCACATGGATATCAAATGTTATCAACTTTCACTACTTTGGACGTTGTTTCGGACGATTGACACGAGTGGACGTGTCTGGCGTTATTCTCACATAACCACACGTATGTGCACGGATGCGTTGACGGCGAGGGGGAGAAGGACCCCCTGATTCTACTTTGCTCTACTCCATGGCTCTGAAACACTCACTCGAGGAAAAACAAATCCAGACCTCGAGTCTGCTTGCAACTCGCAGCTCGGTCGCGCGTAGCTCACACTCCGGTGGTGATTGTAGGCAAAACTGTGCAAAACTGTTCCAAATCATCCCTTTTATTCCAGATTTGAACGTAGTGACGCCGTACCCTCTATGATCAGGTGCTTGTTTATTGTTTCTGGTGCTTTGACCGTTGTCCTCCTATCCTGGCCAATGCTCACTCAGGTCCTTAACCTTAACCCCTGGCAGCAGGAAAAGCAGGAACAACTCGGTAGGGTAGCGTCTCCCTTTCAATTCGGCGATGAATCTTTAATAAATCATAACTCCCGTATTTCTGTTCTGATTAGGCTCAAATCTTGGAATCAGTACTTTCATGATGTGGTCTTCCGCTGGTGAAAATCTCATTCAATTCGGTCCATTGGTTTAGAAGTTGCATTTTTCTTGATATTCCCATAAGAATGCATGTAAATCCGAATTCGGGCGAAAACGGTGGTTGAGCAAGCTAGTGCTGGCTAAGACAGTTCGCTAGACACCTGTATTCGCGACGGATATTAATATTACCAATTGCAATTAATTCCTACTAACGGGCAATTAGATTAATTACTTGTCACTCAATATTTGACCGTTATAAAATTGTCGTCTGGATCTCCTGGGACCATTGTCTGTATCGCTTGAACACCTATGTTTTCACACTGCACGATCTTGCATCAAAACCATGAATGTTCCTTTCGTAAATGTCCTTTCAGTTTCATCTAATAATAATTTATTCTTATCGTTTGGATTAGCCTAAAGAGGAAGGAAATGACAAAAAATACAAATACAGTGTCAAATCCGGGCATTTACAAGTTTCTTGCTGTACTGCCAATTGAAATATTCCTTCAGTGTAGAACAGCTACTTAAGAGTTAACAAGCTCAGGCAAATCCTCTACATTAGTACTCTCCCACAGTCGACTGCTTCAATGTTCTATGGCTACAATACATTCTGGCATATTACTGTTAAGCTATTCTCACCACAATCTTTGGTGCAATGTGAAATATGGAAACCACCCGATTGATTTTCTGCCCCAATCGGAGGTTGTGGTCTCCAGCTTTACTGAAACTAAGCCACCCAACCAAAAAAATTCTAAACATGTAAGAGTAAATACAAAATATGACGTCGTAATCCCCAGTAGGATCGCGAAATGCCCGATCAGCCATTCCAGAGTGCATTCTGAACTTCGTAGCTGAAACATATGGTATAACCGCATATAATCATGGCAGGCACGGAATGGAAGATCACAAAAAGGGAGGCGGGGGTGGTCTGAAGTGTGGAAAGGAGAATATGGGATGTGAGTTAATGAACAAGGTTAGCGGTTGAGTTAATTATTTAACATTAATGAGGAGACGTGGGGGGAGGAAACGAGTAACAAAATAAACCAGGAGTCTGAATCCGAGTAAACACAGCCCCCATGTAGAGGACGGAAGGGGTGAATACGAGATTGAGGTCTGCTAATTCCTGAGCGAACAGGGCAAATAGGCTGCCGTAACAGATTGGGGGGGTTCCCCAGCCCCGTTCTTAACGTTCTGTTCTTTCCTCCAGTCCCGGAAACGCGGCGTAATTTCCCTTCATTGAGGCGATGTTTACTCTGTGAGTTGCAGGGATTCTCACATTGCGGGCTGAGAAAAATCAATAGAGAGGGAAGGAGGGGGGAGGGTATTACGGAGAGGAAAAGGAGGGTGGAGTTCAAAGGGTTCAAAAGAATTTAAGACGACAAAAGAAGGAAAAATTGCGCCGAAGGAACGATAGTTCACATGTTCTCATTTTGCTTGGAATGGTTTTCACTGTCAGGTTTCTTTCCATTTCAAATGCTCTGACGTCGCAAATCTCGGTGAGAGTGCATTCGTCACATTTCACCCGGTTTTATGTATTTGGAGTTTCTACCTCCTATCACTTACGTTGCAGAGAAACAAAATTTGTTTGGAGTAACCAAACAATAATTGTTCAAAAGTACGTATATGTTTTAGTAATCGTCTACATTTATTTGTAATTACCAAAACATTTGGTCAAAATTAGTAATCGTGCACCTGTGTTTACAGTTACCACAGCATTTGGTCAAAATTACTAACGTCTTTTAGTAATCATGTACATTTGTTTAGAATTTCCAATGCATTTGGTAAAGCTTAGTAATCATGCACATTTGTTAACAGTTACAACGGCATTTGGTCAAAATTACAAAAGTCTTTAGTAATCGTGCACATTTGTTCATAGTTATTTGAACATTAACCCATTGGCATTTGGCCAAGATTAGTATTTATGCACATTTGGTTACAGTTATAACTGTATTTGGTCAAAATTACCAAATTCTTTTAGTAATCTTGTATATTTGTTTGTAATTACCAAAGCATTTGGTCAAGATGACCAAGGTCTTTTAGTTATCGTATATATTTCTTTACAATTATTATCAAAGAATTTGGCAAAAATTAGTAATCGTGCACATTTGTTCAGAGTTACCGTGGCATTTGGTCAAAATTACAAAAGTCTTTTAGTAATAGGGCACATTTCTTCATAATTACAAAAACATTTGATAAAAATTACCAAACTCAGTGGTATTTTCATTGGTCGAGCCATATCGTGTCACTACTTGTGCAGAGATTTATTTTCGTAGCCTTGCTACAGAGATTCACGGACCAGACTGTTCAAAAGCTTGTTTCCTGTTATGGCAAATGTCTTAATGGCGGTGACTGTGTATACCATGTTCCATCTATCTGTGGAGCAGGCGAACGAAAACATGTCTCTGCGCAAGTAGTGACGCGAGACGGCTTCACCAATGAACACGCGAGATAGTGTGGAAGCGGGGGAAGCCACTGCAGGTACCAGCCTTTGCAGCGGCGTGTGCTACTTCGCTCTACCCACTCGATTTCCTCCCCTTTTCTGACGGCATGTGCGGCCTTGCTCCAGAATTAACTGGGACAAGGTATGTGATACAAAATTAAATAAAGTAACTACATTAAAAAAATAAAGAACTTTTTCAATCTATAAATATAATCCAGTCAAGCAACACAAATCTGCTTCTATCAGTTGTAAAGAAAGGAAATGAAGAGCCTTCATTGTTGACTCAACAAAGACATCTTTCCGTTGGCTCCACAAAAGCAAATTGTATAATGCTTTACAATACTGCTTTGTATTGATCCCCTTCGCTGAAGCAAGATGGAAGATAATGTTGCTGAATTATTTCGTATCTTGACAACAACGAACAGCTTTGAGGGTGACGACAATGGACCGCAATAATTACAACGATGGAGGAACAATAAACTTGTCTTGCGAGTTTGTGTCCAGACAACGGCTTGTCAAATACGGCGTGCAGTAATTGGATAAATCGGGGGCATTAAGATATTTGTTTGTCATCTTTACAATGTTGAATTGATTCTGATGTACAGTGGTGTGCCCTGGGCGGTCGTAGATTTGAGAGAATTGTCATCGAGAAATGCGCCTGAAAGGAATTGGCTTGCACGTATAGGAAACAACTTGAGATAGACAGTTGGAGGTTAGCATTCTAGGTTTTAGAAATATAATTTCTTGGAGAATATTTGCGGGCAGAGTGAAATGTTGACGTCATGCAGTCCAAACTAAAGCAGATACTAGAATGCAGTTAAATCTGTAGGAAGTAGGATTTCAAGTAGTCTTGTGGCGTAACGTAACTTTCTTCTAGTTTTAACGAATTGAGATTAATTAATGCCCGCTTTCTGCAGTTGCAATTCTATTGATGGTTGCTTAGCAACAGATATTTAGCGTCTCTTGAAAAATAACAACTGGTGATACCGAGTTGAAGTCATTCATTATACCCCTGAATACTATATTCAAAATTTGTATTTGGGATGCTATACTCTGTTTCAGGAATCTGTGGAGCAGGCGAACCGAGACAAGTCATCTCCGCAAGTAGTGACTCGCGAAGGCTCGACCCATGAACGCGTGGGAGGAGAAGACTGCAGCTGCCAGTCGTTCGCAGCAGCGCGCACCGCTTTGCTCCACCCATTCGCTTTCTCCCCCTCTCTACCGCTATCCGCGGAGTTGCTACACGTACTCCTGGAACAGACTATAGGTTAGAACAGGTGTGGATTCAGATGATCGAGAAAGTGATAAAAATACAGAGACCATTAAAGAAACAAAGGAAAACACGTTTTCCTGCTTATTGATACTCGAATGTAGAATCATTGTGGATCCATTTGTGTTGACTTAATAAAAATAACAGAATATCTTGTTTCTTGAAGCGAGAAGGACTTTTCAGTGTTTGAGTTCCTTCCTTACGAAACTTTTCTTTCGCCTGCAGGGAAATTGAAATAAATTTCTTCGGTCCGGGGAAAGAGTTTGTAACTCTTTCCTCCCCGTTTGAAAAATCGCGTCGCGTGATAAACAATTTCCGGTTCTTTAGAATCTGTTTTCTAGTCGTAACGCGAATATTACAATTTCATAACGAGAAATTTCTTAGCTTTTTTCTTTTATTTCCTTCTCCGCCGTTTCCTTCCGCACATGTACTGTGCAAACTCCCCTTCCTCCTCCTCCACCCGCAACTAGGAAATGCCGTTTGGATTCCTTCCCAATGAGCCTGTGGACACTGATGCTTCTAGGATTCTTTCCCCCCAAAACTTCAACGCGATTGTTTTTGTTTCGAAGATGGTCTTGTCAGACATTGGCAGCGGTTCTCAGGGTTTCCGAAGGGTAAAAAAAAAGTTTCCTCCGGAGCTTTTACTGTGATTGGTTTCGACTTCATGAGTGGAACTCTTCGCGAAAATCCGTTCTTCAATCTGACGGTGCGTACAAAACAATTCTGAAAATTTTCTCCTGATTTTCCGGTTATTCGTCAGTTTTCAAACCCCATATTGCTAAGAGAAGGAAAAGCAGTCAGATTTCAGCACAATTAGCAGCCTTTATGGTCTATTTGTATGTAGCCTATGGATGGATGTATAAGGATATCCATAATTTAAAGACCGGATAGAAAAAAAAATTTAAATTCTCAAATTTCGACTTTTACATATGCAGATGATACGTTGCGATTTCATGATTTGAAAACCATTGCTGGATACTCCGTTACTCAAATTGTATGTAATTAGCCTATTGGAATTGTACTTTTAACTATGATTTCTTGGTGTGTGTGCATTCGAATTAAGTCCTCAGAGTAATTAAGAAAATGATTTGCCAACCTTTCAAAATCATACAATTTGTGCTTACCGATTTATATTGTTTTTACTTACTATTTTTTTAATCAGTAAAAGATTTTTTTCTATTTGGACACATCCCATTATGTATAACATTCACGTGGAAAAATTGTAGAAATATACTTGCTTCATCTTTTGCTGTGGATATGAAAGAGCATTAAATGTTACAATTGCAGTGGTAAGAAGTCCACGAAACATGATATGCTGTTTGTTTTTCAAAGTTAGTCAACTTTGTTCTCGGACAGGCTAATTGGAGCTGTGCTTACACTTTAACGTGAGATCGTATTAATCCATAAGATTGTATTTTATTTAAACCTTCTTTGGAAGCTTCATATTGACCAGGGCATTCACGTATTTTCACCAGTCGTCTACCCTCTGTGGTATTCCAATATTGCACAGTTAAGCGTTAAGCAAACCTTCCTGATGTGTTGAGAAAACAGGAGTTTGATCAGGAAAATAGGTGGTCAGCTGTTTGCAATAAACAGGTAGAAAACTCACGATTCGGCATGGAGGAAGAGCTCCATGGCGTGAGATTTTAGAGGGTAGACAGGCTGGGAGAGGACTGACTTTTGATTTGGATTTGAGAGAGAGAGAGGAGGTCGAGAGAGAGAGGACTTCAGAGGAGAGGTCAGAGTGTCGCTGGTCAACAAGCAACGAAGTCCAAAGAGAGTTTAGATAAATTGTATTCTACGACATTTTATATTCGTCATTATGATTCTTCAGATAGATAGATATTTATAAAACCAACATGCATGATTCAGGTTTGAAGGTTCATAAAACCGAATGAGTGACCATTGTCTTTTCAAGTTACTTAGAGATTATATTTCAGATTTGTCTCTCGCAGCCAAGCATTTAGACTTGTCATTTTAATGACAAGTACTCTCATCATTTATGAGGATGAATGATGAATAAGCTACATCACCCATTGATTTATTGTGGGAGTGGTAGGCCTCGATGTTAGAGCGCCATCAAGTAGTTCCCTCCCGCTACCCCATGACTTTTGGAATTTCAGTGTGTATACTTATTGTTCAGGGACAGATGATATTCTAATTGATAATTGGCTTTCTTATGTGCTGTTATTACTAATTTATACGTTATTGTTTCCATATTTCACATACAGATATGAATGATACATGAAAATAACTTTAAACTCAACACGTTTTCCTCACATTCTACAAATGCACTATGTCTGCCCCTCTGGTCACACGAACACATCCAAGCGATAGTAGAGTTCCACCCATATACACTGCTCAAAAGAATTAGGGGATAATGTGAGTTTAGACTTTGCATGGACAGCCAGACGATAGATAGGTATGAAAACCAAGAATGCCAGTCAATGGGAGTCTAACACATGCGAAACAGGCAAGGTAAAGGCCACTTGCGGAACATGAAGGCAAAATTAGTGGTCAACAGCAACATGTTACATGGGAGTCACCAACGATGGACTCTGAGAGAGCAACGTCGCCGCATGGAAATGGACCTCTAATATGGTGTGTGGTGTCCAGCAACCGCTAAAACTGTTGCGCATCGCTGTGGCATAGAGAGAATCAGGTTATCTAACAGGTCTTGGGGGATTCTGTGCCACTTCTCGATGAGGACCTGTTCAAGCTCCTGAGAAGTCCGGGGAGGTGTTTACAGACTTGCATTACGTTGCCCTAGTGAGTCCCACGCATGCTCGATAGGATTCAAGTCAGGCGAGCACGCAGGCCAGTCCATCCGCTCGATACCTTCCTCGTCAAGCAAGGTGTCCACCAGCTGTGCCCGATGAGGTTGAGCATTATCGACCATAAAAAGGAATGTGTCCCCTACCGCTGCAGCGTAAGGTACAACTATGGGTCGCAAGATCTCATCACGGTATCGCACTGCTGTCAGCGATCCATTCCGGACACTGTAGAGGTCTGTACGACCACCGATACTGATGCCGGCCCACACGAGAACTCCACCACCACCAAACGCATGTCGATCTTGCACAAATTGTGGATTGTTGCGTGTTCCGCTTTCCCGCCACGCAAACAGTCGTCAATTATCGGGATTCGTGCTGAAACGAGACTCGTCACTGAACAAAACCGATCGCCATTGTTCATGGCTCTACGCACGATGTTCTTCAACCCACTCTCTGCGTGCTCTCCGGTGACGTGCAGTGAAGGGTACACACACCATCGGTCGACGGGCATACAGGCCTACCTGACGAAGGCGATTCCGTATTGTCTGCGCCGATACGCGTCTTCCCGTAGCCACGGTGAACTCACGTTGCAGTTCTGTAACATTCATTCGGCGGTTTCGATGGGCTAGTAATGCTAAATAGCGGTCATCTTGTGGGGTTGTTGATGTTGACCGACCCTGACCACGTCGTCTTCGTACCGTTCCGGTATCCTGGAAACGCCTCCACAGTCTGCAGATGACACATTGCGACACTCCACACGCTGCTGCCACAACTTGCTGTGTTTGACCAGCTTCCAGTCGTCCAATTGCTCTCCAAGCAGTGGACTCGCATAATTAGCTTTGCGGAGGCATCACGTAATCACCCTACAGCATGCCTTGTTCCAAGTGAACAGGATGACACAGAGAGGGCAGTACTTCTGCCCATTCCGCTCTACGCTCAGGTCATGTGATGTGGAACGTCGGTAGTCCCCTGGTGCATATTCTTTTCAACCGGCTTTTGTGATTACATAACACTACGATACGTACGTTTACCCACTGAGTAACGATTTTGGCATGTTAGTGGCTAATTCCGTCAATATCGCATTATCCCCTAATTCTTTTGAGCAGTGTATTTTGTAGTAATCCAGTGTTCTTAAACTGCCGATACCACCGTAAAATGCTGTTTACATGCTGGTTATTTGCTGTACTTTCTTCTGAATGCACGCTGCACTGCAATAACAGATGAACATCTCGCATGTTCCAACACACAAAAACTCTTTTCTTTGTTTGTCTCCATTGTGTACAGGCACTGCACTCGTGATACCAACTGGTGTGTCACGATGCACAGTTATGTTCATGTATAATTCATATCTGTGTGTGCAATACTTTGGAAAATACAGTGTTTTAAAATCGAATGAATCATTTATAGTAGCTCTGTATCTATTGGTTAAAATACACTTCGAATCAATATGGAATGTTAAATTTGTGTTTTATCACAGGTTTTACGCTTTGATGATTAGCGAGTCTTATCCCGAACATCATCACGAACAAGCAGTGGCTATAAGAAGAGAAGTTAGGCCATAAGTTTAGCTAAGACTCTGCAGAAAATATACGAGGGTTGGCTGGAAAGTTTCTGTCCTGAGGGGGAAGGAGATGTGGTAGCGAGCCAATTTTATGTGCGTTCTACATAGTCCACTTCTACGTGAATGCACTTTTCCCAGCGTTGCTCCAGTTTCTCTAACCCACTGGAAAACACGTTTCTTCCTGGGTGTGTAACCAGTCACTAACAGCATCCATAACATCATCGTCCGTGCAGAAATGCTTGCCCTACAGGTGTGTCTTCATATCAAGTAACAGATGATAATCTGAAGGTACTAAGTCAGTTGCATAGGATGGGGCATTATTCTGTAAGGTGTTTTGCATGTCCTCACAAATCTGTTCGGCCGTCCAACCCTTCAGGAAGAGATACCGAATCACTGCATGATCGGCGATGCGCTGCTCTATCCTGGCTCACAAATCCACCTTCTGAAAAGAAACGGCTCAACATTAGAACATGTAAGCTCGTAGGGTGTCTTTATAAGGACTACTCTCTTAACAAGGACTACTCTCTTAACATACAAAAATTTCATGAACCAGAAATGCTTCCTTCTGGCTCAGGCTAGAGACTTTCCAGCCAACCCTCGTATATTTAAAACTTTCTTATCGTTGAAGTTATTTTCAATCTCTTGCGTGAATAAAAGTTGGTAAAAGGTAGAGTGGACTCTTGCAAGTTCTTATTGAATAACACCTACGTTACTTAGTGACAATATGTCAAGAGTTTCATCAACAGTTCGTTGTCAAGACAATTTAGCTCTGCCCTATTAAGTAAAAATTTATCTGTTTTCCCCCCGACGTTAAAATCGATAATAGACCTGCTAAGAGACTCCGTGAAGAGAATGGGCAAAACTAACTTCCACTGTGGCATTGTGTTCCGAGTACGGTGGAACAATCTTCTGTCTCCTCAGCCGATGACAATGGGAAATCTCCTGGGTGCGAATAACTAACCATGAGATTCCAATTAGTAAGGCTTCTTCTCTGTAGGGTCCTTGACCAAAGATGGAGGTGCTTCAGAGGAGAGGAAGAGATTAAGCAGCTACTTTCCTTCCAAAACTGGTAGCTGAGTCCTTCAAGACGTCTATCTGGAAGATATTGTGAAAGTCAGTGTTGCCAGTTTTACTATCCTTAAAATCACCGGATCGCGAATCTCTTAGCCGAGAATCATATGTACGGTGATTGCCCTTTTTTTCTATTTATTCATTCCTGAACTCTCAGGACAACGTCATCAAGCGAAGACCTACATTTAGATAAGGAATTAACATTGTTTATGTCACATTCACATACATATGTTTCCAAGAGTTTGCCAACTTTATGCTGAGATAGGCGTGACTGTTTGTTTTCACTTTCAAGTGGGATTGAACCACTGTAGAATGTGCCTCCACCGGAGATCGAATCCGGGGTTCTCGATTACAATGCTACGGAGGTACCATCACTAGGCCATCGGTTTGGGTATGCTCTTTTAGTTTATCTTTTTAAATATCTCTCATTTGTTACATGCACACGCTGCCTTAGAAATCTGTAGAGCAAATTCGCGCATAAAGGAAGAGAAGGGGAGAAAGGGAATAGCGGAGCAAAGCAGGGTTAGCTGCTGCAAACAGTTCCTGTTCTAGAGAAAGAGCAGTCCTTCATAAAACCCCAAAGTTTTCCCGCTAATTTGTCGAGTTCTTTATGAACAACACTGTATATGTGGCAGCTAATTCACTTTAAGAAAAACAGCAACACCGGGTACAGGGTAGATAGTACCATGAATAAATGATCTGCTGTATCATACGTATAGTACATGTCTTAACATCACACATTTGTGATTTTAGGTTTATCACAACGAGTTACCTGAGAGAGGGCAAAGAATGGGCTATATAATACTATAATATAAACACTTTCATCATATGTGATATGACCGGAAACCATTGGGTCGAAACTACTGTAAATTTTGTCGTAGAAAATCTTATTATATGAATTGTGTTCGCTCTGGAGCACAGGTGAGGAAAAATCCAAATATGGTACTTTAGAGGCATGTTTGGATACACTGGAAAGAGAAGGTGTAAAAGTAGAGGGTGAAATCCAACTTTAATTGCGGAAGTTACTCTCAGGAGAAAGAATAGGCATCTCACCCTTCATCTAGAACTCTTTTTAATTTCTTTCTTCCCTCGGGATTCCTGCAGAAGAGAACAGGAGATAAAAGAAGGGGTAGAGATATAGGCACTTCCCCTCGTTACCCCCTCCCACCCTCCTTTTTTTATGAAACTTCATTAAGGCCAATAATCGCATTATTTTGAAGTCAAAGGTGTTTCAGATTACCCGAGAAGGGACGTTTAAAATGTTTGAAAACTCTGTTACCTCGGAAGACGATCAAGGAAGAAGTTATCGAAAAAGACAGTTATAGATGGAGCTGTTAATAAAATTGTCAAATCAGATCAAGGTTCTTTCAATTCTAGTTCCTTGCGAGTAAATGTTTCATACTTAGTGTGTCATCAATATCATTTTATGTTAATATAAGAAGCCGTGCTATCTAGGTCCATAATATGCAATGATAATTCATAGCTGTTGCTGCTATCTTGTTATTAAAAGTTCAGTGAACAGAAATTTTAAGAATTGGCACACACAACTAGAGAACCAGGAAACTACATACTCCACCCGTCTAGATATCTGTACCCTGAGCATAATTCTAAGTTTTCCACCATTACCCGAACGCCAAATCTCCTAAAGGGTGGCGCAAAAGTCATCATCCTATTTGAACTGACCTTTATTTTGACATCTTGTTGTTTATATGAGTAATGTTTTCTCAGTTGAATAGAACATACTCACGAAATTTATTGTGTGCGAAAATGAATAAGTATACCCCACAAAAATGTGGAAAAATTGTGACAGTTTTGCGCGACACTTTTCCGGGCAGAGTAATATCTCATTTTGGTGATTTGCCATGGCCGGCCAGGTCCCCCGATTTGACCGCTCCAGACTTTTTCCTTTTGGGATAGATGTGAATAAGCCAGAGAGGTTACAGCAACTAAAGGACAATATTCAGCATGAAATTGAAAATATTTCCCCGCAGATTTCCAACACTATGGAAAAAATAAATAAAAAGATCCCAAATTTGCATCAATTCGAATGGTGGTCATTTATTGGATGTTATCTTTAAAAATTGAGGACATAAAACTTACAAGTATCAATAAAAGTTAAACACAAAAAACTACTTTGTGTAATTTAAAACCCAAGCTACAGGCTAAGAAAATCAGGTGATGTCCTTCGCGCAACCTTGTACACACACAAAAGTAAATGCATCATATCGATTGATGCACCAGAATGTATCCATTGATCCACTAAAGTGTGTTTTATGGCTTCTTCAAAGAATCAGATTCACATTTGATGCATTTGGGTGCATCTTTGTATGTCGTGAAAGAAACACCAAAGTGCATCATTTGATTCAAGTGAGGATTTCTTCCAGTCGAGATGCACTTCAATGCATCAGTTGATGTTCCTTGATGCACCTTCCTGCATGTTTTTGGATGATGCATTTAAACGTTTGGTCTGAGCTACAGAGTTTATGTAGCTCAGACGAAACGCTTAAGTGCATCATAAAAAAGATGCATTATGGTGCATCAAAACGCACCAACTGATGCATTGAAGTGCTTCTCGACTGAAATAAATCCTCACTTGAATCAAATGATGCATTTAGTTCTCTGAGTGTACTTGAGATAGTTGCAAATGGCATCATTCAACACATGACAAACTACCCATGACAAATGACTAATCGAACAACGAATGACGTACATACTGAGGCAATGAAATTTCCACTGTGCGAATTAAGCATTTTTCTTTGGGATCGGCAGGGGGGAGTTGTCCACTCAGTGGTGTATTTGTGATTTAATTTTGAGAGGTAGAGTTTTTGCGTATGTCCATTTTCATATGATACTAGTCAGTAAACTAAATTATTATCTTCAGGTTCAAAGTACCTAACAAGATTGGTATGTAACCTACTTTGAGTTATCCAACTACTAACACCGAAAACGTAAACAAATTTCTATTGCCAAGTTCAAACTTAATTTCCATTTATCCTACCTTCCAGTTTTTTGTGAACACTTTAATATATGAAAAATATCATCACTCATGCTGTTGTCTCGGTGAGATTGGTCAGTTGGGGAATAGTGTCCTTTATCTACAAGGCGGCATACTTTGAGGCAGGGAAATGGTTGATGACTTCCATTAATGGACTACTAGGGGATCGAACCCTGTTCCTCTTTGAATGATTGAGACAGCAATCCTGACCACCTACCTTAGTTCCAAAGTACCTTTGGTTCGAGTTCAAGGATGAGCACTGCTTCAGCCAACGTTCCTAATACAGTGCGTTCAACGAAAAACCGGCCCCGAGCACAAATATGAGAAATGTTACAATATAATGACTGGTCTATATGCAAAACCAAATGACAATCGTGCCTTTTGGGTTACATAACTGTCAGGACACCTAAGGTCCACTCCACATGCCCTAACCTAACCTAACCAAACCTAATCTTAGGTTTCCTGAGAGTTATGGAACCCAAAAGGCAATATTGTCATTTGGGTTGCATATAGACCAGTCACTATATTGTAACATTTCACATATTTGTGCTCGAGGCCGGTTTTAAAATGTACGCGCGGGACCGTTTTTTCTAATATTTATCAAGTCCTTGAATACATAAGAAACCGAAGTTTACAATCATGTAACCGTTAGCACGCCAGTAACGACATCGTAAAATATTATATCTAAAATCTAATCCTCGATCCGGTACCAAATTGTTTCGTGCCTAATTATATATGGATCACGGTTAGGATATTCTACAGCTATTTCGTGACTTCGTAATTTTACAGCATGCATTTTGATGGCGACAACAGAACGTTCTGTAGTTAAATTACTTCATAATAGTCCATTATATTTGTAATTTCCTTGGTTATCCTTCTAAGCAACCTACTGCTAAACCGTGGCAAAAAATACAATCACCGGTTAAGTTCAGATAGGACGAAACTAGGGTTTTTCCTTATGATAAGCCCTTTAATATCGCTATGATTGCATGATACACGAACACGGATATAGAATTGTTTCCAAGATGGCGCAGCGTTCTCTATCAAAGCACTCTTATTGTGCTTCGGTAAAGCAAACATTCTTCTTCAACGTAACTTTTCCTTTCTCTGCACGATCCCGACATGAAAGATTTACCACGACCTCACGTAGCGTCATTGCCCAGGTTGTTGTCTTCTGCGGTCAATGAATTATTGACATCGAAGAAAACTTGAAGTTGCCCATTGCAGGTTTCGGCGACTTCGATACGGAATTGCGTGACTTCCAAACAGGCAGCGAATTGAAGTGTCAATCTTCAGAACTTTTTAGTGTTTGCGAAACACTGCACCCAGTGTAGCAGAACAATATATGCTTTCTCGCCAAAATACTTGATTTTAATAATTTAATAATTTGTTTTCAGTACGATCATTTTGTGTGCATTGCTGACTGTAGAAAATGTTTGCGGTTTTTGTTGTTCTTTTAGCGGTATCGAACGAAACGACTTTTTCTTTTAAGGTTCTCGAACGGGTAATCTCGATCTGGCAAGGGTCTCGAAGGGGAAGTCTTGTTCTTGCAAGGGTCTCTCGCAACGCTGTTAATTGGAGACATGACGGTATCCAGGACAATGTTTGTATACTGGAACACTTAGCGAAATTATATATATATACATGTGGTAAAATGGGATCGCTTTGTGAATTAAACATTTCACATAATAGGAAGTGGACAAACAACTATTTTTCATGCTTTTTTATGTGTATTATTAGGAATATATTTCCAAAGTTTTGATAACCCAAATCTCCTCTCTTGGCCTGTTCTTGATACTTTCAGTAGTTCGGGATTAGAAACAGTATACCTTGATACAGTGAATATTTATAAAAAGTAACATTCACTGTCCCTACCTACAGCATTCACTATTGGTAATGAATGTTATGCAACTTACTTTATAAACTGGAAACCTTTGTTCGTTCTTTACCTTGTCCTATTTTATGAACTTAAATTATAATACCAGGGATAGTAGTACAAACAACAAATTAGAAAATATGTTTGCAATAGTGTGAGTTTTTAGATTGATTGATTGAGTTGGTGTTTTAAGTCCACTTTATGCACAGTATGGCTAATCGGGACTGGACCTACAGTTTAAAGTGGGGTCCGAACCACTATGTGCCCCCACCGGGTATCGAACCCGGGACTGCTTGATTACAAGGCGACGACGCAACCACTGCGCAATCAGGGAGGCTCCATTGTGAGGTCTTAGAATTCAATGGATTGATGTCATAATCACTCTGTGTCGGTTTTGTACCTCATTGCTACGATGAGAATGGAGAATGTACAGTTACCGGCAGTAATAATAGGACACCTAGATTCTGAAATATTAGATTCCGTGCAAGGCGTTATGTGTGCTACCTAACTCTACGGAAATAAGTGGAAAGCAAATTTTCGATGACTACTTCTACCAACGCCGTATAGTTTGGCAGCACACATAACGCTAAGCAGGAACGCGAATATTTCAGGATGTAGGTTGCAACAGTTCTTTAATTCAAATACATTTATTGCAATTATATTTTGGTATTTAGTTTTGTGCATAATCTGAAAAGAATGAAGAAAACTTCTGTTGTGTTACTCTATTCAATGTTGATGTTATTTTGTTTGTTTTTCGTTACTATAGTGACTGTAGAATTTGGTTAATATACTAATGTCTTCAGTAACATTTAAAAAGTTATTTTTATTTAAAATATTGCAACAAACTGCTCCACAGCGGGGACAGTTGCAAGGTGTTTCATTTGTATTGCCGGTGGCTGTACGTGGGAATGATGGCGTAATGAAATGGTTGAAAGTAAAAGTAAGAAAAGACGTTAATTAGTTGGAACGTTATAATGAAAGTGCAGACGTCAGTTATAATGTAGGAGTAATTTCAGAAAAAATAATTCAATCAATACTCAATTTAAGTTTCTAACATTTACACATAGGCTCTCATTCAATCACTGATCGAAAGCTTTATGTTAAACAATTTGTTTTCATATAAATGAACAGGCACGTTTCTAGTCAGCCTGTAAGATTTTGTTTTCCCAATATTCTTTATAGTGTTGACCTATTCTGGTCAACTATGGTGTATAAAGTATTGATCGGTAATTGATTTACTGTGATTTTTTTATTCTTATTGTGTGTATGTCTGTGTGTGTGTGTGTGTCCAAAACCCACACAGATGTGGGTTTTTATGTAATGGGAATTACGTAAGGTTTACAAGGCATTAGCTTCGTACAAAATGATTCATCCCTCTGTCCATCATCTCTTGTTTCTCAATCACGCCCCTCTTGTGTTGCGAGCATCTCCGATAACTGGTATCGACAACAGAGAGCAAATGGGCAAGTGGACCACCCGATCAGAGGCAAAGCTTTGGCACTTTCGCTTGCAAAGTCCACGCTGTAGATGGATTAGCAAAATCAGATTTGTCCCTTCCAATTTGCAGAGATTACGCTGTCCGGCCTCGCTGACAAACTGCATCCCCGGACCCTCTCGACCTCTCGCAGTCAGTTAATGCCTCTCGACCCCCTCCCTCTCCCTTCCTCCCCTCCCTTCCATGCACACTTTCAAAATGAGAACTCGGAGGTAGGGATGTTTTTTTTGGCACGTTTTAATTATGAATGTTTAAGCCCTTTCGGGACTGTTATTTTCAGGAGTGGCCTGCCGTGCTTTATAATTTGCATGTATTTCCTGTCGGTTGCATGCACTTATGTGCGCTGAGTATGTGGGCAATTTTAGCTGCTGGATCTGGATTCGAACGCGTGACCCAGAACTGTAATATTTCTGTTGACGCGAGGAGTGTTGTCGTCATTTCACATGTACATTATTATTGGTTTCTAAGTGCCTTTTGACACAAGGCTACTGTTCTGTAAGGGCCTCTTGACACAAGGTTACTGTTTTGTAAGAGCCTCTTGGCACAAGGCTACTGTTTTGTAAAAGCCTCTTGACTCAAGACTACTGTTCTCTAAGTGCCTCGTGGCACGCTTTCTAAGGGCTTCGTGACACAAGGCTACTGCTTTCTAGTAGCCTCGTGACACAAGGTTACTGCTTTCTAAGGGCTTCGTGACATAAGGCTACTGTTTTCTAAGGGCCTCTTGACGCAAGGCTACCGTGTTCTAAGGGCCTCTTGACGCAAGGCTACTGTTTTCTAAGGGCCTCTCGACACAAGGCTACTGTTCTGTAAGTGCCTCTTGTCGCAAGGCTACTGTTTTGTAAGAGCCTCTTGACAAATGGCTACTGTTTTGTAAGAGCTTCTTGACAAATGGCTACTGTTTTGTAAGAGCCTCTTGACAAATGGCTACTGTTTTGTAAGAGCCTCTTGACAAATGGCTACTGTTTTGTAAGAGCCTCTTGACAAATGGCTACTGTTTTGTAAGAGCTTCTTGACAAATGGCTACTGTTTTGTAAGAGCCTCTTCACAAATGGCTACTGTTTTGTAAGAGACTCTTGACAAATGGCTACTGTTTTGTAAGAGCCTCTTGACACAAGGCTACTGTTCTCTAAGGGCCTCGTGACACAAGGCTACTGCTTTCTAAGGGCTTCGTGACACAAGGCTACTGCTTTCTAAGGGCTTCGTGACACAAGGCTACTGCTTTATAAGGGCTTCGTGACATAAGGCTACTGTTTTCTAAGGGCCTCTTGACACAAGGCTGGCTACTGTTTTCTAAGGGCCTCTTGATACAAGGCTGGCTACTGTTTTCTAAGGGCCTCTTGATACAAGGCTGGCTACTGTTTTCTAAGGGCCTCTTGACACAAGGCTGGCTACTCTTTCGTAAGGGCTGCTTGGCAAAAGGTTGGATTCTGTTTTCTAAGGGCTTCGTGACAAAGGCTACTGTCTTCTAAGGGCCTCTTGACATAAGACTACTGTTTTCTGAGGGTCTCTTCACACAAGGCTACTGTTTTCTAAGGGCCTCTTGATACAAGGCTACTATTCAGCGCCAATAGAAAGTGCCGTCTGCATATAAATGTAAGAGGGAAGGTCAAATGAAAGCTTTGGTTTGTTTTTTATCTGCTAGATTTCTGCCTGTATTGTTGCATAAGTTTGATGTATTTTAACATAGACCCATTTCTTATCTGTATATAATTTCAAGTCTGAGTTATTGCCTGTATACCTCAAGGAGAATCTTTGGGAAGTACGTGCAATCCCTTATGAGCCACTGAGAATGTCTCCTCACCATTGTGCTTCCGAAATGAAGCTATCTTCGAACTTCTTCCGCCATTCGTAAACTTGCTGGTGTGCTAAACGTGACTAGAGATATTCAATTTTCATTTGATGGATATTGTTTGTACGTTTCAGGCTTCCACAGGCAAGCAACTACTACTTGTTTGGCTAATACAAAATGTGTGGAGGAGTCGCCATCTTTAAAATGACAAAATGGCGTTTTGAAGCTTGTTTGAACGCTGTTGCAGCCTTGAGGTCGTTCTGTAAATAATGGTTGATATATTATGTAAATTTGAGCTGATAACCATCTGTCCTGTAAATTTTGTCGGGCTCTTAAGGTTTTTCACTGGATTCTCTCTTGTAGTGGCGGGGAGGGGGGAAAGTGACAAAACTCAGGGGCAAAAACAGTTTACTTTCCCTTGATACTTAAGGTTTAGCATAGTGCTGTAGCAAAAGTGGCAAAAAGGGGGGGTAACTACCCCCCTATAGAGTTGCGTCACTGATAAAGTAGCACTCTTCATGCTAACGGTGGCGGAAATTTAAAGTTGTGGATGTAAACGTCACACATGTCACATACAAAGTACCACGAACGCCCTAAGCTTCAAGGTGACCGTGGGTAAATAGGTTCTGATTCACCAATAAACAGAGAAAAATAATTTTCCAATAAAGAAACCTATTCCTCTCATTGCCTTCTTGTCATCTTCTTATCTGATAAATGAATCGTTTCTGTTTCGGTTCCTTTACGCCGATTTCCTACCTCTTGGGTTAATCACGACAATGAGGATGAACTAATGGAAATTAATGATAGGACAAGCATTTTAATACGCCCATGCCTTAACCAAGCTTCGAATCTGTGAGCTCTGGCTACGTAGAGCATTGTGCTGACAACTCAGCCAAGGAGGAAGGCAACTACATTCAATTGTACGTTGCGAGAAGATCTAATAGATATTGTGGGTTTAGTCTAGGGCTGCTATTTTCATAAGTGAAAATTCGGGACGCTGCTGACCGGAAGATTGTTGGGGACCGCGTGGGCTTGACTCGGCAAAGTAGTATGTATGTACACCATAATTATTATGTACAGTCCCATTCCCATATTCTTTACACTTCTTAATAAAAAACAGAAATTTGAAGTCTGTCATTAAATTTGAAATTCTTTTTTGGTGCCACAATGAACTAAGCTGCTTTCTCACAATATCAAAAGTTTACAGAACTGCGGACTGAGGAGACAGGCGCCCAAGCACTGACTCTTTACAGTACGGAGCTTACTACAAAATTTGAAGAGAATCTTAACAGAAATTCAACGTTGCAAGCAAGCAATATTATTACTATTTTTGTCGGCAATACATTGAGCGGTGCCATCGTGCTATCAAAGATATCTTCAGCACTTCTTTCTAACTCGATAACTCTTGTATTATCGCTAGGGAGCACAGTTAGATTGTTTTGTAAAATGAACAGTTTGAAATTACGTCCATGCATTTAAATATAACTAATGATAATGATAGTATAGTCTTAATAATTTCTTCTTCCCAGCCTATTTCGGGACATTTGCGCTTCCGGAAAAAACTATCCGGGACACCGGGACAAATGATACAACATTCCGTGAGTGTCCCTGGAAATCCGGGACGTATAACAACCACAGTTAAGTTAGAGAAATAGAAAAACTGTAGCTTGAAAGATAGACGTGTATTCATCTTATATTTTCTTATTTGTATAGCTGCGATATGGAGATTCCCAAACGAAATCCTAATGTGCTCGATGTTTAGTTCTTACTGACCAAAACAAATTACAATAGTAATGTAACAAAAGTAGTTTATTAGTATAAAAAACTGACACGTAACTCTACAGTATTAGTTAACATACTCTATCAGTTCTGAAACTACCTATCGTAACCTCATTTTGTGTGATCATCTTTAAGAGCGCTGTTTCTCGTAAGTCATTCACCGAGATGTTGTTGCCTAGAAACGTGTGACGTCATTATCTTCAAGGTGGCATCTCCAATGAAATGCCTAAAATCTCTACGGAAAATGGAGGGTGGGGAGCGGCAGTTTTCTACACGTTCCTCTCGCTGTATATGAAGAGCGACAGCTACTTTATCCCCCTGGAGAAAATAAAAAGAATGCTTGTGTGTGTGTGGTGGGAGGGGGTGACGTCAATGATGTACAGCAATGCCAGCATATCCTGCTTGTCGGATAAGAGTAGTTCTTATATGTATGTGTTTGACGCACAGGAACAGACTAATGTTGAGAATCTGTGTGACACAGGACATACAATATCTGTATGGGGTTGTAAGGGATGACCCATTGAGAAGACATCAAAATTTCAGCACCGCTTTCAGTTTGCAGACAACGATGCTCTGGCGTCTGGACTCGCAGCCAGTGTAATCCTCTGTGTGGCTTGTGTTGTGTATTTGTCCACCTGTATTTGAGATTGACCCTTCATTTATTTCGTCTCATCACATTTATCCTCATCTTCAGAATTAGCAAAACGTGGCCGAAACCCGAAGTAAAATAAATCAAACCATTAGTTCATTCACTCGATGTAGAGTAAAGGATATTATACCTAGGGTGAACTCAAAATATGTTCCTCTGTAAGTGATAGGTGTTTCTATAAAATTGTTATTCTGGAAGATACAAAACGCATTTTAGAGTTGATGATGTCAAATTCATTTCAAAATCTTAATATTATTTACGTAATATAAATAAATAAACTAAAATATTAGTATATACACCGACGTGTCATGATTTTTTAACGACTTAATGGAATTTGAGAACATGTTTTGTAAACCGATGGTAAACATGTGCTCAAGAAAAACAGCATTATTACTAACTAACTAAATCCGAAGGTTTATGGCTGCAGCAACAGAAGCCTTCAATCTGTCCCTATCCTGAGCAAGATCAGTCCAATCTTTTCCATCCCAACCGATTTCCTTTAGGTCCATCTCAACGTTATCCCTCCATCTTCGTCTTGGTCTTCCTACAGGTCTCTTACCATCAGGTTTCCCAACAAGAATCCTGTAAACTCTTCTTTCCTCTCCCATTTGTGCCACATGTCCTGCCCATGTAAGTCTTCTTGATTTACTCATTCTAATAATATCTGCAGAGGCAGTTCTAAATTATGTAACCGTCTCCAGTCACCTGTCTCCTCATCCCTTTCAGGTCCAAAATATTTTCCTAAGAATTTTATTTTCAAATTATATTAACCCTTCAATCCGGGAGTTAAATACCCATCAGCCGCTATGACAGCTATGACAGGCGGTAATTTTAAATCACCAAAACAGCAATTTTCGCATAATGTCACAAAATTCGCACACAATTTCATGTAATTGGAAGGAAAACCAACAGATAGCAGCACATTGCAGTCTATTCTTGAGTTACATGCGTTTTCGTTCATGTGGGAAAACAATAGATGGCAGAATATGCATCATTTCTTCACTATTACACGGGACGTATCGTGTACGTCGAACCGCCTCTAGAAGCACTATGAGAGTCCGTACACGTGTACGTCGAACCGGCTTGAAGGGTTAATTTATGTTCATCTTTTAAGGCAAGGGACCAAGTTTCACATCCATTTAATACTACAGGCAAAATCACTGTTTTGTATATTTTAACTTTCTGTTAAAATATTCAGAACTGTAATTTTGCCTATATGGATGTTAAACTTGGTCCCTTATATTAGAAGAGGAACATAAATTAGGAATATTATACATTATTATATACCGTATTATGATCGTACAAATTATTTCCGCATGAAATAACCGTAGTGTATACAGTTCTTTTATGTGATTCATATCATATTTCAAACCTCTCATCATCAACTTCGGCTCCACTATAGTTCTTTTCCAGTCTTACGGCGGGCGCTCTATATGCTGGGAAGGGAAATGGGGAGCGGGGATGCGACCAATCCAGCGCGATAAGAAACGAAGAAGCCTGTAGAACGAGGAGCACGTTGTAGTTCCTCCCCTCGACGTCGTAACTCTCGGCGCCACCGCTATTGTCTGGTTGGTCTGCTGCGTATTCCCCGCTCCCCACTTTCCTTGCCAGCATGTAGAGCGCCTGCCGTAAGAGTAGAAACGACCTATAGCAAAGCTTTAATTACCCCAGTGATGGAAATACAATTAAGCAGGTTAAATTTTGATGATACTTACGGTGGATCCACTCTGCGAACAGATGTTTCACTCGCATACATATATTTGTACCAGAAACTACAGATGCGGCGGTACAATGAGATATTCAATTCGCTGAATTTCGATAACATTCAGTTTCCACCGCCAGAGTCCTCTGTAAAACACGCATAACAGACAACAGTTTGTTGCCCATCCTTCGTGTCGAATCCAGCTTAGTGATGCGATCTATAATTGACCAATTGTCAGTTGCATATCTCTTGGCAGACTTCCCAGAGCAATCTATCTGTCGTGTTCACAAACATGCCTGGTTTAGCCAAGCGAGAAGTTCATTGGCGCTGTGTCTCTACCTAAGTTATTTAGTACTGAAGGATGCTTTCTACCCATACCATATTTGTGGTTGATGTTATCTTAATATCGGCAGTTCTTTCATGTATGTAATATAGTTTTATATTTGTTTGTTTTAATTATATATTGTGGTCGGATAGGATAATAGATACTGGACCTACAGTTTAAAGTGGAAAACAAAGTGGAAATGTGAATCTACCGGGAAAGCGACATGATACTGTTCTAAATGAAGAAGAAATATTTAGTAAACCAACATTCTCTCCTATGTTCAGTTATTCAAATACAAAAATATAATTATAATTTTTATCTATATATTTCACAAAAAAACAATTATTTCATTGATCGTTTCGATGCAAGTTTTAAAAAAAAATATTTAATGGGGTGTAAGGGGCGACCCTTTCTGAAGACACCCAAATGTCAACCTTCCTTCCACATAGTGCACCCTGAACTGCATTTGTGCAGACTAGCGAAGCTCTGGCGACTGGACCCACGGTCCGAATATTCCTCCTTGAGGCCTGTGTTCTGTGCTGTTGATTTGTACTGTCTAGCGTGTTTCTGATTGCCCTCTCATCCATTTCATCACATTCACCATTCATCCTCAACTTTGCGATTAGCCAAAAGTGGCAAAAAAGCGAAGTAAAATAAATTAAATCAATAAATGAATCACAATATTTAATAATTTAAATATATATTAATTTTCTAGATTTTTCATATTCATGCCAAACATATTGTTTGCCTGTAGGGAAACAGTTTCCATTGTTAATCAAATGATGTGACAATGTTTTTTTCTTGTTTATGCATTGTACTTGATTCTCCATAAATAAATAAACAGAGAAATGTGTGAAATATTATATAAGAAATATACACAGCTGTCTCTTCTATTCGAGCATATTGAGTTCAGAGTTCGATTCCGTCCTGGGCATATCTGCTCCTTTGTGAGTGTGTCTTCGTTAATTTCGTGGTGATAACATAATAGCCAAAACTCTAAGTTAATCGTTCCCCTTGCAATGTTTATATGATGTTGGCGCTAAATCAATTGAAAGTGTTTTTGGTAACAATAGGGTGCTACTCGAGGGCATTCATGCATCTAGATTTACGCATAACCTGCTTGTGTGTGATAACACGCACCTTCTGCTTTTGAGGATTTGGCTTAGTCCTCTTATACCGTAACCTCTATATCGAACTTCTCACGAGCATCAAATGTTTATTGTAGTACCTAGCTCCTTCGTGGTCTGTCATGTAGAATTTGCTGGTTTACTAGAATTACTTAGAATAAGAAGTTATTAATTTCTCTTCTTTAAAGCTTTATTCAAGCTTTCGTAGCTATACATAAACTTTAAACAGACTTTTCACCAGATTTAACTTGTAGGCCGAAACCAATTAGCAATGCAGCAGTTTAAAACCATAGTCTTTTTGGTGATGGAGAGAAACACACTTTACGGCTTCTGGTTTTGAAGTAACCTCCTTGGTTTGCACCACAATACGCACCAAAGAGTATCGGATAAGATACTTCCCAGAGATCCCCTGAATTACCAACCTTTCAGCAAACAGGGGAGTGTCCCCGACTTTACAGAACTTTACCCTTTTGATACAGCAAATGTGTTTAAGTTTATTCAAGACAACACCATAGTTGTTTGTACATTTACATAGTTACAAGTCTTCTAGAATATTTTACAATTTCCTTGTATCCTGCAAAAAGTCAAAGTTCTTCACATTATTTTTTTTGGAAGAAATCAAGCGGAAAAACCTTTACATAATACATCATAATAGCAGTGAAATATTTTAAATAAATATTATACAGATAGCTGTTAATTCCTGATTATAAAACTCGTAGTCGACTAGGGCGACATATGCTGTAGATAGTCTGCAAAGAATACACACCATGAAATCGAAGAAAAATGCATCAGACGCCCATAATGCAAGGGCGAGTCAAGTGAAAACCTTAATTTGTTTTAGATTCTTATGTAGTCGATTTCTGTATGTAGAGTTGCACAAACTTGCTGCATTTTACCACAGACGTATTGCTGATATACATATATTTTCACCTTTGAGTTCGTGCCTGTACACTTTAAGAAGAACAAGTCTTTGGTGTCCACGTGCAGTCACTTAGAGCCACTGCAAAGACCTTTCCACCCTTCTGCCTGCGAACTGAGGCCATTGTCGAACTTTCTCCTCCATTAGTAAACTTGCTGGTGTGGTTTGCATTCGCAGAGATATTGAATTTTCATTTGCCGAGGAATTTCTGTAAGATTTAGGCTGACAGAGGGAAAGAAACCAGTCCTCTTCACTGATGCAAGTGTGTATAGGAGGCGCCACCTTTAAAATTACAAAAATGGTGTTTTGAAGCTTATTTCATCATTGTTGCAGCCATGAGAATGTTTTATAAATAGCAGTTGATACCTTATGTAAATTTGAGCTATATACAGTCTGTCCTGTAATTTATGTCGGACTTTTAAGGTTTTTTATTTAACTTGTGTAGTAAAACTGCATACGGTCTCAAGTCTTCCATAAGGAGTTCACAAACAACTTTCCTTCTGCTGAGTGCATTGTATTTCCGATTCGAAAACCTTTGATTCATATGGTTCGCACTTTAAACTGTAGGTCCAGTCCAGACTATTTTTAAAACAACTTTTTGACTCTCAAAATCCTACAACGAGAACTGCGGGTGATACGAAACGTAATGAGTAGCCGTGGATTTATACTCGAAAAGGAGAGGTTTAACCCTTTCATTCTGTCGCGATGTGGACGAGCACCTATCAGAGGGACGCTGGAAGTGAAGTGATTGAGCACCCGCATGGGAATCAAACTTTGGGTCATCTGAACCATAAAAATCGCTGTGATGACCACGGCGCTTCAAAATTTGACCCGTTACTCAAAGGTATCCATGAAGGGAATTTTCCATTATAGCCAAGGGCTGTTGCAAGAGGTTTCTACGCCCGGAGTTAGAACAGAATCTTTCTCCCCCTGCAATGAATTTGTCCCCACCAGTAGTTTGGGGGGCAAATCTTCTTGATATCAAAGTTTACACACGCTATTAAAATATATATGAAACTGAATTGGCACCAAGAATGGTGGTAACAGGACACTCCTTGTGGTATTAATGAGGACTTGGCGCTGTGCAGCACCATCTTTGGTGTCTTGTTGCACCATTTGCTGTCAAACCGCACCAAGTACGTTGGCTATTAACACTCGTTAGGTGCTGTATTACAAAAGTGATTCTGTTACACCACTTGTAGCGACAATTCAATTACATATCATTTTCTGTGTGAAATCCATAGCAAGCATTACATCCATTTGTTTTCAACTTTACACATTCCTGTACAACAACACTTGGAAATGAGACTTTGTTTGGATCATTGGTTACTATGCAGCATCTATAATACCATTTTTTTACAGTATGCATAGAATTAGTAATTATAGAATAGTATTTCCAATACAAAATCTTAGTCAAAGTAGTGCATTTGCGTTAAATATAAAAACACCAAGACAGTTATTTTATAACTTATATTAATCAATTTTGAGAGAAATTATGCGTCTCCTGATCCAGCTATAGTATGTAACTTTGTAATCACCTTATCAAAACACAGTGATAACGTCGTCGGCTTGTAATCATGGTGTCACCGGTTCGATACCCGGTGGAGGTACATTTCTAAGTGTTTCGGGTCTGATTCTAAACTGTAGGTCCAGTCCCGAGTAGCCTATCTATGCATAAGTGAACTTAAAACAAAAAAATCAAACAGAAATCATCAAAACGAGAAACATATTTATGAACTCCCGTGTACATACCATTAGTCATTATTATTGAATATCAAGTCGTCGTGAAAAAATCGTATGTACTGATAACTATTTCTGTGATTCTCGCAAGAACTATAGCATTGGGAGCGAGTGAGCAAGAACGCTCTGCATCGGGAATCTGTGGAGCAAGACCGCGATTAATGGTAGAGAAGGGAAATAGCGAGTGGATGGAACAAAGCATCAAATGGCTAGTATACTCTGTCCCGGGAATATCTGGAGCAAGACCGCGCTTAAGGGTCAAAAGCGAGTGGGCGTAGTGAAGCAGTACACGCTGCCGCTAAGGCTAGTAGCTGCAGTTGCTTTTCCCCTCCACGCAATTCCATTCCCTCTCATGTGTTCATTGGTCGAGCCATCTCGGGAGAGGCTTGTTTTCGTTTGCTCGCTCATTATATTCCTGGGACAGAGTATAGTTGCAGCCGCGTTTTCTCCTCCATGCACTCACTTCCCTGCTCACGCGTTCATTGGTCTAGCTCTATAGGACTTGTTTCATTTGGTTGCTTGTGATTGTAGTTCGGTTTCTACGCGAGGGGTTCCTGGTTCGAATCCCGGCCTGAGCGTCCCTTCATCAATATCATCACTTATTAGTCAAAAGTGTCAGAAAAGCGAAGTAAGATAAGCCAAGATTGTTTGCAAACTGACAATAATATTAATTTTAAAGCCCGCCAAATAATTTACCATTCTGCAACTTTATTTTTTGTCCCTGCGCCTGAGACGACACCCCCATCTTCAACCCTGGCTCTACTATGGCTTCAGAATTGTCGCTCATATTCTTCCCGTTTGAACCTCTGAGCGACATCGGTGACACCTTGAGGAGATCTCGAGAGATGGAGTGGCTTCATGTGAGGAAGTGATTAGGGTTTTGATTTCCTCCTCGGGTCTAAGAAGGGGGTTGGAAGAGGGGGGAAGCGGGGCTTGTGCCATTAAATCCAGGGCGCTTGCTCTCGGAATCCTCACTCTTAATGAGATACCGGGCGCTTTGCACTTCGTCAAGGGCCTTCCTGCATATTAGCAGCGGTGAGATGTGCCAGATGAAGAGATAACGGCATCATGTTAGGAGAAGCCTGCTTTCCTTGATAATGGTCTCTCGAATATGACGGAAATTTGGAGTTTAATGTATCGCCGGGCGGGAGCGGTCGCTTGGTGAATGTTTCGCGTACGTGACATGACGAGCGTTTCCTTACGTAGCCTCAGGCATCGCCTGCGAAGATTGACACTTAGATGATATCTTGCCTACTTCCTGATAATTCAATCTCGGCTGAGGATGCACATTTGTAGCAGTACGTGCTTCATGCGCGCATTGTTTATTCTTCATATTCATTGTTAGAAATCTTGGAAATGTTTGCATTTCGTATTCTTGAAACTTGCATTGTTGATGCTTTCAACTCGTTGCTAGAGTTCCAGAATAGTTTTATTTTCCTCTTGTTCTTCAAACTAACATTGTTTATCCTTTCACCTCGTCCTGAATATTTTTTTTCTCCTCATATTTTTGAAACTTGCGTTGCTTATCCTTTCAACTCCTTGATAGAGTTCTTCATATTTTGATTTTCCTAGTATTCTTCAATATCTCATTGTTTATCCTTTTATTTTATCTTTTAGCTCCTTGCTAGAGGTTCCAAATAGTTTGACTTTCCTCGTATTCTTCAAACCCACATTGTTTATCCTTTCAACTCGTTGCTAGAGGTCCTGAATATTTTGATTTTCATCGTATTCTTGAATCTCTCATTGTTTATCCTTTTAACCCGTTTCTATAGTTTACAAGAACTACATATAATTTTAATTTTTATCTTATTCTTGAAACTCACATTATTTATCCTTTCAACTCGTTGTTACAGGTATTTTCCACTCTTACGGCGGCCGGTCCTAGTTCTGGCAAGGGAAGTGGGGAGCGGGGATTACGCCGCAGACCAACCTGACAAGAGCAGTGGCGCCGAGATACACGACGCGGCGGGGAAAAGTACTACGAGAACCTCGTTCTACTGGCTGCTGCGTTTCTTATCGCGCTGGATTGGTCGCTTTCCCGCTCCCCACTTCCCTTGCCAGCTTATAGAGCGTCCGCCGTAAGACTGGAAAATAACTATAGTGTTTGAATACTTCCAATTCTCAAATATTCTTAGAGCTCACATTGTTCAACTTTTTGCTAGCGTATTTGAATATCCTTTTTGTATTGTTGAAATTGACATTGTTTATCCTGTCAATTCAGTGCTAGACTACTATAGCACTTTAATATTTTGATTTTTCTGCTATTTTTCTAACTTACGTTGCTAAATCTTTCAACTTTGTTACTTCTTGAATATTTTGATTTTTCTCGTATTCTTGAGATTTGTATTGGTCCTTTAATTCGCTGGAATTCTCCCGGATTCAAAATGATCCTGACGTATATGAAGAAGTGTAAAAGCGTATCCAAATAGCAATCTTGCCAGATTACATGACGGGTCCCAGATTAAATGTCTTTTATCGTTGTATACACTTTATCGTTTTATAAATCACAACAGTACCATTGTCGTTATACGAGAAATATCTATGTAAATTGTGTGAGAAGTTCACAATACATTTCGTATGTTAATCGTAGGCCATAACAGATTCCAAGACGTGGCACTTGCAAGTCGTTTATAATATGTTGACCTGGTCATGTTTATTAACTAGAGTTGGAATAACATTAAGATCATCACACATTACGTATCTTAACATATATCAGAGGAAGGGCCTGAGGTATACAAAAGCTTTGCATGCAAGCTAGGATTATGTTGCCACATTTACATTATAACGTTAATTTACCACTTTCTCCTTGCTTATTTAAACTGTGTAAGGAAATGCAAACGCTACACTCTGCTTCAGGAATCTCTGGAGCAAGCAAACTAAAACATCTGCGCAAGTAGTGACTCGAAAGAGCTCAACCAATGAAAGCGCGAGAGGTGAGCATGGATGGGAACCGAGGTTTTGCTTACCGGCCGTTTGCAGCAGCGCCCGCTCGCTTTCTTCTCTTTTCCATCGTTACGAGCAGCCTTGCTGCACAGATTCCCGAGACCGAGTATGTGTAGTTTCAACTTCTTCACTACATTCCTGCCTGTCAGTTCCTTCTTCAAAGGTCTTACAGATGCTCTTCGTTTCCTTTTTGTGTCTTGCATACGTTACACACACAGACGCACAAACAATCATCGATCGTGGAAGGAAAATACTTGCGAAAGAAGAGAAATTTCTGAAAAACAACCCCCTTTTGAATGGCCTCTGGATGAGCCGTCTCTTCTTGCTTTCAACCCGTTGCATCAAAAGGAACGAGACAGCATGTGAAATCTCATTTTTAAACTTCTTGCTAGGACTGGAAGCGACTGTCCTTTGTGGATTAGCACAGTTTCATTTTTCCCCCTCTCCCTGGGCTTTATACATCACGAAAGAAATCTGAGGAGGGGAGGGAGAGGGGGCTCGCGAAGATGTTTTTGGTCGGTATTATAGCTGATGTTTCTTCTGGTTTTGACATCAAAAGATGGTTAGGTTATTTTGTTTTCCTCCACAGAGCTCGAGAAATGGTCTTTATCTTTGGCTCGTGTTGTTGTGGATTTTGGTATAGTCCGAAGATTTTCTCCATCAAAAAATATAACCTTTTGCTGGAAACGTGCCTTGCAGCGGTATGTAAATTTCTTCCTATCGAATCGATTTATTTTAATTGGATTCTCCTTTCGGCTGTAGTTTGCTTTCGAGATTTGAAGATATTTCACTGTTGAAATCTCTCCTTCAGTTTAACGAGGAAGGAGTGGGGAGGAACGGAGAGAAATTCTCCCAGAGTTGGGAAAAATCTGTAGAATTTATAAGGAACATGAAACTCACCTGATATTGGAGAGGAGTAATTGCCTACGATATCTTCCATTCTGAAACGTTTTCAATTCTTTCTGGTAGAAACACCCTTTGGACTAGTTCAGAAAGACGTTATGGCACACAATTTTGACTTGGTATTAAGTGACCCTGACCAATGTCATCAAGCTATCGCGTGTCTTTCGGGCTACTCATTTCACTGTTAGGAATTAACTTGAGCCCTTAACTGCCCGAACTATTTTTTATTATAAAAAAGGTAAAGTGTTTCCCTGTGCATAGCACCACGCCATGAAGGCGTATATGGGGTGTGGGGGTAACGCCCCACACTTTCTTTATCCGGTCGTGAGTGGGGGTGATGTGATCAGCATCACGCCCCTGACCGCCTTTACCCCCCCCCCCCCAGGGTTTCCCCCAGGTACCCATGTTATTCGACGCTGGGTGATTTTTTATTATATTTGATTATTTTTATATACGGGTATTAGCTGTAGCTACAATACAGATCACTTCCAAAACTCTATTACGACCCACAAGCAATTATGCCTGCAGAAATTTGAACGCATGACTCAACGACGATAAAAAAAATTCCCGCCAAGATTCCCCGCCTAAATAACAATTCCACTGCAATCGCCTGAAATTCACTTTATCTAAGCACAATTGTGTCTCATGAAGATGCTCCTGGTTCAATTACTAACTGAAGCAATGAAAGAGTTTGAAATCCATTTAACGAACCAAGTTTATTTTGTTGATTGAGCAGAAGCAAACCCCGCGAGCAGTTATGATAAATTTTGTACCAGTATTATTCTCAATCGAGTCACATAAAATCTGAAATCGTACCTTTAACCAAGGACACAACCGTTTGCGAAACTATTCTTATGCGTTTCTCTCCTCTACACTAAATGGCCTCTCCGATGGAGTAGTGGTAATGTTGTCGCCTTGCAATCAAGTCGTTCTGGGTTCCATATACGGTTGAGGCACAAAATGTTTCGGATCCCACTTTAAACTATAGGTCCAGCCCCGATTAGCCTATCTGTACATAAAAGTGGACTTTAAGAAATTCAACTTCAAATTATACACACTGTCTCTGGAGTCTGTGGAGCAAGGCAGCGCATAACAGTAGAGAAAAGGAGATAGCGACTGGTAGGTACAGCCACGGTTTCCCCTCCATACAGTAACTTCCTCTCTCATGCGTTCCCTGACCGATCCCTCTCCAGTCAATAAGTGCGCAGAGGACTTGCTTTCGTTCTCTTGCTCCAAAGATTCCAGAGACAGAGTGTAACTCTTACGGTTAACCATACTGTACCAACAACCCAGGATCAATTAATTAAATAATATCTGTTTAGCCAATTCGTGAATAAAGTGATTATAACATTTTTACCCTGAGTAAATCGATCCCATGCAATTGGCCCTTTAAATATAATCAAGGATTTTCAACTTCTTAAGGAAATTCCTCACCGTACGTGGCTTCTGAGTGACGTCAACAGTTAGGTTTCCTTCCCAATATAGGGCGAAACTGCTTACATCCGCAACCTCCAGATGGCACAGCCTGCAAGAGTTACATTGGCAACCCTGGAAACTCCACGACTAAACTGTGGACCAAGTCTGGGTGTCATTTGATTTCCCGGCCCATTTGAGCGGGCAGGTCCGAGCCCGCTTTCCACTCTGCCAGGAGGGAGCGGCTGTTTCCATGTCATTTTTTCCCTTCCCTCTCGCTTACCTGAACGTGACATCAACTTCTGCCCTTATACCCATTACCAACACCTGCTTCCGACTCTCTCTCTCTCTAGCACCCCATCCATTATGGGGCGGTTTTCTTCTTACTCCAGACCTCGCATCTTTTAACTCCAGGGGAGGAACCTTGATGCGACTCGCAAGTTATCGCAAGAGAATGAGCTTTCTCTGATTTCTTTGGCAATTAGGATATTTTAATCGTCTTTCAACCCTTTTGCGAATTTGGAGATTTATATCATGACTTTCTGAGTGAAATAACTCTCCAATAAATTTTGGGCTAGGAATCGGCCTGAGACACTTAAGTGTGCGACTTATTACCTTTCCTAACTACGGAACTTTTAACTCACTTAAAAAAGGCATATAGAACCACAATATTAATCTCTCACCAAATTGTTGTTCATTCATGATTCATTGATTTGGTGTTTTAAGTCCACTTTATGCACAGTAACGCTAATCGGGAAACAAACCCACAGTTTAAGGTGGGATCCGAACCACTATTTGCCTCCACTGGGAATCGAACCCGTGACCCATTGATTAGAAGGCGACAACGCTACCACTGCACCATCGGGGATGCCCTCTTTCACCAAATGATCATCGCAAAACACATAACAGAAGGCTTTATATTAAATTACGCTATTTTCCCGGTCATATCAATAATGATACAAAGAGCGAACTTAACAATTGAAGACGGAAAATGTATCCTTCGAAGATAATCTTCCTATCATGATTAATACAAGACCTTATCCAAATTTAACATGTTTAAGGCGGTGCTGGATATTTTCCGTGCGAAATGAAGTCCTTTATGAAATTCCAATTCTTTTGAAAAACCTCTTTCATATTTCAAATTCTTAAAAACCATTTCTGTTCGCATTCTCTTCTAGAAAATTCAAGTGAATCGTGTTTTGGCTTTTGCTGTTTTGATATCTCTGTATAGGAAATAGACTTATAGTATCATAACAAACGCCTATACCACACGAAGATCCACTTGAATTCTCTATAAGGAATTCTAAACGGATATAGGTCTTAATAACTTGTAATATCATAGAGGGTCTTCGACTTGAGAGAAATTTTCTTAAACATGATCCAGTAGTTAAAAAAATACACATATGAAGAAATCACAATCCTACACAGGATTGTTCTAACAGTGAGTCCATATGGTACAGCATCGTTATCCTGCCTGATTCCAGGATGTATTACTTGAAAGAGAGGTCGAAATGTCAAGGCCCTGAGAAAACGAACTCCTGACACTGCTCACATACCGAACTAGTTTTTGGTTCAGTTGTGTATTGAAATGTTCCTCAGTGCATGGGTCAAGCCTGTTAAAGCAAACATTAAGTAACGCCTGAATGAAACATGGGACATGATAGTGCTCTTGAATATATTTCCATACAATTTATTATGCCAGTTCTACGTTCACTCTACATGGAAAAATACTCTCACTAATGTAATATGCACACCTTAACCTCACGTTAACGTTAAGCTACATTTATTAGCTTAGGGCGAGCAGTGGGTAAACTTGAACATACATAATAAAAAAAGATTAGAGTGCTTATTTGAAAATATAATTCACATTTATCTGCAGAATTATGGGACAGAATCCAAAATATACCACTTGATGCAATTCTCTCTTGATGATATAAGTAAAACCTTTGTCACAGTGAGGTACCACGCTCTCAAATAAAATGGCCGGTCTTGTGTCACCAAGTATTGCAAGCACCATAATGCCAATATAAAGTGTCCTTTTGCGAGCGAGCAGACAAAGGATCAAAGGCAGGGAAGCAGCGGGTAAGGAAGAATAAAGGACTTCTTCGTCAATATAACCAATACATTATGGCAGTAATAAACTGTGCTGAAGGCTGTGCACCTTTAGAGCCGGTCCGATAAGTAATGTGAGGCTTCAGCAGTATTTCAGCGGGGGGCGTGGAGAGCGCTTTGAGTGTATCAACCAAAGGCACATGGGAAGGGCGGGAAAAGTGGCTGGAGGAGAGAGTGGAAGAGTTAGTTTCTTCAAGAAATGCTCACTTCCCAGGGTCCCCCACCAACCCCTCCGTTCCTCCTCGTCTAGAGCTAACAGGGACACATTCTGGTTGAAAAATTGTACTTGGAGGTTATTTTACGTTCTCCAATCAATGTGTTCCTGGCACAGACCGACATGTCCAATACACTGCTGATGTCGGTCCCGCCATCCAGACAGTGCAATATAGGTTTCTCCTTTCCCCCTGCTCCCCACCCCCTCCGCGTTCTTTTCCTTCCGACAACGCTTTCACGTTTCAGATCCACTGGACTCGTTTTTTCCCCTTCTTCAGATCACCAGGAGACAAAGTAGTATACAGGAAAAACTCTTGCCCTGGTTGAAATTCACCGTCTCTTTTGAGTTCGTATGGAAATTGAGTTGGAGTAGGGAAAAAGAATTAGGTACATGACAATGGGAATAAAGAAAGAACAAGTTAATCAAGAATGTATGTTGGTTGTCAAGAGGGATGTCACGGATTCTTTAGCCCTTCTCTTGGTGTAGTATTGCATGTTCCACGATGCAGCGGAGAAATTTTAGATGCAATCAAATACCATGATAAATTATATGGTTGTAGCTGCTCCGAAGAAAATGTATCTCAATCTGTATCCTTAAACACGCAAGCCGAACTACTTTAAATATAACAAATTGCATACGACCTAAGGATATAACTTTATACAGAGCACTTAGGCCCCTAAATACAATAACATTTGCGATCACTCCACAATTTATAATCTTTGAATATCGCTTGCATGACGTTTGTTAGCAACAATATAATATGTTAGTCATGACACTTTGCAGTTCATGCAGTAAAAAGTACCGTAAATGAAGGATATCTTCAACTAATTCACGGTATACCAAGCAAAGGCATGGTTTCCATTTAGATAATAATTCAGACTGACCCATGCCTCACTATTTAGTTTCTAAAGTTTTGGGGAAACCTTAACAGAAATAACACCTTTTTTTTCAATTTGCCCTTTTCAAATTATATTTCAGATAACTGATTTACTACTGTTACAGTAACAACTGTGACATAACTCAAAGTAATATTCCATAAGCATTGAGAAAACAAAAATAAGTTCCCCCCTACATGCCAGTCAGTTGTTTTCACATTAATGTCTCCTGATCGACTTTAATCTTTACTTGATGGGAACGTGATAGCTTGATGCTTCTGCTTCCTTCTCTCCGTAGCAGGGGAATTTTTCATCCGCTCCTGGCTGTATTTTTTTTAAGGCTGCAGTTTCCTCGAACAAAGTTTCAGAGTGTGATGATAGATGGCTCTTATCTACGGCTCAAGAGCTCGTAGCTTTTCGCGGAGCAAAAGCCAGTCAGAGTAGAAGCTGGAAGTAACCAAAAAGCCAAGATAAGAAAAGAGTATTCCGACTGCTTCCTGGTAGGAAATGAGTTTCACTTTTGGGTTTAAAGGGTACACTTTTTTATAAACGTCGAGGATTTGTTTTCCTTTTAAACATGTAAGTGCAACAGTTTTGTTTGTTGCCAGTATAAAGGTTTATTAAAGGTATGGATTCCTGTAACTAACAATACAAACTCATTAGCGCAGAATTTTAGAAACAGTGTAATTATATTTGTGCCATCATCTATTTTCAGTAAAATATTTATGTACATTAGATATTTGTCAAACACTTAGGTTTTAGCCAACTTTGTGTTCATATAGGCTAATTGGGACTTGACCTGTATTTTACGGTCATAAGACCACAATACGTATCTTGTGACGATCCCATGAATCCTGAGAATGCGATTATTTTTTTTTATTCAAATTATTACTTTCCGTTAGACACAATACTTACTATAAGCGGTTGAAAATGTAATAAATACTTTTGTACAACGTTGATTATATTTTCTCTTATTCATTTTCTCGAGGCGCTGTACTAATTATATTTAAACGTTTCCTGTCGCTATGGTAACGAAAATAATAAGTCAAGTCACACCTTGCATTGCTTTATTTAGGACCTCCCCGATGGCGTCAGTGGTAGTGGACATAAATTAGAAACAGGCAATTCGAGGACTCCTTCACTAAACTTGATAAATGTTCACCACACACACAAATATATTTCACTGCTCCTTAACTTTTTATGCGAGTGTATAACAATATAAAATAGGTAAATCACTAAAACAAAATATTCCCACTTGCTTAAAAGCTGGTAATTTATAATAGGTGGCTGGCCGAGAGATACCACCAAAGATGTTCACAACAGTGTTACGAACTTAATGTGAATTTCTAATAAACGGTGGAACAGAGACAAATAACACGTTCAGTTGTGTTTTGCCATAACAGCTGCAGTTCAGAAAACCAACAGATTAGTTCTTGAAGACACCATTCGCCTACTAATATTGAAGAAATTCCATGTGTGGTCCTCTCAAGCGTGTCCACGATTTACTAATGAATAGAGGCACATATTTTTGGTAAATAAAGAAAAACAGCATAATTTCGGTACAAAACAGACTGAATTTCGGGTTCAAAAGCGGTATAGAAAATAAAATTTCGGTGTTATAGTGATGAAAAATCAGATCAAAAGCGGTATTTGAAAATGACATTTTAGTTTTAAATTATGGCAATAATCCTAAACTTGATTTAAAAACTGCACTTATTACACAAAATAAATATATCCCTTCTAAAAGCACATTTATGTAGTTGCCAGAGTAATAAGTTTATTCCTGTTAAGGGCGTCCATTTTTTCTTCTCAAATATTTACAGCAAAATTAATCAATTTTTGGTTAATTGCATAACTCACAGCATAATTCGAAATTCAAAAAGTGTCACATTGGTATATATACTCTAAATTTCGTATTTAAATGTCGATTCCGCATTTTTCAGTTCATTTTGCATCATTTCGTGACAAAGTAGGGTAGGTAAATGCACCTCACTCCTTTCAGAACATGAAAAATTAACATTACAATGTGTTGTTTCACATTTAGTGTTTTCGTCAAAAACAGTGTATGCCTGTACTAATGAACATTAGTGATGAGAAAGAAATAATGTCTTCAATTTTTTACAGCATATAGTCGTTTTATACAATGTCAGTTTGGTACTGAAATCCACGCTGAAATTCCTACAACTTACCTCCTGCTTTAAAACAACCTGTCCCTTGATTTTTATCATTATTCGGCTTGTATGCCACAAATAAACTGTAGCACTTTTTGAGTGTGCTTAATGAATTAATAACAGTGGCAAGATTTTCCTGACTGCATATCGAATTGATTGATTGAGTTGATGTTTTAAGACCACTTTCTACACAGTAAGGCTAATCGGGATTGGACCTACAGTTTAAAGGGGGGTCTGAACCACTATGTGCCTCCACCGGGAATCGAACCCATAACCCCTTGATTATAAGGTGACAACGCTACCACTGCGTTATCGTGGAATTAAATGTATACAGTAAAACCTCGTTAATCCAGACCCCGATAAGCCAGACAAGCAAAAAAAAGCTGCAGAATGCAAGATTCTAAATGTGGGTAGAAGTCAACAATGGCATTCGTCATATTGCTCCGTAGCGGCTAACAATACGTACGTCGAACGTCCCAAAGAAAAGGCAATCAACCACTGATGAAATTCTGTTTCCCGCAGATTTTCTAGAAGAAGCCGCATTGACACGGGAATGCCCTCGACATATTCTTGTAAAAATTTGGTCACTATAATACGTGGCCGTACAAACCTATGCCCCTTAAATCTACCATAATAAACGTGTTCTGTTGCTATAAACGGCGTTTTAATACAGTTTTTACTGTTCTTCTAGGTTATTTAAGTTAATCCGGACTTTCGTTAAACCGGTCAACTTATCCCCCAATAGTCCGGATTAACGAGGTTTTACTGTATTCCTTTTAAATAGGGTGTAAGGGATGGCCCTTTATCAATGCACACAAATGTCAACCTCACTTCCACATTGTGCACCCTGGACTTCCCTTTGCAGACTAACGAGGTACTGACGTCTGGATCTTTGGCCAATATAATACTCTGTAGTATTTGTATTGTGTTCTGTCCATATGGTCATCTAATTCATTTGTTTCCCCATTCATCCTCATCGTCGCAATTTATCAAAAATGGTAGAAAGTAAGACAAATCAACTAAACACTCAATATTTTTAAATGGTAATAAGAATGCAAAGTAACGCAACAATAATGGAACAATGTATCGACACGGCGAGAAGTCATTACGAACTTTGCAGCAGTGAACTCGGTGGCCTTACGTGGCTTGCCAAACCGTTAAGATTCTATCTCCGATTCAGGAAACGCAAGAAACTAGTCTGGAACACTTAAGGCCCTTTGCCGCCCTTTCTTCGAATAAGGCGCTTTCTTGCCCCTTAATTATTCAGTGCGACCTCTCCCGCGATGCTGAAGGAGAAATTGTCTATCTGCAAAGTTGAGGGTCAACGTTTACCTCCCTGTCGTGTGCGAGCGAGTTTCTAGTTCCTAAGTTCCACGCCCTAAGTTATTTAAACCGTTTAACCCCCCACGTGACACATACAACTGTGTTTGACTTGTTTTCTCCCAGGAATTGAATGTCGCCTTTACCGTACTTCTCGCTCCAGCGTGTGCTGATGAGTGTTTCAATGGCGGACTTAAAGGAGAAAATGCTCGTTGTAGTTTCCAAGCTTTCGAGAATCTCTTAGAACACTTCACTGCGACGGCACGCATAACAAAAGGCATTGTAAAGTTACTATTGTTAAGAACTTCGTCGCAAGTTCCTTTTTATTGACCACGCTATACACTGTGATGGTTGCTGTATTTTTTCTCGCGTATGGGGCAGTCAATTGTCACGGGTGGGATGCGCAGATCACGGTTTTGATGAAGTAACTATTCTCCAATTAGTTGAGCAACATTTTTCTTATAGTTTCTGTACAATTAACTATGAAACTAAGCATTGTTGATTAAACATAAGTAACCTTAGAATACTCTCGCAGATTTGTAGCTACAAGTGAATAAGTTTGTACCACGGATGGGACACTGCATCTTAACTTACGTAATAAAAAAAATATTTTAGTTTCTGTGAATTTTCAAATAGAGAAAAATAAATTATTTAAGTTAATGAGAGAAGGTAATTGACCTATGAATATTTCAGTGGAGTTGCTGCGGAAATGTAACTCTTAAAAGGAGAAATTAATGTTTTTTTGGTGCCACAATAAAAAAAATATCAAAAAGTTAAATTAGGTAACAGTATGTAAAATACCTTCTAACTTAATTATTAATACGTGAGTCTTTATCCAAATTAGAATTTTAGTTGTTCACTTACAAGATGGAATCAAGTTACACAATTGCATTTAATTTTAAAAATTGAGATTCAGGGGCACTTGACACCACCCTTTATTCGTTTCAAATTTGTTACCATCTAATATTGACGCATCTCAGATTTTTTCTATTTTGTTTTGCCACGTTAAATAACAGTACTGTATTTGTACAATCTCTGCTGATGTACTGTTCTTTCCGCATCTTTTTACTTTATCTCTGCATATTCCATCATTTTCTGCCACTTTTGGGTTTAGTGCTATTATCCGTACACCTTCTTATACTCTTTCAATGTGTATTCATAGTGCGTACGCATGATTTTTGTCCAAGCACGACAATATCCATTTCGGCATGCCACTGTCTGTTAACATACTACCACTGCATTTATGTGCATTTTGCCTACACGTGTACCGACCTCCGTGGCAGAATGGTTAGCAGAACACTCTACGGCGCCAGGGGGCCCGGATTGGAATTACGGCCTGGACCTGCGTGTTCTTTGTGCCCCTTCATCAATTTCATCATATTATTACTCATCCTCATCATGATAATTAACTAAATGTGGTAGAAGTAAAATAAATCTAATGATTCACTCAATCAATTTTAATTGCCATAAATTGTTAGACTCTCTCTGTTTCATTCTCCCATGTATACTGTAGACTGTTCTTGCTTCTAGACGTTTCCAAATGCAAGCAGTTTAGGCAGGCTCTTCCAATCAAAGTTAATTGTTCTTTCTTAAATACAGTAATACTGTCAGCTCTGTCCTAGTAGGCTCGACCAGGACCGGAACCCGGGTATCGTGCATACCGTGCCGTTGCTATGTCAACTAATCTACCGAGCCAGCCCTGGTTTAGCCTCATTTTTTACTATCACTGCTTTTACTTGTGAAATTGTCTATTGTCACTGCTACCGCAACGGTGATCTTTTGCCTTTGAAACTCTCTGATTACTTAAGCGGTGCCTAGTTTCCCTCAGCGTGAAGCTGTACATTACCTTATGTTATTATTTGACTCACAGAATAACTAACTAACTCTATAGCCTTCTTAAACCCGAAGGTTTATGGCTGCAGCAACACAAGCCTAACATATGTCCCTATCTTGGGCAAGATCAATTCAATCTTTCCATCCTTACCGATTTCCTTCAGGTCCATTTCAACATTTCCCCTCCATCTTCGTCTTGGCCTTCCTATAGGTCTCTTACCATCAGATTTCTCAACATGAATTACTGCAACCTTCCTCTCCCATTCGTTCCACATGGCCTGCCCACCTAAGTCATCTTGATTTAATTACTCTATTAATATCTGTACATGAATACAATTTATGCATTTCTAAATTATAAAGCATTCCACACTCAGCTGTCTACTCATCTGTTTAGGTCCAAATATTTTCCTAAGTATTTTATTTTCAAATACTCTTAATTTATGTTCCTCTTTTAAGATTTGTGTACTAAATCATACAGAAAGCTTCAATCAAAAAGTCAGAAACATGAAGAAAGGTATTTTGTATTTTAATATATTACTTAGAACACGAATAAGTTCATCGTTATGTTTTGGGTAAACACTTGGAGTCTTTGTACTCCCGAAGAACGGCGATAACTTGGTAGGATTGTTCTCTCATGGGAATTTTACATCCAGTATCAGGAGTAAGGTATGAAAAACCTTTTTGGTTGATAAAAGTAGACCAGAAATAATTAATCTTTATTTACTAACTCCACACGAAACATTTTCTCAAATCAGTAAATGTCATACTTAACCCAACCTGCTGATTTGACAACCAAATGCATTCTTATGACTTGTGGCATTGTTGAATAATGCAAAGAAGTAACTATTTACGCTGCCCGCTATTAACGTTGACAGACACGTGCACGGCATTTCGTTTGTCAGGATGATGGATTGGAATTTCAGTGCCGGCGGAGTTTTGTTAACGATTAACAAGCAGTCGAAGTTGTTGTGTAAATGACATCGATTGGGAGAGCGCCACTGGTCAAGAAAAAAAGATTGAAATAATATTTCTCTTGTAGCGTTGATGGAAATAGTTATTTGTCATAAAAGTTAGATATAAATAATAAATATTAATTATAATATTATTATTAATATATATATATATATATATATATATATATATATATATATATATATATATAATATAATATATATAAATAGTTTTTGTATAAAAGAGCGGCAAGGATTTGATTAATGGATTTATATATTTTACATCCCTTTTCTGCCACTTTTGGTTGTATGTAATCAGGAAGATGAGGATCAATGGTAATGAGACGATACGAGAAAGGAATAAGCACAAACACCCCACAGAGGATTATACTTACGTTGAGTGCAGTCACCAGAACCTTGTGACTCTTCAAAATGCCGTCCGTGTACTACGTGGAAGTGAGGTTGACATTTGGGTGTACTACATGGAAGTGAGGTTGACATTTGGTTTACTACATGGAAGCGAGGTTGACATTTGGGTTTACTACATGGAAGCGAGGTTGACATTTGGGTTTACTATATGGAAGTGAGGTTGACATTTGGGTGTACTAAATGGAAGTGAGGTTGACATTTGTGTGTACTACATGGAAGTGAGGTTGACATTTGGGTGTACTACAAGGAAGTGAGGTTGACATTTGAGTGTACTACAAGGAAGTGAGGTTGACATTTGGGTGTACAAAATGGAAGTGAGGTTGACATTTGGGTGTACTACATGGAAGCGAGGTTGACATTTTGGTTTACTACCTGGAAGGGAGGTTGACATTTGGGTGTACTACGTGGAAGCGAGGTTGACATTTGGGTGTGCTACGTGGAAGTGAGGTTGACATTTGGGTTTACTAAATGGAAGTGAGGTTGACATTTGGGTGTACTAAATGGAAGTGAGGTTGACATTTGGGTGTACTAAATGGAAGTGAGGTTGACATTTGTGTGTACTACATGGAAGTGAGGATGACATTTGGGTGTACTAAATGGAAGTGAGGTTGACATTTGTGTGTACTAAATGGAAGTGAGCTTGACATTTGGATTTACTATATGGAAGTGAGGTTGACATTTGAGTGTACTACATGGAAGCGAGGTTGACATTTGGATTTACTACATGGAAGTGAGGTTCACATTTGTGTGTACTACATGGAAGTGAGGTTGACATTTGGGTGTACTATATGGAAGTTAGGTTGACATTTGGGTGTACTAAGTGGAAGTGAGGTTGACATTTGGTTTACTATATGAAAGTGAGGTTGACATTTGGGTTTACTACATGGAAGCGAGGTTGAAATTTGGGTGCACTACATGGAAGTGAGGTTGACATTTGGGTGTACTAAATGGAAGCGAGGTTGACATTTGGGTGTACTACATGGAAGGGTCACCCCTTACACCCCAAGCATTTCAACGCACAGCAATAAATAAGTACCTAAGGTAATCTTAATTTCTTTCTGATTAAGAAGAAACAAAACATACTTTAGAAATGTCACATGAAGAATTTAGTAGCTATGTGGTAATACATAGAAATATTATAAAATGAACTGTAGTTGCATATTTAATATAATTTTTATCAATGTAGTATTTTAGTCGTTTGCACGGCATTCTCGATAATCGGTTGTGGTACTGTGGGTCCATCTGATTCTTCCTTATGTGGAGGGCGACCTCCGTGGCGGAGTGTTTATTACATCGCGCAACGAAAGGCAGGGGTCAAGTGTTCGTATCCCGGCCTTGGTATTGGATTTCTTTGTGTCACTTTATCAGGTTAATCATATCATCACTCATCATCATCGTTGCAATTAGCCAAAAGTAAATCGACGTAAAATAACCCTAATTCAACAAATGTAACCTTTGTGGGAGAATAGTCTCTTCAAAACCGTCGTGCTTTGGCAAAATGTAGATTTTTCCTTTTTCTATCTGTACAAAAAGTACAACAATATTCCAACGGTAGTTGGGTGGCAGAGAAAATTGGCTGTTTTAGACCAACATTTCTCTACTAAACTAGATTAAATTGGCTGCTTTCTCAACATTTCTCAACTAAACTAGAGGAAATTAACTGTTTTAGACCAACATATCTCAACTAAACTATAGGAAAGTGGCTGTTTTAGACCAAAATTTCACTAGCAAATTTTGTTTCTGTGACGAAAGGCAGCTTACTCGTACCAAGACCATCTTGAGGTTCAGGCCACAGCGCTCAGTCAAGACGTCATCATCTGGAGGCGATCGTCTTAACGCTGTAAACTCCTTGACGTAATTTTACCGTAGATAATTAAGGTATATTTATTTCTCTTATGAAGTTAAATTTTGACATTTACCCTCCCGACGAATATAGTTAGAAGAAAAATGTATAATATTGAATATTTACACAAAAATTTTCATTCAGGAAGTCACTATGGCCACCACAAAAATTCCTACCATAGCATAAAGAAAGAGTTGAAAACCGTTAGAAACTTCCTGTCGGAAATATTTAAACATTGTATATCTTTGAAAAATATTATCGGGAATATTGGTCAGTTACAGTAGAACTCGTAACCGCTTTTGTATGAACTTTTGTATGTAAAATCAATTGATTAAATAAAAAACATGTTAGGTTGACCGTAAACTTTCCAAGTTACCTAATCAATTAAATTGTCTTTAAGTTTACCCAAAATTAATCAACCAGATAATGCAGATATTCTGTGTAGCTATACAATCTCAATACAAAACCTTAATTTCTATATTCTTGCAGCAAAAGCGAAAGAAATTGGTACAAGGGCAATGTTACATTTCTGTGTATAAAGACTAAGCGTAAATAATTTGTCACATTGTAATTTCGATCCTATTGACTTTATTGAACGAAAGATAATAAACAAATTGAATCTTTTCATTGTCGTTAGTAAGATTTGTGACAATAACTTATGAGTTTCATTGAGAAAAAGAGCAGATTAATATTTCCATTTTAACGTTCACTTGGGAAATAAAAATTTGGAATATTTCCTTACACTGTTTTTTACATTCCGTTAGAAAAATCGTGAAGAATGTTAATAAATTATGAAACAATAAACATTATCACTGATTTAATATTCAAAGTTACGAACATTGAAGCTTCACAAAGACAAAAAATAAAAAGCAGTTCATATGAAACAGTTTTAAAAATTTAATATATTTGTAGTTCATATTAACATAGCTAGGTAACAAAATGCTTTCTGTGTGAAAACATTTGTATATGAAACATAAGTAATATATATATTCTTGGATAGTTTTACACACGAATATTTCATCGACGTTCTTGTTACACATCGCACCTTTGTATTTAAATGTACAACATATCTTCCATTAGCCTCCGATTAGCATAAAGAAGCATAAAGCGGGATAAAATAAGAATAAATGTACACATGTATCAACTTTGCCCCGTTGTATAGCTTTCTTTCATTAAGCACATTTTGAAACTGAAAATTTGTGTAAATGATATAAATAATTTATCGAATGCTTGCATAAAGTTTACACTAACAAATTGCTTTGGTGGACGTAATATTAACCAACGTTTGTAATTCAGGGTAAATTATTTGATAATTCTAAAAAAAATGTTGACATGTTGTCCACATTTACGAGTATATTTGATGCCTATTTCGGAAACATGAAATGTTTACATCATGAATTATTACTATTATTTATTTTTTAGTATAATACATTTGTTACTTGTATATTTTCGTAGTGACTGAATCACATGGAATTGCCCTAAAAATTTCTCATTTTTAACAACATCTTGAAGAAATGTGAATGTTACTCTTACCTTTTTCATTGTAATTGCCTCTGCAATTGAGTACACAAGACTTATACACCATACCTCTTCCACATTTAAGCATATTTACACGTCATGTAAACTCGATTACAGTTCTTAAATTTGCATTACAATTCCATATTCACTAAAAAGGTCCAACATTGATTCCGAAGAAGCAAATCAAACATGGCAGCTATCTCGTCTCCAGTTGATGACGTTTAGTCACGTGACCGGAGCAAGCCATCAGGCTTTCAGATTGAGAAGGTAATGCTCGTACCCTGATTGTAGGAGGTAAGTATTTTCTTGTAAAGAGTTTTAATAAACTCTACTTCAAAGTAATAACGCAAGTGAAAACGCTTTTACAGTATAGCACCTTGTCATTCGTCAAGAAATGAAAACGTTATCATTTTCCACGCAAACAAAAGGCTCAAACTATTCTCATGGTCAGCAAGATCTCTATCTCGGCGGGAAGTCGACCGCCCCTTCCGAACGGAGGGTTTCGGTGCTTGGTCAGAATGGTAGGTGTTAGGCGAAAGAACAGGAAATAAAGGAAAAAAAGACAAACGAGGTGGAATGGAGGGAGGGAGTGACGGGAGGGGAGCACTCACGAAAGCTACTTAAAACTCCGCACGTCATCACAAGTACCGTTTTCTGAGATCTCTATTTTGATTCGCTCTGTGTTTGACAAGGCCTGGTTCTTTGGTAACGTGTTTCTTTACGCATGTCTGCTAATCCCTTCGGACATTCTATCGTAATGAATCACTCTCAGTGAATGGGGAAAGGGGGAGGAGCGGGTTAGCTTATGTTCACCCTCAAGAACCTTCATCGAACGATGCAGAAATGCAGTTTTTTTATTCAATGTTATAATGTACAGTCATCGGCAATAAAAATGGGCACCTAGTTTCTGAAATACTTGCTTCCCTGCAAGGCATTGTGTGTGCTGCCTAACTCTACGGCGATGGTAGAAGTTGCCATTGAAAATTGGCTATTTAAATTCGCTGATCGATCTAGGTTTCCTATTTGTATTGCCGGTGACTGTACAACGCCGTAGAAAGGTGTTATCGGCGTAGAATAGGTGTATAAGGGAGAGAGGTCCAGGTTTGATTCCTGATTGTGCCAAATGTCAGTGGCTCAAACACCCCTTTCAATTGAGCATCACTCAAAATAACTCAGTTTTTTGTTCTAATTCTTCTGATAGATTGCAATACGCGGGTTGATAATCCCAAGCTTTACTGTGCTCAAGGTATTTAACACTTTAATTCTATACTCTATCCCAGGAAACTCTGGAGTAAGGCCGCGCATAACGGTAGAGGATGGAGGAAAGTGAGTGGGCGGAGTAAAGCAGTACACGCTGCTGCAAAGCCTCATGGCTGCAGTCCCTTTTCCCTCTACACGCAATCCTGTTTCCTCGTACGTGTTCATTGGTCTAACCCCCTCGAGTCACTACTTACATTACGGCGAAAGAAACAGTAGGCGAATTGTCCACCACCATTTTCATTTGATCTGAATTACACAATGTGATGACAATGAATTGAAATAAAGACGTCAATAAACAGAGAACAATGTCTGCTTCGAACCAACATAGTTTCATTCCTTAAAACAACACAGGATGTAGAAAAAAAAGTAGTGAAAATAGCGGTGGACAATTTGCCTACCAATATATTTGCCGATGACTGTACAATCGGTCTTTCTCTGTGTACGCTTTCTCTGTCCAAGTTTTCATAGGCCTCCCCGATGACGTAATGGTAACCTCGTCGCCTTGTAATCAACGTAGTCTAGAGTTCAATGTCCACTGGAGGCACTTTGGTTCCATTTTAAACTGTAGGTCCAGTCCAGACTAGCCTATAAGTGCATAAAGTGGACTTAAAACAGCAACTCTTGTGAAACAAATTGGTGCAAATTTGTGCAACAATGCGCCTTGCCGAACCACGCGGATGCGGATTGGAAAATTCCATGCCAGAACCCCGAAGGGTTCTAGGAAAAAAAAAAAAAAAAAAAAAAAAAAAAAAGTAAGTTCCTGGAGCTCCCTAGTTTGCTCTCGTGTCTTTTCGACCTCCGTCGTGTAATTCCGGCATTTCGTATAGATAAAAAATTGACTAGTGTTATAATTTCGCAACGCACGACGGGTTGGAGCGTCGCGGCTTGCTATACTGGCGGAATCTCTTCGAAAGACGCATGGGATATTTGATTGGGGGAGTGGTTACCACACCGCGTTATGACGCCAGAGGTTCCGGGTTCGAATCTCGGCCTGGGTAATTTTTTTCTGAGTGTCCTCTCATCAATTTCATCATGTCATCAGCCATCCTGATCTTTGGGATTAGCCAGAAGTGGCAGAAATCCGAAGTAAAATGAACCAAATAAATCAGTCAATAAAATCGTGTTTCTGAACCGTATATTATTATTGGAAAATTATATATACGTCACAGGGCATTCTTTTAACTCTGGTGGCACTATTACATATACGCCTGTAAAATTCTCATAGTGGTTTAGAGGGCTTTTATTATTATTATCGTGTCATTCTTCAGAATGATGGGATCAGAACCAGTCACTTTCACTGTTAATCAATGGGTGATGTAACTTATTCATCCTTCATCCTCGATGATGAGAGCCTTAGTCATTAACATGACGAGTTAACGCTTGGCAGTGCGGAAGGCACAACTAAAACTAAACCCCTAGCAACTAAAACTAACAACTAGAAAAGACAATGGTCACTCGTTGGGTTTTATGAACCTTTGAACCTGAATCATGGCTAGGTTAGGATAATTACCTGTCTATCTGACGAATGAAGACAATTTCGAAGAATAAAAATAAACTAAGTCCTCTGTAGGCTTCGTTGCAGGTTGACCAGGCCTCACATCACTTTCCCTCAACTCCTTTCTCTAAGCTCTTCTCTCTCCTCAATCCAAATCAAAAGTCAGTCCCCTCTCAGTCTCTCACCTCTATATTCCCCAGGTCCCTCCATACCGAATCGTGCTTTTTACTGCCACTATGCAAACCGCTGACTCCATAGGCTGATGGAACTTCCTATATCCTGAATACCTCGGAAGGTTTACATAGCACAACACTGTGCATTGTTTACATGCCTCAGAGGTTGAGACAACTGAGATAAACAAGTGAATGCCCTGGTCAACATGAAGCATCAGAGAGGCTTTAAATAAAATATAATCTTATGGATTGATACTTTATTATTATTACGTTAATGTAGAGGTTATTAAAAAGTTCGTTGTTTGAAAATACTTATCTCGTACAAGCCAACTAAAAATCTTCTCTTACAATCTCAATGTGTGCGTGTGTGTAAAGCTGAATTCTTAGGCAGTCTCTTGATGTTAGAGAAAAAAAGCAGCACATACCTGTTTTAGTAGGGCACTGGAGGTTTGTCTCGCACAACGAACGAGCAACAAATAAACCCAATTCCTTTCACATTGTCCCACGGAAACGGTCACTTAAAAGTTTATACGTCCCTCTCTCGGACTACTCATCATAAAGAAAATAACAGATGCGCTTCGAAAGGTAACGAAATACTTTATTGGGCCATTTCCGTTTCGCCAGAATGCAAGCAACCTTCAACAATCCATATTTTTATAGCATCCGAAGATAGAAAGAACATGGAGATGCGAAAGAGTGACGAGGGAGAAGAGATGCTTGCCTCTTCTTCCATTCCCTATTTTCCCTCAGCCCTACCCGAGACGATTTTATGAGCAGAGGTCGTTATGAGTTGGGAAGGAGGCCGGATGAACAATTATTATTGATTGTCTGTCAATATGGGGGCATTTTTCAACCTTTACGGCTCTGTCGTACTGGACTTAGCCCCGAGCCCTTACGAGAAAACTACCCCCGGAATGACATGATTCCCCACTTCCCGCAAAAAAAACCTTCAAGGAAAATGATCCCCGGAAGCTAAAAGCACACTCATTTCTTAATGTGTGTTTGCATCTGAGGACCGGGGTTCTTTTTACGAGCCTTCGTGTCTCAAAATTAAATAAAGAAAGAAATCCAGCGACCAAAATAGGATTTTTCTGAGGTTTCTTGTGTCGGTCGTAACTTTCGGCCATTTGTGTCTCTCTTGTGGAATGTAGGCTGCGTCTGCTCCATATAAGTGGCTTTCCTCCTTTAGTTTTATATGTTCAGTAACTTTTTTGCCTTTCTCTTCGTTATTGGGTTTCTTCTCTCGGTCATGGCGAAGTGTGTTTCATTCATTGCTTGACACGGGAGAAAAATATTATTTATTTACAATCAATACTTTTAACTTAAACTCTACAATATTCTACCGTTAAAATTTAACAGTCTGCTGTTAATTACAAAAACGGAACGCAACTGTTTTTTACAACAGCCTGACTGTTAATTACAAAAACGGGACGCAACTGTTCTTTACAACAGTCTGACTGTTAATTACAAACACGGGACGCAATCGTTCTTTTGTTACAACAATCTGACTGTTAATTACAATAACGGGACGCAACTGTTTTTTACAACAGTCTGACTGTTAATTACAAAAACGGGACGCAACTGTTCTTTACAACAGTCTGACTGTTAATTACAAACACGGGACGCAACCGTTCTTTTGTTACAACAATCTGACTGTTAATTACAAAAACGGGACGCAACTGTTTTTTACAACAGTCTGACTGTTAATTACAAAAACGGGACACAACTGTTCTTTACAACAGTCTGACTGTTAATTACAAACACGGGACGCAACCGTTCTTTTGTTACAACAATCTGACTGTTAATTACAAAAACGGGACGCAACTGTTTTTTACAACAGTCTGACTGTTAATTACAATAACGGGACACAACTGTTTTTTACAACAATCTGACTGTTAATTACAAACACGGGACGCAACCGTTCTTTTGTTACAACAGTCTGACTGTTAATTACAAAAACGGGACGCAACTGTTTTTTACAACAGTCTGACTGTTAATTACAAAAACGGGACGCAACTGTTCTTTACAACAGTCTGACTGTTAATTACAAACACGGGACGCAACCGTTCTTTTGTTACAACAATCTGACTGTTAATTACAAAAACGGGACGCAACTGTTTTTTACAACAGTCTGACTGTTAATTACAAAAACGGGACACAACTGTTTTTTACAACAATCTGACTGTTAATTACAAACACGGGACGCAACCGTTCTTTTGTTACAACAATCTCACTGTTAATTACAAAAACGGGACGCAACTGTTTTTTACAACAGTCTGACTGTTAATTACAAAAACGGGACGCAACTGTTTTTTACAACAGTCTGACTGTTAATTACAAAAACGGGACACAACTGTTTTTTACAACAATCTGACTGTTAATTACAAACACGGGACGCAACCGTTCTTTTGTTACAACAATCTGACTGTTAATTACAAAAACGGGACGCAGCCGTTCTTTTGTTACAACAGTCTGACTGTTAATTACAAAAACGGGACGCAACTTTTTTTTACAACAGTCTGCTGTTAATTACAAAAACCGAACGCAACCGTTCTTTTGTTACAACAATCTGACTGTTAATTACAAAAACGGGACGCAGCCGTTCTTTTGTTACAACAATCTGACTGTTAATTACAAAAACGGGACGCAACTTTTTTTTACAACAGTCTGACTGTTAATTACAAAAACGGGACACAACTGTTTTTTACAACAATCTGACTGTTAATTACAAACACGGGACGCAACCGTTCTTTTGTTACAACAATCTGACTGTTAATTACAAAAACGGGACGCAACTGTTTTTTACAACAGTCTGACTGTTAATTACAAAAACGGGACACAACTGTTTTTTACAACAATCTGACTGTTAATTACAAACACGGGACGCAACCGTTCTTTTGTTACAACAATCTGACTGTTAATTACAAAAACGGGACGCAGCCGTTCTTTTGTTACAACAACCTGACTGTTAATTACAAAAACGGGACGCAACTTTTTTTTACAACAGTCTGCTGTTAATTACAAAAACGGAACGCAACCGTTCTTTTGTTACAACAATCTCACTGTTAATTACAAACACGGGACGCAACTGTTTTTTTTTACAACAATCTGACTGTTAATTACAAACACGGGACGCAACAGTTCTTTTTTACAACAGTATACCTATTGATTACAAACAAACGAGACACAAACGTTCTTTTTCGCAACAATCTACCTGTTAATTTAAAAAAACAGGACGCAACCGTAATTTTTTACAACAGTATACCTGTTAATTATAAAACCGATTTTTTTACAAATTTAAGTATTTTATTGTGTCTAGAGATAGAAAGTGTTTACAGCTAAATTACAATTGAGTGCACCTTTATATATTTTTTAAATTAAAATGTTAACTACGTTATAGCCGTTAATACTATAAAGAGAACATTTTTATTTTTTTACGGTAGTTGGACGGTAGCAGAAATTGATGGTCTTTGACCGTAATTTGTCAAGTAAACCTTTTTACAGTGAAGAAAGAGAGCTTTTTCGTACCCTGATAATTGCGAAAGTTCTAAATCGATCTTGAAACTAACATTGCACCGCACAGTGAATGGTGTGAAGACTGAGCTCCATACATTCTCGGTCACAGTGCAGTTGATCTTGTCGGTTTTCTGCCACTTTTGGTTTGATTGATTGATTTGGTTTATTTTACTTCACCTTTTCTGCTAATTGCAAATATTAAGATGACGATTTATATGATGAAATTGATGAAAGGACAATCACAAAGAACACTCATGTCCAGGCTGGGATTCGAACCTTGGAACCCTGGCATCGTAGCGCGATGTACTAACCATTCCGCCACAGAGCTCGATCCAATTTTGTTGTTGAATATACTAAGAAATATTCTACAACGTAGACGATTTAATTCTAAATTGTAATGTGTATAACCAACATGAAGCTCTTTTCACTTCCTAAATTTAAAATGAAATGCAAAATGTTTAGTGTTGTTTTAGCGAATTAGAACCGCACACTTTCAATCCTTTGTCTCTCACAGAAGTTTCAAATTTCTTCTAGCTGCCCCGATACGAATGAACAACGCACGTTGCGATAAAGGAAGCAGCGATTATCCAGAAGATGCAGAAAACGAAATTTCTTTTGTTTCTCGGTGAAGAATTTATCCCCCGAGGAGCACGGTACTAACCACGCCCCCACCTGTTTTTTTTTGGCTCCGCAGTCGCTTTATTTCAATCTCCTTTGTTAGCAGTCGGATATCTCTCGAGAGGAACCAATGAAAAGCGTATCTCTTTATAAAAGGGACCTGCTTGTTATTGACTCTTCAATAGGTTTCCCTTATCAGGTTCCAGGGAGCGAGCCTGCTTGTAACCTTATCTGGTACGCATCGATCACACCCAAGCAAAAGGCAAGGAAGGTGGTGGTGGGGGGGGGGGGTTGGGAAGGTCTAAAGGGGGTCTCTCCCTTTGTGGAGGAGTAATTAAAATCTCCCCCGGGGAGCCAAAGTGGGGGGAAGGGGTGCATGTAGCAGAGGGAGCATTTTATCTGGGACCAACAAGATTTCAATTGGAATTGGTTGCTCTTTCCCAGCTGCTATGAGCTCCTCTTGCAGCTGCAGAAGTCAATTTAGGAAGATGGGGTTTCTTACACGTGGTGTCCCGTATCTAATTTCTGAAACTTACTCTTCGTTTTTGTGTCCTGGGGATTTTGGTTCGAGTCTCGGCCTGAACGAAATTTTCTAGTCATGAATAACGATCAGACATCCTCAGCGTCTTGATTAACTTATCTAAGGAGGAACATCCGCCACAGAACAATCATACGAACATACACAAAGTGTTTACAAGTTACGTTCTCTCCTACTTTCAAAGACCGCTCATAATCTTGCTGTAACGTTTCTCTTTGGAGGAGTTATCTTAACGCGCCACGATACCTGAAGCCGTAGGTTCTAATCTTTTATAAGGTGCATGTCCCAGCATCTATTTCATCAGTACATCACTACGGTGGAAAGAAAATTTGAGTAATAAGACAATACAATATAAATAAATGGAGATGATCACACTAAGATCTTACTTATGTGATCTTGTTGAAATATTTACAAAAACTCTGGATGTTTTTCAAAACAACCTAACATTTCTAATGCAGTTTTACGGTATTTATGGCCGTCTCCATATTGAGCGGTCTCATAATTTGTCCTCGCGGTTTGAACCTCTGACCCTTCGCAACAAATGTGAAAGCTCTAACCACTACAGTTTGCAAGTAATTACCTTCAAACATTTAGTTACATAGTATCATAGTACTAAATACATACATTGGTCGTACCGATGACGTAGTGTTAACGCCGTGTCCTTTAAATCAAAGGGCTCCCAAGTTCGATACCCTGTGGAGGAACATAAAGTGGACTTAAAAATCTTTAAAATCAAATAGCAGCTATTACAACTACATATGAGTACTGAGGACAGTGCAGATACATCATAAAACAGTTTACAATATGAATAAAAGCATAAAGGCAAAAGCAACCAAAAGGAATCATCTATGGAACTTAATACACAACAAAGAACCCGTTGCTTGTATGACCTTGATCGTTCACTGTATATGTATGTGTGTATACCGGGTGGTCCAAAAGTCCTGGAACGGTCACATATCGTGAGAAATACACATCGAATCGGAAAACGAACAAATACGTGTTTAATAAGTGAAACATAGCTATTCAATTATTTCACACTTGCTTCCCCACCCTCGCCCCCTGGGGGTGGGGCGGGGGGCAACTGTGTATTGTAGGATCGGAAAGAGGACTTCATTCCGAGTCCAACGAGCTATCAACCATCCTGCTAGCTCAATTAGGAACGGAGATATGGCGATTTTAAATTTTCGCAATAGAGTATATGGAATGGGGTCTACCATATACTCTATTTAAAGGAACTGACGTGCAGATTCCGAATCTACAATCGCTTTCACTCTAGCTCAGTCAGAGGCAGAGAGTCTCTTTGAAATTATTCTGGGTTTTATAAAATTTCCTCTTGTTTTTCCTCCTCTCTTTCTTCGAAAATTTAAAATTGCCATATCTCCGTTCCTAATTGAGCTAGGAGGATGGTTGATAGCTCGTTGGACTCAGAATGAATTCCTCTTTCCGATTCTACAATACAAAATGGGGGGTTCCATTTAAAATTTTACAGCTGCACCCCACCCTACCCCCAGGGGGTGGGGGTGGGGAATCAAGTGTGATATCATTGAATAGCTTTCTTTTCCTTATTAAACACGTATTTTCTCGTTTTTCGATTCTATGTGTATTTCTCAAGATATGTGACCGTTCCGGGACTTTTGGACCACCCGGTATATATAGAGGAGAGACGCAGAAAAACTTCAAATTTTCGTTACCGCTTGTCAATCTTCAGGATTAGAAAAAAACTTGCGAAGTGAGATACATGAACAGTGCGATAGCGTGGCCTGCAGTGTTGCCAGGTCCAGAAAGGAAAAAGTAGACAGTGTCACACACAGTACCTTTTAATGTTAGTCCCTGATCCGGTCCCCCTGTGTTATTATTGTCCGACATTACCCGCACTATTTCACACCATTTGTAAAGTTACACTCTGTCCCGGTAATGTTTGGAGCAAGTGAACGAAAACAAGTCTATGCGCAAGTACTGACTCGAGAGTGGTCGACCAATTAACGCGTGAAGGGGGAAACGTGGCTGCACCTACCTGCAGTTTGCAGCAACAAGCACTGCTTTGCTCCACCCACTCGCTTTCTCTACCGTTATGCACGCCCTTGCTCCACAGATTCCCGAGACAGGGTGTATAATAAGCATTCGTATTTAGAATATGTATATGATGTAGAACTATGATGGCGATAAGCAATTCCACAATGCAGTTCACATTGCGAGAACAGGCCAAGAATTGAAAACCTCAACCCAAGAGCCAAGGGCCTGGAGGACGGAACAAAGATGCCGCCGTGGAAGAACAATCGAATCAACCTGGTTAGTATACGAGTCGGAAGACCATTAACGGGGATCCCCTCTGCCGTGCTCTGTTTCCAGAAGAAATCTCAACCAGCGGCCCTCCGGAGGGAAAGAAACTGTTGACGTCACTTCCGCAATCGAAATCAGGGTGTTCGAGGAGATAATCGGATTATCTCATCCAGTAATATCCTTTTAAAACACACTGAGAGAACCTGAACACGACTCTCGGAAGAAACCTCTCTGTTGGGTCTCTTAAGGATGAAATTACTTGCACATTGGTTTTTCCCAATGGCGGTATAATGCATCAGAAGTCTATACTTATAGTATTACGTGGCTATCAGAACAGTAATATCTATTACTCGCAAATCTTGTTTCTTTTAAGGCGCTACAGCTCTTCATGGACTTTGGGCTGCTGAATTACATTATTCTCTATTCAATACACTTTTTCTCCAGTTGTGGATCTTCATGCACCTTTTATCACTTCTAACGTCATCTATCCATCTGGTCTTGGTCCTTCCTTGTGATATTGTGGCAATAGGTCTCCAATTGTAAATTTGCTTTACAATTATTTCTTCGGACATTCTTTCAATGTGACACAACCAACTCGATCTTTGAGTTTTGATGTATCTTCTTACATTCTTATATTTTATTAATACATCTAGTTCTTTGTTTGTTTTTATTTGCCATATGCCATTAGATTGCCTCGTTGGGCCATATCTTTCCTTAATATATTTCTTTCAAATATCATCAGTTTCTGAATTATATCTACTTTGAGCACCTAGGTTTCACAGCCATATGCCATTAATGGTTAGAACTGAATCTTACTTAACGAGAGAGTTTTTATTACCACCACCAATAGTGAAATTCCTCTCGACGGAGGAAAAAGTATTCATAGTTGAGCATTATTTCCGCTCATACGGAAGCGGTCGTGAAGGTGGACCGAGTTTGAAAAAGGTGACTGGTCTATATGCAACACAAATGACAATCGTCCACTCCACATGGCCTAACCTAATCTAACCTTAGGTTTCCTGACAGTTAAGCAACCCAAAAGGCACGATTGTTATTTGCGTTGCATATAGACCAGTCACTATGTTGTAACATGTCTTATACTTTTGTTCATCTTTTCATTTCAGTACTGTATATTTTGGCGCATACTATTAGAGTCCTTAAGTTGCTCGTGTGTTCAAATTTTCACTAGAATTCTTATCATTCAGTTTTTGGAATTACAGGTACATACCAATAATTTTGTGAAGTTTTCTTTAACTACATCAATGTTGGAAGCACTCTTTGATCTCCAGTTCACATCCAACGACCGACCTTCCAGGATTGATTTTTCGTATTTTCCAGGTAAATGCCACGAAAGTAACTTGAATGGGGATGAGAGTGCTTCTATCTTAATTTTAAACTTGTTCTTTAACCTAAGCATACATAAAATATAACCACAGAAAATTTACCTTTAATAAGGCAAGTATATGAGAAATAATAATAAATGTCGAACTTTGGTAAACATTACGGTTCCTCTTTTCTGAAAGATTTCAGCGACACGTTCCTGTCAAAATGGATTTCCAGCCTGAAAGGAATTCCCAAGCAGAAAATCTGTCGAGGATTTATTGGGATTTACCATGCTCATCCCGTGGGAGCTGAAAGTTCTTGAGACTCGTGGTTGACAGCCTTTCAATAGTTCCTCGTGCTGCTCTGTTGATAGGGAATACGGTCTGCAACATTGTGCTCACCGCAAATCAGAAACACTCTGTTACTCTTCAGTTACATGAAACTAGGATACAGTTCTCTAAAACAAAACACAAACCTGAGTGTCAACAGCAACTGCTTCGTTTGAACATCTGAGCTGCTCATATTTCAGTACTTCTGACAGCACCTCTTCACTCGGTTCTTGTATTCTCAATGCTATTGCTGTTTAAATTTGTTTTCTAAAGTACTTTACTGCCGACCTCCGAGGTGGAGGGGTAATCACAGCGCGCTAGGACGCCAGGGGTGTCGGGTTCGAATCCCGGCTAGGGCATGAATGTTCTTTGTGAGTGTCCTCGTCCCTTCACCGTATCATCACTCATCCTCAGCGCCGCGTTTAGACAAAAGTGGCATAAAGCGACGCTAAAAAACCGTAATATGTAAAAATACAAATAAAGTACGTTACTAACTTGAAATAGCAGCAGTAGTCCGGACGGTAGTGTGTGTGACTTTTACGCTGAGGACCAGTGTTCGATTCTCACGATGGGTGATCTCAGACCATCCCAACTATTATGTCTACAAATAAAACGGCTCTGAGGCCTACCAGTCCTCTTATAAATGGTATCTGGTAAAGGAGGAATGAAGGTGGACACATCTCTCCCGCAATGACCGATATCGATAATATGTGCATCTCAACTTCCATACCTCCTACGTGCCTTCATGGAACAACTGTGCACTGTCCTTTTACCATTACATTACCAGAAAATAAATTCCCTAGTTGAACGTCTATGAACCCTTGTACTCGAATCTTAACTGGAGGTGATTCCCCGTACTTGCTCTCAAACTGGCTGCCCAAGTAGATAATTTCCTGCATTATGTTGCGGCAGTTACTCAAAAGGATCCTGCAGTCACTTGGAAAGAGTGGCGTAGGTTATTTCCAAACTTCGTAATTCTTTGTAGAAAACAGAGCTTTAGCTAGTGTGAAGTCTCGTAAGAAGTGCAGCAAAAGCTAGTAGTTTTAAATAACAAGCACGACCTTCATCTAAACTCGAAACCTGGACCATTCCCTGTATTTGTCATTAGAGCCGTAGAAAGCATTGTGAGTTCTCACCTGTACATATTGATGTAATGAAGTTCTTTCTCTCGCTTGAATTATTAAACGTGCCAGAGAAATGTGAATACATCTAAAGCAGACGGAAATTCCAGCTTTCAGGCTTCTAACTGATATGTTAACCGACATTGTCATGCAAATTTACAAACGGAGGTCTATAGCATTATGATAATGTTTCCGCACGGTAGACGGTAATGCATCATATCCCGTTTTCCACCATGCTAAGTCATACACGCTCCACATAAGGGTTTTCACCAGTGTAATTATGATAAATTCGTTATTAAAGGAAGGAACAAAGTAACGAAAATCAGAATAATTAATGTCTCCTCAAAGAAGACTAGCCTTAACCTATCGTTAGTTTGAAGTCTCATGGTATGCAGTCTATCATTTATAAGAGTATAATTTAAATGTTAACTTTAAGAGATACAACATGTTTACTGATATAATGCAGATGTTACCTTATATTGTTCTTTGCATTCCATAGTCTTGTTTACTGTTTTTATTACTGCAATCCTCTCAACAACATCACATTAAAATGTTAGCGTACAGGGTCTAGAAGTTGTTGTAGCACAGTAAGTGCCACTAGAGTCCTCTAGTGGATTTTCTCGAAATGAAAATAGTGCACATGAGAATTTGAGCTTGTATTTTGCTTATTTTAGGTATACAGTATATTCTAGACTAGTCGCTTCAATGAAGATCAAAATAGATGAGGATTCGAAATTAGGGATTTTTCTTTCTAGTAGTGATCTCCGCCACTGAGTCTGTCACTAAGAATTCAAAATTGGTTGCCGTAACCATAGGGTTCATACTGGGATGGCATAAATTAGTGAAATCTTGGAACAAACTATACTCTGTCCAGGAAATCTCTGAAGAGACCAAATGAAAGCAAATCTCTGCGCAAGAAGTGACTCGGGAGGGCTCGGCCAATGAGCACGCGCGAGGAGACGGGATTGCGTGGAGGGGGAGAAGAAACTGCGGTTATCAGAGTTTGCAGCAGCGTGAAATTCTTCGTTCTTCCCACTTGCTTTCTCCCCTTCCCTGTCGTTAAGCGCGTTATGCTCCAGAGATTACCGGGATAGAGTGTAGGCTGCAGAAAAGTTATATACATGATGCGTGTTGGTCAAGAAATCATTTATTAGTCAGTCTAGTATGATGTCATAAAATAAGAAGGCTTATGGTTACGGGAAGAACAATGGATAATATTGTTTGTAATTTGAATACCACAATTGTGTGAACATTCTTTTGTGCAACGGTAGTCAAGATTTGACTGTCATGTGACACTCCGGTGGTACTTTACATTGGTAACACAAACAAACAATGATTATAATATTTACTTCTTCGCCAGGGTAAGTGCCAGCGGTCGGAGCCCAAGAGATTGTATAGGGTAGAATATTTGCTACAGTTCTAAATTAGACACAACAGAATTAAGCTAATTAACATTGTATAATTGATATATAAAATAACATAAAAAAACACTTACATGAATGACCCTTATATTCATACATTCACTCACTCACTCATGCTTCGGCATTTCAAAGACATTATTAAGTAATACAATCTTAGCTTCGTGAAATGATTAAATAATGTGGTACTATTTGTATTTTTGCATTCGCTTTTCCTATCATGGATATGTTATACTAATGTAGTAGTTTAAGCATGGACGAAAAACCTACTCCCCTATGCCAGTATAATTCAACGTTACTAATTTTATCACCATTATTTGATTACATCGGCGATTTATAGTATTAGACCAATCTGAAAGTTCTCTTGCAAAATGATATTAATGAACTTCGTACTCTGATTAAAATAATATGATCACTTGTACGATACAATAAGCAATGTCAATCAGTAGTTGAGAATTCACGTAAATGTGCGAGTTCAATGGGCGTTATTAATTTACGGTTGAACGAAGCTTCTTCATTTTCTCACGTCACACATGATCATTCGGCTTACCTTGCCGGATCTACTTGGTGTATTCATCCTGGGCAATGTTTGCTCTGATGGCGGCGTGATAATCAGACGGCTTCTTGGTGATAAGGCTTGACACTCCTAGATGTCGGCATCTTCAGGGTAGGTAAGGGGGAACGCGCCCCATGGACTCCTTCCTTCTCTCTACTCCATAGTGATTCGAGACGCTCCCGGGTGAACTATAAACAACACTGATCAGATAGTCGAAAGATACGCGTCCTGGTTACCAAACCGCTGATGATTCTCGAGTGTTTGCGAAAGATGAACTGTGATTCTTGCTTCTCGAATTGTCTATTTGTGCTCTATTCAAAATGTTCGTTATGCTAGCCTCTTGGTCTAGGCCTTGTTAAACAATACTCAAACGGTGGCATCCAACCCTTCTATCCTCGCCTGTGTAGTTAAGAGTTCCTTGACCTTTCCTCAGGAACTCCTCGGGAGGAGGCTACCCTCTCGCTGAACCTATTGTATTTCGCACGGTTGCCTTTCAGAGCGCGACAGGGAGTCTTTAGGCATTGTCATTCACTCTCATTCTTTAGGCTTTGATATATTGCTTAATTCGCCTCCTATCAAGTTGTACTTTTGGAATCTCGACAATCATGATGTGATCCGGTGCTGTCTACAATTTCATTCCAATCCGATGGGTAGTTCTAAAGTTGCATTTTTAGGATTTTATCCGATGACTGGCCTCTTCGCAAGTGAAAATGCTTCGTTAGCCGCGGTGAACACCGTACTTCTGGGCATTTGCTACAGGTCAATTGCCATTGCTTATTACGGCGAAATTAATTATTAAGCTGTATAATTACTTATCGATATTTGATAGTTAGCAAGTTTTGATCGTTATAAAGAGAAAATTTCAGCTTTTGTGGAATTATTACAACGCATCCTAAACTTCCTACAAGTAATTTATGTTCCTGTTTTGAGGACGAGACAGATATGGTTAATATCGAAAGGTAATAAACGAAGGAAGCCTGGTTTTCAGCTCTAGAAATTTCGGTATGTTTTTCAATAAGTCCACATCAACGGCAGTTCTCACGTTTGCTGTACATATGTACTTCGTGGAGTAGCGTCTAGCATATGCTTTGCATAACCAAAAGGAAATTGGTTTCAATTACTATTTGTTTCCTCATTTATCACATCAATTTAATGGTTCATTCATAAATTAAGAAGATAGAAAATATGATGTAATGTAACTTTAAATCCACAATCGATGAAATATAAATATCCCTATCTGTTGGAAGATTCCCACGTAATGCCATTACGATTTGATGACACGCTTTTACTAGACTATTCTCTCTCCTTACGTAACTCAGTAACATTGTAGCAGATTCCGTTGTAATACAAGATGTACGCTGTGCCTCAGCCATGCATCGTTCTCAAAAAGAAGTAAAACGTGCGAGATAGGAGAGAAGTTAGCAGCGTCATAAAGTGTGCAAAATCCTAAAGGAACATCCTAGGAAATATAGAACCCGAAGCACTTTCTCTATATGGAGCACGGCAATGTCTCATTTCAATGGCTGTTATTTTGAAGCTCCCGGCCGCAGCTGCTCTCGAGATAGCAGGTGCGGACCACATATATCTATCCGAGCCCCTAAAGATCTACCGCCTTGCTACAAGAAAGAGGAGGAAATTCCTTGAAAATCGGACGGCAGGATTAAGGGTTTAATAGTGTTAAGGGCGAGAGGGTCGTGCTAGGAAGATCCAGGCCCTTACCGCAACCTCCTGCCCATCAAGGATCAAAACTTACCCCTTAGGAAAGTTAAATGGTGCCCCGTCCAGGATTAATTTGGCTGCCGGAAACCCAGGTCTCCTGGAACCCTGGGAAAAAATGGAGAAGAATGAGTTAGGCTTATCACCTACTGGCCAGAACCACCAAGTTTCTGGGTATGAATCAGAACTTAGTGGGAGACAGGGTTCTTTCTCTTTTCCTCCCCTTCTTTTCTTCTCTCAAGAGAAGAGGTGGAGGGGAGAAAGAAACACTCTTGCCTTTTCCGTTTCACTCGACTGAAATATTATTAGACAACCGAGGAATTAAGATGATCTGGAACGAGCAAAAAGGCTCCAGAAGAGAGGGAGGATTCTCTGACGTTCGAGATGAGAGAGAAGAGGAGAAAGCGAGGGACAAATACAGAGCTTCAGTTCCATAAATATCGAAGAAAGGTTCAGCCGAGGATTTAAAAACTTTCCGGTGTCTTCCGGAAACAGAAAAGACGCCATAAAGGAGCGCAATATTAATTATCACTTGATGGAAATATACGAGAAAATAATTAGAGTTCATAAAAGTGTTTCTCCCTCGGGATCTTGGAACTTTTATGTTTAGAACGCACCATCTTACTAAAGTCCCTTTCATTTATGGAGAAAAAGTCCCATGTCTCTTCTTCCTTTATTTTAAATTTCCACATTGCACCAAGAATTATTATTTTGGCAACTTTAAATCAAACAAAATATATGTTCGTGCTGATAAAAGATTGCAGAGAGTTGCATTTGTATGGGAAAATTATATTGTATTGAAATTTGAATTGATGGACAAAATTGAGAACAAATTGTGTGTTTATATATTTTGGTTTTACTAAGTTGTTCCGTGGCGAAATGGTTAGAACAGCGTGCTACGTATGTTGCATAGGGTTCCGAAATCGATACCCTTTATCGCGATTACCTAAAATGGCAGAAAGGCGACCATATGTAACAAAATCCGAAGAAAATCAATCTGATGGATCGAAACGACAACGATGAAATGATGACTGCGAACAAATAAAGAAATATTACAATACGCAGGGCTGGAATTATGCACTCTTTAACCTCGGAGTGTCTTACGTAGGTAATAGATGCGCAGCTGATTGGTGAATGGAAGAACAGAAAGAAAATCCGGTACTTGGGTGTCCGAGCGTGCTCGGTCCAGGTTCGAATCTCAGACTGTGTTTTGTTATGTTAATTTTTGGTGCATGACGTTCCTTGTACTGCGTCTCCCGTCGAGATGAGGTCATTGTAATTCGACTTGGAATTGGACACAGCCATATCACCCATGGTAATTTGCTGCAAGGACTGGACCGTCCTATGTATCTTCCTATCTGTTACTCATCCATATTGGATATTATGACAGTGTTTATCAAATATATTTAGGTTTAGATAAGATCGGGCCTCTTAAACTGTTTGTGAGGAACGGTTTAGTCTTTCCTTACCTTTTTAATGTGTTGTGTACGACCTGCGTAGGTCCCTTTCCAAGCTTGCACTTTCACCCTTTCTCAAGGGCTCTTTACACCCTCTTTTTAACTTTAAGGTAAGGGTAATAGACTAGAGGAAGAGTGTAAAATGACCATATGTACCGATGTACCAAAAAACCTTAATCAATTTATTAATTCTAATCAAAGATGGCAAAATAGCAATGCAAAATTAAAAAAATACGAAGAAACACCGGTGGATCATAAATATTGGGTGGATACAATACACATTTAATATGATTATTATATATTAACTCCTTGTCTCACCAAATTAAAGCGGATGTGACTTTTATGAAACCGATAGCTTTTGGTTTAGTGCTACTTGTATCTTGTCTACTCGTTCCATTAAACAGATTGCCTACCATCCTCCACGTAGGCCCCTGCAAGTTTTCATTTCCTTCAGAATCGTAATACGTTGAAGTAAATGCCGTAGCACGTAATACGCGCCACGGGAGGCATCTGCTAGAATGTCGGGCTGGGTATTGAATGCATAATTTGGTCTCCAAAGCTTGCGGCGATGCGGAGAAATGAGAACATGCCCAAAGATAATCCTGAACTTTCGTTGATGCGCGCGCACACAAGGAAGACAAAAGCACGACAAGACAATACTCGAACTCACACACACTAATTTTCAGAATACACCCATGTGTCTTCTTATATAAATATGGGGACGTGTAGCAAATGTTCGTCTGGGGTATTCTTCTGTGGGAACAGCTGCTACCATCCTAATCTTGCAATCACTCATACATAGAGCCGAGATTCTATTCTGGCGAGAAACACTAACGTACGGGACCACATCATAAGCTGTATGTATCTTGAAATCCTTTCAGGACAATGGAACATTCTAGCTATATTTACAAAACTACTACCATTCATTCCTTAGGGCCTCACCGATGGTGCGCTGGTAGCTTCTTAGCCTTGGAATGAAGGTGTATTGAGCGTAAAGAGATGATAATTATGTATAAAAGGAAATGCAGGATAATAATTGAAAATCAGGAAGAGGAAATTAGTCACATAAGATATGTCATTACTCCCAGACAGTTATCAATCAGCCCAGCCAGCAAATATTATTAATGGAATACTTATGTCAGTTATCGCCGAGTTGTATTTACTGAGTGGCATAACCAGGAAATGTGGGAGTAGAAAGGATGACACCTCGGATTGTTATGTGGAAAGAGAGAAGAATAAATGGTTGGGAGGTGGAAAAAAAGAGTGAAAGGGAGATTCAATGGTGAATCGTTGGTAAAGCAGGAATTGGGAATTATCGCCGTAGTTCCGAGGAGATTCACGTCTATCGCTGAGACAGGTAAGAATCCTTACTTTCATATCAAAACATGTGCCGGGTCCAACCATGACGATGCAAATAGCATTTGAGTGTGCGATTCCTTAAAGTTCTTTTAAGGTTGTGTTTTCACCTCTCGCAGCTGAGGCCATAGATCATCTGTTGATTTGGTGGACAGTTGATATCTGTCAGTTTGAAGTAGGATTTGTTGTCCGAGCGGTGGTAAACTTCTCTAAATATTATGTTACAACATTTGGAGGCTGCCATTATTATTATTAGGATCGAGCTTACGCATTCCAGGAAATCGGTCCCCGTACCGAGAGTATGTTACCCAAGGAGGCGAGCCAGTCTTTGTAGTTTTCAGGTAACTGAAGGTACGATACCCGAGTTCGATATCCATGGAGGCATATAGTGGTTTGGATCCCTCTTTAAACTGTAGGGCAAATCCCGATTAGCCTTTTTGTGGACTTAAAACAGAAACGCAAACTCCCACGATTCTTTCAAAATGGAATACGGTGGTCTTATTCAACTGTCACGGACAAATCTTATAACCAATTTTAGTCAGCAAAAATTAGCAACAAAAATTTGAATGTTAAAGCAACAATTGTTACATGTACTGTATTTGAGTTTTTCCCAATTTGCGTCACTTTCTTGCTACTTTTGGCTTATTACGATGCTTATAGCGAAATGGTAATTGATGTAGGAGTACTCGTAACAACAAAAAAAACAGACCAGGACTCGAATCCTGAACCATATCGTGAAACAAGTGAAATGTATTAAAAGAGTATAACATTCATTCATACTTTATTAGTTTTAGCCGTATACCAGCTCTACACCTAGTGTCCTAAACATACGTCATGCATGTAACATGATACTGTTACATCAAATTTCAAATTTTTAATATATATACAGTTTTCATATACATTACATATCTACATCAATATCATGGAAAATCTAAAATTGATAATAAATACAATTGTTATATCTGGTGACTATATCAAGTTACATATTTTAAATATTTTCAATTCTCAAATGTCAATATTAATATCATGAAAAATCTAAATATGATAAATACAATTGTTACATCTGGTGACGATATTAAAGAGGATAAAGAATTTGGGAGGGGTATTCCTTTTTTTTATTAACTTATTGAATAAGATCTCCCTTTGAGTGGTATAAAGCGGAAATTGAAATATAACATGATGAGCATCTTCCTGATCTATATTGCACTTGGACATTGGTGAATTAACTACATTAATTTTATATAAATTGTGATTTAAACGTATGTGACCAGATCTCAATCTTAGTATTAAAACGAAAAACTTTATGGGTATATTAAATGTATAAAACCACGGATTCTTAGTGTTTAAATTTAGTACATTTTTATATGAATGACCCATATATGTAAATATTTGTTTAACCCACATCTCCCAATCTTGTTGAATTTTGTTTTTAACTCTTGGTAACATCTCTGTATAAGATAATAATATATTCAATATATTAGGTTCATGAAGTAACACAACTCTATACTATTATGTAACAAAAACATTTTCTCTTGCTGTAGTTTAAAATTATGTTTAATGCAACAGTATGAAGTTTTTTTTCATTGTTTAAAATCAATTTCCGAGCACTAATATTTGTCAGAGATGCAGGCAGTCATACTCGTGGGGATTTTAATGGTGTATATATTCTAACTCGACCGAGGAATTTCGAGAATTGATCATGTTGTATAAAAGTTTCGAAATGCCACTCTATACCTCCACATCACTCCCATATGCCTCCATGGTGCGTGTGCACACGCAAGGGATACCACAGATGAATGGGGATACTTTTACCTTACACTGCAAAAACTAACATAAACTTTTCGTGCTTAATACTTCTACAACCTGTTTCTTATGCAACACATCCTACGTTGCATTTCTGTGGGTTGCATAGAATGCAGGCGCTACAAAAATACTATATATGTTCGTTCCAGTTGGACAATGTTACTTACTACACATCACGTCCAACATTAAACCACACTGATTAAACTGTAGGCCCACATCTGATTAGCTTATCTGATCATAACGTGAGAGCTACCACGTAGCCTAGCAGTTAGTACTCTTGCCTTTGGTGCTAGGGACCCGGGATCAATTCCTGGTGGGAGCTCTGATAACACATCATCGAGAGGATAATTCTTGGAGAGTACTCGGAAGGAATAGAACGAACTCCGGTCTCAAAAATGAGAAAACAACAGTCTTCAATATGCACTGAAAGATAGGGATCATAACGTGTGCTTAAATAAAACTGTTGAACTATTCGCATTTTGCTTGTTTTTGCCGCTCCTACGCTACCTTGCTTAACGCGACGATGAAGACTAAATGAGGTGGAAATTATTAAGCGACAAAGTTTGAACACAAAATTGTAATGTTCGAGTTATCTGCGATGCTCTGTTGAGAACCAAGCCGATGAAACTTGTTCCTCGAGCAAGTTTTGTGTGAAAAGCCGTTTCTGTTAATTTTCGCTGCCTCCGTTCTTTAGCCTGAAGGCTCGTCATTCATGGAAATGTAATAGGTGCAGACTTATTTATTGCCTCGTTTATGCGCATGTCAGTTTCCGTTCTCCCTTTCATGTCATCCTTCTGAACGTATGGATTCGCTCACGTGTTTCATCGAGCTCCAAAAAGCTTGCAAAGTACTTCAGATTTTCCATCTTAACCTGTATTGGGGAAGTTATATTCCATTGTGAGGTATGTTTAAATACAGAAACATTTTATGTTTGTCTTCGCCAAGTACTGCGACGTATTATTGAATTATTTTGTGGAGTACGAACTTCTTTATTTCTTGCAATTATTATTATGTTCCAAATGCACCCAAGATTTCAGGTTTGACTACTGGTCTTGGCCTGGATATTCATTTGTGTTATCCCTTCATCGACTTCACACCGCCGTCATTCATCCGTATTATTGTGACTAATCTGAAGAGGCAGAAATGACGTATTATAAGAAACTACAAAAGTTATTGGTATATCTCTATCAATATGAGATTGTTTCTTTCCCATACCTACAAGAACCCAATATACAGTAACATAAGCTTTGTTCACTCGTAATGGGAACTGAACTAGACATGTTTTAACGTGTAACTTATTACCAATTAATTACGCACAAACGTAGCCTAACTGTGCGCAGTTCTGTTCGTACAAACTTCTATTTTTCAAGATTTTTACCGTATTAGCTTAATATTATTGTTTACTTTTGTGAACGTGCATAACCACCCTATTCATTTGAATCAATGTATCCTTTTCTTAAGGACATTTTATGATTTTCATTTCGTCTTTAAAAGTCGTGTGGTGTAAGGGGTGAGCTTCTTGTAGGACACTCAAAATCAATATTTCTTCCACGTAGCATACATTAAAACCGTATGCTTGCAAGCTAAAGAGACATTTAGGCTTTTCGACCCATAATTAAGGTGATTCTCTATGGGATTGGGTATATGCGTTCCCAGTGTCCCGTGTAAAGTCTCGTATTTTAAAGTTGGTGTGGAGAATTTGTCATTTGAGTTTGTTTTTATGCACTGAAATTCTGATAAGTACTTCACCTGAAGTTTCAAGTGGAATCGGAAACACTGTGTGTCTCCACAGGGTATCTAACCCAGGCGACAGTGTGGCACCAGATGTCGTTTTTAGTTGCTGACCAGAAGTAGATCTCTGAAGTAGTTGTAATGAATGAATGGAGGAATTTTACAAGTACGTACTTTATTACAATGGAACAGCCTAGGCCATCATACGTCATTGACATCAATTGAATGTCATTGCAATATCAAGATTCACATTCGCACACGATCATGTATGTGTTAGAGAACATATACGTATTAGAGAACATATACTCGTCATACCCTAGATCGGTTAGCAGTTCACAGACTCACACACACATTCACATATGTGCGCACACACAAACTCTTATATTGCTTATGCCATATCTTATTCCACTTTGCAGACATACATCATTTGGGAATTCTTCTAGAGCGCAATGCAAGGACATTTCAGGAGCCATATATCATCGAAAACCTGAGAAAGCATGTCATTCATTCTCCATATTACACAATTCCCGAACTGAATGCTTGTACCGCCAGACACTGAAAATGAAGAAATATCCCTACGCAATGTAAATGAATCATTTGTTCCTCCGCCACGTCGACGTGGGGGTACAAGTTAAGCTCGCAGCCTTGGCCTGTTTTTTTTACTTCCTCCAGAGGGGTAAGTTGCGCGCGCAAAAAACTCGTGGGTAATTTACGACTCTTAGAGGAGGGAAAAACGCGGGAAAACTTGATCAAATAACGTCCCCGAACACCTGTAATTAATTTATGTGTTTTGATTTTGTCCCGTTGCGAAGGAAAGCCTGGGTTCCTGGGAAAAGGAAAATTGGAGGCTCGTGTTAAGGCGCAAGAATTTGCTAAGGCCTGCTCCCCGAGCAACATGCCTCCCTATTTTAGCCCTGACATGTCTCAGTGTTGCCAACTTGTGATGGGAAAAAGAGCTAGACGAATTCGTGCAAAGAATGACTAAATTTGCGTACGTTTGTAGAGAGATAATTGGCCTGGTCGCACAGTAGGGTGTATCTAAAACACTCTTTTACAAAATGCACTTATAAAATGAGCCCAGAAAGTTGTGATTTCAAGTTATTATGAACGAGGCATAATATCTGCAGTCTGTGGATTCCCTGGAAGTTTTCTATTATAATGCGTTAGCGTGTGGGAAGTTGAAATCTCAATAAAGCTACTTTCTTTAACTGGGCGGTATTTCCCATGACCGAGCGCTGCACAATACATGAAATATGTACACACACCCGCAATAAACATTGAACACTATATCCTGAATTATTCGCTTTCCTGTATGGCGTTATATGTGTTGCATAACTCTAAGGCGATCAGCGAATTTCACTAGAGAATTTCCGGATATAGGTGTTCCGTTTTTTGCCGGTGACTACAGTAATTGATCCATGTTTGATAAGAGCTAGGTAAGTAGTAATGATGAGCTTATTATGCTGAAATAGTGTTGAGAAAATCGATAAATAATATCTCACACCGCCAGCTCTATGTTAATTTTCTGAATGAGCTGTGCTCAAAAATGACATCATATTGGTACATAAAGGATTCTCAATGAATCGAAATGACACTTTCCATCATATTCAAGACCCAAATAATCTTATCAGTGGCGTGCCTACGAGACTGGGTGTGGGCCATAACGCAATTCACTCTTGCCCATCATTTGTAAACAATAATAATCTATAATTGTAAACCATGACATTTTATTACAACTTATTCATTCGCAATTTATTCGATGATTAAAATATTGCCAACAGATGGAGCATCTGTAAGATAATGATATCTACTTTCTGTAAACTTATATTTATGTTAGCTTTGTTCATTCAGTATAATTGGTTCTTGCAGTATGTGATTACATTATATACCGACCCCACAGAGAATCGAACCTTGAATGACCTTGGTTTCTAAAGGATAATTAAACAACAAGACTTCCAGAAGTTCATCTTCCTCTGGGGTATAATTAATTTGTTAAACGTCAGTTGTTTTAAACTATGGTTTTACGAGCTCTCAGAAACCAAATCTTAGGAAATATTTGTCACTCAAATCTTTCTTTAGGTTTATGATTTCAGTCCTGCTCGCTGGCCAAGCTCGTCAAACGGTCGACTATAGAACTCGCTAACTAAGTCCCCATGTTCCTGTCCCGACTTGGGCATGGAAGTATTTGTATGTCCCCCTTCATGAATTTCACCTAATCATCATTTATACTCGTCGTCGCGGTTAGCCAAAAGCGACTAAAATTACAAAATACTCAAATAGCTTGATGAAATATCTTATACACAAACAAAAATTATGTTTGACCCAAAATGTTTGGTTGACAGGTTAGTCTGCTATTAACAACAACGCTTGGCAGCCTTTATTACGTTTGATAATTTTGAATAAATTATTTCCTAATTCTAAATAAATGTGATGTAATAACTAACACTATGGTTCAGGTGAATAATCATTTGTCTTTTATCTATTGAAACAAATGCTTGGCCACCTGCATCTGTGATTGGTTACTACAAGCATTTCTTTGTGCGAACATATAGAGAGCAGTAAAATAATAAATGACTAAGTTAGGAATAAAATGATGTGCGTGAAGTAGTACATGGGATACAGATATTTTAAAAACAATAAATCCTTTGTTATTAACAATACTAAGTTTATATTTCACATGTCGGTTCCACAAAATAACAATACCTCCTTAAAAGTATGGCACAGCAGATATATGATTTATGCTTCTAACATAATATATTCTTATATTTCTGTGCATATACCATAACCACTTACTTCAACTAACTCTCATCTGTGCTTTTAAGTTCTAAAGTATCGAATGAATGGGCGGTTAAAATGGTATATTCCTAATGGAGAGTTCGTGGGTTCCAAACCTGTTATCTGTCTCAGATGTTTCCATGGTTGTTCTCAGTTATTACAGGGGCCTCCCCGATGGCGCAGTGGTAGCGTGATTGCCTTGTAATCAAGGTGTCCCGGGTTCGAACCCGGTGGAGGCACATAGTGGTCCGGATCACACTTTAAACTGAAGGTCCAGTCCCGATTAGCCTTACTGTGCATAAAGTGGACTTAAAACACCAAATCACTCAATCAATCAATCAGTTATTACAGGATAGTGCTGGAATGATAACTTTAATAAAGGCCACATCACTTCTCTTCATTCTCATATCCTACGTCCATCCTTCGTCTCCTCATTATGTTTGCCATAATTAACCTTACTTATATAATTAGCATTAAGTAATCCAATCAACGAATAACGTCAGTGCATGTTGCCTCATATGTAACAATATTTGAGACAATATAATCCTCATAATTTGGATAAAACTTGTATTCGACGTATATGTTCATGTTCATATTTCACTGTAATTATTTTCATGTATCGAGGTCTGTTCCCATGTTGATCCCATATGCAAATGACTTGTAGTGCCCAGTAGTTCGTAACAATGATCCCAGTGCTATGTTTTAAAACCCAGTTTTGGTGCTAAAGGCAAGAGGATGGCTACACTGCTTTCCACTAGAAGCCGTAAATCCATAATGCATGATGGCAAAAGGGAGAAACTTCAACATTACGTTCTCTCCTGCCACTCATCTACGCTCTGTTGCAGCATCTATCGACATGGCCCAAACGGGTGGAAAGTGTCAGATTCTCTTCTATCCAGTGCGCGTTCCCCTCTTATGAAATTTAAATGCATGTTCTTTTGTTTTTGTTGACGTCAGCTGTTTTAATTCTTGCTTCACTTTCCATTTTAAGGTTCTCTGGTTGATGTTACTCCTAGCTCTGTGGACATTTGCACGAAACAGTTGCTAACATATAGTCCTTCCATTAAATTCACGTTGATGCCTTATTCCTTTGGGATATGTCCCAACCATTTTGCTATCCTGCTTAACCATCTCTCATTATATATACTTCTCCCTGAACCCCCTCACGCACGCACACGTATTTTATTCAAGGAAGCTAAATAACACTTGGCTTACAGGTTGATGCAGAATTCGACCTGCCAAGAATCGTTCCCTCGAACTCTTAAATGAAAGACTGGTGAGCATAGTGCTTTGAATCGGAATGTCTCGGGGTCGAATCACGGCGCAGACCATAATTTTATTCGTTTTGGTCCGCTGACAATACTCTAATGTATTCTAACAAATAATAAAACATAAAAACAGAGAGACATGTACATAAACAAGTTAAAAGACAGAAAATATGAGGAATATGTATTGCAAAAATGAAACGAATATGATTTTATTGATGACAGAGAAGATACCTGAAAGCGAAGACAGAGAAAGGTAATAATTTGAACAGAGTAAATTACCAAATTAATTTGTGTCATTTATATTATTTGTATTTAATATTAAGCCAACTTCCGTGGCGGAGTGGGTATCACAGCGCACTACAACGCCAGGTGTACCGGTTTCGAATCCCGCCCTTGTCCTAGGCATGTGTGTTCCTTGACAGAATCCCTTCGTCCATTTCATCATATTATCATTCATCCTCACCGCCGCGATTAGCCAAAAGTGGCAGAAAAGTAACGTAAAATAACAAAAATAAAAATGAAATCTTTAATTTTTGAACCATTATTATTTTTCGTTTTTTATTGCATCATACTGTACTGCGTTGTCGATCACCTTTGCTGTATGTGGTTGTAACAACTTTGCTTCTATTAACAAAGTAACTACGATGACAAGTATACATAAAGCAATGATAAAGTACTTGTCATTTAGTAAAATTCAACATCAGATAATCACTAATCACTAAAATTGGGTGGTCATACATATTCCTATGTTGTTGGAACTCAAATACTCTCTTCAGTGTTTCAAATCCAGAACTCACAATTACACCGAAACTCGCTGTAAATGGTAAGAAACTTCTGAGCTGGGACGAATTGAATAGAGAACACGGATTCAATCATCCCGAGTGGGGGATACTAAACGGCCTCGGAGGGATGGGCAGTGGCCACTTTAATTGAGACGAATGTTCCTGCTTGAAGGTGAGAGTCTATCTGGAACAGAGAGCTAAACCGTAGAGACTAGAGGAAATTAATTTTAGCTTAAAGATTTATATGTAAGTTACTCTAAGAGGTAAAATGTATTTGACAACATGTTTTCCAATCACGGTAAAATAAGAACACCGTGCCATGAAGACGCATTGTGAATGTAGATGGAGGATCCTACATATTGAACACATTGGCCATTGTGGAGGTGATGTGATCAACACCACGGTCCGGACGTCCAGGCTTGCCCACAGGCACCCATTTATTAGAGACTGGGCGGATTTCCAAAGTCGACAGTACCGTGAAAATTCCAATCTTAAATCATCCACGCCATACTGGTCTCCAGTGTGCAGTCAGATTCCGTATATATGTATACGCACATATGCACTCTGTGCAGCAGTCACGAAATATTCACAGGGTATACGCTTAGTTTCGTGAAACTTTACGTGGGGAATGTGATTCCAGTATATTTGGATTGCTTTCATTAACTATGTTACTGAATTTATTTAATAGAGATTTAGCGATGATATTTTGCAAATACAAAAAATATATGAAACAACTATTTTAATTGCTTTTATACATCAAAGCTACAGTACTCGAAAGTAGAAAGTCCTTGCATTGAAGCACAACGTATACACTATTAAGTAAAGTTAAGTTAAGTATGAGTAAGGGAAGACTGCAGCCCTGCATATAGCAATAGAGAGAGAGTGAGCGTTACTATTGCCCGCGTGCACCATATTGATTGATTGATTTGGTGTTTCAAGTCCACGTTATGCACAGTAAGGCTAATCGGGACTGGACCTAGAGCTTAGAGTGGGATCCGAACAACTATGTGCCTTCACCGGGTATCGAACCCGGGACCTCTTGATTACAGGGCGACGACGCTACCACTACGCCATCGGGGAGGACCGCTGTACCGTATTGATCGACTCAAGGTGCGCAATTTGGTGTCTACCGTCGTAGTCTTTGTTAAAAATAATTTATATTTTCAAGTTCGGATATACTACAACAATGTATGTAATGTCCTTTCACATGTGTAGAATTCGACCAAGACAAAAGTGTTCCATTTTCAATACGCAGTTTACATTAATATTATATTTCACTGTAATAAGTACGATACGTTTCTTTCGGTATGCTGGAGAGGTAAAGGGAAAATACTAAGACTGAGATGAAAGAAGAATTCGAAGGAAAAACACCCAACGTAGACGTGAAGATCTCTTCATTAATGACATCCTTCCTTTCAGGCATGAGGTCCTTTCTGTCACAAGATATCTGGTTTCACTGAGTTTTTCTCATTAGAAGAGGAAACATGGAGCCCTTTGATTATATATAGAACAGAGTATCATATTCTGGGAGGAAAGTATTACATTCCAAGAAAAATCACTCCTAACGGAAAATATAATTTGGAATAACTCGTATTGAATTTCTTATACTATACCTCATGAAAAGAACACCTTTGGAGTCCTTACTTTTCTTTGTCCTTTTCCCTTCTACTACTCTGTGTTACTCTGTGTATTTCTATTTTCCTCTCCAAATAAACATCCAGTTTTATTACGCAATGGGATTGCTTAAGACTTCATTTTACTCTGGTGGTGTCGGTTTGTTCATGAGCAAATGTCTTGGATTTAGATACTTGTCTAAATACCCATTAGTATGTATTAGGGGCGAGGAATTCACTAGTTCCTTACGATGTTCAGAATTATCATTTACTGGTATATCTGAATGGAATTTCATAAATGATGCATTAATTCCAATTGGCATACAGGGTGTCCCCAAATCATCAAACAGCAGTTCTGGTCATGGATGAATGCACTTGACGTCCTCTCGTACGCAGAAGTTCAAGCGCGTAGGTCGGTTATTATTATTATTGCACGCTTCAAGTTGCCACGAATCCAGGACCCTTTGATTACAAGGAGACAGCACAACAACTACGTCATCGGGAAGCACCTGTGCCCGCTCGTGTCAGCATCATGATGCGCTGGAAAGCCACCAATAGGTCCATAGTGCGTGACTTTTAAAACACCCTATGAATATACCGTCTGTGTGCGTTCAAGTGTGAAGTATATACATAAATGCATACATACAGACACAACCCTCTGTTGCGCCATGATATAAACACATACCGACCCAATTGCATGATTTCCTACATCCACAAATTACTGTTGCAACAGCTCTGACTAGTGCTTCCATGGAAGTTATGCAATTTCTAGTGCATTCATGTGTCTTATACTTGACTATCTGTATTGGAATATCTATTTCGAAATAAGTAAGAAAGTAATGAGGTAGAGTAACTCCTTTTCTTGTCTGCACACTTACTTAAACGAGCAGCAATGGAAATTTTAGTGTTAAGACATAACACCTAGGCAAGAATATGCAGAGTTGGTGTTTTTGGAACTTCTCATTAGAAGCGTGGTAGGAACAAAAGTAGGTTAAAACCTGAGAGTATAATATACCTCTTACCATTCCATCCACACATATCTCCGAGGGAATATCTAAATTACAACATTCCTCCTGGAACCCGGGAATAAATCCAGGAGGAAGAAACTTGGATGATGTGAACGAAAAAAGCAACACAGCTTTAATGAGTGAATTTCGTCTCCCCATAACCTGCTTTGGAGTACAGGGGTCAGGTGTGGAGGTGAACAAAAGTGGGGATCCACTACTGACAACAGCCTGCGGGAGTCCCCAGATAGAAGTCGACACTCTGTACGTGATGCGCGTTTAAAATGGAAATGCCGACATCGTGCTGGAACTTCCAACTCCAGTCAGTGGCAGTCATTTGTTTCCAGGTTTTCCTCCCGTCTTTGACTCAACTCTCTTACTCGTGTCTTGAATTTTTATCCGCCTCCTTGACTCGTGGGCGGGATCCTGGTCGCGATGGAGCTTTGTTGCGGGTAAACACGGTATCAGCGAATACATCACGGTTCGAGCTAAACAGGAATATATACTCGCGCAACTCCTCTTCTCAGGACGCAAGATGCTGATGGATGGAGAGAGAGAGAGAGAGAGAGAGAGAGTCTCTACGCCCGGAGAGAGATCTGTAACTCCAGATGACACAGTATTTCCAATATCCGAAAGCATGCAATATGCATGCACGCCATCGTATGTACCCATATATAAAGAGTGCAGTGTCTACCGTTCAGTATATATACGAGGCATTATCAAAAAGGGATCGTAATTCACCACGAAAAATCGTCCGTATTGGAATTCCAGTGACCCTCAAATCCTGTTGCTCTGCACTTGCACACTTACACTAAAGCAGCTGTTGCATTCGTCTTGATATCCTAGGGGGAAGTTCCTTGCTTTACTTCGTCATGAAAATAGGGAAACGGTCAAAAAGTACGCAGCTGCCAGATCTGGCTAGTAAGTCGGCTGCTGCACCAGCGAGAACTTATAGTTGCATGTCTACTCGAATTGCAACATTTTGTAGCCTCCTCTCACTCACCACTTAGGGGCACCACGTTACATTCCGGCGTGCAAGGTTGCCAGGTTCACACGTTTTCAGTTAGAGTCTCCGTATGAACATTGGCTTTCTTTGTGAGTGCCACTACATCAATTTCATTAGTCATCCTCATCGTCACGATTAGCCTGAAGTGGCGGAAAAGCTACGGTAAATAATGAAAATGGAGAGCAATTTTATTTATATTGTGTATTAGTTATCTGCTGTAAAGGAAGCTTAAAATCCGCTAATTGTAAGCCGAACTTCGTGGCAGAGTGGTCAGCACAACGTCCTACGACACGAGGGGTCTCGGGTTCGAATCCGGGCTGTTCTTTGTGAGTGCAAATTCATCAATGCCATCATCACTCATTATCACCGTCGCGATTAGTCTCAGCACCAGTTAGGGGGTCCCATGTTGTAATATGACGACGTAGTTTTAATAGGAGTCGCAAGAGAGTCTTCTCACTGCCCCTGGTCAAAAGCTGTAGAAAACGCTAAACAGAAAAGTCAAATTACACATGTTGCGTTTAACTTTGCGAGAGGAAGTGATAAAATTGTTCTGAATATTCAAGTTATTAGTTTGTACAAAGCAAGAGCAAAGCATAATGCTAAAATATTTTGAAACGGGTGCGATACGTTACGAAATTATTAAACAGTACGACACAGGCCGACATTTTATAGATTTTAAATTACACAGATGCATAGGTTCACAGAGCTGCCTTGAGTAAATGTGCCGCTGAAAATCACTGAACACATTTCCCTTCCTAGTTTAAAATAAATTTAACGTGCGAGCTTCATTATTCAATCGTTTTTTTTTTATCCTCGCTAATTCACGTCTTTTGAAGTGTCGCTCATGCAGTGACTCTTTGCCTATAGAGTATCCAGGGCAGGTGATAGGCTTGATTTTCTGAAAAACACGTCGTTGCAAGAGGATCAAGTTAAACGACCAAAGCACACACACGCACGCACGCACACACACACACACACACACTCCAGCATAAAGCTTTTGGCGAGCCCTGGGGCATTCATCTTTCCAGCATTTTTCCCTCTCCCGCGTATAATAGTTTTAGTTTTTTTTTCCTCGGAGCGTAGAGCGTCAACTGAGCGTTGCCATTTACGATCAGCCCATTGCTCCCCCCTCCTATCCGCTGCTTCCGCCAAATAGATGTCTCCCCCCTCCGCACCTACTGATTTTGCCCCAGAGGATTTTTTTTAGACGAATGGCTACTCTGTTTTCATTTGCGAGATTTTGTTTATCTAAAATTATCCGTGTTGAAGCCTGTGACAGAGGAAAATTGACCTTGTCATTAAATCATTAAAACACCTTCTAATGTTACATTAAATTATACTACTTTTCCACAGATTATCAAAATAATAGTAAGAACGAAGCAAGCTTGTTACATTATACAATCAGCGTGTTTATTAGTTTTCAACAAGGAAACTTTGCTCTTGACTGTACAAGCTTATGCAAATCACACTAACATTTTTCTTCATTCAGTTAAACTTCAGCAATATCTTTCTGTTTAACCCGTGCTTAAATTTTAACATTTAAAGATTAGGAACATACACAGCAGAGTAGTATTTGTAACATATATCCACGAATACTGTAGGATAGATTGTATGGACTACATTAGTAATGTAACGAAGATATTCTATCTTCATCCTTGTGAGTAGATAAGCCGAAATACCTTTTATTTCGCTGGGTTGCATACTTTTCAAGGATATAACTTCTTGTAGTGATTGATTTGCTTTATTTCACTTCGCTTTTTGTATCACTTTTGGCTAATTTGCGAAGATGAGGATGAGTGATGATACGATGAAATTGATGAATGGACACTCACTAATATCCATACCCAGGCCGGGGTTCGAACCGTCGTAGCGCGATGTGCTAACCACTTCCCTACGGGTGGCGGCTAACTTCTTGTAGTGCAAATAGCAATGGCAAATTAATAACGGTAGATAAGGAGAGACAGCGAGTGTGGGGAACTAACAAGTGTGCGCTGCTGCAAACGGCTGGTTGCTGAGGCCGCTTTTCTTCCTCCATGCACTCATGTCCCTCTCACGCTATCATTGATCGAACCCTCTCAAGTCCTTCTTGAGCAGAGGACTTGTATTTGTTCGTTTGCTCCAGAGATTCCCCGGACAGAGTGTATGTAGTACTGCAAATATGTCCTATATCATTCATGCAGTGAATGTACGGTTCAATACCGTCCCCACAACAAGTGTACCAGATTTCATATTATTCCAGGATGTAACGTTGCATGGAGCAAAACAATATTTACGGGGTAATGTAAATACTGGTTATAAGAAGAGGACCTTAAATTGTTGCATGGCTGTCCACATCCAACAAATGAGGAAAATCGATATTTTTATACCTTACTGTTATCTGTTGATTTCTGGCGGATAGATAGGGCACGAACCAATTAAATTCTTATTGCTGTATCTATAATATCAACGTCTCTATACAGATAAATAAATTGTTCCCATTGTTGTCGTTGCTGCTGCAGGAGATTGCCCGGAATCAGCTTGCTTGCTAATTTTGGCAGACTTCATAACTTTACTTCGAGATTAGAAATGTAAGTACGTTTAGTTCAGCAGAGATACAGGTAGTTTTCTGTTTTTTACATACATATTGTGCACTAGTGGACACTTATGATTGTAACAACCATTCAGTAAATTTGTTGCAAGCCAGAAATATCTGTGACTGTATAGTCATGGACATTGCCGGGTTGTGATGGATACATTGACGTTCAATAGAATCGTTACAACCCGGCAATGTCCGTGACGTACATATGGTGGTATGCTTCATCAAGGTTCTTGGATGTGGTATCGTTGTCGCCTTATGATCAAGGGGTCCTGGGTCTGATACCCGGAGGAGACACACAGTGATTCAGATCCCACATTAAGCTCTAGGTACAGCCCCGATTAGCGTGTCGGTGCATAAAGTGGACTTAGAACTAAAACAAACAAACAAGATTATTGAAGATATTTCATATATTTATTTCCTATCCTGCACATTGCAACATATGGTGAAAGCATGTGGACTGATGTGAAAGTACAGTTTAATTGCTTTGGTTTATTTTACTTCACATTTCCGCCATGATGAAATTGATGAAGGGACGCTCACAAGGAACATTCATATCCAGGCCGGGATTCGAACCCGCGACCCCTGGCGTTGTTGCGCACTGTGCTAGACATTCCGTCACGGAGGCCGGTAGTAGAGATAGTGCCTGTCACAATCACAATCCCGGCCATTTGTATAGATGGTGTGATCAGCACCATGCTCCGATGCCTTAATCTTCTAGGGTACTCATTTATTTGCGGCTGAGTGAACTCCAGAACTGATCCTTGCGGTCATAGTGCTGAAAAGTCCTCCACGTGAAATCGCCCACCTCCGAACTCAAACCTGGGTCTCCTCATGTCAATCAGTCACCCTTCCGATTGGACCACTGTGACTGATTCCATATATGTAGTACAACAAAATTATGTAATTCATTTTCTTTTTATTCTGTATCAGTTTGGACAAGGAAATATAGTTTAGGAAAGTTATGGAATTTTTTTGGCCATATGAGGAACTAATTGCAACAAATCAAACCAACTGCATCTATTGTAAAAAAAATGTGACGAATCCAATTTTGAAGCGCCTCCCACTCTCCGACCTGTACGTTTGCCGCCATCTTGAAAAATGGCGTAAAAAATTCGCCTTGAAAATTAAAATATATAATATCTCGAAAACGGTGCATTGTACACAAATGGTGAAAATAACCGAAATAAAAGAGCAGCAGATTTGCTAAATTATGGTGTATTTTTGATATAGCTACCTTAAATCTTCACCGAATTAGAAAGCTCCAAATATTTCATTATTTTTTAGGAATTAGCGTAAAAGTTGGTTTCCGACACAAACAGCATATTAGAATAGTTTTGTACGTATCTAAAGCCTTAGGTTACAAGCCTAGAATATTTTGAGTGTATGATGAAGTCATTGTTCTATCCGAGATTCCATCATGGGCCTTGACGCGTTGTCCCGCGCAATTTTGGTACTATTTACTTTGATGTAAACCAGAAGTTCATTGAAAAGGTTGGAACCCATTTGTATCTTATTCGCGAAGGACCAATAGGAAGAGACATGTACAATTTTCTTCCAACATCTTTGAAAGAGGACAGATAAGAGTATGGACCCACAATTTATAGTTTCCACCCTCTGGGCCGCACTCCACTTCAATTTCTCCAAGCTCCTTCTCACTTGGGAACCGGCTCACGTGGGTCACAGATACAGGAAGGGGGAAGAAAAGCACACGGTTTGTAGTTAGCTGAGTATAAATTTTACATCCCCCTTTGGAAGTTCTTCCCTTCTAGATATTGACATACGCGTCAAACCTCCTGCTCTTACCAGGAGCGATACAGGGAAACAGGGAGGGGAAGAGGGGGCTCCTGTGCACCTGTGGCAGAGGAGTGTCTCCCATTTCATATTGATCCGATATCGAAGTATTGTGAATTGAAGGCGGAGACGCGGTCTTCGGCTTCCAATGTTTTCTTTCGGAGTGTTCTCTGCGTCTCTCTGGATTTGCCTCTGGCGCTGGTGAAGGAATGCTGCTGTATCCTAAGATACTTGTGGCAGCGTAATATAAAGATGTTTACTAGTGAAGTTTTGAAAGTACATCATTAATCAGTCATTTTCGATACTGGATGTTATTTTAAGATGGGACAAGCCATCTGAATTTTGAATTTGAATTTCTGTTTGAAGTCCACTTTATCCACAGACTTGGTGGCCCTACGTATTTTCTTATTCCATTTCCACTTGGATAAATTCTATTCTACTAATTAATTATCTAACAGTAAATAAAACTTATAATATTAGCCACTAATTGGGACTGGACATACAGTTGAAAGTGCGATATTAGAATAATTTAATCAAGACGACTTAGATGGGCAGGCCATGTGGCACGAATGGGAGAGAAAAGAAGAGTTTACAGGATCGTTGTTGGCAAGCCTGATGGTAAGAGACCTGTATGAAGGTCAAGTTTAAATTGGAGGGATAGCGCTGAGACGGACCTAAAGGAAATCTGTAACAATGGAAAAGATTGGAATGATCTTGCCCAGGATAGGGACAGATGGAAGGCTTGTGTTGCTGCAGCCATTAACCTTCGGGCTTATGAAGGCTACAGAGTTAGTTAGTTAGAATGTGATAACTGTCATGTGAAAGCATGATGATCCCGGAACTGTATACTAATACTGAATTACATATTTTAATTAAAGAAGCATGGCCCTTTTCATAAGTATGAACAGTTCCAGAATAATATCTACCTTACTGGTCAAAATTTACATATCAGTCAAGAGCAATATGCTGTACATTGTTTTAAAGGAGTACATGTTTAGGTTGCGAATATACAATAATGTGTTTTAAACTAAACTTTTTCTGTAAAAATTACCTCAACAATTACTATTCCACTCACTTTGATTCAGATATGAACCAGATTCACAAGTTGCCTTGAAATTTGTATCTATGTAGTGCTGGCAGAATATACTAATTGAAGAAATTTTGCTATGCAAAATGAAAGACTACTACTTGTAAATCCCCTATGTTATATGTTTCATTATATGTCTCATGAATCATAAACAAAGAAATTAAATATAAATTATAATGCTTAGAAAGCGTCAGTCTCTTACCTCTAGAATTGTTCATATACCTTAAACTTACACCCTTCTCCGTACACAATACTTTGAATTGTCTCCTTCCTGCCTCTGTTATGGAGTTGTTAGCATAACACTCTATGACGTACGTTTTGATCCCTGGCATTGTGTGTGTCTCATGGTTTTCATCAGTTTCCCAGTTTCATCTTCATCGCCACGATTAACCCAAGAGATAGTATGGAGTGTTTAGCAGAACGCTCCACGAAGTAAGTTTCGATTCCTGGGCATGGCTGTAATATTGTGTTTACACCATAATCCTATTGCTACGACGCCGGCGGTCCCGGGTACGAATCTCGACCTGAGCATGGGTGTTCTATGTGAGTGTCCCTTCATCAATTTCATCATATCATGACTCATACTCATCTTAGCGATTAGCTAATTAGAAAGCGAAGTAAAATAAACCAACTCAATCAGTGAATCAAATCCATCATCCTTTCAATCAGCTCGTCGTTCATCCTCATAGCCACTATTAACCCAAGAGATAGGAAAGCAGCGTAAAATAAACTGAATAGAAACAAATATGTGAAAGACTCGTCTCCTATTAGAGAGATCATTAAAGATCATTAAGTCTCCTATTAGATAGATCATTAAAGATCATTAAGTCCCCATTTTCTTGAATTCCAACTCTGGTAATAATGATACTCCACATTCATCCATATTGGAACTGCAGGCCTCTTTGCATAAGATCTTATAGAGACCCTACCAATGCCTTTATTTGAAATCCACGCTTGAATAACACTACCGTACCCTTTAGTTCATTATCCTTTTTCCTGCATGAGCAGGCGTACCCCAAGGGAGACTTTTATTTCATAAGAATATTATGTGATACTCCCTGTTCGATGATACGGTGGTAATTGCAGTACTTGTGACCTCAAAAGATACCATGAAACCCTAGAGGGCGTGTGTCGTCAAAGTTCCTCTTCTGTCGCTTACTCTTTCAGAGTTTCACAAGGCTTTGTGCCCTTTGAAATTCGATACTGGTTTTCGTTACAAAGACACAAATTATCGCCTTTGAAAATGTTATTGCATTTTAGCAATTCTTTAGTTCCTTGCAGGACTTTTTCGTAGCAATTACCTTCCTCGACTTTACAAGAAATGGGTTGCTCTAGAATTTGTTTACTTTTTAACTTTATTTTTCAAAAGTCCCAACGTGGGTATTTAGTGTTCGTTATTTGATTTTTATAAGATGATTTCATAAGGGAAAACAATTTCTTTAAAGCATTTTAAAAAAGATTTACTTAAATTTAATTCAGAGGATAGAGCCTGTAATGTTTGTTTTGAGACATATTTTGCATTGTCTGCACGTTTATTTTTTTTTAAATTAATCACCCTAACGAATTATTGGAAGAGTCTACTTAACATAAGGGTGATTGAACACCGAAGCGGCATCTGTTGTCGCGTGTACTACTTGAGCATTTCACCAATGGGATGCAGGTTTGTGGTGCCTAACGTACCGCTACTGTTGATTGGTTCGTTCACAACTGACATGCGCCGTGTGTCCTTTGTTACTTTGATGTGGAATCTCCATAATATTTAAACACATTTCTTACATTTGTGAATACTGTTTTACTTGTTATCACTTGCAAATTAGTTGTACGCTCTTATACGTTACATTTCTTTAGTGTTTCATATACTATGGAAGGTGTGTCCATGAGATGCAACGTTCCCCTCTTCCCGCGCAATCCTCAGTATAATATCAAGCGAGCCAATAAGGGAAATCGAATATCCGAAGCTTCTTCGCTACTTGATTTACGACTTATTACGTCATAACATTTTGGTGGGATGAAAATGAAGTTATGCTTCATAGTCATCCTTTCATGTAACAAGCTGTTTTTTTTAAAAAAAATGTTTTGCTGCTCTAATATCGTCATGCTTTTTTAATGTGTTTTGCTGCACACAAACCAAACTTAAGGCACATATTGCGCTTGTGTTTGATGAACATATTTATTTATTTATTTACCTTCAACAGAGACAAGTCTCCAATACACAACACAAAGCCAGTTTTCATATCGCTGTAATGATCTGAAGTATCAGCTAAAGCCAGAATAAAACAAAATCGAAATTTGTTTCCTCTAAGATTTCTTAAACCCTTTTCTAGTGAATTGTGGAATGGATATTTATTCAGCAAGAGCAGTTTTCAGACATTGTTTCCCCTTTGTATCTGTTTATCAAACTTACTGGAGCAATTTGACTGCGTGGAGAATAATTAATACACACCTTAAGACGAAAACATTGTCACCTATTGTATGCTTATATGTGCAATGTTTCTCAAGTTCTGAATCTAAAAACTAAACGTTTTCCATACCCCCAGATTTTTATGAAACCTTCATCGCTTCCAGCTACAAGGTCATTGGACCTGCGCAACAGATGTCCGGAACGCTTCTGCCCCACGCAGCTCTTTCCAACTTTCTCATTTATATTTTGGAATTGTAAGATAGAGGTCACTTTGGTTCAGGGTTGAACAATATTATAGAAGTTGAGTAGATAAACTAGTAATGAAATACATCATTTCTTTTCGCAGTATTACTTTTTGAATTAGTTGGATGATACTTTATAATTCGGAGTAGTTCACGAAATGCCGGTGAGGTGGCAGTATCGCATCGCAATACATATTTGTTTCCAATAGTATACTAGATTAATTTCGCACGTTTCAAGGAGAGATTAAAGCCAGTCAAACTGCATGTGTGGTGGGTCTGGGTGGCCAGCGTAAAGTGCTACGAAGTCAATGTTTTCAGATTCGATTCCTATGCAAAGAATGGGTTGTGCTTGCCTCATCATTCATTGCATCAGTTCATCTGTAATCCTTATTACTGGTGCTTGGTGTTCCTGGTCATCCCTCTCGCCGAGAAGAAGTAATCTTAACTCGGCTTCGAATTGTACATATCCTTCTCACACATGGTCACTTGCTGCAAGGGCTGGACCCTCCAATGGGTAGTGTCTGTAATATCATTTTAAGTGTTCGACATATTATTATTTAATGTACCGATTTTGCTTTCATCAAACTGACTATTATTCTCTGTTATCATCCCTGGTGCGAGATGACAATGTTTTAACAAAGGGTTTTAGCTTCTTTAGCTTTTTGAGAATAGCTGGTCTCTTCCGTTGTCTGTTAGTATATGTTTAGTGCATTCTTACCTTTCAATGTGTTGTGTCTGTCCTGTGCAGGTCCCTTTACAAGCTTGCCCTTTTAATTTTTCACAAGGGACATTTTACGCCCCTTTCTTAACTCTCACGTAAGAATTTTAGAACTGAAGTGTGCAAATTGTACATACTGGCCGATGCGCCCAGAAGTTTTCAATCTATCATCCACATCGCTCCGATTAATCCAAGAGGTAGAAAAGCGACGTCAAATAACAGAAATAGTTACATGTTTGTGTGTAGCTTGCTAATCCAAGATTTAGGCCTAAAGTTTGTGTCATAACACGCTATATTAAACCGCTATATTACTATGACGGTTGAATTTATTACTCAATAGTCCCTTGACTTCAATTCAAGCAAAGTTTCACATTATTAAGAAACTACAGTAATTTTAAATACCATCACCAAGCTGGGAATTAAATTAAAACATTCCTCTCATTCTAAATGGACAAGAAATGTTTCATGGTTCCATAACTCAGACAGATGGTGCGTAGTAGCAACTGCCAGATACCTCCCTAATGGACAGGGTATGGCCTGGAAACTAGGGTCATGATCACACATATGTGAAATAGTGTGTGAATGCATGTTGTACATTACAGCATCCTGTTCGAGAAAAGTCATTATTCCCTTTGTGTCGAGCGTGTGTGTGCGTAACAGAGAGGGAGGACTATGGGGGAGATAGAGCGTGTGCGAGAGAGAGTAATGGGCACTAACGAGAGGGCACTATTCCACGCACGTCCCTGATAAAACCGGTGACTAATTGACTGTGTCCGTGGGTCTTTGAACATAACGGTGCGAAATATTTAATGTGAGTAAGTGCCAGGGGCGGGAAAAGATGTACAGTAGGTTGAAACGAAAGAAAATATTTAAAAAGAAAAAAAAGAATTCTAATAGTGCGGGAAAGTTGTCTTTTGATGTAAGAACGACCAAAATAAAATTTGATGGTAATCGGAGCATGTCTTGAGGTGCCTAAGTACGATAAAGTTTCATAAATTTGAATTTTGTTTGCTCTATTTCAACCTTTTTCTCTAGTTTCTTATTTGCGCTATAAAAGCCCAAATCAAAAAAGTTAGTACTATTTATACCTTTTTATTAATAGAACAAACATTTGGGGGGGGTTAAATTTGTGGTTAGAATAAAAAAAATATTATTAAAATATTAAATTTAAAACCCAAAAAAAAACTTTGTTCTATTAATAAAAAGGCATAAAAAGCACGAACTTTTTGATTTGGGCTTTTATAGCGCAAATAAGAAACTAGAGAAAAAGTTTGAAATAGACCAAACAAAATTCAAATTTATGAAACTTTATCGTACTTAGAGGGCTGCATAGTCTGCCTTTTACCTACCCACTGCCCGCTTGCTCGCGAGGACAGGTATACCTGCTCGCCTGCCCACGGCAACGAGTCGACTTGCGTCTTTACCCGGGTTCTTGGTCTTCAAGGCGCTCTGCGCTTACAAGGTAACTGGGCATTCAACAAGACCCGGGCGCCTGCAAAACCTGCTGGAAGGAAACAGCCCTCCGGCAGCGTGTCGCTCCAGGTGTTTCATCACCACGTGGACGGCTGCAGCCAGTGTTGCCTACTTACGTAGCTCCTAAATCCTACGAAGTCCTAGGAGGCTCTCTGCTTTAAGGAGAATTTACAGTATATACTTAGTGATTTCAGTTCATTGTAAGCAGTTTTTATCTTATTGCCAGGAAATGCACGCAGTATTACAGCTTCATTTATCTAAATGAATGATCGAGCAAACAAAAATCTCCTCACTGAAAACTAATTGTTTTTCATTGCATGGTGCCTTAACCAGGCACGCAGTGGCGCAACCAGAGGGGGGGCAAGTGGCATTGCTCACAACCTTAGACGAAAATTAAGTCTAGCGGAGGGGTCAGGGTGGGGGTCAAACATTAAAGCACAAGAAAAAACAGGCTAGCAGAATTAAAGAGTAGCAGGGCTAAAGGGTACTCAAGATGGAATTAAATTTCATATTTTTCTTGCATTTTCCTTCCAGACGGCCAAGGGCACCTGCAGAGGGGGAATGGAGGGGTAACTGCAACCCCTTGATTTCAAATTTTATGAAAGTAGAAATATATTATAAAATATTATACAATCTCATCAAGTTCAATGCCGTAGCAAAGGGGTAGCGGGAGACGGTCATGAGCGTCGAACGATCTAAGTGAGAAAAGTTTTAAAACAGGGAATGCTATGGCGGCCCGTGATATTATTTGCTATTAATGTTGGTTTGTTACGAGTTGGATGAATTGATTATGTAATACGTCGCTCCATGTGAAAAGAAAATATTGTAGATGGAAATTTTACATGCCATATGTATGTACATTCGGAATGCATTTATCATGCACTTTCTTTCTTTCAAAAACAGTTTGTGTGCTTGTTTTCCATTATTAACTAATGTGAAAATGACGTGTTGAAAAAAAAAATTTCCAATCCTGTTTCAACACAAATGCGTGAGAACCGACTTCTACCCCCTTTTTGCATGATTTATGAGGATAATCATGCCTTTCATGCTACTTTATTACTATTATTGTGATTGTTGTTGTTGGCACGTTTATCCAAGTACTTGCCCCCCCCCCACCCCAAACGAGGGTAACGGCAATGCCCCTGGCTGGCTACGGCCCTGGTGTTCGCAGTAGAACAGTGTGTTGTTCGACTCGCGACCTCAGCGTCGAACGTGACATGTTTCAGTCCTGCCCTATATCACTATATATACGTATATTGGTTGTTTACGACATATACTTATGGATCCTGTGCCACGGAAAACCTATTTCAATGTGTGTGTGTGGGGGGGGGGTAGCAACAGTCGTAAATCTCATTTCATTGGTGATGTGGCTTACGAAGCTTTGAGTTCCCTTTTTTAAGTAGTGAAAATCTAGTGCAGTTGGCAACACTGCAGAACGGTGTGGGTCCGGTGCCGTTTCTACTCGAAGCAACTACGTCATGCAGAGGGAGGGGTCTGCAGTTGATGGAAAGAACGAACTGAGACCTACTAGGTATCGTAAGACTGCGGGTACCCGGCGGGTCTACAATGCCTGCCAGGAACGATCTGGGCAGGTGGGCATACAAGCTGCTCAAGTGAGGGTGTTGCGCAGGTTGCATGGTATTTTAGGAGCGATGTCTCGCGAACGGGTCTGCTCCAGGTCTTGTGCAGGCCTCTGATCGTACTTGCGGCACCTCAAGACATGCTCCGATTACCATCAAATTTCATTTTGGTCGTTTTTACATCAAAAGACAACTTTTCCGCACTATTAGAATTTTTTTTTTCGTTCCACCCTAATGTACAGTCACCTGCAATAAAAATGGTACACCTAGATTCTGAAATACGAGCTTCCCTGCAAGGCGTTTTGTGTGTTGCCTAACTCTACGGCGATTTTTATAGCAAATTTTCAATGGCAACTTCTACATAACGCCTTGCAAGGAAGCGAGTATTACAGGATCTAGGTTTTCCATTTCATTTTGCCGGTGACTGTACAAATAGTGGCTCTCCAAGTTCCGCGTTGCGGTGTTTTGTTACTGAAGACGCAATTGCTTTGGGGGTGCAAGGGGTGAACTTCTGGCAAGGCACCCAAAAGCCAACCTCTTTCCCACGTAGTACACCTTCTGTAGGCTAACGAGGCTCTGGCGTCTTTACCTACAGCCAATATTAGGGCTGTGTGTTGTCCTGTGTTGGTCCTTGTGAGTGCTGAGTGTCCCTTTACAGCCTCAGCTTTCCACCTATTTAGTGATATTTAATCCTCACAGACAGTTGAACTTTAGTTCATGTTTGATATTGAAATTTTTAACCGATATTTTATTTTATCGTTAGGACTCTTTCTGTGCTCTATTGTGATTTCATTAAGGGTTTATTGCCGAATGAAGTGATGATCAAAAATTACTTTATGTGCTTAATTGTCTATAATATAAAAATCAATCAATTAATTGCTTTGAAAGCTTTGTACCGATTTAATATGGCTTACGTTCCTTGAAACATAATACCAATTATTTAAAATACGTTTTCGAAGTTCTGAGTCGCGTGAGTACTTCAATTTATATTATTTTACGTCCTGTTTAAACCTCTTTAGTTAGTAGCGACTGTGTGGTTCACCTTTTGCGGGAATCTGTGGCGTAAGGCTGCCCATAACGGTAGAAAATGGGAGAAAGCGAATGAGTGGAGCAAAGCAGTTCTGCAAGGGGCTGCTAGAACAGCCGCAGTTTCCACTCTAGGCACTCACTTCTCTCTCACGCGTTCATTGGTCGAACACTCTCGAGTCACTACCTGCGCAGAGGACTTGTTGTCGTTTCCTTGCTCCAGAGATTCCCGGAGTGTAGTGATGATGGCAGAAACACATACCTGAGCAGGGTTCGAACCTGGAAACTGACTTCGTGGTTGACAGCTCCGTCACCGTAGTCGAGGCTTCCATGCTTTCACAATCCATGTAGCTGATTTGTAGATGTACATTGATAATAATAAATAGTAATATGTATTGGTACTAATTAATATGAATTATTTTTCACGGGTAACCTTATTTGAGTTTTCTCCCAGGGAGAATTCACGTAGAATCGAAAAGCTACACCTGTAGCTTGGGAACAAACCAATTAACAGCAATGTTTCAAACGGTAGCGGCATGGCAGGCCACACAAGCCTGCGTTCGATTGGTGAAAGTCTCAAGCGGCAACTGTCGCCTGTCGCTTCAGTGTGAATTCTCTCTTACATCCACTTTATACATAGATAGGCTAATCGGAACCGGACCTACTGTTTTGATTACGACACAAACCAGTATGTGTCTGCAGCAGGTATTGGATCCGGAACCCCTTGATTGCTAGGCAACGACCTTACGGTGACCTTGTTACTCCTTGATTGGAAATGGGACATTTTACAATTCATATTAGCAAATATTTCAATACTCAGAAACATACTCATTGACATGGCCTTCGCATTGATAGGGCGTTAAATACTCATTTAGCTACCGACGGTGTACGTTGAGCTATTGCTTTGGTAATTTGGAAGTTAATGTTTCTTACTTAATTTCCCTGTTGAATATGCCACCCGCTTTGCATGCAATTACGCTGTAGCATGACAAAAAACATCACTTACGCATAATCCGCTATATGAGGGCCTAAATTGAATACCTAGCAAAACGACATTCATTCACGGACACTGTCATGTATGATCGAAGACACACCAATTACAGGGGGATCACATTCGTTAAAACGCATTGTTACCTTGTCTTCTGCAACATACATTTTCGGTCCGTGCGGCCTAAATATCGATCTGGAATATTCCTCATTGTATTCCCTACAAAGCCACTGTCGGTGGTGGTAAACCACACCTGTTACTCACGCAGTATTTATGGAACTAATTTCGATATTGATGTATGCGCTTGTGCGTTGCAGAATATTTGCTGGGCTGTTACCAGCGGAATTTCAGATAATAATTCCCCTTCAGGAGGCCAGAGACAAATATGGGGGGATAAATATCCCAGTGCGCCATTTGTCGCTACGAGAGTCGCTTAAAATTATGCTTTTGAGTGGCGCGGTTTTGAGTTACGGTGGGCGTTTGTCGTCTGGAAACCTGATCGACGAGTCTTTGTCCAGTAACCTGCTCCATTTTGCATACGAATAATAATCATGAAATGAAATGGATGGTGGAACCGTTTGCTGTCAATGGTCACAAGCTATGTATGTATTTATTATATGTATGCTCTCCCTGTCTCTGTACGGATTTGTGGGTGTACCTTATCTTCAATCAAATATATCTATTCGGCAGCTACTTAGCTAATCCTACCTAATCTTGCTTCATTTTTGTACTCCGTTCTAAATTTTTCTCGAACTTCTGTTCTTTCCACAAAAAATCTAAGTTTTCACTTTGCCACGTTTCTTATAATGACATGGCTTAGACACTCGTATTGTTTACCTATTCAAATTCCGCCGACTTTCGGGCTCTCAACCGGGTTCGAATCCCGACTAGAGCGTAGGTGTTCATCGATTTCATCTAATTATCGCTCATCCTCTCGTTTAGCCAAAAGTGTCAGTAAAACGATTATAAATACAAACGATACGGGAAAAGTACCAAAATACCAAAAACATCGTATTAATACAAACACGTACTCTATTCCTGATTTATTATGACTCCTTATAATGTGCTAAAGTACTTTGTACTTTCTTGTACTTTCAGTGTACACAAATTTTATTTCGTTTTGTCTATGAAATTGCATGAGTTAGTGGAGATATGTACAAACAAGCTATCCTCCTTGATTTCTAGGTTCTAAATCTAGTAGAAACTCTAATTTCCATGATTAGTGGTGAGAACATAGTGCGCTGTCTTAAATAATTTCCATGATTAGTGGTGAACATAGTGAGCTGTCTTAAATAACTTCCATGATTAGTGGTGAGAACATAGTGCGCTGTCTTAAATAATTTCCATGATTAGTGGTGAGAACATAGTGCGCTGTCTTAAATAATTTCCATGATTAGTGGTGAGAACATAGTGCGCTGTCTTAAATAATTTCCATGATTAGTGGTGAACATAGTGAGCTGTCTTAAATAACTTCCATGATTAGTGGTGAGAACATAGTGCGCTGTCTTAAATAATTTCCATGATTAGTGGTGAGAACATAGTGCGCTGTCTTAAATAATTTCCATGATTAGTGAGCCTCCTGATGGCGCAGTGGTAGCGTCGTCGCCTTGTAATCAAGGGGTCCCGGGTTCGATTCCCGGTGGATGCTCATAGTGGTTCGGATTCCACTTTAAACTGTAGGTCCAGTCCCGATTAGCCTTACTGTGCATAAAGTGGACTTAAAACACCAACTCCATCAAACCATGATTAGTGGTGAGAACATAGTACGCTGTCTTAAATAATTTCCATGATTATTATTTAATTTTGTTGGTAACACCATGTAGTTGTTGTTGAGTTGGTGTTTTAACTCCACTTTATGCACAGTATGGCTAATCGGGACTGGACCTACAGTTTAAAGTGGGATCCGAACAACTTGTGCCTCCACCGGGTATCGAACCCGGAACCCCTTGATTACAAGGCAAGGACGCTACCACTGCGCCATCGGAGAGGCTCGTAACACCATGTACCGTATGCAAGTTTTGTATAGTAAACAAATATGAGAAAATTGTTCCGAAGAATCGAGCTCGTAAATCAAACTTATCTCATTTAACATCGATGCAAAAACATAAAGGTCGATTAAAGATTCTTACGCGTCGTAGCACCCCCTCCCCTCCCCCTTTCCCCGACTTTCACATCCTCTCTTTTTGATTCTTATCGACTTTTTCCTTCGCCAGTTTGCACGCCGAATATCTGTGTTTATATTATCTTTCCTCACGCTTGCTGTACCCCGTCTCCGCCTCCAGAGGAACGGAGAAATGGGCCTCATCCGAGTAGATCACCGGCTTGTTTACTTTGTAGCTCGGTATGGTAACTTAGCGCTCGAATGGTGGCGAATACGGCTGCCTGTATCAAACACACCAGCGGAAGGCCGGTAATTATAATTTGCGTTTCCGTGTTTGGATAGCAAGATATCTGGATCGTCTGCGTGGTCCAGTAGCAGTTTGTGGGTTATCTGATCTCTCCCGCGCGCTCATTTCACTCCCACTCTTCCCTGGGATGGGGCGAGGATTTCTCTCCCTCCTCCACACACCCCTCCCCCTTCTCTTGAAGTAATGTATCCGTCTGGTGGAAGGGGGTGTGGGTATCATCCCCCACAGAAGATTGAACCTTGCTCGTGCGAGAGAGACAGAACTGTTGCTTAGTTCGTGTGTGCTAACAGGTGGATGCAGTGATTTCGTTCCTTTCTCGCTTCTGTCTGTTGCATGGGTTGTTACAGCTCGTAGTTTTTCATGTTCCTCGCTTCTTTTGCGATATTCCCGATTTTTATACATTAGTCACGTGTTTTAATGTGACTCTGTGTGCGCTGGTGTATGTGCTTAGCTGATCCTAATCTTGCTTCTCTCCCGTACAGTTCTTCATTTGATTACTCCGCTCAATTTCTTTCTCGAGCGTTATTCTTCCCACAAAAATTCTATACTCTGTCCCAGCTAACTGTGAAGCAGGCAAACGAAAGCAAGTCTCTGCGCAAGTAGTGATGCGAGACGGCTCCACCAATGAACACGTAAGAGGAGTGAGGGAAAGCGAATATACAACTTTTCCGCAATGTCTGGAGTAGCGACGCGCAGAGGCGAAAGCTTGTGGGCGGGGCCAGGCTAGGTGGAGAAGGGTGCGATTGGCTAGTCGAGTCTACCTCTCCCGCGCGCTCCTCTCCCCTCCGCGCGTTCATTGGACGAGGCAAACACCCGCAACGTGCGCCCAGGACGAGTTCGCGTTCTCTTACTTCAGACATTCCGGAAAAGGAGTATAGTTACCAGCCTTCCCAGCAGCGTGTACTCCTTCGCTCTGGCCACTCGATCTCCTTCGCTTCTCTGACGCTATGCGCAGCCTTGCTCCACAGATAGCTGGGACATGGTATAAGTGTTTATTTTGCCACGTTTCTTATAATGCCATGTCTTAGACACTTAACATTGCTTACGTACTCAATTCCGACTGCTCGACCGACTTTCGGACTCTCAAACGAAGTTCTAAGTTCGATTCCAGACACGGGTATAGATGTTTACCGATTTGATCTAATCATCATTCATCCCCATCGCCCCGATTAGCCAAAAGTGGCAGAAAGGCGACGCTAAGATCCAAAAAATATAAATTGAAACACTTACTTAATTCCTGATTTATCTTGTTTCCTTATAATTTGCAAAACACTCGTTATTATTCATTCTTATTGCCCTCTTATTTAGGTCTTCGTTCGCGATCCCGTTTGACAACACTCTTTATCCTATAGATTTCTTATTCACACCATGAAACTTTATTTTCCTTATGTGTTCATTTTCTTTGCTTACATTACATTTCTTACAGCACTTACAATTAGATTTTGCTTATCTTCCTATAATCACTGATTGTAAAAGTGTGGTTTAGACATTATTATTATCTACTACTAAGTAAAAATAAAGTTACCGCAGGACATTGAAAAATGGCATGAAGACATAGAGATGGATGTGATGGTAGAAGCCCATACATTCACAACCTCGCCATTTGTGGAGGTGATGTGATAAACACCACGCTCCGGATGCCTTCACCTCCCCGGGGTGTGTCTAGTAGGTACAAAGTTTTTAGAGGCTGGTTGAACTACAGAACAGCTAGGGAAATTGGCGGGAAAATATACACCTGAAATCACTCACCCCGGAAATTGAACCAAGGTGTCCCACATGACAGCCAGACGCCGTACATCTGGACCGCCGGTATATTATACTAGTGCATTGTAAATGAACAGGAATATAAAACCACAAATTTATTGAGCAATGATTGAATAACCGTAAAAATCATTGGGTTAATGAAGAAATATGAGCAATTTAAGTTACTACGAAGGACTGAATCCCAAGGAAATTGTAACGAAGATGGTGGAAACAGGAAATTAGTAAGATGAAAAGTGGATCCGTGGATAATATTTACCAAGTAATAAGTAATGAGAGGTTACAAGAAAGAACGCAATGTCAACTAAGTACCAAAGTGAAAAAAATAGTCACAAAAAAGTAAACTCGAATGGAATTCAAAGAAGCAGAATAATCGAGAAGAATTAAATGGAGAGAAATAAAAGGACTGGGAAAAACAGCACTGCTTATGGAATGAACGGTAAGAAAATTTGGACAAAGAAGAATAACTGCAGGAATAACGATAAAACCAAAGTGAGCATCAGCGAAGAAAATTGAACTGAAAGGAATAACTGCAAGAATAACGATAAATCCAAAGTGAACATCAGCGAAGAAAATTTGAACAGGAAGGAATAACTGCAGGAATAAAGATAAAACCAAAGTGAACATAAGCGAAGAAAATTTGAACAGAAAGGAATAACTGCAGGAATAACGATAAAACCAAAGTGAACATAAGCGAAGAAAATTTGAACATAAAGGAATAACGATAAAACCAAAGTGAGCATCAGCGAAGAAAATTTGAACTGAAAGGAATAACTGCAGGAATAACGACAGAACAGAAGGGAATGACAGCGCCAAGAACAAAAGCAAAGCAAGTAAATACTTCACGGCGACGCTAGTCTGAGTGCAAGGGGCGAATATTGACCACGAATTGCCAAAGCTTGTTATCTATGGCTCAACAACAGACCGGACCCTCTTCTTTCTCCACTTAGTATGATTCACCGAGGTGGGGGGGAATCTGGCAGCCAAGGCCCCTCCACAAATTAGAACAGGAGGGTGCCCAGATTTCGAAGGCGGATAACCCACATTGCGTGTAAGCAAGGAAATTCAAGCCGGAAGTTGCGAGTTGGCAACCCACGTGACGTGGAGGGCGCATTGCTGCGGTCAGCTGCACTCGGGCTGCGTCCATGGAAATTAAGATTTCCTGGTCCCAAGATTATCTGCACGCTCTTGTCATGTTGTCGGCGGAGGGATTCGGAGAAAACTTTCAGGGTTCTCTCTAGCCTTCGTTTCTCGTATGTGCCTGTTATATATCTATCCTTCAGGAGGTGACCTGGATACCTTTTTTTCTCTCCCCTCATCCTGCCAAGCCGGGGGAAAAAAAGACTGAAAAAAATCTTTTCATGAACACGCAAAAGCAAGTCATGTAATAGCAGGCGGAATTGTGGCTAGCATAAAATCCTCTGGTCATCTATTTACAACTGACAGCTATGATGGATGGTTTATGCCTTGCATTCATTTCGGAAGGATTTTACCCACACCAATCTAGTTCGGCGGTCAGAGTGTTGTAGATTAACCCTTGTTGTATGTTGTTGCTGGCCTATATTGAGGCATATCCCCCTCCCCTACTTCCACATAGGATTTACTAAGATCTTTCATATCATTTGTTACTGCCCCGGTTCTTTGTGCGTTTCTCTGTGAGGCTGAAAGGTGGCAGTGCACGGTGTTTTTTGTTCCATGACAGAAGTGATGGCTTTATTCTGTAGGTAAAATCAGTGTGAGAAAGGACAAGAATTCTGTTGTGCTGAATTACGTAAGAATAACATAAGGAAATTTAGTATACAGTCGCCTAGCTAGAACTCGGCACCATAGCTTTTCTACTGAAGCTACCTCTATCGTTAGGAAGGATTTTTTTATTGATTGATTGATTGATTGAATGAATTGGTTTATTGTATTTCGGTTTTTATGCCACTTTTGACTAATTTGCGAGGATGGGTGATGATGTGATGAAATTGATGATTGGACACTCACAAACGTCCATGCCCATGCCAGGATTGGAACCCGGGCCTGGCGTCGCAGCGCGATGTGCTAACCACTCCGCCACGGAGGCTGGCTGGAAGGAGTTTTGTTTTATTTCTCATATTATTGTTTCATTTGTCTCGTGCCTGCACCAAATTCCCTATTTGGAGAATGTTGCTACAAGTGCTTTTAGGGGTTAAAAGTCAGTAGAGGGTCTTTAATTTTTTATGTTTAATTTTCGGTTTTAAACAGATTTAGGATTCAAGTTACGTGAAATTAAAGCAGACCATCGTGTTTGTCTAGAAATTCTAGCCCATATTTATATGCCACATGCCCACCTTTCTACTTAAATTGAAGATGGCGGACTTCAATATGACCACATGTTGTTGGCAATATACTCTATCTGGTTTCTTCCCTTCCCTGCATCATGTTTCGGTATGTTGTTTTCGTGTTTCATTAGCGATATTTTTCTCCATACTAATGGACCACCCTGTATTTTAGTTAGTATTTATTATAGCATACGACCAACTGTTATTTTATTGTTTTTATTGTATTGATTGCATACTGAATCTTACATTATTTTATTCATATTTTGTATTGATTCTAACGTTAGATGTAGATTTGGTGTAAGTGATAAAGAGCTTTAAACTTGTATGCAAGTTTAAAACTGTTGGCGGATATTCTTTCAGTTTTAAATCTTTGGGTCTCTAATACTCTCAGCTATGACTACTATTGAATGTGTTTTGAAGTTTAGATGACAAAATCTGCTGAGGTTTTATACAGTGGTGCAATATTTCGTTTCATTAGACCCCCTGAAGCAGAATATTTTCCCTCTTTATCAGATGTGTATCAGGAGGATTGCAATCAATTTTTGAACCACAAACATTTTAACACAAATTCAAATGAGCAGAATCAGCATTCAACATATTTCGTCTGTTTTCTGAATCCATTTCGTTGTTTTCTTTTGGGGGGGCGATCGGAAACATATCTGTATTTAACTCATTGACTTTAACTGATGCCGTACGTTATTAATAGCATCGAATATAGCCCCTGCTTGATGATGAAACATACTCTCTCTCGCTCTCGCCCAGTGACATTTTTTTAGAATCCGCTGGACATGGTCCGTTAGCGATCCATACGATAGTGAAACACCCTATTCCGCGCTTGTACCCTGATGTGTGTATATGCATAAATCACTTTTGTTGGCAAAAATTCCATTTTGTGATAGCATCAGGGGCCCCCTGCCCGAAACATCGTTACGTCATGAAGAGGTATGACGCTGCTTTGCTAGCGGAAATCGAGCGAGAAGAGAAGAATTGACTTTTCCTCGTTCGTCGAGGCTAGCAGGAACTAGGGACACGCCCGCCATCTCTCGACGGTTCTCTGAAAATTGTTTTTTCGAGTGGTAGCCTTAAATGTAAGAGTTCTTTGACGCAGGCAGGCATTGCAGCGTATCAATATTTTATGTGTTCCTTGTTCTGAATTTACATTTGTTGTGCAAAACTAAATTTCTTTCAGTTAATATTTATTACGACATGATATTTCGTTTCGTGAATTTATTCCAATTTTGTATTGATACTAACGTGTCTCCTGAGTTCTATTTCAATTTTGTGTTGATTATACGGAGTGTCCGAAAAGTCACGCAACCCGGTGTTTACGACCGTATAACGGAATAGCGAAACGGAATGAGAAGAAACGCTTTCTGCCAAGAGAATGCCCTGTATATTGGGAAAATTTAGAGAGACAAACATATGTAAGAACATGCATGTTTTAATAACAAATAAGCAAAGTGTTGCCAAAGGCGGAAACAAAATATTTGCAAATCGTGTGTATTGACGCACAGAACCCATTGAGGTAAATTATCGCAACATTTCACAATACCAACGAACAATGTGGGTGGCCATCTAATGAATTTGACAGAAAAAGAACTTTGACGAAGTTTCAAAAACATTGCAGACGGGAATAAATGGGCTGTTCCAAAAATCGATGTTTTCACAATATTACGCAGGACACTGGCAACACTGTTGGTGTCACGTGTCACTAACAGATGTGTTTTACCTCAGGCTATCACACTAAGGCACTTTTAACGACAAAGGAGAAAGTTGGTTATTCTCGAACATATGCAATAAATTACATACACCTTGCAACCCTGAAATGTGGGTACAGAAGAACATGTATCAATTGTTATGTGTTCTGTACCTTAAGTGGTTGCTGTTTGTCGCGAACGGCATTCCAGATTGTGTCTACTTATGCTGACATCGTGTGTGTGTTTTCAAAATGCCATATTCTACACAGGAAAGAGTGTTTATTGTTGATGAATATATCCGAACATCGTCACATTCTAGCGTAAGATAAGCATTTAGGGATACCCACATTTCAGGGTTGCAAGGTGTATGTAATTTATTGCATATGTTCGAGAATAACCAACTTTCTCCTTTGTCGTTAAAAGTGCCTTAGTGTGATAGCCTGAGGTAAAACACATCTGTTAGTGACACGTGACACCAACAGTGTTGCCAGTGTCCCTCGTAATATTGTGAAAACATCGATTTTTGGAACAGCCCATTTATTCCCGTCTGCAATGTTTTTGAAACTTCGTCAAAGTTCTTTTTCTGTCAAATTCATTAGATGGCCATCCACATTGTTCGTTGGTATTGTGAAATGTTGCGATAATTTACCTCAATGGGTTCTGTGCATCAATACACACGATTTGCAAATATTTTGTTTCCGCCTTTGGCAACACTTTGCTTATTTGTTATTAAAACATGCATGTTCTTACATATGTTTGTCTCTAAATTTTCCCAATATACAGGGCATTCTCTTGGCAGAAAGCGTTTCTTCTCATTCCGTTTCGCTATTCCTTTATACGGTCGTAAACACCGGGTTGCGTGACTTTTCGGACACTCTGTACTTTGATGTAATAATTGTATTTCAATTTTGTTATTTATGCCACACTTAGCTAATCGCGACGCTGAAAATGATTGATGATGACATGAAATTGAGGAAGGGACACACGCAAACAACAGCCATGTCCAGTCTTGGATTCGAATCCTGGAACTCTGGGAGAAAATTATTTATTTCCTAGTGCTGAACACAGTATGATACTGAATAGAGCAGTGGGTCAATTGAAAGCTATATAATTGCACAGATAAGATATGAAATAATGTGAGCTATATACTTATATTTTATGATTTGTATGATATTTTAATAGGAACTTGTACTCCTCAATAAGATCTACCACTATATCTCTTAACTCTGTTCAAAGATGTCACGATTGATTTATTTCTCATGTTTCACACAGGTATTTTGTAAGCAATATTACTTTAAAAAAGTTTACTGTACAAAGTGTTATTAGTAGGGACGTGAAGTTTTAGTTTTAACTATAACACCGAAAAGTTGTGGAAAGGAAAATAAAGTGTATAAAATGTATTTTGGCAGGTAAAGGAGACAAGTTTCCGGTGTTTCGGAATCGCGAATTAACGCGAATTATGCAATTTTTTTCAGAATAACACCGAATTTTACACATCAACGTGAAAAACACCGCGAAATAAGCAATATTAGCTGGGGATAACCCTTCTTCTGATCAAAAAAGCGCTATTCTGTCATTTGTAGTCTATCTGGTGACAGTTCTATTCAAAAGAGATTGTGACGCAGTTTGGCAGTGACATACTGACAGTGTTTAACCTCGTACTGAAATGGAATTCGCTCGGGAGGAAAATTTCTTAGGAACGGGAACATTTTCAATGAGAAGCACCTTTTGTGTTTCGGAGGATTTGAGGCGTGTATGTGTGTGTACACAAAACAGTATTTCGAGGTCGCAGAGGGATTTTTTGACATTGTTATGAAAATGTGATGTGTATGATTGTGTTCAAAGATTGTGTTGCGTGTTATCATTTAATAAACATTTCATATTTAGTGTCTGATGAGATGAAATATTTTTCCAAAAGGAAGACATTTGGTCATTTCTCATAAAGGCAAGTCATATTTTTTTTGTTATTAAAACTAAAATTTGTCACAATTTTTTAGAACCAACACAATGTGAAAATCTTAAGTAAAAACAGTAAAAATGCATGTAAAAATAACACCTATTTTAAATTAATAACATCGAAATTTAGGGAAAAATGAAACGAAAACTTCACGTCTCTAGTTATTAGACTCTTTTATTTCGTTTAATGTACGTAAGTTGAGATGTAGGAGAATATGTTGTGTTGATGCAATTTTGTACTTGTTACATTGTAGTTTAATTTTTTAATGATTGTAAAACTGAAGTTGCTGCTATTAAGTTACTGTGGTGAAATTTCAACTTTTAACCTAGGGTGGTACTTCCGTACAACGTTATGTAAGCAAGAGAATTCCGTATTTTGGAAATTTCCGTGGTGGAATCTGGACCATGTGATATGAACCTACCTTGAATTTAGATCATTTCATAACATTCTATATTTTATTACCTAATTATTCAGTTCTGCATGTCCCCCACTACGGTAATTATGGCAGGTGGTAAACGTGTACCGCTACGTACACATTAAGTGTGTGATAAAGGTGCTTGAAGTGAGAACTTATAGTTGATATAAAAATTATTTCATCAGTCATCACATTATAATAAAGTAAAGAAGACATTCTAGAGAAAAGCATACTTGGTAATTCATTTCCTGATATCTTGCGTTGCCTTCATACACTTATGCATAAATGGGTGTTAAATGCAATGGCACTGATGAAACAAATCTTATTCTTACTAACATTTGACAAGCAACATTTCCGCCGCATTAGAAATTGTTTGGTATGCTATAGTTAACTGCATACATTTGATTTTTAATATTTTAATATATAATACATTTTTTTAAATAAAAGCCTTAGCAATAAGTTATGAAGTCAAGTCTATTGTTGAACTGAAATTAAAGTGCAGTAAGAAAGTATACCGTTAACACATGCTACTAACTAAATTGCTACTATTAATTCATATACATATTTATGTTTCTGCTTCTTACTATTATTTTGTTAATTTTTGTATTGTTCTGCTTTTGTTGTGTATGATTTTCTTTTGGTGTAAATTGACTCGTTAATTTCAGTCCGTGTGTATTTTCTGTTCCTTTCACAGGCCCAACTAAAATTTACTCAACCACGACATCAGCGCCAATTGTGGAGATTGCAACAACTAATCCAACTGGTAAGAGGGCAGTCTGAACATACTTGTACTGAAAGCCCATTCTCTAACCATGGTCTGCGGGTAAAAAGGAAATGGGGGTGGCTAAATTGTATAAAACACTATTTCCCTTCACTGCTATCCTATTGTGTAATTCGTATTGTAGTTAACAATCAAGTTATTAGCATTCTTGAGTCAAATCTTTACCACTAGAGGTGCTTTGGTCTCATTTCAATTTATTTTATTTATGGGTTGTGGCAGTACTCTTTGAAGTGTTATTGCGAAACACTAAAATCATTGTCATTACACTAGTTAATTGTCACTATTTGGAGCTCTCAATTATTCTCTTCAAGAAGACCCCAAACGTAATTTTATGCTCAATTTGCAATTGTTTCATCAATGAAACTGCAAGTATATTTGGGATATCGCTTATTGAAACTCCCAAGCTACGGACAATTCAGAGGAGAGCCTCCTGATGGCGTAATGGTAACGCCGTCGCGTTTTAATCAAGATTCTCAGGTTTGATACCCGGTGGAGGCATGTAATGTTTTGAATCCCACCAGTCTCGATTAGCCTATCTGTGCTTAAAGTGGACTTAAAACAACAACTCAAACTCAGTTCGGAGAAAACTTTGGAATTTGATGACAAATGTAAACCTAATGTAAATCCGAAAGAAACTTCCATTGAACTATGGTATGAACGTCTTATTGTTCCTCAAATGATTAAGTTCCACATTATATTTAAATCCACAAACATCTTATTAAAATATAACTACCGTACATTACAATCGATAACATTTCGTGTGAATTTTATCTCGAAATACGTATACATAAGCAAGTTATAAAGTTTTATATATACTGTAATCAGTTTCTAGTATATGAACGTTGATTAAGGCTTATGTAACGGGTTATATAATTACGTAACGACCTAAAGGCATGTTTAGCATGATATAAACGGATAGTTTATTGTTTTCTATGTGGTACATAAATAACCATAACCATACGAAAACCTGCCCAAAACACCCATATCAGACACATAACTATAATATATACTTATATACTTATAATATATACTTACATTTATAACGAATTATACAATATGAAAGCATCTACCCTTTACAAGGACATACTTTGCTCTAATATTAAGAATGAAATTGGTCTTTTAAACTATTTTCTTTCTTTTTATAACCAAATTTACCATTCTCATTGAAGTTTCAATTTCTCACCTACCTATATCGGCCTTTTGGCTTTATTTTCACTAATCTTTTCGATCGCCTATTAATCTCCAGGACTTACTTCTATGTAGCTATGGATACTCTATTGTTGGTGCTTACTTACTGCTATTAACAATGTGATGCTGGTGTTTATTTGTAAATAATAACTAATATTTTCTACTGGTTGGCTAATGCTTTTCTAAAACATATTTTATTTTGTTTGTTTTGCAGGGAGCTCCATAACATCTACGGGTAAGTGTTGCTAACATCATAACAACCGATAAATTATGCTTATTTCTTGAAACATGCATGACAAATGTTCTGCATGCCTTGTCGAACGTGCCTGTTGAAGCTTTGTGGTCAATTTATGTTTGATTAAGAATTTATTTCTTGAATTTTATGAAGTTTATTTGGATATATTAAATTGATTCTGCGCATAAAAACGACGAGGTAAATATGCATTTAGGAATTTATATTTTTTAAATATTGTTTACAAGCTTAAAAACCATGGTGTGTGAAGTGGAAAGATCTAACGAATCGTTCAAAAGTTTGATAATTAATTGTACTATTGAATAGAGAAGAGAATAGTGCCTTGAGGTGTAGATCGTGTGTCCCTGTGCCTGTTATCGGTGCTCCTTCAGGTAGAATTATATTTTGTATACTGCTGATTATATACTAAATACTACTTGCTTGTATTACAAATTATATGTAAGTAAGTTCACTTCTCTCTACCTGTGAAAGTCGTCAATGCGTATTGCGTGAAATGTGTTTTAGGAGCTATAAAATATAGGAATTAGAAAGATGATAGGTAAGTATTGATTTTAGAACTGTACGTAGGACATTACCTCCTTCATCTGATGGGGCGACAAAAGTTCTGATTGGTCTAACAGAATTTCAGATGGATCGGTATTAAATATACGTTTTAGTTCTATTGATGTGTCTTGAGTCAGGGATTAATTTGGTAAATTATATCGACATCTGAGGATATATAGGGTTTACATAAATGAAGTATACATTTTCGGATTGTAATATAAATAAAACTACACGTAAGAATCAATCAATTATATTTCTAAAATGCTTACCAACTGAGGAAGATGTATATAACATGGTCAGTAGATCTACACCTGCGCTTTGTTGATTTCACGGAGGATATGTTGACAAAAACATAGTTCTACCCATTTTACATGTTGAAACAATAATATTTGCCCATGACATACAATTCCCATATATCGTATTGCTGTTTTATTTTTTATTACAAAGGTTTAAAGGTTTTGGGTGAGTTATATATGTTATTGTATTATACGAAGGAGAGTCAAAGGAAATCTTAAAAGTCCAACAAAAATTACAGGACAGGCTGTAAACAGCTCAAATTTACATGAGGTATTGACTGTTATTTACACATCGACCTCAAGGCTACAACACTGATCAAGGGAGCTTCACAACACCATTTTTGTCATCTTTAAGTTTGCACCTTCTGTATACATATTCACCAGCAAAGAGCAATGGTTTCTTGCCCTCTGGAAGCCTGAAATACGGAAAATGAAAATTTAATGACTCTATGCATGCTTATCACTCCAGCAAGTTTACGAATAGAGGAGGAATTTCGACAATGGCCTCCGTCCGCACGCAGATGGGTGGAAAGACCTTCGCGGTGGCTCGTAAGTGACTGCACCTAGATTCCAAATATTCTTCTTCCTGATATACCCAGGCTCTAACCCAGACTTGAAAATATACGTTGATCAACAATAGGTCCATGCTATAATTCAGCAAACTTGTGCAACTCTACATGCAGATATGTTGTAGATAAAAACAAGGCAGATGGTTTTAATTTGAATGTCCCTTGTAAATTATCTGTAAAGTTCACTTCTCTCTACTCGTGAAAGTCGTATATATGTGTGTGTATATACGTATATAATATATATATATATATATATATATATATATATATATATATATATATATATATATATATATTATATTTGTATGTATGTATAATTTATTCAATCGGGAACTTGTTTATGGTATATTTAATATACCTCCAAGCTTGTTTTGTTTGGAGATTCATCATAGGTTCTTTACTTCTCGAGCAGACTACAGTAATGAGAACTTGCAAATGACATTATCTTAATACCAAAAGAAAAATCTAGAAAAACTGTCCATACTCGAATAAACCGCAACATATAACGTCAACTGGAATTAAAGTTTATCCATGTCGTTTCCTCAGTGTGTCATTATTCCTGACTCCTCATCACTATCTCTTCTTTCTCCATTATCCTTCTATTTCTTATGTGTAGGCACATGCCACACTGATTTTAAACTGTAGGTCCAATCCCGATTAGCCTATCTGTGCATAAAGTGGACTTAAAGAAACAAATCATGCAAACAAATGTATTTATTCTGCCGGCCTCCGTGGTGGAGTGGTTAGCACAGCTCGCTACCATGCCAGGGGTCCCGGATTCGAATCCCTTCAGTTTTATATCACTCATCCTTATCCTCATCTTTGCGATTAGCCAAAAGTAGATAGAACTAAACTAAACCAAATCAATTCTTTACTCATTTCCTAATCTGCCCACTTCTATCTTGCCCTGTATCTCTTCCTCATCTTCTGGTAGCCTCTTCTTTCTTTGTCCTCATGCGTCCTTACCGCCACTATCCTCCCTTCTATCCTTTCTCAGTATTTCTATTGCCCTGTTGCTCTGACTGCTGTGTCTTCTTGCTACACTAATAACAAACCTCATTGCTATTCCTGCATTGTAACCTTATTGTTTGAGCTTATTGATTGATCTGTTCACTTGACCTGTCTAACCACAGGAGGTGTAAATCTTTCCCTTTCCATGAAATAAAGGAAGGAGAGTGTAGCGATAGCTGAATAGGCGAAGATCATCGGCTGCCTAACGAGACCCTCTTGCTTTACTTTGCAGGATTGGAACGTTGTTGTTGAGGCTGGAGGATATTGATGGGGGAGAGGGGGGCGGAGGGAGTTTCTTTTTCCCAAAAGAAGTTCTCGCGTGACACGATTTAATGGAGACGAGCTCTCAAAACTACTGTCTCGTCACGTGGTCCTATTTTTAAGCGTGGAGAGATACAAGCCTCGTATTCGGGATCAATATCCCATGCACAACTCTACTCCTCCCAGTCTTTCTAAGAAAGAAGAGAGATAGCACAAAGCCGTTAGCAGAACCATACCGACGAAGATGAAAGGTGAATATTTTATGGCAAGAAGGTCCCCCCCTTTTTTTTTTTTTTTTTTTTCCACCACTTCTACCGCCAAAATGGTCCTGGTCGATTTAGTTGAGAGATGGTTTAAAGTTCTGAAGTTCAGAATGTGGATGTGTGATACGCTACAACTAGTGGAGAAAGTTAAGCTTTTTTTGAGGTTTGTCCGCAAAAAAGGTACAAAGAGAGTGGTGAAACGTATCTGTTCGACTATTCCCCGATAAAGCATTCGCTTAAGGAACAGAGATAGAGTAAAGCACATGCTCTCTTAGTGGAATATCTTGGGTCATTCGCAGCTGTTGGATCGCCAAATGTATCCCTGGTAATGTTGAACTGATAACCCTGAACTACTTCTGAAAGTTTGAAAAAAGCTAAGACCTTGCGATAAACCTAACAATGTTAGCTCCTGAAGACTTCTTCGAATCTCAAAACATGAAAAGAAAGTACCGCAAAAGAGGTCAGTTCTTGCTAAAGTGAAAGATGTATTATATTGTAGATCACCAGTTACGTTTCTCCAAGTAGCTTTCTTACACACAATGACGCCGGTGCTTAACAGGCCCCCATTTCGACCCTGTGATACTACGAAAGCTGTTTCTATCCTTTGGATATGCAACCACACATTACAAATTCATGATTACCACATTTTCTTTTATCGAACACCGTACGAATCCCTATAGTGCACTAACACGTAATTTCCAAATATAATGACACCTTAGAGTTTGTACACCGGTGAGAAAAACGTATGTAGTTTATCTTTAATGGCAAATTATCGAACAGAACAATCAAGATATGTACAGGTAATGGACAAAATAATATGAACACCTTGGTTTGCAAAGGCCTATATACGCCGTCGTGGAAAAGGAACAACACTCAGCAGAGTTTTCAACCATCTAGTGGCGATGAAAGCAAACATATCAGTCTATCACAAGCTGGTGTGAGAGTTGCATGCGGGCAGTCAGCTATCCGTCAAATGCAGGTATGTCCGACCTTTCAGATTTCAAAAGAGGCATGATCATAGGAGCCCGCCTGGCTGGAGCATCTGTGACAAAAACAGCTACACTTGTTGGTGTAGCACGGAGCACAGTGTCAACTGTTCTGACAGCCTACATACAACATGGAAAGACAACGTCTGCAAAGGAGAATAGTGGGCGAAAAACAAAGATATCCAACAGGGATCGACGTGTGTTGAAGCGAATAGTGACTCGAAAGCACAAGACAACACTGTCCCAGATAACGGCAGAGACGAACAATCACCTCCAGGACCCTGTATCAACGAAGACCATTCAAAGGGAGCTGCATTCTGTGAACATTCATGGCAGAGTTGCCATCCCCAAACCGTTGGTGACTCCACGTAATGCAGTGACACGAAGAAGGTGGTGCCAAGAGCACAAGAATTGGACACAGCAGCAATGGGAACATGTGCTATGGTCAGACGAATTGTCTTTCACATTATTTCAGACCACAGGACGTGTTTATGTGTGGATAACTCCTGCTGAAGCATTTGATATTGGCTGCTTAGTGCCTACCGTGAAACATGGTGGGGGTCTATGATGGTTTGGGGGGCTATATCTTGGAATGGTGTTGGCTCACTTGTCGTTCTGCGTGGGAGAATCAACGCAGAGAAGTACTGCACCATCCTGGGTGACCACCTCCATCCCATGCTTCAGACTTTGTTTCCCGATTCATGCCCTATCTTCCAAGATGATAACGCCCCTATTCACACTGCTAGGTGCGTTGATGCATGGTTTGATGAGCACAGTGATGAGGTAGAACATCTCATCTGGTGTCCACAGTCCCCCGATCTTAACATCATTGAGCCTTTGTGGGGTATTTTGGAGGCCAAAGTGCGTAATCGGTTTCCACCTCCAATGACACTTTCGGAACTTGAGACTGTTTTGTGCGAGGAGTGGCTACGTATTCCAGTTCATACTGTACAGGACCTTTATTTGTCTATCCCACGTAGGATACAAGCTGTCATTCAGGCAAGGGGAGGCACAACCCCCTACTAATACAAGTTTTCTGCAATTGCATTGGTGTTCATATTATTTTGTCCATTACCTGTATATGTGGTATGTAATACGCACACGATTTGATAGGCAATGAATAACTTTGCCGTGACTGTCTTTTTCCTGGAATTATAATTAATTAGTATGTTTGTCTGCCGTAAAATAAAATATATATGTTGCTCTATATGTGCTTCGTGGTTGCATACAGGCTGGATAAAATATGTTTGTTCGAGAGCTCGTAGCGACGAAACGAGACTGCAGGGAAGAAGAAGTGTTAGGAAAATGTCTACGTTTGAGCCATGGCCTATGCATCTGAGTGTCCTTTCATCAATCAGCATTCCTATTTATTGTCTAAAGAGGCAAAAAGTGACAAGATTCCTGTGACGTGGATTCAGAAATAAATTTTCACCTGGTTTCTGTGCCAGATACCACAAGGAACGAGGCCTCACCGATGCCGCAGTGGTAGCGTCGTCTCTTTGTAATCAAGTGGCCCGGGGTTCGATACCCGGTGGAGGCACATAGTGGTTCGGATCCCATTTTAAACTGTAGGTCCAGTCCCAATTAGCCTTACTGTGCATACAGTGTACTTAAAACACCAAATCCACCAACCAACCAACACAAGGAACGAAAATATAAAGTAGCGGTAATACGGTGCAAATATTGTCCTTCAATAAAATGATGAAGGAAAACAAAATATACTGAAGATGACAAGGCATATCTAGTGGTTTGTTTTGATCTTAAACTCTGTCTCAGGAATGTGGCCGCGCATAACGGTAGAGAATGGGAGAAAACAAGTGGGTGCGCACTGCTGCACAGGCCTAGTAGCTGCAGCCGCGTTTTCCCCTCCATGCACTCACTTCCCCTCTCACATGTTCATAGGTCGAGCGCTCTGGAGTCACTACTTGTGCAGAGACTTGTTCTTGTTCTTTGTTGAACCGTTACTTTTTTAACCGAACGCACCGTGCAGCTGTGAATTGTAAGAAACTCAATTCCTTCCTTAGTAACCACATTCGTCTCAGTTTAAAATCAATAAATCCATTGCCCTTATTAATTCACTAAACAATTTCTTAAGTCACCGATAAATAACTCAGTTGGAATCTCCGTAGGCGTCGTTTCATTAATGCGGCTTTTAACTTCCAAATTTTACCTCCACGTTTCTGCGGTCTGCAGAGACTACCCTTCCAGAGTCAAAGGTTGGAAACATTCCTCTTCCTTTCAGAGGACCGGGGGGCAAATCTGTACATCACCAGTGATTGCAACACGTTTCCTGGGCTCGGCGTAGAAGGAAGTTTAAATTAACTGTCTTCTGTTTTCCTTGAAACGAGAACCAAGGACTTTGAAGCATCTAAATTAGACCTTCTTCCCGTATTGGGTTTGGAAGCGTTCGTGTCACTTCATCGCCTGGGGCGCTATCTTGACAATCGTCGGTTTCAGAGGTAAGGAAACTCGTGGAATTTCTGAGACGAAAATTGATTCTAATCACCGCCCAAGTTCCCTTGGTTGGAATGTGTTAATTAATTTAAGATCTGTGACCTTAATTCGACTTGGTTCGAGTAACATTCGCGCCTTATTGAAAATTATAAGACCGGGTTTCCGAGGCCACTGAAGTTCCTGTTCGTTAAAAGGAATATTCTTGGTCGTTGATATGTGATACTTCATTGCGTACATGGAGAAGAGGTTATAAAACGCCACGAATCTAGAGATTGTATGTTTGAATCATGGATAAGGTGTGCACATTTCATTGTGTTCCCCCTTAATCTTCTTCATTTACCCTCTTCGTCGCGATTATCCAAAAATGCTAAATAAAGACTTACATTTTTGTAGTGTTCAGGACCTACACTCTACTGGGGCAAGCGAACAGAAATAAGTCATCTGCGCAAGTAGTGAGTCGAGGGAGCTCAATCAATGAGAGAGAGGGCCCTCCCGATGGTAGCGTCGCCGCCTTGTAATCAGGGGGTCCCGGGTTCGATACCCGGTGGAGGCATATAATGGTTCGGATCCCACTTGAAACTGTAGGTCCAGTCCCGATTAGCCTTACTGTGCATAAAGTGGACTTAAAACAGCAAATCAAACCAAACCAATGAGAGAGAGGGCAGCTACCAGCCCTTTACAGCAGCGCGGACTTATTTCCTTTGTCCACTCGCTTTCCCCCTTTCTATACCGTTATGCACTGGATTGCTCCACAGATTCCCGAGAAAACAGAGCGTAAAATACATCGTCAAGCTTTCCTGACAACGATTGACAAAGATATTATTTGAGTTACAATCTCTAATATTTTCATCTGTAAGAATATCCTTGCAAGGCAGTGATGTATCGCCTGGAGATACTCAATACTGTTGCATGATAATTGATACGTTACTATGATATCAGAGCTACAATATCCAGTGCAGATCTTAAATTATACCTTGACGATCGGTAGCTGACATAAGACCTTTTTCGAGAGATTTTCCTGCAACACACTATAATTGCACAATCATTGAAATCTTCCAGGCTTGCTCTATTTTATAATGCCTTTGCTTAGCTTAAATGGAAGCTGTGCGTTATCTTCAGTGCCTACCTTGCACTATTGCTATGAAAGGGAGACAAAAGTATCCAAACGAAGCAAATATGCCTCTCAAATGCGTCACTGGTTACTTGCCAAGAAAACTTTTTCCACGTACACAATTGTCATGGACACTACATTGAAGCATGCATCGGACGTCATTATTTTTAGATGAAAGGGAGACATGGAATACATTGTTTGACCAGAAATACACCAAAAAGTCCTCCTGATGGCGCAGTAGTAGCGTCGTCGCCTTGTAATCAAGGGGTCCCGGGTTCGATACCCGGTGGAGGCACATAGTGGTTCGGATCCCACTTTAAGCTGTAGGTCCAGTCCCGATTAGCCTTACTGTGCATAAAGTGCACGTAAAACCCCAACTCAAACAAACAAAAAAACAACGACCAGAAAGTCAAGTGGTGTAATCGATTTTCACCTATGTTTATTCGTTATACAGAGATAAAGTTACGAAATTTAGGAAATTGTCTGTTTCAGGTTATTTTGAAAAGTTACTGACGTAAAAGAAACGCAGTGAAATCACTCTTATGCCCTCCAAATATAGCTCCCGCGTCCTCAGCGCCACACAGTGACCTCAAGAATTTCCAACAACAAAGTCAGTTTGTTAATAGCCAGCTTTAGTGCAAATGAATCTAGTGATGAAAAGCCACACGGCGAGCTCTCTAAACAGCTACTGGAATCTTAAGCAATTAGTTTCGCTTGTAGAGTGGCCAAAAGACAACACTCGAAGCGTTACTTATAGAGTAACGATATTATCCATAGTTCCATTGTACGTCTTCTTCGTACTCTTCACAAGGAAAACCAATAGCATTCTTGAAATTTCCTCATCTGCTGATGAGTGACCATGGACCTTAATGATTCACAACATCTTCTTTCCATTTTATAAAGGTATAAATTGAAGACTGATCCATGTTTACTGTGTGATTCAAAACATTTCAAGTAACCAGTGACTTTACTGCCTTCGTTACGAAATGTAATGAGTATTTTCAGACTTTTGACTCATCCTGTACATAACTTCAGCCATGCATTCATTGACTTCCAACAAACAATTACACGATACAGGAGTAAACAAGCCGGTACTTGGTACTTTCAAGTAGCATTTCGACATCCATCCTCTCGTTGCGGTAAATTCGTTGAATAATGATTTAGAAGAAATATATGAACGAATATAGGCGGCCATATCCAGAGCATTGATATCAATGTTAAAAATAAGCCGCCCCCGTGGCGGAGTGCTAGCACATTGCGCTACGATGCTACGGGTCCCGGGTTCGAATCCTGGACTGGGCATGGATGTTTGTGAATGTTCCTTCATCAATTTAATCATATCACTCATCCTCATCTTCGCAAATTAGCCAAAAGTGCCACAAGAATTGAAGTAAAATAAAGCAAATCAATCAATCAGTGTGATATTTGAAGAAGCAAGCTACTGACATAACATATGGTTCAAACATTCCAAGAAATGATGAAGAAGTTCTCTCTGGATATCAGCCAGGTTATTTCCGGATATGCTTCCGAGCTTTCGAGAGCTAACCTCACTCTCATCTTCAGGGATTGAAGGATTGATTCTCCCTGAAGATGAGGGTGACGTTAGCTCTCGAAAGCTCGGAAGCCTATCCGGAAATCACCTGGCTGATATCCAGAGAGAACTTCTTCATCATTCTCCCCCAGGAAAGCTTCAAGAATTATTCCAAGAAAGGTTTCAAATTATTCCTCAGCAGCTTTAAATATCACGTTTTCAAGCTATTGGTAGCTCTTGTATAATGTGCAGATTTGTTATGTTAAAAAAATCTATTTTCACTTGTACTTGCTCAAATCGTCTTGCATTTCACAATGAAGAACTTGGTAAGGCCACGAGTATCAAAACAAGTCGATAGAGGGTTAAAAAAAGTAGCAATTTGTCTGTTAAGCTGTGCGAAAGAACGAACACTTCGATTCCACTTCCGGAGTTATTCTAGGCCCTTGGTAAATCTAGATACAAAGAAACAGAAGTGAAGTATTTCGTGTAGCCTCTATCTGTAATTGTTGAGGATTGCAAGGGAGGAGGAGTGACGTCTTCACCCCTTGCTTCTTCTGTCTGCAGAGAAGGACCTACAAGAACTAACCAAGGAGCTCTCTCGACTGACTGACTTCTAAAGTTCATACCCCTAAAAAGATAATTAAAAGGGGGGAGTCTTAATTAGTTCCCATTGAAAAATGGGGGAGGTTTGTGTTTATATATATATATATATATATATATATATATATATATATATACTGTTTTAGTTCTCCATTTTGTTGGGTGGAGTCTTGCCTCAGACCCTCATCCTATTTTTATAGTCCAACAAATATTTTTCTTTTGTAGAATTCTCTGAGAAATGTTTTAAAATCATTCAACAGCGTAACATAATCATCAGAAATATCGCTGGACTTCAACTACTACATTCCTTTCCAATGTAAAATAGCTCCAATCTTTTCCACTGTTAACTACACGCATGTACATAACAGAGTGAAACATTAGCAAAATATTGAGGTCAGTTTTCTGAACTACTACCTTGGATCTCCTTGAATGTCCAACTCATTATTTCTCCCCAGAATTTCCCAGTTTCGAGTCCTGACTTGGCCATGAATTCTGTTCTTGTATAATATTTGTTCCATTTAATCCACTTCATTTCTATCGTTGCCATTAACCAAAAATGTAGACAAACTTTACATAAGAAACGTTTCTATTTGAAGTTAATTGTAAACTTTTCCCATCGAGTACTAAAATATTGTAGAATTGTGAATATTATTAAATCGACTACCTCGGTGGTAAATATCTTATGTCGTTAATGATTACTTCAAGGTTATTAATTTTTACTGTTTTCAGTGGAATAACTGTCAAATGACACATTTTTTTTTTAAATTTAAAACTTTCAACACGACATCTGGTGACCTGCTTATTAGAAGATTACCTACAAATAAAGATATTTGTGTCAGCTGAAACGTCTAAAGTAACTTGAGACAGTGGGCAGTGTGCTAAGACTTTCATTTCAGTGATCGGTTTGAGACATTTGAAAGTTATTCTACTAAAGACAGTATTAGGTGTCATTCACGACAAACCACAGTGGCTCATATGGTAGCTTATGCCACAGGCTCTCGCAAACTTACATTACATGCATTGTGGCCAACTTGCTACAAGAAATGTGTCTAACGTTTACTGTTCAACATCAACTTTGAGGAAAGTGATTTCACATCTGATTGCATGTCTCTAAGATACATACGGAATTCCGATCTCCTGATTGGTTGGCTTTCGTCTTTGACGGTACATTGACCTACATAGGTTATAATCATGTTATTTTCATGGGACAAGCACAAAGGGTCTTATTTTAGATTGTAACCACATGCTTCCATCTTAAAGTAACTAGTTATGGAAATTTCCTCTTAGATGTGGAGAGTTAGTACCCTGCGTATGAAGGGAGGGTAGGCAATTTGTCTTGCAGTCAATGAGTAATGAATCTTTTGGGGCAAGAAGCAAGATACTTCCGTCTGAAGAATCAAAGGGCCGAAAGGTTTTGCTCGCCCATGTGAAACTACATGCAAAGGCCCTTCGAGACAGGATCGGGGGGGGGGCTGGAAGAAGGAGGTCGATTTGAAGAGATCGGAACGGGGCAAGTCGAGATTTACGCCATCTTGGCGATTGTAATTAACGAAATCGTCAAGAGAGGTCGTTAGTTGGGAGAGCCAAGATCCCGTAAATGGAATATAACCACGAATTAGAGTTTCAGGAGGGGGGCACTTATTAAGACCGTAAGGATGATCCAGACTTGGAAGTTTTGCGGGTTTGGGCTACGGGATGAGGGTATCAGGTGGGGGCGAGGGGGCTCACCATCACGCTTATTAGATAGCCGGCTTCACTTATCTGCTGGTGTTCTTGATCGCCTTTGCAGATAGTTTTCTTTTCCTTCCTTCGATCCTCTGTGATGTCCTTACTTTGCGAGCGGCTAATGGTTCTCTGTAGTTATTGTTGCTCTCCAACATTTTCTGTTGTATTTTATGATTGCAATATGCATTTGTCCTGTACATATATATGCAAAATTGTTAAGTAGAGGTCGAGATTTCTTCTATAACAGCCAAATATCCAGGAAAAGAGGCGAGAAGAACGTGGGATTGTAGATCAAATGCACACACATACTCACTCACCTGGCCTATCGCTGATAAAGCACCTTCATGGGCGTCAAATGAAGCCGGTCAGCCGTTTCAATCTTTCTCCCTCTTTCCACGTTTGCATATTTATTTTTCTTTCTTTCTGCATTTTTGTATTTAATTCTCCTTCTTTCCACGTTTCTATATACATTTTCATTTCTTTCTACGTTTCTATACTTTTCTTTTTTCTACGTCTCAATATTTATTTTCCTTCCTTTGTACGTTTCCATGTTTATTTTCCTTTCTTTCCACAGTTCTATATTCCCTTTACCTTTCCTCGGCTTTCTATATTTCTTTCTCTTTAGCAGTTTCTATATATATTTTCTTTTCTTTCTGCGTTTTAATATTTATTTTACTTTCTTTCCACTTTTCCCAACGTTTCTATATTTATCCCTCTTTCCACATTTCTATATTTATCCCCCTTCCAACTTTCTTTATTTATGTCTCTTTATTTCCCCGTTTCTATATTTCCTTCTCATTCTTTTCACATTTCAACAACACACTTCTTGTATCACTCACTAATAGAAGCGAAAAAGATATCCACGTAATTGCTCACTGACCTTATATACCAGGTAGGTACAGTCGTCGGCAATAAATATGGGAATCTTGCCTCGAAGTATGTTGTTATGTGGGTTGCCAAACTCTACGGCGGTGGCAAACATTGCCATTGAAAACTTGCTATTAAAATCCACTCATAGCTTTAGAGTTAGGCAACACACATGACGACGTGCAAGGCTCTTTGTCTTATTTTTATTGCCCGTGACTGTACACGATTTCCATGTCCCATGCCTTGTGCGTTAGGTAAGGTTTGGTATATCGTTTCTATCCTATCTTCTACAATATGTAGGTTCTACCATTCACCCCATTATGTCATGTTCTTGTTCAGGGTTACTTTGCCTCAAACTGCAAACAATGTTTTATAAATACAGAACATGCTTTCGTCTGAAACTTTATCAAGAATTTATATTGGTAAGGTCAGGTTACAGTTTATTTAACTGAATAAACACTTCGGAAGTGTTTCAAGAATAAATTTCAAATACAGTAAAACCTCGTTAATCCGGACTAATGGGGGGATAAGTTGACCAGTTGAACGAAAGTCCGAATTAACTTAAATAACCTAAAAGAACAGTTGAAAGTGCATTAAAATACCGTTTATGGCAACAAAACATATTTATTGTAGTGTATTTAAAGGGCATAAGCCTAAATACACTATACAGTGCAGTACAAAGTCTGCGGGAAACAGAATTGCATCAGTGGTTGACTGCCTTTTCTTTGGGAAGTTCTCTTGTTGACTTCTAGCCACATTCAAAACCTTGCATTCTGCTTTTTTTTCCTGTTACCTGTCCGGATTAAGCGAAGTCTGGCATATCGGGTTTCCCGATTAACGATTGATTGATTGATTGATTGATTTAGTTTATTTTACTTCGCGTTTTGTGCCTCTAGGCTAATTTGCGAAGATGGGGATGAGCGATGAAATGATGAAAAATTGATGAATGGACATTCACAAACAACCAAGCCCGACCGGGATTCGAACCCGGGACCCTTGGCGTCGCAGCGCGATGTGCTAACCACTCGGCCACAGGGTCGGGCCCCGATTAACGAGGTTTTACTGTACAATGTATGGGTAGTTGTTCTGACTAAAAATGCTATTGCCTGCCATTAAGTTTCCTGTGCGTGCATACTCGTATACCAATGTACCGATCGATTTTCTTAGCTTATTTTGCCAGTTGTGTGTACCATCCTTCGGAATATGTTAAATACTATGAATATCACGTATCCTTCCATACACACTACTGAGCTATGCAACACTCTCAGTGGAAACTACTGCCAGTCTCTGGTGTAGCATTCGTCTATAGCTGAAACAAGAATTGGAGTTATAAACTTTATGCCTTCATCTAGCATGTAGTCGCAGTGGGCTGGCACATGTTTTAGAAGTGGTGGACCACAATGCATCTTCCAGACTTTTAGACACGTTGGCTTCACAAGACAAAACACTTTTACAACTTCACGCAAAATGTTGTTCTCAGACGAAGAATTACTCTTGTATTCACAGAAGACGTATTATTCATACCAGAAGGTCTTCCTCTACCCAACTCTCTTTCCAACTTTCTTGTAATAAAGCAACCAGAAGATACGCCGACGCGTGTCATCTTCATTAAATATTATCTCGGCTCATATTCATACCTTTTGAATGAGTAAAATTTAATTTTTCCCCCTTCTGTCTTTTCCTTGGAGTTTTCCTTTGTGTTTTCGCCGAACCGTTTTCACAGTCTCCAGATGCTATTCTTCTTCCAGTCTCGCATGGAAGAGAATGCGTTGATGCGTAGGTTCAGCTTTATCTCAGATATGCTGAGAATGAACGTGTTCCTTTTCTCCTTTGATGTGCTCGCTCGTTTGAGGAATTATCTTAATTTTTAATTCATTATTCAACTTTCCTATCTTCATTTTTGGCTCTTCTTCCTTCTGTGTTTATCGTTCGCCGTATCTGTTCCGAAGGATTTGCACATCCCTTCACCATAACACTTCTAGATGAAGCGTATGGTTAGTTCCTTCAATGGGACAGACATCCTTGAATTCTCACAATCTAATTCAAATCTCTAATTTGCAGAGTTTTACCTGAAATACTGATCTGTGTTCCTAACATTTCTTTGCTCTTTGTCTTGTTGTTTGTCTATATCGCATCTCACCCTCTCATACTCTTTCATACATTTAACCGTCCCAGGTTCGATACCCGGTAAAGGCACAAATGGTTCGGATCCAACTTTCAACTGTAGGTCCAGTCCCGATTAGCCTTACTGTGCATAAGGTGGACTTAAAACACTAAATCAATCAATCAATCATACCATTTAACCGAGAAACAATTCCCTACAATAATGGAAGACGCAATTGTTGACGGATTCACCACTATATGGGAGTTTGATATGCAGTTCTGTTTCAAGTTCGCGTATGCACAGATAAGCTAATCGGGACTGGATCTACAGTTTAAGGTGGGATCCAATACTCTATGTTGCTGGACCCTGTGGCCGAGTGGTTAGCACATCGCGCTGCAACGCGGGTTCGAATCCCGCTCGGACTTGGTTGTTTGTGAATGTCCATTCATCAATTTCATGATTTCATCACTCATCCCCATCTTCGCAAATTAGCCAAGAGGGACAAAACGCGAAGTAAAATAAACTAAATCAATCAATCAATCAATACTCTATGTTAATGTACTGCGTATCGAACCTGGGGGCCCTTGTGTACAAGGAAATGACATTGCCACTGCGCCATCGGGAAGGCATGCTACCAGTTTAAGTTAATATTGTGCACAAACATGTTTAAGGCATATGAAGTATAATAGAAAGAACTTTAAAAATATGAAAAAATATAGAAACCTGGAAAGAAAGAGAAAGAATAATAGAAACGTGGAAATAAAGAGATAGAGAGAAACGTATAATCAAGGATAAAGAAAGAGATATCGAAAGAAAACTATAAACGTGAAAAGAAAGAGAAAGATAAAACATGGAAAAGATAGAGACATGTAAATAGACAAAGAATCAATGTTAGTATCCATTACCACATAAACAGAGCACCTGAAAGAAAATATTCGTACACCCTTCAGGCTCCCCAATACAAAATTCTTTGCTGACGCAAGTGATTATCACGTTGGTGATATTAACACAACCCATCAACACAGTTTTCTCCTCCACCCTGCTCTTTTTCACAACAAAATAGACAACAATGACGTGCTGTGGGATTGCAGAATTTCCTCTCTCTCTCTCTCTTCTCTCTCTGAGCATACAATGAGATAGCGGCTTATTCCTGCTCGCCGACAAAGAAACTTTACGCAGTGTTGAGCTTGTGGGCGGTTACCTAGGAAACGCTGATAGAGAATATGATTTTTCCAGATGTGTCTTGTAATGAGCCATGAGCGGTTAATCAATCTTTGTGTGAGGCGTACATGTCGAGATTGTATTTCGTGATTGTTGTAACCTCATTATTCTGCTTCGCTTTAAAGGGTAAGAACAGCGAACGTAGAAGAAGTGTTGTATTTGACTTAAAATTGGTTGGCCGTTATTGTTAGAAAGTAGATGTACTCTTAAACGTTTGCATGAGAAATATCTTATTTTTTTTAGTATGGACCTGACCAAAATATACATTACATATTCACTATACTTTTTGAAAAAGGGCCAAGTTTATTGTACGTTTCTCTAACATGGAAAATCCACGATGGCATTTCTGTTGCATCCCATCAAAATACAGGGTACGGCACAAGTACTTTGACACATGTTACATATTTTACTCTGTACTGTAAAGGCTATGGTAAAATTACACCACATCGGAAAAGCTGTAGTTCTGTTCATCAATTTCATCATATCATCCCTCATTCCCATCTTCGCGATTAGCCAAAAGTGGCAGAAAAGATAAGTAAAATAAACCATATCAATCAATCAAAATGTCCCCCATCACTATAGTTTTCTTACCTGCAGAGAAAAAACAAATGCCAGTGGCACAGTCTCTCTCTCTCTCTCTATTTTGCACCCGTGCGCTAGTTGAAAGAAAATGATTTCGAAAATTTTCGGGAGATGAATTGTCATGCAGCGTAACGCTGCATACACAAAAGGGCTTGATCTCACGAAAACTAGGGGAGATAGAAAAGTTGTTGTTACACATTAGAATTTAGAGTAAAAATATCTAATAGAAACATCGTCACTTCGACAATAATCGTGTTGGCCAGTGTTATTTCTTCTACCGCATTTTATATTCCTTCTTTCCCTTTCTCTCTCTCGCTAACTTTGTTTTTTCTCCCTCTCTCTCCATATTCTGTATTTTCTTTTTTCTTCCCGCTTTCTTTTATCTCTCATTTATTTAATTCTTTCGTTCTCTCCATGTTACTTTATTTTCCTGTCTGCTATCTTTAGTTTTCCCCATTCTCTCTCTCTCTGTTTTCCCCCTTTCTATCTCCCCCTCTCTCTCTCTATCTGTTTTTCCCCGTTCTCTCTCTCTCTGTTTTCCCCTGTTCTATCTCCCCTCTCTCTCTCTCTCTCTCTCTCTCTCTCTCTCTCTCTCTCTGTCTATGCTTTTCTTTAACCTTTCAATATTCTCGTTCTCAACGGTTCCAATCTTGAGTCCTGGCGCGCGCACTTCGTGATTGTCCTTTCATCAGATTCATGTGATTCATGCATACTCTTCGTTGTAATTAACCTAAAGCGATGTAAAATTAGCCAAATAACTAAACGAACAAATGTCTATACATACAACCCAACTTCTTGTTTTTGAGTCCTGCCTTACAAATATGTCTGCGCACATTAATAGATGATGGCTATATATTTTTTTTTCTGATTAAAGACTAGTTTTTTTTTTTAATTTTTTACCGAGAGCATAATAATCTGAGAATGAAATAAGCATTTATAACAAAATCTTCTCCCTTCTTCTGCATTACCAAGATAGTAAATTTTCTATGTAAGGGCCTGTACGCATAGTCTAGAGCATTCAAAGAAAGATAGAAGAAATGTATTGCAAAACATGTTGCTCGATAAGAAATTTCCCCAAAATCTTCCATTATCTCTTAATTAACATTAACATATTCAAGCGAATTTCCTTATAGCGAAATTACCTAGGCGAAAAGTACTCTTAACGGTTAATAAAGATTAAATCCAAATTTAAAAATGGTAATTCCCTCTTTTTTACTCTCCTGAAAACGAAAAAGAGTAATTTTCCTCGCATAGCATTTGACTGTTTATATAAGAGGGAGAAATTAAAATTGCATGGGGGCATAATGACTTTACGAAACAGGGAAGTTTCTTCCTGGCGAGTGGCCAACATCTGTGTACTCATCCCCTCTCCTTCTTCCTTGGGCTCAAGAGGTCAAAACGTTACCGGAAAAAAAAGGAACTGCAGTTTATGACAAGGGAGGATGTGGCAATTGTGTTTTTAATTTGCACGACGCCATATATTCTCATTACGCGAACGGAACTTTGCTAATGCGAGGGAAAGAGTAGGGGAATAGGAACAAAGTACTTTCCAGAAACCGTGAATGTTGAAGGTCGTCCATTTTTTTATTATTTTTTTTTTTAGCCTTTGCCTTTTATTTCTGCACCTGGCATACCCATATTCCTGAATATTTACGGCGTTGTACCGTAACACGTGTGCTTAGAATTTTCCGTAGTTAATCCTTTCACCAATCTTTTATCCTTCACATTCTCTCCCCCATTTTCACAAATGTGCAAAGGCAAAAGAATACGATTTCAGGATTTTCATTTCCAGCTTAAGCCAGCTAGGAAGTATATTATGGCTTTGGATGCTCCAGCCGTGTGGACGGAAAGGGCTCAAATATTTTTTTTAAAAAAAGGTGAATATCTTTCTGGAGACATCCTGAAGTAACTATTCCGTTTTCTCTTTCTGGAATACCCCTAAATAAACTCCATTGTGGCATGCAATTCCAATTTCTGGCTGTTGAATTTATGTTGCACGACATTTACGTACTCAGCATGTATACACAGCTAGCTTCCCCTCTACTCTTGCTGAAGCTACATCCCCTGCGCTGCTGTAACAATTATTTGTGAAGGTGTCGCAGATGACGTTATATTTTGGCGCTCTTCTGCTGTTACACGTGGCAACGTTGGAATTATTCACGCTTGAAATATCCAGTGAGAGGACGCAATTGTTTAAAAGTGCACTCGCAGTTTGCAGAATAGTTGGCCCCACAAGGAATTGAAAATTCTCTAACACGTCTGAGTTTGTACTTGCTTAATTAGCGGCAGGAAACCTGCACGATAACGATTTGTGTGCCTACTTTATATATTTATAAAGAGAGAAGAGACGGGGATGAAAGAAAGAAAGAGCGAAAAAGAATAAGAGAAAATATAGAAAAGAGGGAAATATAATGGAAAGAGAGAGAGAGAGACTACTTCACATATTTATAAAGAGAGTGAAGGAGAAAAGAAGAGGAGGTGAAAGATAGAAATAGAGAGAGATAAAGAGAAATAGAAAATATAGAAGAATGAGAAAGATTAACAAGAGAGAAACAGAGATAGTGAGAGAGACTACTTTATATATTTATACAGAGAAATATGAAAGAGAGAAGAGAAGGAGATGAAGAAAGAGAGAGAGAAATAAAAGAAGATATAAAAATAAATGGGAGAAAGAGAAAAGAAAAGAAACATTGAAAAAGAAAAAGAAAGAAAAGAGAGAGAGAGAGTACTTTATTTATTTGTTAAGAGAGGGAAAGAGAGAAGAGGAGGAGATGAAAGGAAAAGAGAAAATATAGAAGAGAAAAATATAGAAAAAGGAAAAGACAAAGGGGAGATAAAGATATATATATAGAGAGAGACAGAGAAAGAGGGAGAGAGAATGAAAGAGATCAAGAGAGAGAGAGAAGTAAAGAAAGAAGGGAAACGGATAGTAAACTGTGAGGAATAAGTTATCTTCCATATGGTTATACGTATTATTACACTGTATGTTGTATTGCCTTCGAAACAAAAATTCAATTGCTCACTTTTTTAATGAAATAATTAATATATACAATATATTTTAGCGAAAGTGCGGTGGTGACGGAAGGTTTGCAAAATGGGTCAATTACAAGACGCTTCTGCAATGTGTTGGCCTACTCGTACAAGTTATGCGTCTACACCAGCCTTTGGATATTACCCTTATTCTCGATACCACACCAAAGATAAGAGCACTAAAGATGGGAATAGAAACAAGATAGCAACGATGGCGAGGGTTTGTTTATAGGGGACCTGATGGAGTGTTTAGATGGGTGCCTTGAGAATAACGCGTTGAGTATAAGGAACGTGCTCTATAAACAACGAAGGGGTTGTGGCGTTTTTGAAGTACTCTGCTCCCAATTTTTATAAGAACCTTTAGCAAGGGGTGGCGAAAAAACATTACCTGGCATTGGCGCCGTCCGTAGGAGGCGCTATTTGCCACCATTACCGGCACCTGCCGTTCTTGGAGCCGTTTTGCAAGATTGAATTAGTTGAGGAGGACGTTCTCTGACGTCAGCCGTGTTTCTTTTTTGCCGTTCTTCTCTTTCCGGTGGTGCGTTACGCAAAGAAACTCAGCCAAGATGGAGGGAAGCGGAAATTCGTCGAACGGCGGCAAGATCTAGGGCGATGGGAAACATCGTGGAAATCTTAAGGCCTTGACGGTTTTTGCCAAATCAATTTCATTTGAAGCGAAGGCAACAAAATACAAAAAGTCCAACTGAACAGAATTAACGCAGTAGATATGAAAGCGAAAAGGTCTCAGCTGTGTTTAAAGAAGAACTGTGTATGAATTGAGCCGAAAAGTAACACCCAATTTCGACCAATTTTAAACTTCAAATATTCTGTGCAAAGTAATCCTTGGATAAATGATGTAGTTAGCAGCTGTTGCTACGAGAGCCTGGAAACTTTTGAATAATGTTTCAGGTTGCTTTCTATATTGTCCGACAGGTGTCATACAATTTCGTTATTCCACTATTCCTCGTCATGTGGATAAAGTGTATTCGTTTAATACACGGGGTTTTCAAGAGATATTATTCAATTTGTGGTAGAAAAAGTTACCATTACGCTTATAATGTTCTTTCAGTATATCTGAGCGTAGGAAACAACATATTGCTATGCTGTAAGACGAAAAACATATCGCAAGCTATGGTTTTGAGTTCAATCACCAAAGATTTCACCACAGCTTATGACACCAAGTGTATGAACTTGACTATTCGAGAATTTGTTTCCAAATAATTAGATGGCATTTCAGGACGTATCATTAATACCAAAATTAATAAAAGAAACGACTCCATATTAAATATTTTGCTCTTATACAGTCTTGATGCTTGTCTCTAGCTGATTACGTCATGTTCTAGCAGGTACTTAGCCAGGGGGGGCTGAAGCTCCCCCCGAAAACATACAAATATCTAATTTAAATAATGTTAGTGATAATTAATTTTACTTCCTTATGAGGATTAAACAACTTATAATAATTTGTGATATACTGAGAAATTTAGCTTCAGGGTTTCTACCCCGCTTTTTCACCTTTAGATGGCGGCTGCTGATAAGAGATGAGCCCTTCCCGAAATATAATCCTGGCTACGGGCCTGTGTTCTAGTCAATTCGACTGTCCGCAGTGTTTTTCTAGCCAGTCCTAAAGTTGTAGTCAATCCTTCTGCTAACAGTCATGTTCTTAGATCCATATGCCAACAATCATGTTCTAGTCAATCCTTTTATCAACAATCATGTTCTAGACAGTCTGCCTGTCAACTATTGTATACAATTTATATACAAGGGTTGGATAAAAAGTAATGGCAACACTGCTGTCCCGTGAAAGGGGCGAGTCACAGCGCCACAACCGTTTCGTGGTTAATAAAGGAATGTCAGGCGAGGAAGTATAGTGAGTGGGGTGCGATTGTATGTTATTCAGTCAAAAACAGCAGTGCTCTGAAGCAGAGGACGAGAGTGCAAGCGCCCTAACAATATGTTTAGGCAAGAAGAACAACGTCTCTTAGGCGGCAGGCGGTCAACGCAGCCTACTACTGCACCTTCTTGCAACACCACCTTCGTCTCGCATTAAGAAGGAAGCGACGGCACGTTCTGGCACGGTGTCCCATCATCCTGCTTGACAATGCAAAGTGTCACACTGCGAACACTGTGACGGCGCTCCTGCATAACTGGTAGTGGGAGGTACTGGAACATCCGCCGTATTCACCGGTATGAGACCGTGTGATTACGACCTTTTTGCCAAAATGAAGGAACCACTGGACGGGAAGCACTACGACACGCGCGAAGCCATCATACGTGCTATAGGGCGGTCACTGCGGGACATCGACAGAGATGGACGCGCTGACGGTGTACGACGCCTTCCATACGTGTGGTAGAAGGTCGTAGAGATGGGGGGCGATTATATTGAAGGAATGTAATACGTGCTCCTCTGCCAATACAGTCAAGTAGCAATTATACCAGTGTTGCCATTACTTTTTGTCCAAACCTTGTGTGTGTATATATATATATATATATATATATATATATATATATATATATATATATTAGGAAATGAGTGAAATTACTTTGAGGGTTCTATGGAATAACTTTCTAAACTTTGATGAGATCCTGTTTTGGATACAATATCAAGATTTTATTTAATGTTAGTCTACATTTATTAGTAACCAAATGTCTTTTCCGACCTCAAAATAAAGACAATGTGCATAGAACTTTGTGTCTATTGTTCCCTTGTACAGATTTGTGCATGCAGAATAATAATTATTGTTCACTAAAAATTATCTTGATGGAGCTAGAGGGAAGGGTTGCTGACTTGAAATTTTACAACAAATACAAAAATAAACTTCGCAACGTGCATCTGTAATATTCTAACCTGAGGTTGTGGTAAAGTCAATTTCTCTCACCCCACCACAGAGCTGAAGTTCCCAGTCAGCCTTTGTGAGGCCTTCAAAAGGGATGCTGAGCCCTAACAGAGGTTTCTCTTTGAAGGCAAATGCCATTCTTGACAGCAGCAGTTGGAAAGATTCATCCATTTCAGTTGGTAAAGGGCCCCGAGGGTCTTCCTACAGTAGCCTCATTACCTTACCCTTAGGTGGGACAGTGGTTGGCTTTCGCTCCTTTATGAGTCCCTGGAATGAGGAAAACATGGCACAGCTGTGCTCAATGGAAGTCATTTTGGAATTAATGCGCACTATTCACGTGGTCGGTGCACTTCGCAAGTAATACAGTATATGTCTTGCAAAGTTAGAAAGAAGTAACTTTCTTAAGTAGATTCTGAACTCTTATTAGAGGTTGATTAGGAACTAACTCAAATTGTTATTTAATGAATGTAGGTGGCAAAATGAATCAGTTAAGGAAACTAGATGTAAATACTCCTCAGATATTAACATGTGGCAGAAACATTTATGTGGGTAGTAGATTTGAACTTTGGTCAGATTTAGAAAGAGACAACTTTATTTATGCAGATTGCAATTGAACTCTTGCCAGATAGTGATTTAGAAGGAAACAAAATGCTGTATGCAGGTTATATTCGAACTCTTGTCAAGTTAGAAAGATGCAACGTTTCTTACGCGAAGTATAATTGAAGATACTGAGACGGACAAGGATAAGCCGTATATTTCGAACTTATACGAAACACAGACTTTTAAAGTTAAACATAATTAACAGATCTGAGTTTACACTCGAAATTTCTTATGACAATCATACTTCGTAGTCTAAGTCAACGAAATAAATTTGTGTCGATAATGTATGTGACTTATTTCCATGCCATTTCATTTTTAAATACTTTACACGGCCCTTGTGAAAATAAATGTGACTCGGCACTATCTTCAGCAGACCTCTTCAATTGAACTCTTGTCTTATATTGATTTTGAAAGAGCAACGTTTTTTGTACAAAGTAAAATTGGAATCTCGTCACATACTGACTTAGAAATAAATAACTTTCCAACATTTAAAAAAATATATTATCTATGTCTGCAGCGACTTGATACAAGTTTATTTCCGTTTCCGTGTAACGTTTTGTTTCACCAGTCGAGTTTCCATGTTAAGGTAGCGGTTTCTATGCTAGCCAAAGAGTGAAAATTTCTGAAGTATGTTTTCAGCCACAGCAATTCACAGCATTTTGGGATACACTGGTAATATTCCCTTTTGAATATTAAGCCTTCCGCTTCTTTTACTCCACAATCTTCACATTCTGTTCCAGCTTGCATCTCTATTCTTTTGCAGAAACAGAAAAGCACCCTCTCCAGTTCGCTTCTTCCGTCGCATTTACGGGAATAAATTCGGAGAAAAATGCTAGGCCGGAGCTATGGATATTGTTCCTAAGGGACGTCCTACATGCGAAGAAGATGGCACGGCTGTGTCATGTGACACGGGCAAAATATCGGCCTCCATTCTTTACACAGTCTCTCTCGCACATTGCTCTCGTGGAGTTGTTTTTCTTTTTCTCTATTCCCCTGCCCCAATCTCCCCCCCTTTTCCCCAACTCAGGGTCATCACTCTCATATACCTTCCCTCCCTTCTATTTTTCTGAAACAAGGGGACGCTGTTAGATACTGCCGCCGAAATAATTTTTTGTGGCTCCGTCCCTCGCAGCGTTCCCTTCCCGCCCTACCGTCCCCAAATCACCCTTACGATATTATAGCATGGAGATAATTGCCGTCCTCGCTGATGCTGGTAGTGGATTAAGTAATTGTACATTGTATTTATCCTTCGCCTAAGTGTGGAAATTGCTGGGATATTAGTTTTGTAGGTACCTCAGACCGTATCAGTGTGAGTAAATGCTGATGACTGCTGAGACGTAAAAGGTATTCATACGAGTATATTGGAGAAGCGAGTAAGGCACCGTACTTGTAACAATCACATTATTCAAGCTGGCGGAGACATATAGACTTGCTTAGGCTTTTCCCTCTATATATATATATATATACAATGAATATTTATGTATATGGTTGGATGTATATATGTTTCTTTCCTGTAGTACTTCACTTATTATCTTGTGTGTATAAATGTGTTTGTGTTTATATGTAATCTACACTCTTATATGTTTATTATTTGAATTATGTAAGCTTTCATGTAATTGGAGATTCTCTCTGTAGAAAGCAAACGAATAATTAAATAAATATACCGTTGAACCTGAGTTAAACGTATGTGAAGGTGAAGGCAAAATAATACGTATAACTGATTGATTGATTGATTTGGTGTTTTAAATCCACTGGTTGCACAGCAAGGCTAATCGGTACTGGACCTACAGTTAAAGTGGGATCCGAACCATTATGTGCCTCCACCCTTACGTATAACTGAGAATTACTTAGAAATCAGATTTAGATATCATGCCGTATCATTTTTAAAATACTGTAATTGTATCTATTTTGAGCAATGAGATGTACGTAATACCGACTATTTTTGTCATAAAGTGCGGACTATTTTTGTCATAAAGTGGTAAATTAACGAATGTAAAAGTAATATTCTTACGTTTTATGTGAATTATCATCCACTTCCCGGATCAAATTTCACTTTCTGGTCAAGCGTGTAACATTTCCTCTTTCTGTTCTCCGAAAACATTCATTGAAGGAACCGCTGTTCTGTTTTTATTAGAAAACACGTAAGCTATCGACATCGTCTTAACGTGTGTATTTTCGTATCGCGATTGCATACTGCGGCAAATCCATCTCCTCTGATTCCACGCCTCTCCTTGTCTTCTCTGTGACATCCCCGTGCTACATTCGTCTTTCTCGCAACTCGAAACCGACCGCCACCATGCCCTTATCTTGTTTCGTATTTGAAAATCGCCTTGTGTTTTTGTAACCACAAGAAATGTATACTTTTGTAGCTTGGTTACGTACAAATCAACTGTATAACATCGAATTACGTATAAACGCATTACGGAGAACTGAGTTACGTATAAAGCAGTCTCAACTTTATATATATATATATATATAGACAGATTGTCTTGCAACAATGACAAATTTGCACAGTTTGTAGAACACACGAAGGCGAACAGCGTTTGATAATAATGATTTGCTCGTTCTAGTCTCGCTACAAGCTCTCAAAAAATGGTAGTTTATATCCTGACTATACGGAATCGCACAATACACATTCGGGGTTGCCACTGACATTTAATTTTTCATTCGGATAATAAAATCTTTAATATCGTACGGACATGCATTACAACCACTGAAAGCAAAGGCCAACCCCTGTACTTTGAATCCATCTAAAGGAAACTTAGATATTCTGTTTTTAACACAAAAGGATCAAATTTGACAAAAGTATGTGGATGTTCAGCGATTCATGCTTAATTTGATTTGATTTGGTGTTTGTTATTTAGCGTCGCTTTTCTTCCATTTTTGACTAATCGCGACGTTGAAATTGATCAAGGGACTTTCACAATGAACACCCATACAAGGATTCCAACCCGGGACCACTGGCGTCGTAGCGGGGTGTTCTAAACAATCAGTCACGGAGGTTGGCTCATGCATGCTTCATTTTGAGGGAATAGGTTATCCCTGCGACTTCAGAGTGACGGTATGTCTGCTGAAATGATGATGTCTCTACAGAATACTATTGGCGTTTAGTATTTCTGCGACAGAAAATACAATATCAACCGTGAATAAACGAGATATAAAATGTCCTTTTCGAGAGTTGGCAGCTTAGAAACAAAACCTCAACGAACGAAAGCGATTTTGTTCACCTTGGTGTCCCTACACGTTGTGAATGAATTGCTCATCTCCTTTTCCACAAAGGCAACATATATGCGTTACAAAAAAGCATAAATAATTTCAAGCCAACAACCACAAGTGAAATAAAGATTCTAATAGGTCTTCATATTGCTGTGGGAAATATAAAATTTCCTCGATTACGAATGTTTTGGGATTCATTCACTGGATTAAGACTGTTTATGATCACATGTCAAGGGATAGGGTTTTCAACTAAGGAATGCTCTTCATGTTGTGAACACTGACAGACTTTATAAGGTACGTCCTTTGTACGTAGAAATTCGTAAGAGTTGCTTGGAACTGCCACTTGAACAAGAGTTATGCATTGATGAGCAGATAGCTCATTTTAAGGGCCGATTGTCCATAAAACAATACATTAAGATTTTTGTTTTGGCTGGCAGGAGTGTCTTGGCCTATGATTTCATATTTTATCAAGGAAAAAACACTGGGCTCAATGAAAATCATTTGAAAACATTTGGGTTGGGTGCATCAGTTGTTCTACATCTAACAGAAAGAATGAACAGCAAGTGTCACATGTTGTTTTATGATAATTATTTTTCGAACTATCACCTGCTCCAAATATTGAACTAGAAAGAAATATTTGCTGCAGGTACTGTTAGAATAAATCGTTTTTCTTCACCACGTTTGCAAAGTGATCATGAGATGAAGAAGAAAGGAAAAGGATGTAGTGATCAAGTTATAAGTAGAGATGGTGATGTTATTCTAACGAAGTGGTTAGATAACCGCAGTGTAGTAATGGGTTCCAATTTTGTTGGAGTGGGTCAAGAAGATAGGATACAGAAGTGGGACAAACAATCAAAAAGTCACAAAGAAGTTACCAGGCCAGAAGTACTAAAGTTGTATAATAAAGCAATGGTGGTGCAGATTTGCTTGAGCAACTGATAGGATGCTATAGAATTTTTGAAAAGTCTAGAAAATTGACTCTTAGATTAATTATGCATGCAATAGACTTAACATTAGCCAATAGTTGGATGGAATACAGAAATTATTTCACGGCTAATAATGTACCTGCGAAAAAAAGTAATCGATTTGCTGCAATTTAGAATGAGAATATGTGAAAGCCTAGTACGTTCTCAAAGTGGTCAGAAAAGGAGCAGGGGTAGACAAAGCAATGATAACAAATTTGAAAATGAAGGAGATCCTCGACAGAAAAAACGAAGAAGTGAAAGACCAACGAAATTCGCTATGATGGAATTGAACATTTTCCAGTGATTGATCAAAGGAAAGATGGGGGACGATGCAAAAATGAAAATTGCAAAGGGAAGACAAAGTGTCTGTGTTGCAAGTGTATTCTTAATTTATGTTTGACTAAATACAAGAACTGTTTCATGGATTTCCATAAAAAGTAGACAGAACAAAAAATGTAAAGTGCTCTCTTGTGTTTTTCTACAAATTTACATTTGAGTACCTGTAGGATGTATCTATGTCCAATGAGTGATCAATGTTTGAAGTATAAATATTGAAATAAGTTGGTATGTATTACTAACACGACCACTAAGACCTCGTGTCCAGAATATTGGACATGTTCATAATTTGTTTACTATTTTACAAAATTATGTTATTTTATAATTAACATATATTTTTGATCAAGAATAGAGAGTTACCAAAAACAAAATCTCCTCGAACAAAAATCAGGTCTGAAAGGGTTAATAGCAAACAGCACATTCACGTGTAGGAAGAACTTTAAATGTATGGGTAGTTGAAATCAAAAGTAATATAATTTACATTCATTACAAGTCAAACTAAACTAGCACACATTTTCCGCATTGCTAGCTAATGTTGAATCGGGTACTGTTGCGCGCGAATAGTTCTTGTGGGCCAGGAACACGTGCCGAACATACGTACCTCGTGGGAGTGTTCGGGGCTCGAAGGTGCAATTCATCTTTCGGATACATGCCGGCCGATGAAGCTTCAAGTGAGCTGAGCGACATGGGAATTCCAAGAATGTTAGGTGAATGAACATTCGCTCAGCACAGGTATTGTTGTTCTTTTGCGGAACTGTGGATTACATAGCACCAGGCATCGAAGCTCACACAGTACAATTAACATTTTTTTGGTTTGTTTGTGCGACCATCTGCGCAACGTTTCGGTTTTTAAAATGGAGAAACGCTAATTATGTATTTTTATTTTCTTTAAATAGTAGGCCCGAAATGAATTAAACTATCACTAAACTGTACTTCCGTTTTTATCTTTGTCTAAGGTATAACAACACCATTACAAACATGTATATAGTGTTATTTCCTCTGTTCTACTTATACTGGTTGGGCCATAAGTCAGTTATCACTGGCAATCGTTAGACTTTGTTTTGCCTAGCGTAGTGGAAGTCAGTTGTGAACTTGACTAGTGCGTATGACCCAATATAAGAATGCTGGGTAATACGCACTAGTCAAGTTCACAACTGACTTCCAGTTTTATCCCTAATATTTCCCTAATAAATTCTTAAACCAATCGTACGGATCTGGAGACAAAAATACGGTCCTTTTGCCATGTGCGTTTGGTATTATCCTTTCCAAAAGTTTGCAACGCTGCATAGCGAAGGAGGAAAACGGGTAACTCCCGTCGCCCATTACACAATCCCGTTTCTCTCACTGTTCATTGGTGGAGCCGTCTCGCGTCACTACTTGCGCAGAGACTTGTTCTCGTTCGCCTGGTCTACAGTTAGCTGGTACGGAGTTAGACTTCAGGTAACAATGACGAACGGCCGCGAGACGAAAGCGGAAGGATGAAGGTCAAAGCCAGTGTTGCCGATGTACTTGAATTTTTATCCACATGATAAATTTAAATTGTTCACTCATAAGATAGAATAAACTTACAGCATTGCATTTACTTTTAAAAATTGAGAATCAGGGGCACTATGACATGGAATGCCCCATATCTGAAGAAAATTGGAACAACTGAATGCTATGCTTGCCCTGCCGAGAAGCCAGATTTTAGTAATCCCCACACCATGAAGAGCGTTAGCTAAAATTGACATTTGAGACTTGTCCCAGTAAATACAACTTCCTTCCAGTAACACCCATGCTACATCCACCACATTCTGCGGCTCTACAGCCCCGGCTTCGGGCTCCAAACATTCCTTCAAAGGCGCAACATTAGAAGGATATGCAAACATGCGCGAATTCATTGTACTAATTGCATTCTGCATAGCCTTCCGCATCTGTGCTGCAGTCGGATGCTGTGTGAATGGCAGGTCAATCACGCTTTTGCGTTTCCCAAATCTGCAGTGGAGAACCTTCCCGCCCTCCCGCAACCATCCAAGAGGGATGGTAATGCTCTTCTCGGGGAGTATGTGCGAGTATGCCAAGCGATTTCGGTCCGCGCTGGAATGCTGCGAGAAATCGTCGGGACGGAGCGAGAGGGTAGGGGGTTGATGACTGCGGTTCCAGAATTCTAAGGCAATCATTTCGAAGTGCCTGTGTCCGGAATGGGTCGACTCAGCTTGTAAGCAATGTCCAGCGGCCAAGCATTTAATTGAAACTCGGGAGCCAGAGCTCATGGCTTGACTCACCTTTTAATTTTCCACTATCAACTTCCATGTGGTCCTACACCACGTTCCGAATGGCCTACGTGCTTCCAATTTCAACCGTTTCGACTGTTGGGGTCTCGCGCTTTTTGGGTACCAGCCCCTGCTAATTTCTCGAGCGATTGACGAACTTTTTTTTTTTTTTGTCATTTGGTGATATCTATAGCCGACGTTGCCTCTGAGCCACAAATTGGATAGAAATATTTTTCAGAAATAGCACATGTATAAAAGTCAAATTGTTAGGTTCGCAGTTACCTTCAGTGCTAGGAAGACTATTCACGCCTAATTTCATATCAAAACTGTGAAGGTAATTAAAATTATCTCGACCTCCGTGGCGGAGCTGTTAGCACAGCGCGCTACAACGCCAGGAGTCTTTGGTTCGAATCCCAGCGTGGCCATTGTTGTTCTCTGTGAGTGTCCCATCATCATATCGTCACTCATTCTTATCGTCGCGATTAAACAATAGTGAAATAAAACCGACACGAAATAAAAATACAATAGGTATGTAATTTAAATTTCATTTATTGGAAGCAATATTAAATTATGAACATTTCCACCTGAGGGAATTCCTGTAGTTGTGTTATTTGCTGATTGTTTTTGATTTTGTATAATTATCATAATTGTATTACATAAATCAATCGTCACATCCAATAATACGAGAATAACTGCAAAAGTAAATTACATTCAACATACTTCCTCATTGGTTTTATATATCGGGTATATATATATATATATCAAGTTGCCGAAACTTTTAACTTTATAATACTGAACCAGTCCGTTCTACACCCTCCACTTTCTACCCGACAAGTATACAACAGAATTAGATCGGTTTTGTTGGCTGCGTGTGCGCACCCTTCGGTTTCTACCGTCAGTATTCGTGAATGTTCGGCTATTAGTGTTGGTTACTGCGTGCATCCTGCAGACTTTTGCATTACGTTCCCGCCTCGTCTGCGCATCACTTCACAGTCGGATAAGGATGGTGTGAGCAGCTCCGTGTGCGCAAAGCTTATCGTATCGATCGGTGTCTGTGATTTTCACAATAACCCTTAATTATTGTAGCTAACATACTTAGACTAAACTTCACTCATGGCGCAAATAAGAGAACATTATTAAATTAAATCCAGACATACCTAGAAGAGACAGAACTAATCGTGGAAGTATAATTTCTTTGTCTAATCATCTATTCCATTAGTTCACTTCAATTCAAATGTTCTTTATTGAAAGGAGAGGTTCAGCCTGCGGCTGTTCGCGGTGAGTCTCACTGTAGCTACTTTTTACGCTAGGATATTCAATTGTTCGTTCATCCTAGAAAGATTTTATGCTAGGCTGTTCAATTGTTCGTTCATCCGGGTAACTTTTCCCAGTAGGATATTCAATTGTTCGTTCATCCAAGTAACTTTTTTCGCTAGCACGTTCAATCGATCGTTCATCCGGGTAACGTTTTACGCTAGATGTTCAATTGTTTGTTCATACGGGTAACGGCACTGTAGCTACTTGTTACGCAAGGACATTCAATTATTCATTCATCCTAGAAAGTAATATAATTAAGCCTTGTTTCCATATTAAAAACACTAAGTTGCTGACCAAGGCAGTTTATTAAGATAAGTGTTTTTTATCTTAATAAACTGCCTTGGTCAGCAACTTAGTGTTTTTAATCCTAGAAAGGTTTTACGCTAGGATGTTTAATTGTTCGTTCATGCGAGTAATCTTTTCCACTAGGATATTCAATTGTTCGTTCATCCAAGTAACTTTTTTCGCTAGCACGTTCAATCGATCGTTCATCCGGGTAACGTTTTACGCTAGATGTTTAATTGTTTGTTCATACGGGTAAACATTTTACGCTACAATTGTTCGTTCATCCGGGGTCCATCCAACATGCAATAGATTTTGGGTCATAAACACCATATTAGTGATTCTTAAGGACAAGAGGATCAGATTGTACAGGTAGGACCCTAAACTGCTCTTTCCCACCAATCTTTCGCCGCGGCGAGCTGAGGAGAGAGAGAGAGAGGTCTGTGCGCTGGATGATGATAGAAGGGGGAGAAAACTTACCATTACGCTTATGGGAGTACTCTTTTACTAGGTATCTTGAGGATATCAAACTTAGGATGGCACAGAAAGGCATATGAATGGAAAGAGAATAGGTTAAAGATTTGATTGGCAGACAGGTAAGTAAGTGCCCATTCCGACGATATTGAAATAAATGCACACCTTGAGCAAAAATGTAACTCTTCGCCTTAAACCAGTCATTTTATTCGTCAGGCAAAAAAGGAGCTTGCAAGAGATTCTCCTGCTTGTAGTTACATTCTGGGAGCATTCAATATCGTGCGCGTTCAGTGCCTCTAAGCGATCGCGCGTGTCCGTCTTTAGTTTCAAGGGAGCTCTTTTGATTAAGAAGGAATGAAGACATTGATCTGATTTCCGGAAATGTAGGCAGAGATAAGAAAATGAAAAGTTCCAGCTTTTTCGTGCTAAGCGAAGATATCGCATGCTGGTTAAATTGCAAGTTTGCCTGTTCTGAAAGGTTTGCGGCCATCTTTTACTACGTAGCCAGAAGAAAAATAGATTACAGTTCACAGCCGAATAGGAGGAAGTCGAGAAGGAAACCTCTTGAGAGTCTTATATGAGTACATGGTGCAGGTATTCTTCTTGAAAGAGAAGCGTAAGAATTTCTACCTTGCGTTTATTAATGTGACATTAAGGAATTACGGGTGGGTAATCGTCCTCGACGTAAGGAAACTAAACAGGTATTTCTTTCAGAGTCTACAACCGAATGAGCTTTGACGCCAAGTTTTCATGTTACGTAAAGAAATTGCGATTGTAGAGGATCAACTACTTCAGGTACCATCAACGCTAATCAATGGTTATCGGGTTCGACTCCTGGTGAACAAATTTTCCAGTGCACAAAAACCAACTTCAAAATACAATTCAGGAGTCACCACAGCCTATTTGTGCATAAAAGGGACTTACAACAAATTCATTAACTGAAACTTGCACTTCTAGAACAAAGTTACAAATAAAATGTTCGAAACAGTCATAATTTACCTATAACTATTGAAATTCTATAGCAATTAATAATACAATTATGTTGTTACGCGATGGATAAGGGCTAGAAACATAACTTTTTATAGCGTTAAACTCCTCGCAAACTGAGTCATTTGTGCCCCTCAATATGTTTAGAGCCTCTGTTCCTCGATGTTTATATTTGATTGGTGACACTAAAATGTTCCAAACCTTCATGGAGAAAGTGTGTACGAGAGGGTGGGGATGTTTGTCCTCTCTTGCTTGATTTTTCTGTAAATTGTATACATAAATACAGAAATAAAGCATCATAAGTCATTGGAAATTTCTACTTTATAATAGTAGTCAGTACTAACAAACGGCCATATTAGTAAATATGAGTAGAACATTGATATATGTATTATTTTTCATGCTTCGGAATGAACTTGAGACTAGATATTTGGAAAAGTAGCAAATGTGAGAGAAACATCATCGTGCCTTCTTCAACCGAATTCTACCATAAGTGGAAATTGTTTTCGTAGAAAGTAATTGAATACCCCTATGATTTTTAAACCCTTTCTCTCTGATTAACCGTAATTGATATTTCAAACTGATGATGTAATTAAATGTAATTTTATATTTAAAGAACCAGTGCGGGAGAAGAATATATAATAATATTTACTGTTTGCAACTCTAGTGAATTAACTAATCAAGGATAAAATTACGTGTGGAGGTTTTTGAAAATACATGCTTTCACTATTACTATGTCTGAAATCATTATAGTAGTAAATTTGATTCAGCAGAGGCCACAGTTACTTTCTGGGTTCCTCGTGGCACAGTGGTAAGGCCGTAGTCTTGTAATCAACGAGTACCGGGTTTGATATCCGGTGGATGCACACAATTGTTCGGATTCCACATTCAAGTTTAGGTCCAATCTCGACTAGCTTCTTTGTGAAAAAAGTGGACTTAACAAACTAAACTCTCATATAGTCACTATCGGACCCATAAGAATTACTCCAAGTTCTATTAAGAATATAGTTACTGTAAACTTTCACAAAATAACCTGATTTACATTTATGACTTGCCAATTTTAAGGGAGCTAACACACTGAAGTGGCAGATAACATCATTCTTTTGTGGATTGCATTTTATCCTTAGCAATTGTCTCCAGGTAGCATGCCGTGTAAAATAGTATGTGCGATGCGTTATTCTGTAAAAGTACTACTCTCGGAGTGATTTGTTTTTAGGAGACAATATATGTCGACTCTTATCAAAGGCCCCCGTTAAGTCACAATATCACAATGTTGGAAAATTGGGAGTTCACTAGTGGTTTAACCTTGGAATATACTGTGGGTAATTTTGTGTCACCTTCTTTCTCACGAGCTTTGGCCGTTCTAGTATCTCACAACACAAGCTGTTATGTCTGGGGAGGACACGTATCACCCGCGGTCATTCCTTTACTTATGAAACTTTTCAGCACCCTTTGATGGCGAACCAGTCCGCAGCATCTCACCCAAATGCTGTGTACATTTCCTCCTTGTATCGGCCTTCTGCCTCTCATTTCGCCGGCTCCTTAACCTGCAAAACATCTCTCGGAAGCCATTCGCAGAGAAATAGGTGTCGGTCCGTCTTCTTGATGGCGACATTATTCTCAATGCTTGCCGTAATGCATTTCTATTGTCGACGCGAAATTGGTGCGTAAATGCGCTGGCCGAAGGTATCTCTGGAAATTTCAATATCCAAATGGTAGCAAAAATGGCCACTGGTATTCGTTTGACCTCTCTTCTCACTCCATCCCAACATATTGAAGAGGTGGTCACGACAAATACGAACATTAGGTCTTAATGCCCGATATGCCATTGTCGTAACGCTCAGATGGGCGAGAATACGGGCTTCGCATTGGGCAATAATTTATAGGTAAACTATTTAGTGCATTACCTTGGTTGCATTATACGAACGCTTTATGAAGATCAGAAACCAAACCTTTCATAGAACTTCATACCACATCAAACTAATAACTAGAAATATACACATATTCTTATTGCATGGAGGTAGTTGCAATTGTAACACGTCAACTTTTTTGTAATGGTAAATGCATCTAAATATGCATTGGATATTTGATAAAATTTAGTTAAACTAGTATCATTACTATTATTAAACGTTTCAACATCACTAGATCTTTTCACTTAGAACAATTTACTTACTCGCATATGGATTGCTTTAAATTGAATAAACGTTTTAGCGAATATTAAACTATAGGTCTTTTCAGTTCTTACGGTGGATGCTCTACAAACTGGCAAGGGAAGTGGGGGGGGGGGGGGCGTGGAAGCTACCAATCCTTCGGGATAAGAAACTCAGTAGCCTGTAGAACGAGTTTCACGTAGTACGCGTAATCCCCTCTCTCCACTTCCCTTGTCAGCTTATAGAGCGCCCGCCGTAAGAACTGAAAAGACCTATAAGTGAAAAGTGAAACATGTCTCGTGTAAACTAATCGATTAAATACAACCTTTCAAATCGTATCGTTGTCATAAGCTTTGCATTTCTTCATTCATTATTTCTCTTTCAAGCTGTAGCGGATTGAGGAGGTGCATATTTCTCCTGTGATTATTTCCATTTCAAACCATTGCGCTGTACGTAGCTCCACGTTTCTCAAACCATGGTGACCCGAGAAGCTGTATATTTCTCCATTGATTATATTACTTTCAAAACGTAGCGGAGTAAGAGACTATATACGTATTTTTGCATTGATTATTTCCTTTACAAATTGCTGTTGGCACGTGACATTTGTCTCCTTCACGACAAAGATCGAGTCCAAACCACGACTGTCAACATTGCGCTTCATGCAAGATTCGGTTGGTATGATTTTAACCATCCATACTATAGCTCTTTTCAGTTCTTACGGCGGGTGCTCTAGAAGCTGGCAGGGGTAGTGGGGAGCGGGGATTACGCAACAGACCAACCAGACAACAGCAGTGGCGCCGAGATACACGACGCGGTCGGAAAAAGTACTACGTGAAACTCGTTCTACTGGCCGCTACGTTTCTTATCGTGCTGGATTGGTCGCTTCTCCGCTCCCCACTTCCCCTGCCAGCTTCTAGAGCTGCCGCCGTAAGAACTGAAAAGAGCTATAGTGCAATCCGGAACTCGCGCCCAGCTACTTTTACATGTCTCTTTACCCAAAAACATATCTGTTGAAAATGGCTCGACAACGATGACAAGGTAAAACATAGATATCATGACGTGGTTCAACGAGTAGGCGGGTTATTTATTATTATTATTATCGTCATCATCATTAACCAATTTAAAATTAATGAAATCACTCTCATTGAGTTTATGTAAAGAGGCATTAAATTGTTTGAGTTTTGTTTGAGGTCCACTTTATGCACAGATAGGCTAATCGTGACTGGACCTACAGTTTAAAGTGAGATCCGAACCACTATATGAATCCACTGGGTATCGAACTCGGGACCCTTTGATGGTGCACTAAATGTAATAACAATGGCATTAATATAATTATTCGTTATTGTTATATCATTGTACGATTAGATTTCAATTTTCAAATTTCGAATTTTTTTATCAAAATATGTATGCATTTTCATTGTGTGAAACTATATATACAAGATTGTAGGTTAATATTTGCTCTTTACAGATTATTTTTTGACCTTCCAAATGCTAAAACATGCTGAGGTTATGTAGAAAGTAACATCACTGTTAGTTAGAATTATGTGAACGTCTATTATGACTGCGGATCACCCCTAAACCATACACTATTTTTTCAGGTTTTTTTTTCAAGTAGCTGATAGTGATTGGATTGTACAATCAATGCAAAATGTTTACTAGTTTAGGAGCGGGGTTATCATTCGTTGAACCCTCCCCTTACATATGGCTTGCGTACAGCTAATGTAGTGGAACTTTTGTACTACAAAACTTATATGAATACATACTGGCCTTCGTACATTTACTCCTTGTAGTGTAGCAAAATTTGATTTCAATAATAAACCCGATAATTTCCCCATACATCATCACTAGGGAGCGCAAGTTGATGACCTAAAAAATATAGGTATATGACCTATAGAATGTCCTAAAAAAAGGGAAAAAATGACGTAAAAAATCACCATTAAATTTGTTAGTTTCAGGTTAAAAATTGAAATGAAAAGGAAATTAAACAAAATGCAATCTTGATTCTTTTTTTTAAAAAAAACGGTGCCAAATGATACCACATGCACATTCAATCAAAATATGCAACTAGTATTTCCAATGGAAACAACAGAATAATTTTTAAACAATTTAATGAAAAAGTCGTATACACTGAATGAATTGGTGTAAAATGCATTAATTTCCCGCATCTGTGCTTGTAAATTGCAATCATGCGAGATCTATATAGGCCTATGTTCACCTTGGTGAAAAGACTCAAGAATATTACCAAAATGAAAGAAGTGATAAAATATGACAAAATAATACACCGAATGACGGGAAAATGACCTAAAACCTGAAAATTGGCAAAAAATGCAAAAAAGAACGCACTTTAAAATTACCTTTTTCGGGTTCTAGACGAAGTGTAATATTGTGTATATTTAATGGGCATCGTGTCCGAGATGTCAGAAAAAAGATGACATTTCATCAACTTCCGCTCGCTAATCATCACACCGTGCCACATCACCGCATGCGGGATTCGTCAAATTGATTTCAAGCCAAGATGAGCACGAGCATGTAAAAGTCAAATTTTCCACGTCAAAAGCAAATCCCCACGAAGTTATAGATCTCCTCCTTTAGGCGCTTTGTTTTTTTAGAATGCAGAGGCTCTGGTAATAGGAAATTGATTACCTATTGAAGACATGTCTGAAGCAGATGTGGATTCTCACTAATCGAGCCATTTAGTGCAACTGGAATTCCTTTTGAGAGTTTCTGCGCTACGCTTCCTCTGAGAAATTGGATTGAAAGGGAAGCAGAAAACAAAGAAACGAGAGGAGTGTTTTTAAACATTAAACGGAATGAAAAAGTAAATATTGAAGAGAGTTGGGAATGGGCGGGAAATTGTTAACGTCCACCTTCACAACATTTATATTTAGTATACCTTCACAGTTCTACGAGACATGTTATTCACAGGTTTGATGGCTTTTGTTCACTTGCAAAATTAATTTCACTAATTGTCTCATAACCTTATTCCTGATACGACATGATGGTTTTTTTTTTTGGGGGGGGGGGTAAAATAGTCTATTGCTTGCCGTTTGAATGAACAACACTGTGATTAGAAAGTGTCAACGATGAAAAAGTTCGATGTACTTGCCTCTATGTTCGTACAGCTTTCAATTGATATATACACATGTGTATTTGTATATGTATATATATATATATATATATATATATATTGTTTTCTCTCTTTCTCTCTCTCTGGAGTTAAGAAACGGATGGAGTAATATGTCCGGAAGTGACGTAATAGTTTTCTCGAGGTTAGACTAAAATATTCGAAATTGCAATAAGACTTGATATGGTCCAAACATAAGTACGTGGCTACTATATTGACCTTCTGGAAAATAAGAAGAAGAAAATGAAACTATAGATATATTCTGTTGTTGTCTTTGATTGTTTAGATGAAAAATGTTTGCCAGTTGATGTTCATAGCTTACGTCCATTTTTTCGATTTAAAATATGTTCTTTGATCAATGTGTGCTTCTTTTATCTTGGTCTTTGAGTGATAACCAACCGGATATCAGTCCTATTACCGAACCTATAATCTTCAAAAATATGAATTCTTTGTCCAGTCATTCCTATCTATAATATTAATCTCCAGTGTATGCCTTATGTCTCTGATGAACATATATTTGTTGTACCCACGAATCAGTAAACTTCTTCATGCTATGTGATGTCTTTTTGTCATGGTTATTTTCTTCGTTTCATATATGCTCCAAATTCTGCTATTGCTAGAGATACACTATGTAAAGAAACAGGAGGTATACAATTGACTGGAATCAGAACAACTGTAAAGTTATTTATGAACAACATGGTCCACAAGATATACTGACATAGTCGACGTGTCATCATAAGTTATTTTCACGCTCAAAACAATGTCTGATAAGAAGCTTATTTGGGTTCAGGTATTTTTACTTGGAAATTTGCTCTTCACCAAGTACTTTTCGAAGCATTTCTCCTCTCGTCACTATGGAAACATCCTGAAATTTTCCATCCAGATGCATCAAAGTTTTGTTAATTAATTACATTCGGTCTGAAGAACACAATATCAAGATTTCCTGTATACAATCCGAGTTCAGAGTTTCTTGTGTTTTTCTTGCTCAAACGTCAATGAACCTAAGTCTGCCAATAGGCATATTATAGCATGGAGGAGAACATCAAAGAATATAAGCCGAGGTTTTACTTTAGCATTGTTTTCTTCAGCTCTTGTGGTTACTCCCCCCCCTTTTTTTGCATTTACGGGATTAAAAGGGGAGGTCACAGATGCCACTGTTCAATATGGGTAATGTACCAGCGCGAACCTACACCGAGAAGGAAAAGGAAGAAAAATTGCGTGTTCATCACTTTTCCCAACCTCGCCATAATGAACGAAGACATTGATCGGACCCGCAATTATCCAAATGAGGAAAAGACCGCAGCTATTATTTTGATTAACATTGCCTCGGATAGTGTGGCGGATGCATGAAGATTGGAAAGGATAAAGCCGGATAATATCTTTAGACTGACTACCTGTTGCGTTTTTAAAAAATGAAACGCGGGATTTAATGAGCAAAAGCTGAATATGTACATACATGCAACGGCGTGGCCTTGTTAAATCTCGATACTCAAGTGCAAGGACGACATCTGGTGGTACCGTTGTTCTATCAAATATTAATCTCCAGTAATTTATCGGATTGTTTGGTGTGTAAGGATTATCATCAATAAGGATTATAATCTCTTTTGATCGGCCGATTTGTCTAAAACTTACGATCTGGTGTCCAATTAAGGGGACCCAGATTTGATTCCCGGTAGAAGCACATAATTCTGCGAATCCCACTGTTGGTCCAGTCCCGATTATCATACGGTGCATAAAGTGGACTTAAACTCAAATTGGCAATTCTGAAGGATTAGCTTAACTCAACACATTTTCATTTCTTTTATTGTACCTAGCTTTTCTATCAGTTTTGGCTAATCGCAACGATGGGGGTGAATGGAATATGATGAGATAGATGAAGGGACAATCACAAATATTTACGGACGAAACAACACAAGTCCTGCAGGTCCAGTCGCCAGAGTCCCGTTAGTCAGCATGTACCTCACCGATTTTGTGTTATTACCGAGGCTGACTTCAGTTCAACAATCAACACAACATGGAACGGTTTTTTATAGGATTTTCGTAAGGAAAAAGCACCACTGTCTACGTCATTAGCTTCAGAAATGGCAGTTGTACTGATTATCTACAAGTACTACCAAGCTATGGTAACAATATCTTTAGGATTTAAAGTGGAAATATAACTTGAAGATATGCGTCTGTGAATAATGTTGTCAAAATGTGAATTGCAAATTGAAGATATTAGGTGAAGAGCTTGAATAAGAAATGAATCCATGACCTCAATTGGCGCCACTTATTTTCTGATTAAAATTTAACCAGTTTAAACAAACAGCTTCAATATAAATCCCCGTTATAAACATGACGATTCGTTTAAGAATTGTCATTCGTTACCAGAGCAACCAATGGTTGTAAAAACGAGAGACATGCTTCACACACACTTGGAAATGACTCCCAATACCCAGTTCTTTCTTGTTGGTAGCAGCTTCTAGTGGTATTAGTGTTGTCAAAGAAAAATAAAACTTCACTGTCGAAATTTTTATGGTTTCCAGATTCGGCACGTACTAAGCGAAGTTATGAACTTTCTTGCAGGGGAATCAAAAGCTTTTACGCTACCTGCATTTGTATACATTTCCGAGGAAAGTCCACGACTTTCTTTTCGTTAATCGCTGCTAAAGTTGCGAAAGGTCGATCCCGGCTTTTTCGCTTTTTATGTCTCTATTGTGTTCAGGCTGTTCGGTGTGCGCGGCGCCGCCATCATAAAACCTCAGCAGTGCTTCTTGGCTCGTTTCTACCGCCCCTTCTAACAGACGTTTAAGACCGACTGTGAAGTCATTTGGCATAAGGCGCAACCCCTGCCTTTGGCACCACGTTGAATGGCCTCGTAATACCTCCCTCTACTTCGTTTTTATTTCTTGGAGACTTTTCTTTTGGTTTCACCTTTCCTTTTTTTCTCGTGGATTACTGAAACCGCCATTTTTTTCTGGAAGCTTATATTCTCTCTCTAGGGGCGCAACAGCTACTCTACCTGTGACCCTATATTTCTTCCCTTTCACCTGCTTTCGCCGCTGAGTCTTTTTTTCCTCCGCTGGGGTCATATTTCGTCCTGGGGAGGTCATCTTTTCAGCAATATCTCGCCTCGACTCTCGGACAAGATCTCGCAAATTTATTTTCTTTCGATTCTTCCGCGTACGAATTCTTCCCACCGCCATCAACCGAGTTGAAAGTATAAAAGCTCTGCTGGATGAGTTCCTGTACACACAACCGTGCGAAAGTGGGTTAAACGCGGCGGCGGTTTTTATCCGGAACCGGGGGGGACCGGGGGGGCGTTGCCTTGAATGTGTCCACCGGGTGAAATAAAACTGTCTCTATGCGCGGCCAGAAATTTACGGACGGGATTAGCGCAAGTTCCGGGGATTCCCTGCTTCCAGGAAGTTTAATGAACGAGAGGGATTCACGAAGCAGTGCGATTTATGGAGGACGAACAGTGCTTCAAATTGTCCCAAATGCTCTTTTGTGGTTCTGTGTGTGGACGGAGGGAAATGGAGGTGGGAAAGAGTTTTCCCCACTTTTATCTCTCTCTCTTTTAATTCTGGCCATCATCACTGCTTTTCAACCAATTATTTTTCTCTCCACCGTCTCCAGATCATTTTATCTCTCACCGTGATATAGAAGACAGTTATTAGAAGGTATCCCGTAGCATATTGCGGATGGCGATAATAAAGTATATGTCCGAGAAATTTATGGATAATCAACGCCAATGATGGAGCTTTTTTGAAGAAGAAAATATTAAGCGTTCGCAGGTGTGCAAACAAGTTACTCCAGTACCATAAAAATTAATGGAACGGCTTCACATTAGTTATCTTTCTGTAATGCTCTTTCCCAATACAAACCAGCATCTTAAATTATTAATTTAAGGGTGACAAGTTGAGTTTAGTTGTAGTCATTAGTATTGGCTTGTACAAGCTACAATGAATGTTTAAGAACACTTGTGTCTTGCATAATGTTATTTATTTGAAAGAAGAGGCGGTTCTATTTGAAAATATGTCGCCTTATAAAATACACTTTGAAAAATTTGGATTTTTTTAGGTTTAAAACAGTTGCAGTAAACCTGGTGCCTGACTACAGCAAGGGGACTTGTTTCGAATCTCAGTTTTGGAACTTTTCCAATAATATCCCCATCTAGAGCGCCTGTGGGACTCACTCAGCTTCTTACCAGAGTTTTCAAAGTGTATATTATAAAATGTAACTTGCAAACTAACCCTAATTAAAGGGTAGCTCCACATAGGAGAATACCTGGGGGGGGGGGGGGGGGAGGCCGGACCGTGGTAGATCACATCACTTCCATTGTGGCCGAGATCGAGAATATGTGGGGCCTTTGACCCACATACCTATGTGCCTTCATGGCAGGAAGCTATGCATAAGGGGTAGCTTTATCATTACCTTGTATAACATATCGGAAACACTAACGATAATATTTCACACACAAGTTGAAATATTAAATAGAATTTTCAAACTTGTAAATGAAAAAAGCTTCAAATTATAGAGTTTTTTCATCAAAGTTTGACGTATGTGTGTTTTTGGAAATATACGAATGTAAAATTTTGCAGAAAAAACTATATTCTCCAAAATGATATAGCTATACTGTATCCCGGGAATCTCTGGAGCAATCGAAGGAAAACAAGTCCTCTCCGCATGGAATGGAAAACAAACAGAGTGTACCTTAAGGATCCTGCAAATCTTCCCCATACATACTACATGGCTCGCCCAATTAAATAGATGTCATTGTTCTAATAATATACGAGATTAATATTGTTGACGCAGGGAAATGTTAATGTTCTCCAATCACCTTTATCTTCATCTCTTGTTTTAGGTCTAATTTTTGTTAGAATTCATTTCAACTCTTCCTTAGTGCATCCATGTACATCAGGAAAAATTCCGTTCCTTTCGAAAATAATTATTTAATCTGTAGATTCTTTTACGTTTCTCCAGGTTTTTTCACGTTAAAAATGACCTTCTGTTCCTTAGTAACGCACAATGTGACTTAAACGGCCTACTATGAGATCACCTTAGACGCAAAATATAGATTCTAGGTATGATATTCTACCTTGGGTATTCTCTCTAGCGTACATGGTTTTGCTTGTTCAGCACCTGGAACTGCTTCCACTAAAATTCGCTCTAAATGCTTCCTACTTTAACAGAAACACTGAAGAAAATTATCAACATTTCATCTGTAACAATTGTCCAGATTCCACAAACCACAAACTATGAAGCAGAATACCTGCACACGTTATTGTTCACGCATTTCCTTAGTAACCGAATGTCTATAGGTTAGTCCAGGGGTTCCCAAACTTTTTCGTTTCACGGCGCCCTTAGTGTTTCAAGATTTTTTTCCGCGGTGACCACGTCAGAATGTAGGCCTCTTTAACACCTGCAACGCTCAGTTACTGTGGATAGGTTGCTTGCATTAAGTTAAAAAATAAACATACATTTTATATTCAGAAACATTTTATGTAAATCAGCACATATTTGGAACAATTCAGTAATTCAATTTCAGTGAAAATATTGGAACATTTCGCGGTGGCTCTGTAAGCCAGCCACGACGCTCCAGAGCGCCGCGGCGCACTGGTTTGGGAACCACTGGCGTTAGTCCATAACCAATTTATGGAACTACAATCTCTTTTGGGAATCTGTGGGCCAAGACCGTGCATAACGGTAGAGAATGGGAGCAAGCGAGTGATCGGAAGAAAGCAATGTGGGCTGCTTCAAACGGCTAATAGATGCGGCCGTGTCATCTCCTATACACGCCCACTTTCTCTCTCGTCGAGTCCCTACATGCGCAGAGACTTGTATTCGTTCGCCTGCTCCAGAGATTCCCGGGAAAGAGTGTATACAATTGTGTCACGCACTAGAATTGACGTCATACCAGAATCCTAGCAGTGTAAATGTCCACCAAATAAATTATGAGGAGAGGTAACATTTATTTCATATGGATTTCAAAAGTAGCATCATTACCTGAATTAAGCCTGTTTTTAAATTCCACTTTAGCTCATCTTAAAGCCTTCGTGTTTCGTAATACCTAGGCATTTTTCCGGGTATACGAACGAATAGAAACGAAAAGAATACAAACACAAAAACACCAACAAGAAACCCCTAAGTACTTATCAACTTGCCTCCACTTCTCCCTTTTAAACATACGAAACTGCTCTCTGTTCTTGATCAATCGCGTTAATGGTTACAGAACCACTGGACCTTTAAAACCGAGCAAGTATAGATTTACGATCAACGTGAGTGCAATGTGGCGCTCCCGTAGCGAGGCCAAAGAGAGAGCCAGTTGAACAGAACCCAGAGTTAATCCTTTACCTTAACAACAAGGTTAGGAAAAAATGGACGCTTTCTGTTCATCTAATGGGAAGAATTAGTAACTGTCCCTTTCGGAAACCAATCCTATTTTTTCTGTTGCAAACCTTTTTCCCTCGGTCCTTTTTCTTCCAATCAAATATAGGGCTTTGGTAAAAGAGATATCCTATTCTTCTCTGTTGCAGTTCCTTTGTAACGTTTTACCTTTGCTAAGTTTTAAAGAGTCAGTACAACATGGATTTAATTAGTATCTATTGCTCATTTCTGATTCTTCATGAAAGTATTCCAATCAAATGTTTATTATGACATTATTGCCCACAAATAATTCTCACTGTAAAAGTTGTGCCACATATTTCAGCGGCGGTTCAGAAGATGATTAGCCACAATCCTTAGCAATAATGTTGTTAATATTAAGAAAATGAAATGCATTAAAGTTTCACGCAAAATTTTTATTAGTATTTATTTAGTCACAAATACTGCTGTTATTTATATTTCTCCTCTTCAACTTGTAAATTCATTAATAGATTAATAGTGTCGTTAAAGGTGTATTTAAAAAGTATTAGAGCAAGTTTATCTTGTCACGCTCTTGTCTTATAACAGGGATGTGCGTAGAGATGGAATTACTGTACGAAAGCTGTCTTGAAGTATGTTATTTATAACATACAAAACTTGTAAACTGTAAACAAGTTCGGGGGTGGAAACGTGCGGGGATCTTATGGAAATGGGAAAGTATAGGGAGAAAGTAGAAACAAAAATTAGAGGTTTCAAATATTGGGCAAGACTGCTAAATATGGTGGATGGTAATTTTAAAAAAAACTTGCGATACAAGCGCAGAACAATGACCCAAAGGAACGCCAATGGGTAACAATGATATAAAAGGAACTACACCATAGGGCTTGGGTGGATTTGGGAAGAAGGTGTCGAAGGAGATCATACGATACAGATTAGAGGACATCAGAAAAATAATCATTATGGAAGAATGTGCGGGGAGAGTATAGTTAACTGCGGCATCAATCGTGGATGGGGCTAGGCAATGGAGAAGGCGAAAATACGTAAAGGTGTGTGGAGCGAGTGACAGGACGGGTTTGGCATGGTTCAGGCGAGAGTACAGAATGTCCAATGTGTGGGAAAGACGAGACGAAATTACATATTCTCCTCCAGTGCAAAGAAACAGCAGAGTCTAGACGGAAATACATAAGGGATATGAATGAATCTAAAATTGAGGGGCTAATGGGGGCGATTACGGGGAGGGAAATGGCGGGAAGGGATGAAACTCAAATAAGGGACCTGGGAACCTTCCTTCTACGTCTGAACAAAGATGGCGAATAAGATGAGGGAAGGGAGTGAAAGTGTCTGAGAGCGGTGTGCAGAAAGTTTCTTGTCGACAATATATTAACTAGTGCTATCAATGTAAAATTATGAAAGAAAAAAATAGGTTGATATTGATAGATTGTAGTGAGGTAAGAACCCTCAATTAATATGAAAGGTTAAGTTGAACATATGAGGACATAAAGAGAGGGGAAATGGAAAACAAAAAGAAAGTCAAAAAACTTCATTGCAGTATGTGTGTACAGCCGTAAAGGTTCATACCGAACTAATCCTACGTATATTCTACCCTATAACTGCTCAACAGATTTTCAAGTGCGGCAGTACATGATGGTAAGAAGAAATAAGATTCTTCCTATAACTGCTCATCAGTTTCTCAAGTGAGGCAGTAAACGATTTTAATAAGGAATAAGTGTCTTCCTATAACTGCTCAACAATTTTCAAGTGTGTCAGTATACGATTGTAATAAGGAATAAGAATCTTCGTATAACTGCTCAAGAATTTTTCAAGTGAGGCAGTGTTTGATTGTAAGAAAAAATAAGTGTCTTTCTATAATAGCTCAACAGATTTTCAAGTGCGGCAGTACATGATGGTCGTAAGATAGAATAACAAATTTTTCTATAACTGCTCAATAGTTTTCAAGTGAGGCAGTATACGATTGTAAGAAGGAATAAGAATCTTCGTATAATTGCTCAACAGTTTTTTCAAGTGAGTCAGTATAAGATTGTAAGAAGGAATAAGAGTCTTCCTATAACTGCTCAACAATTTTCAAGTACGGCAATGTAGTATTGTAAGAAGGAATGAGAGTTTTGCTTTAGCTGCTCAACAGTTTTTAAAATCAAAATATACGTACATAATTGTGAGAAGAATAAGTATCTTCCTGTAGTTGTGGACCAAATTTAAAGTGCTCACAGTGTTCGAAGTTGGAGGATCACGGTTGATCAACCAAGCATTCTCCTTGTAAAAAGTGTAACTCTATTTTTTATGTAGTCAGTACTAGATTTTAACATTTTAATGAACCTTATATTATTTACTTGTATATTCAAGTTAATGGAGAAAGATGAAAGCCCAATCACATGTTTTATTTATTTGACTGTATTATCTTGAAACCTGTAATATCTCAAAACAACAAATTAGAAATAACTGATTTAGTTTTGAACTAAAAGGACTCATTAACTTGAGAAAATTGATTTACAATTATTCGTAATAAATCTATAAACTATATATTATTGTGTGTTAAGTAGCTTTGATGCAAACTACACTTGCATGCAAGAATCTTAATCGCAAGCGTGTGTGTGTGTGTGAAGCTAACCTCCGTGGCGAAATGGTTAGCACAGTATTCTACGACGCCAGGAGTTCCGGGTTCGAATCTTTGTGAGTGTCCCTTCCTGAAGTTCATCATGTTATCACTCACTCATCTTCGCGATTAGCAGAAAGTGTCAGAAAAGCGAAGTAAAATAAACCAAATAAAACAAATTTTCATGAATATAATGAAATTATGGGAAATTTTCTAATGTAAAATTATGATTGCGTCACGTACCAAAATGAATCCCTGTTGTAGATATATAAATTTTCCTATTTTGTTTTATTCAGAGCAATTAATGAGCAGTTAGGGGAATACTTATTCTTTCTTACAAGCATATACTACCTCACTTGAAAGAAAAATATCGAGCAGTTACAGGAAGACTCTTCTTTTTACAGGCATACAGCCTACTGTCTTACTTGAAAAATTGTTGAGCAGTTGTAGGGAGATTCGTATTCCTGTAACGGAAAGACAGACGGGTATATGTAGGATTCAAATACGTCATATTTATCAATATCCCTTTGAACTGTAGTGAGATATGATGATGATATGTTGGTCTATTCTTAATGCTCAACAAGGCACCACTTTTCTTCTGCTATATCAATGTTGAACCATGAGAACCGCACATCCCCGAGCACGGGTCATTATTGGAACAACAATTCTACCCATGAATAAGGATCGACTTTGGCAATAATTCCAAACTACGCCATCTCGTTAACACAACTTGAAACTTGATGCCATTGCAGTGGAGCTTTCTGGATCGGGATATTTTTCACCGGAAGTTTCTTGAGTCGTGTCCCAGCTGAGTCACGCTTGGCGCATGCAGAAATTTCTGACAACTCGAACAGAATCAAACTCTGCCTCCTCCTCCTTCGCAAGGTCCCTTGTCACCAGCCTGTCTCGTTGCTTCCAACAGAAACCGCACCAGTCTCTCACTTCCGGTGTGAGAGTTCGTGCGAACTATAACTTGACGTTCCTCTGACCAAGAAGTGCCTTCATCTCGAAATAGGGCCACTCCGGATATCTGCATTGTGGCGAGTTAGAACGGGCGGGGGAGAGTTTTGCAAATGAAGAACTAAAGGAAAGTTCAGTTCCAGCAATTCTCTTAAACGTATATCGACGGTTCGAAAAATTAAGGACACACTATGATATTTATACATCTAAGATCTCTGTCTTACATAACGTATGTTACGGAAAGAAAATGTTGAATAAAATTCAGGAAAAAATCTAAACAAGCAATTTTAGCACACCTCTGTGGCGGAGTGGTTAAAGCAGAGCCAGGTGTTGCAGAAAGCAAGTGGGCAAACTGTTGGTAGTTGCAGCTGCGTTTTCCCTCCATGCACTCATTTCACCTTTCACGCTTGCATTGGTCGAGGCCTCTTGAGTCACTACTTGCGCAGAAGATCTGTTTTCGTCCGTATGCTCCAGAGATTCCCTGGATCGAATGTAGTAACTAACAAGGGAATTAGTTGCTTTTGACTGTCGTTTTAACAGTGTACAAATATAGAATTTGCGAACGATTTTGGAGGGAAGAAATTCAAATTCTTCATCAATAGAGCATGCCCACGCATTGCGGCAGAAAAGAGAAGGATTAGATTGGATTGATTTGGTGTTTTAAGTTCACTTTATTCACAGTAAGGCTATTCAGGACTGGACCTACAGTTTAAATTGGAATCCGAACCATGATGTGCCTCCACTGGGTATCGAACTTGGAACCTCTTGATTACAAGGCAACGACGCTATCACTGCGCCATCGGGGAGGTCCTGAAAAGAGGTGCAATCGAGTGGGCAGAGCGAAACAGTACACGCTGCTGTGAACGCTGGTAACTGCAGTCGCCCCTCCCCCCTCTATCTCCACGCAATCCCGTTACCTGTCACGTGTTTATTGGTGGAGCCGTCTCGCATCACTACTTGCGCAGATACTTGTTTTCGTTCGTTACTGCAGAGATATCCGAGACAGAGTATAGTTTTGTGAGGTTTTGATCTTCGTGATTATATGCTGTAACCTACGGGGAGACGGAACAAACAGAATGGGACGCTGTTAGTGATGGTCACCACTGTAATGCCATTGTCGATAAATCCGAGATCTCTTCCGTTCTCAACTTGAGAAGGTTTGAAAAGGGTTTAATTTAGGAACATCTTATGGGTAAGAGTGCTATTGTATGCTCTTGACAAGTATTCTGCGTGCTCTATAGTAATGCCTGCACGATTCATCACCAGCAGATCAACTTTCCCCCACATGACGTCACGAAGCATCCACTTTGGCAAATATATGAGCAAAAGCTGTCGGACGACAAATATATTATATCGTCTGGAATTCAGGGTAGGGCTGTTACGCAGGGAAGGGTTGTCAACAAGCTTGTTTACTTACGCCGACTCTGGTATGTAATGAACCATCTATATGTCACCAGTATCTGACAGTGTGAATACGACTCTCCCCATGGGTGTATCATTACTCAACTCTTCCGGGCTTCGTGTTTGGCGCAGCCTGTGTGCACAACATCCCTATCCAGAGGCTGTATTAAGTAAGGTTTGTTGAATAAGTTGGGTTTTGGGTTATTAATGCAGGTGCTATCGTAATAATTGTACCCTCACCAGGACTCGAACCACTTGGCCACCGATCTGGCATATAGTAAAAAGTTTTGTCTTCCTTTATATCGAATAGATGTTATTCCGTTGCTTACACTATTATGTTTCAACCATTGTAATGCAAATTGCCATACAAGACTAATAAGGGTGGAGGGGTTCGTTTATCTTAAACTATACAGTACTGCAAAAACCTTTGGCACGTTATTAGAACTTACGTCGTAATTATGTTAACCAGAATACCGAAATTTGAAAAAGATATTTACAATTCTATTACTCTAGTTACATTTTACACTCTCCTTTGGGAGTCTGTGGAGCAAGGCGTAACTGGAGAGAAGGGAGAAACGAGTGGACGGAACAAAACAGTGCGCTGCTGCAAAGGCTTGTAGTGGCAGTCGCGTTTTTCCCCCAAGCAATCAGTTCATTGGTGAAAATGAACCAGAGTGAACTCCAGAGTCACTACTTATGCAGATACTTGTTTTCGTTCTCTTACTCCAGAGATTCCTGGGACAGAGTGTAGCTACCATGTTTTACAGAGATTCAAATATTGTCACTGTTTCAACCACAAAAGTGTTAACTATTGAACAATAGCAAGCATTATATCCTAGTAGAGTACTATTGATACGAGAGGATGATCGGTGTTACGCGGGTTGGAAAAAATATATCATTTTCTGACGGAAAGAAATGCATGTCAGTGGCAGCTATGAATTTATAATGCGTTGTTTCATAAAACCAGGATAAAAAATATTTTTTCAACATCTCGTATCTTCGAAACAAGTCCTCGAACAGCAAAATGTTACTAAGGAATGTTGGCTTCATATCATCTTCAAAACTATACATGCACACACATAACGTAGGTGCCCAATGCTACGGAATTAGCCTTCTGGATACCAATCTTGCAACTTTTCACGTACCATATTCGTCACTATAGTAACAATAGTAGTAAAAGAGTCCCATTTTGCACTTTGGTCCAATCAATAAAGGCAGCCATTTTCCTCTCTAAATCAGAACATGGTCCTTGCTGCTTAAACGATTCAATTAAAATAACTAAATCAAGTCACCGGGCCATGTGGACTCAATTACTACGATGCTTTTCCTCCGTGCCACCAGAGACCGCCAACAGTCACGCACCATTCGCATACATCGGTTTCCCCTTTCTCTCCATTTTTTTCCCATCTACCCCCATCCTCCGCCCGTTCTCGTCCAACGAGATTTTACGCTGAATGTAAAAACGACGTCACGATAGATGAAAGAAACCATCGACCTTGCGTCATTTGTTTCCGAAACCGAGAAATGAATTTCTTCTTTCTTTTCCACCTCGGCGATTTTAATTGAATAACGGGGAATGGGTTTTCTCATTCGTTCGCCTTCAGTCGTCATCAAACCGCTCGGTTTTCTTCAACGAAAATTATCGTGACCGAAGCCAGAGAGTTTTTTCGGCTACCAATATTTTCATCACTCAGAAATGCAACTATATCGAGTTCCTTACATCATTTACTTTGTGCATTACTTTTTGCTACAGTGCATATAACTGTAGGAGTTTACACTCTGTGGAGCAAGCGAGCGAGATCAAGCCCTCTGTGCAAGGTAAGTGTCGAGAGGACTTGAGAGGGGAAAACGCAGCTGCAGCTACCAGCCGTTTTCAGCAGCGCGTAACTTCACCCACCCGCTTTCTCCCCTACTGTTCCGTTATGCGGGGTCATTACTTGCTCTTTGGCAGACTATGAAGATTCTGGCGTCTGGGCTCACAGCTATGATAACCGTCTGCAGTGGTTTTGTTATGTCGTCCATATATGTTTGTTATTGTCCTTCTATCAATCCCATCTTATCAGTTTCATCCTAATCTTCGCAATTAACAAACGTGGCTGAAAAGTGAAGTAAAATTAAAGAAATCAAATCAACCCAAAAAGAGAGAAATCACCAATTTTGTAAATACATTAAATATAATGACAAATATATACCTTTGGTGACTGATACTCCATGTTGCGACAGCTTCAAGTCCTGTTGATATTTACAAATTTCCTTCCAAACTATACATTTTCATGGATTGAGAAACTCACAACAAGTTTGTAATTTTACACACACACACTGGTAACAAAGGCTTAGTTACATAGTGAGAGTGGTTAAGGGCGAATTGTGCCCAATTACAAATCTTGTGACCACAATAGCATCTTCGAATTTGGACATTTTGAGCTTAATTTACTACAGTTGCTCTATCTAGAATGACTGATTCGGAATTGTGAAATCAGCCAACGCGTTCCAAATTATGCAGACACTTTCAAAACTGTACATATACATCAGTTTTGGAACTGAACCAATAAAACACAGTAATGTATGGCATTATTTGATTACTATTTCGTTAATGAAGAGTTTGCACCAAAGCGAATATTTTAGAAGGGGTGGTGGATATAATGGAAAAGCGACAGATATTTTTGACCACGCTACCTGCTATAAAATTAGTTCAGATAAGAGAAGGCAATATGATATGCGTATTAAAATCCTACAGTGATATCGTGTGTCATCATATTTATGAAAATACACATCTCAACATGTATAAGTTTTCACAATGCCATTTGGGTCTGTCTGAAGATATTTACGTTATATGATCTAAATTGACACGGCTTCTAGTGATTTCCTGAAGGCTTTTGTTTATCGTTGCTGTTTTGTCGTACATTTTCCTAAAGTGTGTTTATATGAAGGATATGAAATCACGTTATGGATGTAATCCGAAATGTTTGTCAGTTCTGAAACATGAATGTAACAGAATTAAATTTCCAACCGTTGTCTGCTCATAGAAAGGAAGCTATAGAAGATATATTTCGTATGATATCCTTCCATTCCAATAATACACTCTGAGAAATAATAAACTACTTCCGTTTCCCGATATAGGGTTTCTGTCAACCAGATAACGATTTTCTTATTGGAATAGTTTCTTCCTAACGACAGCGACAAAAAACTGTCAAGAGGCAAGTAATCGAGGTATGGAATTCGGTCCCTGGTGTTGATATCATAAGAACAACTTGAGCCTTACTTGAAAAGAGGAATATTGGGCTCTATTCTAGAATAGAAGTTAAGAAACGTTGATGGAAATCCATGATTTAACCATCAAAAAATTGTCGCAATAATGTAAATATACCATACACTTGTAGTTGTGAAACCGTGGAAGGAATGAGATAATGTGAATGTGCATTGGTTACTATTATGAATTTATTATGTAAATTTTCATTTAAATTTATAACAAATATAGACATGCGTACGATAGAGTCCACTTCATCACAGGCTGAGAGCCACACACATCAAACTATATAAAATTATATTTTCAACTTCTGAGCCTTGTTTCGAAATGTCAAATGGTTGTCAGTCTACAGCACTTCAGCCAAGACTCCATACCATTATCCTAATGCTAACTTTTACAAAATTCTTGAAAGGGAAGTCTAAAGTAGGAAAGAAAGGAAGAACCCGCAAAAAATCCGTACTACAGCCACATCCAGGAAAGTGGGGAGTTTTTGAGAAGACATACGACTACTCTTTGGCGGGTCCGGCCCCGAGTCACATTTCACGGACGCATCCCTGTCTTCGAAACCAATTTAATCCCATCCTCCGATATCACGATGGAAAATGTATTCCATTTGTTAAGTATACGCTCTTTGGGAACCGCTGCTCATGATAACCTCGTGAAAAATGGCTCAAAACGCCATCCTCCACTGCCAACTCCCACTTTTTCACTGTCGGCTCCGGAAAGGACAGGGCAAAGAGGACAAGCGAGGGAAAAAAAATCTGTGAAAGTAATACTCCTAAACCGTGGAATTTTCTGTGACCAGGGAATGTGTGAAAGGCATTGACCAGTCCATTCAAGGGCGCTTATATATCTTAGGGGAACCTAAATCTGCAGAAGTAATGGTTAAATCCTTTCTGGGAGAACCGCGCGAAAGGAGGTGGAAAGGAAAGAAATGTGCGAACTCCAAAGCGATGATAAACCAAAAAGGCAGCAAAGAGGATAAAATATGGCACTTTTTGATAGTCGGATTCAACCTATTTTCCATCTCACATTAGCATTTCCTCCCTATTTGTCTGACGCATACGGCAAGGAATGGTTTAAAATGACACGCGAATGGCCGTAAATATTCTTTAAAGAAAATCCTGTTTATGCGTTTCAAAGTTCAGTGGGTGGGAAATTTTATTCACTTGTTGAAATTATCTGTCTCTTTTCTTTATAATTTGAAGAGGTCTGCAAAATTTGAAAGGGTGGTCCGACCCTAACCTTTATTTTCAGTAGTGTAAATCGTAATCCGAGAGAATAATAGGCAGTCTCTCCAATCACAGCAGTTGAAATTTGTCTTAAAATTCGTAGAGCAAGGCATTGCAGTGCCCTGAATACAAACAATATTTAATGATATATTTTTAGAACTTAGGAGCCTTATTTTACTACTGCATTCCTATACAGTAGATGGTGTTCAAATTAATAAAATAAAGCATTTTTAATTAACAAAATTTGTATTAAATTCACCAATTTCTCTACACTTTTAATTGTTTGTTACATGTAAGAGAATTTTATGTTTGTACGAATCTTGAATATTTTTCATTTGATTAATGCAACTTTTATATTTTACCACGATCGTAGATATATCAAGTGTTAATTTAAATAATAGTTACATTATATTTTATGTAATGAATTATCGGATAATATATTTTTTATTGTTATTATAAATAATTAATTAATGATATTGTAATATAATAAGAATATGAACTATTTTAAGAATAAAAATATGATTAACGGTAATAATATAAACGTTTATATTAAAAGTAGATATAACTTTAAAATAAAATTAAAACAATTTATTTATTATAGTCCAAAGCTTAGGACAAGCGTTACTTTGTCTCCTGGGCCCCATCCCGTGATAATATTTTGGGTCACTTTTGACTCGATGATATTCAAATTATCCTTGTTAAAGTTAGTAGGAAGTACATCTAGGCAAACTTAAAAAAAAATATTCATCAATATTCTTGTCTAGTCTTACGCCGGTCCCCTATATGCTGAGCAAGGGATGTGGGGAGCGGGGAAGCGACCAAACTAGCACGATAATAAACACAGCAGCAAGTAGAACGAGGTGCGCGCAGCACCACCTCTCGCGAGGTCGTAACTCTCGGCGCCACCGCTGATGTTGGCTTGCGACGTATTCCCAGCTCCCCACTTCCCTTGCCAGCATGTGGACCACTCGCCGTAAGACTAGAAAAGAGCTATAGATCAGTCCAAACTATAATGCCCTCGATATTATTTCAATAGGAGTACGAGCGTGCCCCAGCGTGCACCGACCAAACCTCAGCTCCTCTTTTCAAGTGGATCGAACCTGGATTCCCCACTCAACCACCTGACACCTGGACGCCAGGTTCATATTTCACGAGCACGCATTAACATTTCGGTTAGGGAGAGTTAAACGCACGCGGTGACTAATTGGGAAATGTGCGAAAGACAAGGATAATGAGAATGGAGGCATCATGGACCGCGGAATAGTAAATCCACATCTTGCTAGGAGCAAGCGGTAGCCGTGGGTGTCAAGTTTCAGAAGTTCGAGAAGGAGGTGCGAATAAATCCACCACGGTTTGTCCTTGCAGGAATGGCCCCTCCGGCCAGGAAAACTCCTTCCCATCTGCTGTACCATGCTTCGAGTACACGCTCGCTGACCACGCCCTCTCAGGAAGTGCCAACTCAGCCTGAGTTAATTATGGGCGGACTGTGCCGCCGGAGTTGCCCATGAATATGGATCTACTTGTTAATCCGTTGGATGAACCGTTCCTCCGCTCCCCTCTTTACCCTTTCGCGGGGGTATAACATAGCGTCGGGGGGTAAACACTTAAAACTCGGCAGCTGTGAAAAGGTTCAATGGGTTTTGCGTTTGTTGAACACACAACAATGTGTCTCGTGATGGAAGGGTTTGTTCTGCAACAATTTGTAGGCCATTGACCCAAATAATGGTGTGAATTAGGAGCATAAGCTGCAAATAAATCGAATAAAGCAAATAAAATTAAAATTCGTCATCTTTAGATAGGGATAAATAATGAGGTTGCCTTTATTTTTTCTGCAGCAAGACTGCCACGCGGGAGACCCAGGTTCGATTCCCGGCATGGGTGATCTAAGGTCGGAATTTTTCCTGCCTTGTCCCCGTATAAAGCGGCTCTGGGGCTCACCCAGCCTCAAATCAATGTGTACCTGGGGCAATCCTGAGAGGTAAAGGCGACTAGAGCTTGGTGCTGATCACATTACCTCCAAAATGGCCGAGATGGAGAATGTGTGGGACCCTACACCCACATCCCCTAAATGTGCCTGCATGGTAGGGTGGTATATGTGCGGGGAACTGTACCTTATCTTTGTCATCTTTAGGGATGTAAGGGATGCTCCTTCCACATAGTGCACCGATTAGTCAACCTCACTTCCATGTAGTACACCCTGGACTGCAGACTAACGAGGCTTTGGCGACTGGCCTCATAGCCAGTATAATTCTGTGTTATCCTGTGTTCTGTTCTTATTCTTATTTGTGCTGAGTGCCCTTTTTAGCCTCAGCTTTTAACCAAGGCAAGGACATTTTAGTTTTCAGACACGTTTTTATTTTTATGATAAGGGGCTGGACCCCGTATAGCGTGACGGGTGCCAAATAGCTTCAGTGCTGACGCACCCAACAAATTTTAATTCAAATTCAAATTGTCATCTTTAGATATGAATAAATAAATAAGACCACCTTTAATTTTGCTATTTTCACTCATACAGCTTAATATACAGCAAATCTGTATAAATTACTTCGTCGTCACACACTTCATTAAATTAATTAGATTTTGCCTCGATTTTCTTCTGATCTTGGCTAATCGCGAAGAATATAATGTATGTTGAAAATATGAAGGGACAATCACAAACATTAAGCAAGGACTCCACAGAGGATTTTACTGGCTGTGAATCCAGACGCCAGAGCCTAGCTAGTCTGTAAAATACAGTCCAGGGTGTACAACATTTTAAGGAGGTCGACATTTGGGCGTCTTCGGAAAGAGTCACCCCTAAACCCCCACACACTTCATTCTATTCAAATCACAGCTCGTAGATCAAAACATTGTACAAGTTGTGGATCTAACCACAGGAGGAAGCAAAGAAGAGAATATAAGTATATTGCCTTGTAAAGTGATTGATTGAATTGTTGTTTTAAGGCCACTTGGTGCACAGAAAGGCTAATCGGGACTGGAACTACAGTTTAAAGTGGGATCCGAACCACTACGTGCCTTCACAGGATATCGAATCCGGGACCCCTTGATTACAAGGCGATGTGCCATCGGGGAGGCCCACTTATAAAGTAATAATTGAAAGATAACACTGATGTTAATTTGTTCTGTTGTTTATCTTCTCTCCGTTATATCCAAACGAAAGACCTAAAGTGTCAATCTTACTAATAGGGTTGGGGTTTGTGGTGTTGTCCAACCCTTTGCTGATGCAATTTATTCAGCAGTATCTTATACTGTCCTGACAAATACATTTTCTTCTTTTTTTATATTTTTCTCGGTCGCAACGATGAGTATGAGGTTCACAAAGAACACCCATGCCAAGGCCAGAATTTGAACGCGGTACCCGTAGCGCCCTGTGCTAACCACTCCGCCAGATTATTCGCAATCTGCAAGGGGGTCGGCACACAATAGGCAGCATCTCTGCACGGAGTTGGGAGGATCATTTTCTCAAGCTGCTGGAAGGGGAGGGGGGTCAGGGGCTATTCCAGGAATAGGCCGGGCGTGTAGTGCAGTGTTGTGAAGATAGTGATAATAAACAATCTCAAATGTTAGAAGAGGGCCATATTGCCTTTTATAGATGTGCTTATATATATATATATATATATATATATATATATATATATATATACTTTTTCTAAATGTTTCTCTTTATAAATGTTTATAAATGTATGTTTAAGGCGTGGTGTTTATGTAACAATATTGTAGGATACGCACAGCCTAAGGGCTTGTATCAATATCAATAAATATCATACCATACTGGAAACAAACAACTCCGCCACAAAGGTCGGATTATCCCGTAAAGAAAGCTAAATTGTATCGCCTACAGAAAGAGAGAAATAATTTTTAAAAAATGCCCTTAATTTTATATATTGTTCGTCTTTCTCGGAGTATATTGCAACGAAGAACTTTTCTTTAAAAATGTGAAGTGTCAATCTCTCTGCTCGGGTGGCAGTGGTATTCATCAATTTCTTCCCGACTCCTTGCTCTTTGCTTAAGTGTGACGAAATTACATTTCCACCACAAATGTTCCAGAAAGTCGCCTCACATTTCCCCTTTGCGGAAATAAAGCTCGTATCCGACTTTTAACACGGAAGTTGGCTCGAAGAAGTCGCAATTTAACTGAAAGGTTACGGGTTTGCTCCTCAATTTTTTTTTCGCAAAACCTTTTCCTTCGATTGAGATCTGGCTGGGAGGAACGTAGTGCGTTATCGGAATTGAAGTTTGCCACAAACACTGGCATATGTCTCTTTTCATCTTTCCGCCCACCAGTTAATGGAGAACTTGTTTTGTGGTGGTTTAGAATAACAGGCTATTGTCTAGTGCTTCTAAATTGAAGTGTTGTAAATTCAGTGGTTTCTGCTTTCCATATTCTGTTTTTCTTACTTAACGCCGCCTTTCTATCACTTGTGCCTAATCGCGACGATGATTATGAGCGATGATTAGGTGAAATTGATGATGGGACGCTCATACTCACATTCAAAGGTCGGGACTCGAATACGGGAACTTTGATGACCAGATTGAAAGTCGCCCATTGTATGCGCTTGGCCACAAACGAGCTGATTTTTTAAAGTTAACTATCAAAAATAATGCAACTTAACAATCGTCATATGTAGTACGCAAAAATTATCTCTTGCAATTGAGGTGACCAATATGTGTTTGAAGAAACCATTAGTGAAATGATAAGCTAAAATGATTTCCGCTTACCCTTGAATTGCACATGCCTAATGCTATTTGGCTGACAGTAGTGAAAAAAATCTATAAATACAGCCATGGACATTCCCAGGAAGCATTTTTTTTCATGGAGGTCAAACTAAGTATATCCCCCCCATTATAGTGGTGCACACTCGAAAAACACTCCTTCAATTGCAAGTTATCGTGTTTTTGCAGCGCCCTTGTAATAATTAACATAATTTACTGTGACTGAAATGAAATTATATGCTTCAAATAGGTTGACATTCATTTTCCAGGGTAGTGACATGGTCCCCCCTGCCCCCCCCCTTTCCGAATGTCCGTGAATACAACCTCAGTGTTTAAATGCAATTTCCATAAAAATAGTGTTAAATGTTTAAATGGTGATGTACAGGGTGCCCCAGTTAAAATTACACCGGTTTCGATTAACAGTTTCATGAAAAGAAATTAAGTGTGTGTACTGATGACCTACCACTGTTTGGTTCAACAATGGATTGTTCCATTTTACCGGTGCAGTATAGCCGTCATTTGCCCCATAGACAAATATCTATGAGCAAAGCTACTTTAACTGGGACACCCGGTGCCATTAAGCACTAATTTTGGTAGACATCGCAGAATTACACAATTATGAATTCGCGACTAGACCAACAGTACATAGGGTGTGTGTGATGTAAGAGTACTTCTTACATCAAAAGCAAGTTCGCAAATAATGCGTATATGTTTTTGAGCTCCTGTCCCTTGTAAGTGGTGGTTGTCGTCGCTTTGTCGTGTTTGAATCTCCAAATATCTACGTACCAGTCGAAATGAGATTGCCATTTCAATGAGAACAATGCAGGTCTCTACTAACAATATTGCTACCGAACCACTGAAGTTCAGGCTCAGATATCAGATGTTTCAGAGAAAGAGAAGAGGGGGGGGGGGTCTCTTTTGTCTGAACATCTCCGCAACGATGATGAACACTCAGCGCTCATACTCTCGGCTTCTGGATAGAGAGAGAAGATGCAATACAAAGAAAAGATTGCGTTTGAATTCAGTGGAATCAAACAATGGCGCCAGAAGTGTCTACTCCTTTATGCTTGTGTTGTGCGCGACTGTCAAGCAATACAAAATCGACATACCTAGGGTATATTGATTTCTGAGATTGGCCTTAGAACAGGAGAATCGCTTCCTGAAGTTGAACAATATAGTAATTAAATTTGAATCCATAGCTGCCTTTAATAACGTCACCGGATATCAGACATACCAGCTCACCATGCTATGACACTGACGCCGATCCTTCTTGTCAGGAGCATATATTAAGAGTCGTTTGAATTCGTACAGGATTTAGGAAAACCTACTTTTCCCTCCCTTTGGTAGTATCTTGGAGTATATAAAAAGGGCGAGAAATATATTATAGGGGACAGAGATTAATGGTTTCGGAAGGAAAGTTAATATTTTTCTTCTTCATCCTCTAATTCTTCTTTTTTTCCCCCGAGCAGACGGAGTGAAACAGTGACAGATGCGTCTGTCACTGTCGTAGGGAAGAATAAGCAAAATTGTTCTTCGGAAAGGGACAAAACGAAGACGTGGACTATTTGTCTATTTCCCGAGTAAATCATTTTGAAGTAGTGTGATGAAATTGTTCAGTCGCCTTCATTTGTCGTAAATTTCACTGTCGACGTTGAACAATTTCTTTTCGTTCTGCAATGAGCATTTCGCGTTTCCGACGGTCTGGAAGAAAAATAAACTCGTTCTCGAAATATGTAACGTTGAAATGATGCCATGGCTGTACGTACACTTGTCAAATGTTTGTGACGTGTCGTATAGCAATTGCCGGAGTAATTCAGGCGGGTAATTGTATTTTATGGCTCACATCAAATTGAATCAAGATTATAATTGTTGTAATGACAGTGAAATGTTTGTCCTTGGAAATTGATTGATGATTGAATTCGAAATTGTGGGTGACTCTAATGTCGGAGGACCTAAATATTCTTACTGGGTTAAAAGCAGAGGCTGTAAAGGGGCACTCAGCACACACAAACAGCCCTACAGAGGAGTATACTGGCCGTAGGTCCAAACGCCAGAGCCTCGTTAGTCTGCAAAATGTTGTACAGGGTGTACTACGTGGAAGGGTCACCCCTTACATCCCAGCACTATTAATAATACTAGTCATTTACGCCGTTTTCTACCCTCTTTGGTCTATTTTCAAAGATAGGTAATGGAATAGACATGAGGAGAAACGAAATTAAATATTAATGCATTCTGAAAACTTGTGTATATTTTCTGTACACCAATAACCTTGCCAGGGAGTGAAACTAAAAAAAATATTCTTATATGATGGACGAATGTACCAATGAATTGGTGAAACTTTATGTTTCTAATATGTACTTTCAATGAGATAGCTGGTAGAGGAAAAGGTTTAAATATGGGCGAAGGTTTAAATATGGGTTTTGGAGTTATCAGCGCTCCCGGGTGCTGCAGCCTGGCAGAGGCTATGGGAACTGGTTATCTGTCAAGGACAAAGTTTGAGGCGCCAATTCGCAAGAGAAAGTGGTGGTCAGTTTCGGCCTTGGACGCTGTTATAGAATTGCGACCTCCGAAAACATTTTGCGGGTATGTTTTAACTCAGCGTTTTCTGAATTCTCATCTGCTTTGTATATATTATGATATTAGTGGTACATAAAACAAATTTTGGGCTTTTATAATGCCATGATTTGTTTGTGAAATATGTACCACAGAGAGCGAAAATAAATTGAAGAAGACAAATAGCATAATGGTCTAAATATGGGCTATGACATGGTCTAATTTTGAGATCACATTTTCAACAAATACTTGGATGTTTTTCTTAATTTAGATTTTTCCCCATTCCTCGTGATTTCCAAACCAACAGATTATTCATAAATATGAATTGTATAATGTTTTAGCGATAAATGACTGTTTTTTTAAAATTTTAATTGCTTTTTGTGATATTGCCACTAGTAGCCCATATTTAGACCACAATTTTGAAATACATAATTTTACCATTTTTTGGAAATTGCTTTTTTTAAAAAAAAATTGAGACCTTCTATACTTTAGCATCGTGTCTCTCGGCTCCACTGCTCTTGTCTGGTTGGTCTGCGGCGTAATCCCCGCTCCCCACTTCCATTGCCAGAAAACTTAGCCGGCCGCCGTAAGAGTTGAAAAGACCTATACCAATATGATAGATGTACAGCGTGTCCACAAAGTCCTGCTACCGTTACAATGAAACTTAACTCCTAAACTATATGAGATAAAGACATGTGTTTTTTTGCAACATGTTTCTACAGCTCCCAAAGTTTTATTTACATTTACTAAACTCAGCATACCACACACATTGTGCCTTCTCCTGTGCTGTCGTCATTGTCGCTCACATCATAATCTGCAAAAAAAGAAAAAAACAAAAAACAATTAAAAATAATAATACCACTACTTATTAAAACTTTGAGAGCTGTAGAACACGTTGCAAAAAACAGCATGTCTTTATTTCGTATGGTTTAGGAGCTATGTTTCATTGTTATGGTAGCAGGACTTTGTGGACACGCTGTACTTCGCGCACATTGTGGTTTTATATTAGACGAAACTTAGATAATATTTGTAAAAGTTAAATATAATTATTTTGTGTGTTTGTTCACAACATTACATATATACTGTAATTCTAAATTCAATACTCTTGTTTTCAATACTCTTAATTTTTATTTAGTTTAAAGAGTGCTGCATTTCATTTGACATTAATGCATATTGCCATCGTTAAATTATGCACATTGCTATTTCATCCTGATCTACCCGATACAGTTGTAAGAATCGCTGTCGAATTGCAGCGAAAGAGGTCCGGGTTCAATTCTCGCCGAAGACTCATTTCAATAGTTTGTATTTCAGTTCAACCTGTAGGCCCAGTCCTAAATATAAACTGGAATACAAATCGGTTCGCGATTAACACTTCTAATTACATTGGAAGTTTTTTACAAACTCAAAGAAGTAATTCATGCCTAATAAATTAAAAGTAAAAACCTGATTATACTTATGTAATCGCGTGCCATTTCTCCTGTAAAGTTTTGAGGTAATGGACTGTTCATCTCAAGGTTTTTTCTCTAATTTCCTCGAGCAATTTACATACCATTCGTGTTCCATCAAAGAAATACCAAGCCTGAAGACAAATTCTTGGTACGATCTTTGAACAAGGAAAGGGCTATTCATCCTTTTAAAACATTTTTAACTTTCTTGTAGCTTCACGACTTCCTTTATTCTAATGAAAAGGAAATAAGTATTCCTTTTATCCCGCCGTCCGTCTTGCATGGCTAATGTAATTAGAAATTCCTAAATAAGGATCATTCATGAATAAATCTGCATCTTTGAGCGAAGCTCATGCTGAATGAGAGATGCGCACTGATTTGTCTACTTGGGTTGATATTCAACGAGTCAGGCGGATTAAGCAAGAAGAAAACGCTCCGCATTGATGATTATAAGAATTTTTCATCACTAGCTGATGATGGTTTTGTAATCATGGGAATTTTACCATTTTGCCTTGTTTCCAAGTCTCTCTCGTCTGCAACGTTCTTGTCCGCTACTTCACCCAAATATCTCAAAGAGATTGTTATGTTAGTTTTATCACATGAGCAACAATCATCATTGAGTTTAGAATTACAATTTCCACTACATGTATTTAAACAAACAAAAATGACATTATTCAGGATACTGCGAGCATATACTCACCACCATTAATATTTCGAGTTATATATATGTTGTTTAAGGTACGATCATGAATGTGTGTGAATCTTCGTCGAAAACGTCTGATATTTGAACCTAAGCATTAGCGGTTTGGTAGCAATGTAGTGAGTTGACGCTGATGAAGAGTTTGTTGTCTATTTTATGCACAGAAAGGCTAAGGAGCAGTCATAGGCGTAGCTAGAACTTTATATTTGGGTGTGCACAAAGAAAAAAAATACGTCTTGTACCTTTTTAATGGCATATTTTGCAATCACTTGGCTCTTTAACTGCATTGATGTTTGTAAAGGAATATAAATTCACTAAATGACAGTGTTGAAAATTTCTGAATATATGTAGTAGAAAAAAATCAAATTTCATAGAAATTACACACACACACAAAATGTTCATAAATGTTACAAACAAATACATCAAAATACACGTCATCTATAAAAGGAGACGTCTGTCAATAGGTACAATGTTTTTAAACTCATCAATAACTTAATTTACATCAATAGACTAAGCTTTTTCCTGTTCCACAAATAGCAAGAGCAGGGCTTCCAATCTATCCTTGCCACGTCCCTCGCGTAAACACCTACCAGCTTAGCACAGGGGAGAGACAATGAGATACCTCTGGGCACAGCTCAGGGTTACTAACGCTACAAATATATGGAAAGTAACAACAGATTTAACCCACTACTGAGGGTACAATTCGTACTATATTCTTGATTAATTATGTACAAATATTAAATAACTCTTGAAGTCTTTTCATACAGTAATTTTCTTCTATTTTTATTTTTTATTAATTCTAACCAATCTTCTTCGGGCTTCTTCTTCTTATAATCAATATGGCATCTTCTTCTTATGGCCTCTTCTTCTTATAATCAGTATGGCATCTTCTTCTTATAATTAATATGGCGTCTTCTTCTTATTGTTGCTAAACTTCTTCTTCTTGCAATTAATAAGGTTTCTTCTTCTTATAATTAATAATGTTTCTTCTTCTTATAATTGCTACGGCTGCTTCTTCTTGCAATTAATAATGCATCTTCTTCTACTAAGGCTTCTTCTTCTTATAATTGCTAAGGCTTCTTCTTCTTATAATTGCTAAGGCTTCTTCTTCTTGCAATTAATAAGGCTTCTTCTTATAATTAATAATGATTCTTCTTCTTATAATTGCTACGGCTGCTTCTTCTTGCAATTATTACATATTGTGTACTTTTTCTTCTTTCTTTTCTTTATCGATCTTTTTCAAATTGATGGAAATATTAATAAAACCGATCTCCCAAACAAACAAAGAGAAAGGGGTTAGTTAAAGATCGCCGCCTGGCCGGCGCTAACCTTAACTTGGAGCTACAATGTATGCGCCTCCAATTGTGCTTGGGTGCTGCCGAGAAATGGCGCTACACCTGGGGAAAACAACCCAAAAGCCGCACGAAACTCTCAGTTCGTGGGAACTGTAATAGACGCAAAATCGAAATTGCAATTCGACTTCCTTACTTTTGTATATTAATCGCTTATGTAATTACTGAATGATAATTCCCCTTTTCTCCTTATTCATATCCTGTTATTATTTTAAACTTATTTATTTATTTCCTTATAATTAGTATTAATATATACAATCGTTATTTCATCACATCTGCTCTTTCCGTTGTCTCTATTTACAATCGTATAAGTTCTCCTGGGTGGTGCCATCTCTTACCCACTTTCCAAACTTATTTATGCAGCATATTTTATAACCGTTGTTCCTCTTGCATGCTGCCATCTATGGTCCTTTATTTCAAAGAAAAGAAACGCAGTTTGTGTACGTGACACAAAATTCCCCTCCTCTGGGTAAAATTTTTCCTTCTGAGAAGATTCGTATGCAAGGAAAAATTTTCTTCAACATCGATTGTTACTATTCACTTCTCATATGTACCTTTCAACATTTGTTTAACGTCCGTACAATTATATCTTTTTACATTATGTAAATTTTCTCTACTTTAATACCATTTACTTCTCCCTCAGCGATAGCGTTGATTTCTAGCCTAATCACTTCCTCTGGTTCCTGATTTCTCTTTAAAGGTGCTCTACTTAGAGTATCTGCAACATGGTTTTCCTTTCCTTTTATATCTATAACATCAAAACTGTACTGTTGCAGTAAGATCGCCCATCTCGTCAGCCTTGCATTCCACTGTCTTGCAGAATTTAACCAAACTAGACTCTTGTGATCACATACCACCTTGAATCTTCTGCCTTTCAGATATGCAGAAAACTTTTCTATTCCAAATATTATCGCCAAACATTCTAGCTCACTTATAGTATACGCTCTTTCAAAGTTCTTCAAGTTTCTGCTAGCATATTGTATTACATTATCTTCATTGGATTCGTTTCTCTGAAATAGGTATGCTCCCAATCCAATGTTCGATGCATCTGTGCCTAAAAAGAACATTTTCCCGTAATCAGGTTGGCTTATGGCTGGTGCTTGTATAAGGTATTGCTTAAGTCTTTGGAAAGCCTTCTCTTCGTTTTCCTCCCATTTCCATTTTATATGTTTTCTTAGAAGTTCGTATAATGGCTTGGCTTTGATTGCGAAATTGTGTATAAATTTTGATCGCCAATTACATACTCCCAGGAATCTTTGAAGTTGTTTCCTTGTGTTTGGTCTTGGGAACTTGCTTATAGCGTCATTTTTGTCTGGGCACATCTTTATTTCACCTCCAGATACCACATGACCTAGGAAACGTATTTCCTTCCTTGCAAAAGAGCATTTTTCCAATTTGACAGTTAATCCTGCTTCTGCCAATTTACTTAATACCCAATCTATTTTTTCTATGTGTGTCTCCCAATCTTTCGTATGTATACACATATCATCCACATATATAGCAAGCCATTCTCTTGTCTCTATACTAAATATTCTATTTAGAGTCGTCATAAAAGCTGATATTGATGAATTTAAACCATATGGAAGCCTTCTAAATTGAAATAACCTTGATCCATATCGAAACGCTGTATATTTTCTAGACTCTTCTTCTATTTCTACCTGAAAGTATCCCAAAGTCATATCAAATGATGTGAAGTATATGCTGCCTGAAAAAGTGTGTAGTAATTCATTTATTCTTTCTTCTTGATTTCTGGGAAGTAGCACGTGTTTATTTAGTTCTCTTAAATCCAGTACGTGCCTCACACCTCCGTCAGGTTTGTCTACCACGTGCATTGGGCTTACGTGTACGCTATTGGAGTTCTCTATTATCCCCCAACTTAACCATTTCTTCAATTCCTTTTCTACAGCTTCTCTCTTTGCAAAGGGTATAGGATATTGCTTTGACACTATTGGACTCGCTGTGTCTATCTCAATCCTATAGGTGTATACATCCGTCACTCCTGGGCGTTGGCTAAATATTCCCCTACGTCTCAACAAAATATATCTTAAATCTTCTTTTTCATTTTCTGAGATCCAATGACACTCATCCACTTTGGCTTGTATTTCTTCTTTCGATGCGTTGTATTTATGGTCCTCCATTTCGACCTCTTTTTCATATTCACCTTTTACATTTTCATTTTCAATTATATCATCGTAGTCTTTCTTCTTATACACTGCATCATGTTTCTGATATACAAGTCTTTGCTTCATAATGCCTATTTCGCTCTCGGAACCTTTTATTTCGTCCTTCATAGGGATATCTACTTTCATGTTCTCCATTGATTCTAGATTTAGCCGTTTTTCTTTTATGTGTATGTGCCCATTGTAGTTTTCTAAGAAAGGTACTCCTAGGATTATATCACACCTCAAACCCTTTATCACCAGAAATTTTACTTCGAAATTCGCTCCTTTGATGCTCATCATGATGCGTACCGTGCCCTGAATTTTGTATTCTTCATTTCCCGCAGCCATAACTAATCTGACTTTGTCCTTTTCAAAAGCGTCTAATTTTGCTTGTGGGTATTTCTCTTTAATTCTTTGCCAACATTTATAGCTCATTACTTCGACAACACTCCCACAATCGATCAAGCATTTAACCTTAATTTCTATTATTTCTGCTTCCACATACAATGATCTTCCAGGTTTTAAGTTTTCAAAACTCTGCTCTCCAATTAAAAATAACTTCAGAATTCCTTCTTCATTTATCTTATGTTCTCCCCTCATATATTCATCATTTTCCTTTGCTCTCACACCTGGGAGTTGCTGCGAGAGCTCTACAAGTTTAGCCTCTCGACTGATTCCACATTCCTCGAATCCTCATTTATCTGCTGCCACCCAGCATTTCCTACTTCGTTCTGCACCTGGCTTCTGACTAATTCCACCGCTTCTCTTCGCTCTTCATTTATCTCATTATTTCCCCTCTCGTTCCTCTCGTTGTAATTATTTCCTCTAGGTTGCCTTTCATCTATCTCCATCCTTCTTTCTGAGTTTCTTCGATTCGCATTTTGCCAATAATCTTTTCTTCCTATATATTCGCGGTTTCCTCTCCACGGTCCTGTATTCCTTCTATCATAATTTATTTGCTCTTCCTGAACATTATTTCGCCTTCTGCCGTTTCCGTTATCTTCTAAGAATCCTCTTCCTCTGCCTCTATATGCATTTCTGACTTCTATGTTCCTAATCCCGAATTCTTGTTTCCGGAATTTCTGCTCTGGACGTTGTTCCTCTTCAGGATGATGCCTCTTAGGATAATATCTACCTTTCTTTTCTTTATCCCATGACCTTTGAGTCTTTTTCAGCATGTCATCTGTTCTGAGGTAGTCTATCAAGTCTTCCACCTTCGTTATCTTTACTACAGCCACCGCTCTTTGCGTCCATATTGGTAGTGTTTGTATCACTTGTCTAACCAACTCTTCCTCATTCCATTTTTCATTCAAATTCCTGAAGCTCCTTAACGTTTCCCATGTGTGTGCTTCCAAACTCTCAACCTTTGACCAAGCTATATATTTTCTTTTCAATGTCTCCAGTTGCCTTTCCTTAATTTCCTCACTGCAATAATATTCCAAAAATCTTTTACTAAACTCTTCGAATGTTCCAAACTTGTGCTGATTTTACTGATACCAGCCTGCTGCAGACTTTTCAAAACATCCTTCGATAAGGTCCAGTATCATATTTCCTGGTATCCTCATTAGCTTCACGTTAGTTGTTAATTCCTTCAGGAATTTTCGTGGACACTTGTCAGATATATTTCCATTAAACTTGGGCAAGTGTTGTAATTCGTTAGGCTTAGGGATTCTTGTTTTATATTTTCCCACTTCCAAATTACTTCCATTTACTTTGTCCAACCATCTTCCATTGTCGCTCCCTTCTTCACTACTTTTCCATTTCCTTTTCTTCCTCTGATGATTCCTTTTATACTTTATTTTCTCCTCTGTAGTCGATTCGTCGCTACTACTTTCCTTTTTTATTCTTCTCTTTTCATACTCTTCTTTTCCATCATTTCCTTCTCGATTGAAACCTATTGGCTTATTTTGTATTCTCATATCCTCCATTTTAGGTATTATTTCTCTCCATTGTACTTTATTCTCTCGCTTTCCTTTGTCGATCTTACTTTCGAGGGTTTGCATCTTCTTATTACTCTCCTCTAATTCTTCCCTAACTTCTTGTCGTTCTCTAATTATCATTTCTCTGAATTTCAAAGTTTCTTTTACTATTGTTTCTTCTGTCACAATTTTCATTTCTTGTACTCTGTTTTCTACTTCATCTATTTTGGAGTTGTTAATATCTATCTGCTTCTTATTTGCCAAAATTTTGTTTTCTAAACTTGTACTCCTCTGCTGGCATTCTTCATTCACTCTTGAAGCTTCCTTTTCGATCTTTCTATTAGTTTCTTCATGTCTTTCATCTGCCATCCTTATCATTTCTTCTATCTTTCTCTCAAATGCTTTCCTGTTTTCTTCACATACTTCTGCCATCTCTTCTATTTTTCGATTATTTTCTTCCAAACTTTCTTTAACTTCTTTGCTATTTTCTTCTATTTTTCGATTATTTTCTTCCAACCTTTCTTTAACTTCTTTGCTGTTTTGATCTTGACTTTCTTTTATTTCAATCATCATTTTCATCAACATCTCCATCGTGTTTTGTTCTTCTTTCTTTCCTTCTTTTTCCTTTAACTTTGCTTTCCTGCATTCCTTGCATTCGTGTCCTTCTCCCCTTTCACATATCTTCTCATATTTTTCTTTCCGGATTCCTTCACATAACCAATGTTTCATTTCTTCACATATCTTACACTGTATTATTTCTTCCTTATTTCCTTCTTCGCCACAACATATATATTTTCCTTCTTCCATTTTTTCTTTACTTATCTTTCGAAATTTTTATTCTTCGCGTTATTTCAACCTCTGGTCTGTATCGTGCCCCACACGTTGGTCGCCATTAATCAGTGCCACGTCCCTCGCGTAAACACCTACCAGCTTAGCACAGGGGAGAGACAATGAGATACCTCTAGGCACAGCTCAGGGTTACTAACGCTACAAATATATGGAAAGTAACAACAGATTTAACCCACTACTGAGGGTACAATTCGTACTATATTCTTGATTAATTATGTACAAATATTAAATAACTCTTGAAGTCTTTTCATACAGTAATTTTCTTCTATTTTTATTTTTTATTAATTCTAACCAATCTTCTTCGGGCTTCTTCTTCTTATAATCAATATGGCATCTTCTTCTTATGGCCTCTTCTTCTTATAATCAGTATGGCATCTTCTTCTTATAATTAATATGGCGTCTTCTTCTTATTGTTGCTAAACTTCTTCTTCTTGCAATTAATAAGGTTTCTTCTTCTTATAATTAATAATGTTTCTTCTTCTTATAATTGCTACGGCTGCTTCTTCTTGCAATTAATAATGCATCTTCTTCTACTAAGGCTTCTTCTTCTTATAATTGCTAAGGCTTCTTCTTCTTATAATTGCTAAGGCTTCTTCTTCTTGCAATTAATAAGGCTTCTTCTTATAATTAATAATGATTCTTCTTCTTATAATTGCTACGGCTGCTTCTTCTTGCAATTATTACATATTGTGTACTTTTTCTTCTTTCTTTTCTTTATCGATCTTTTTCAAATTGATGGAAATATTAATAAAACCGATCTCCCAAACAAACAAAGAGAAAGGGGTTAGTTAAAGATCGCCGCCTGGCCGGCGCTAACCTTAACTTGGAGTTACAATGTATGCGCCTCCAATTGTGCTTGGGTGCTTACGAGAAATGGCGCTACACCTGGGGAAAACAACCCAAAAGCCGCACGAAACTCTCAGTTCGTGGGAACTGTAATAGACGCAAAATCGAAATTGCAATTCGACTTCCTTACTTTTGTATATTAATCGCTTATGTAATTACTGAATGATAATTCCCCTTTTCTCCTTATTCATATCCTGTTATTATTTTAAACTTATTTATTTATTTCCTTATAATTAGTATTAATATATACAATCGTTATTTCATCACATCTGCTCTTTCCGTTGTCTCTATTTACAATCGTATAAGTTCTCCTGGGTGGTGCCATCTCTTACCCACTTTCCAAACTTATTTATGCAGCATATTTTATAACCGTTGTTCCTCTTGCATGCTGCCATCTATGGTCCTTTATTTCAAAGAAAAGAAACGCAGTTTGTGTACGTGACATCCTGCTTCTGAGTTGCTCTTAATTTAGTTTTAAGTTGGGTAAACTTGGAGAAAGCTCTCTCACACGTTCAGCTTGTGACAGGTATAGAAGAAAGGCGTTGCAGTACAGAGTAGAATGCGGTAAATACCTTCTTTCTCCAATGACATCAAAAAATCGGAAATCTATAGACACCTATTTCATCAGCGATAATGCACACGTTTGTACAGTCTTGGACACAGCTGGCTTGTAACGATCCTATTGAAGAAGCAGTGAAGCAAGCCTTCCATGTCTGACCACCAAGCGCCTTGTGACTAGACAACCCAAAAGGCATTGCAATTTTGCGGCTTGTATACCAGTCACGGGTATACATCTCTGTAAATTGAGTAGTGATGCCAAAGAGAAATACGAGATGAAGATTGTCGATCGTAATGTCTCGTGTTCTCGACATGGAATAATACTCGGTCCACGTTACGTTCCATTATTTAATGTTGTTTGGGAATAAACCTGACGGACTAGGTTTATATTTTCAATCCTTGCATTACAGTAAATTCCATATTTTACAATTATATTAATTCTTTGAACGAAAATAATGCCCAGAAAAACATCGAACACACGTTCACACCATTCTTCTCACACACATGCACGTCAAAACAAACACACAAAGCTAAGTTTTAACTTCCAAGTGAATGTCCAAATAACAATAAATGGAGAAGCACGATGTGCGAAACATGGGATTTTTCACAGAAAGAATGCGTCTATTTGTGACATACGTGGTTTCTATTAATAGACAATGAAACAATTATGAGAGAAATTAACATGCATTTTCGTCTTCAGGTGCTGAGGAAGGAAACAGACTGACTGGAAAAAAGAAAGCATGGTGCTATTGATAGGCTGTTGGTTAGCATACAGAGCTTTCATCAGTGAGGTCCAGGTTCGATCCCCACCAAGGACATTTCTTTTATTCTTTTCTATTAGTGAAGAAGTATGTAATATTGTTTTCTAGGCATTTTGACGAAAGGATACGCATCAAATTTGTTCGTTTAATCTGTATTTTCATTCTTCTAATAAGTTCTCTATCGCAATGGGATATAGAGATTCTCTATCTAGGCGATGGATATCTTCTCAATGGTTACGTAGCTGCGATTCTCCAGTCCCTTACACCCACTTGTCTTATTTATTTACTTCATTTCATATCTAACGAAAAAACACAGATATAGTTAGACGGGTTCGAATCCCGGTCGGGCTTGGTTGTTTGTGAATGTTCATTCATCAATTTCATCATTTCATCACTCATCCCCATCTTCGCAAATTAGCCTAGAGGAACAAAACGCGAAGTAAAATAAATTAAATCAATCAGTCAATCAAACACCTCGCGTCGAAGATTCCAGACTCGAGTTCTGGCTTTTCTTTTGCGAGGGTGATTATTCTTGTGTGTCTATTTATCATCTTTGTCAAAAAAAATATTCCTCATTATTGCCGTGATTAACCTAGGGAGAGACCAAAGCGACTGAAATAACAAAAGTACAGAAAATGCAAGACACATCTGCCTAGGCATGTTATACCTTGGGAATTAGCAATCTGAAAATTAACTTGCGGTTCAGTCGACTACTTGCGAAAGAATTTCGTATTGTCTCATTTGGAGTGTTGGTTATCGTGTCGGACTAGCATGCGGGCAACCCGAGTTCGAGCCCAGCGAAAGGCAAGTTTTTTTTGTCTAATTTCATCCAACCTTATTTATAAAACTGAAGTTTCTGCAAAACCTTTTGAATTGCATGCCACTTCGTATGTTGGTAATCTGAAAGCATGAAAGATGAAAATTTGATGTTTCGAAGCGACGATGTATTTGTGTATGTGTTGAAAGAACGCAGTTATTTATTAGCGAAAAACATGCAGCCACGTGATCATTGAGAACGCTTCCTAGTTGTCAGTGCTAATATGGCAGTAACTACAGTCTGTCAACACACACCAACTTTCACGTTTCCCGTAAAATAATTACCTTTCCACGTTTCAAAATCATGAGTGCTGTCTAAAGCAATACTTTGATACTTGCGTTTGCATGTTCGAATCTAAAGTAATACGAAACTTTTTTCCCAACAAATGACATTCAAACCATTAATAACTGTTTGAAATGTGATACTGATATCATATATGGAAAGAATAAAAATGGAGAATTTCGCTTAATAATAATAATATATATAATAGGGAGCGGAAGTTGATGAAATGTCATCTTTTTTCTGACATCTCGGACACGATGCCCATTAAATATACACAATATTACACTTCATCTAGAACCCAAAAAAGGTAATTTTAAAGTGCATTTTTTGGCATTTGTTGCCCTTTGTCAGGTTTTAGGTCATTTTCCCGGATTTTCGGCATTTACCTGTCATTATTTGCAATATTCGGTATATTGTTTCATCATATTTTGTCACTTTTTTAATTTTGGTAATATTATTGAATCTTTTCACCAAGGTATATATATCTCACAGGATTGCAATTTACGAGCAAAAGAAATGCTGAACTGGTGACAGTCTTTGTTGTGTCGGGGGAAACCACCAGGTGCCCCTCTGGGGCAAACTCAGATTTAAGATCAGATAAGGAGAGGCTTGAAATACCATAGCTAGACCCCGTTTGCACTGAAAATCCTCGTTGCATATTTTAATTGAATGTGCATGTGCTATCATTTGGTGCCCTTTTTTTAAAAGCAAGATTGCATTTTGTTTAATTTCATTTTCATTTCAATTTTTAAACTGAAACTAACAAATTTGATGGTCATTTTTTGCATTTTACATCATTTTTTTCCCCATTTTTTAGGATATTCTATAGGTCATATACCTATATTTTTTAGGTCATCAACTTCCGCTCCCTACTTATAAATATATTAAATTATGTGGATACCTGATGTGAAACGTACGATGCACGATCAGAGAGCCTGAATGTTGCATTGAAAACTGCAGAGAACAATGACTGACTTATGAACAGTGAAAGTTTTTTCCATGCTCCAATGGGATTTTATTTTCTAACTATAAATAAACAAGGGAGAAGGTCACAGTTGGGTATGATGAACTAAATTGTAATCTAAAAGTTTTAATTGAAGAAACAAAACACGTTCGCGGTTAAAAATAGGGCATTCAATTTCAGACACATTACACTAACTGAAAGAGTATTTTCAAAATTAATAGTATCCTCGTTCTTCACCTTTTTCTCAGTTATGACACATGTCAATTTCCTCTCTATTATCTGTATCCTCATTGGGACAAACACCCACATCCATGCCCGAACCGAGTATTGGTAATATCGCACGCTAGCCAACAATTCCAGAGGAAAAGTTTGATACGCGTTTTAGTGGTTCCAAGTGGTTAAAATCTCACTTTAAACTATAGATCCAGTTTTCTTAATGTGCATAAAGTGGACTTAAAAAGAAGGAAAAAATCGAGGAAAAGCGCTTGAAGGTTTCGATGAGTTCGAAGTGCCTTGATGAGGCGAAGCTATTACATGATTTTCAAGTGGTCAAGTGGCCCCGTGCTAGCGGATAAGTTTCATGTACAGAAGGCTTTGAGTTCGATTCCCGTTCTATTGCCCTATGTTTTTTTATATAACTCGAGCAACTAATTATTGCATTTTATTTAATAATTTATTTGAGTAAAAGTTAAATACATTTTTACTTTATTTTTGGGTGGAAATCTTTACCTTACCGTTTTAAATTTTATTTGTGAAAATTATTTTTTTCCACATATCTCATCATTTTACAAACATTATGCCTGGCGAAAAGTATACATTTATTTCGAGAAAATGATCCAGAAATACATATAATACTATTCACAAGAAATTATCGTAATCGTTTGGAAAACAAAATTCAACAATTCGCACAGCAAATAAAATAAGAATGTTCGCAATAAATACATTCAAATATATAGTCGCTCGAGTTAAGAAAAAAATTGGAGGAATCAAAGGGGAATCGAACCCAGTATCTCCTGCGTGTCAAACTTACACGCTACCAACCCACCTTCTGTCTTTCGGACAATCTAATCGTCTTATGAGTAACGCTTTCTAAGTTTCTAATCTTTGAAGCGCTTGTAATTGTTGTTGTGTGTCACGGAGTTATGTTTACTGCAACATTTGAGCACACAATCCAAACATACGTAAATTTTATACACAGAAAACATGGGTTTTCTGCACATAATTACGGTGCATGCGCTCTGTCAAGGACTAGAAGGAACCTCGCAAAAGTTACCGAAGCTTCTCTGCGGTGCTGACAGTTGGCCCCGGAGTCACGTGGTCTATCTCGTTATCAGTCGACATGACCTTGAGCCTGCAGAACCAGCACACTGAAGTGAACGAAGGTATTTTACGTGATTTGTAAACTGGAAGAAAACATGCCACGCGTTACAACAGACAGAGGTTTGTCTTCAGCTTTGGGACAGACAAACCACACTAGGCATACAGACAGAGTATAATGTAAGATAAAAGGAAATTATTTCTCCGTCTCCTCACACTGACAATTTTATTGCCTTTTTTTTTTGGAGGTATTTGGCCACAGAAACGGGATTATATTATTGAAGTCGTATCTCGTGTGATGGCTTGGTTCAGTATGCTGATCAGGTTTTCTGACAAAAGCAGGACGAGCTACCCAAGAACAGTAATTGTCTATCTTTTATATCTGCTTCCTTCATCATCCGGTATAAGGCAGACAAGCACATACCACAAATATGTAAGAGAACTATTGCTAATTTGGTAACTTGTCTTGCAATTGAATTTCTGTCATGAACAGCTTCAAAGAAACAAAGGCTTTCCTTTTAAAGGATTACACTGAATAATTGTTATTTGATTAGGATACTAAAATGACTTCAGTATTTACATGCAGTACACAAGAGATTCTAAACACACTCTAAAACATACTACTGTTCGTTTCAACGTATTATTTCAACAATCAAGACACAAAAATAAAGGGCATGCTCAAGAAAAATTATGTTTCTTTGATTATCAAGTGCATTACGTTGTTAACATCAAGTTTGGATTTGCCGGTTATCCAAATATTATTAATTTTGAAAATAGTCTTTCAGTTAGTGTAATGTGTCTGAAATTGAATGCCCTATTTTTAACCGCGAACGTGTTTTGTTTCTTCAATTAAAACTTTTAGATTACAATTTAGTTCATCATACCAACCTGTGACCTTCTCCCTTGTTTATTTATAGTTAGAAAATAAAATCCCATTGGAGCATGGATAAACCTTTCACTGTTCATAAGTCAGTCATTGTTCTCTGCAGTTTTCAATGCAACATTCAGGCTCTCTGATCGTGCATCGTACGTTTCACATCAGGTATCCACATAATTTAATATATTTATAAGTAGGGAGCGGAAGTTGATGACCTAAAAAATATAGGTATATGACCTATAGAATATCCTAAAAAATGGGGAAAAAAATTATGTAAAATGCAAAAAATGACCATCAAATTTGTTAGTTTCAGTTTAAAAATTGAAATGAAAATGAAATTAAACAAAATGCAATCTTTCTTTAAAAAAAAGGGCACCAAATGATAGCACATGCACATTCAATTAAAATATGCAACGAGGATTTTCAGTGCAAACGGGGTCTAGCTATGGTATTTCAAGCCTCTCCTTATCTGATCTTAAATCTGAGTTTGCCCCAGAGGGGCACCTGGTGGTTTCCCCCGACACAACAAAGACTGTCACCAGTTCAGCATTTCTTTTGCTCGTAAATTGCAATCCTGTGAGATATATATACCTTGGTGAAAAGATTCAATAATATTACCAAAATTAAAAAAGTGACAAAATATGATGAAACAATATACCGAATATTGCAAATAATGACAGGTAAATGCCGAAAATCCGGGAAAATGACCTAAAACCTGACAAAGGGCAACAAATGCCAAAAAATGCACTTTAAAATTACCTTTTTTGGGTTCTAGATGAAGTGTAATATTGTGTATATTTAATGGGCATCGTGTCCGAGATGTCAGAAAAAAGATGACATTTCATCAACTTCCGCTCCCTATTATATATATTATTATTAAGCGAAATTCTCCATTTTTATTCTTTCCATATATGATATCAGTATCACATTTCAAACAGTTATTAATGGTTTGAATGTCATTTGTTGGGAAAAAAGTTTCGTATTACTTTAGATTCGAACATGCAAACGCAAGTATCAAAGTATTGCTTTAGACAGCACTCATGATTTTGAAACGTGGAAAGGTAATTATTTTACGGGAAACGTGAAAGTTGGTGTGTGTTGACAGACTGTAGTTACTGCCATATTAGCACTGACAACTAGGAAGCGTTCTCAATGATCACGTGGCTGCATGTTTTTCGCTAATAAATAACTGCGTTCTTTCAACACATACACAAATACATCGTCGCTTCGAAACATCAAATTTTCATCTTTCATGCTTTCAGATTACCAACATACGAAGTGGCATGCAATTCAAAAGGTTTTGCAGAAACTTCAGTTTTATAAATAAGGTTGGATGAAATTAGACAAAAAAAACTTGCCTTTCGCTGGGCTCGAACTCGGGTTGCCCGCATGCTAGTCTGACACGATAACCAACACTCCAAACGAGACAATACGAAACTCTTTCGCAAGTAGTCGACTGAACCGCAAGTTAATTTTCAGATTGCTAATTCCCAAGGTATAACATGCCTAGGCAGATGTGTCTTGCATTTTCTGTACTTTTGTTATTTCAGTCGCTTTGGTCTCTCCCTAGGTTAATCACGGCAATAATGAGGAATATTTTTTTGACAAAGATGATAAACAAACACACAAGAATAATCACCCTCGCAAAAGAAAAGCCAGAACTCGAGTCTGGAACCTTCGACACGAGGTGTGTTTCTTGTTCTAACTATATCTGTGTGTTTTCGTTAGATATGAAATGAAGTAAATAAATAAGACAAGTGGGTGTAAGGGACTGGAGAATCGCAGCTACGTAACCATTGAGAAGATATCCATCGCCTAGATAGAGAATCTCTATATCCCATTGCGATAGAGAACTTATTAGAAGAATGAAAATACAAATTAAACGAACAAGTTTGATGCGTATCCTTTCGTCAAAATGCCTAGAAAACAATATTACATACTTCTTCACTAATAGAAAATAATAAAAAAAATGTCCTTGGTGGGGATCGAACCTGGACCTCACTGATGAAAGCTCTGTACGCTAACCAACAGCCTATCAATAGCACCATGCTTTCTTTTTTCCAGTCAGTCTGTTTCCTTGCTCAGCACCTGAAGACGAAAATGCATGTTAATTTCTCTCATAATTGTTTCATTGTCTATTAATAGAAACCACGTATGTCACAAATAGACGCATTCTTTCTGTGAAAAATCCCATGTTTCGCACATCGTGCTTCTCCATTTACTGTTATTTGGACATTCACTTGGAAGTTAAAACTTAGCTTTGTGCGTTTGTTTTCGCGTGCATGTGTGTTCGATGTTTTTCTGGGCATTATTTTCGTTCAAAGCATTAATGTAATTGTAAAATATGGAATTTGCTGTAATTCAAGGAGTAAAAATATAAACCCAGTCTGTCAGGTTCGTTCCCAAACAACATTAAATAATGGAACGTAACGTGGACCGAGTATTATTCCATGTCGAGAACACGAGACATTACGATCGACAATCTTCATCTCGTATTTCTCTTTGGCATCACTACTCAATTTACAGAGATGTATACCCGTGACTGGTATACAAGCCGCAGAATTGCAATGCTGTTTGGGTTGTCTAGTCACAAGGCGCTTGGTGGTCAGACATGGAAGGCTTGCTTCAGTGCTTCTTCAATAGGGTCGTTACAAGCCAGCTGTGTCCAAGACTGTACCAAGTAATGACATTTTCAACTTCTTACAAACTGCCGCTCTTATTGAAATATCTGTATTTAATTCTCTTTTATAAAGCAGCCCATTAGGGTGTGCCTAGGCACACCCGGCACATCCCGTAGCTACGCCTATGCTAAACATTAGCGGTTTGGTAGCAATGTAGTGAGTTGACGATGATGCAGAGTTTGTTGTCCATTTTATGCACAGAAAGGCTAAGTAGCAGTATAATGTTAGTACAGGTGTGCATTATTAACATTCTGCAGACAATCTCATTTCAACTGATACGTAGACTCTTGGATATTAAAAAAAAAAAAAGCAACGACAATTTACAACGCTGGGTGTTCTAAAAGGATATTAACATGTAAACATATTATTCGCAAACTTACTTTTGAGCTATATCTACATTTGCAATCTACTCTTGGCACAAAATGTTCTAAAACATTAAAATGCTGACCAAGGAAAATTTATTGCATAACAAATATACACTATAAACGTAACGTTTCCATCCTCTAACAGGGTTTTCTTCACACGAAGATCCACAATACATTTAATGCTTTATTAATATGGAAACAAGGCTTAACAGAATAATATTATAATATTAGAGGAAACTTAGGTAGAAGTTGATTTTTCACAACCTCACAAATGTACTGTAATATTCTAAGTTTATTTATTTGTAATTCGAAAGAAAAATACAAATTAAAATTGGATAATATAAAGTCATAATTCACTACATACACTTAATTATTTATGCAATGTCAAAATCACTGATTTTTTTCCTTGGCTTATTCATTGTCTCCTCGTACTATTCATGTGTGTTTGTTCGTTTTGTCATCTTCTTGTCGTAAATACATGTAATGGTTTTTGGCTTTTGATTGTCCCGATTTGCGTAGCACAAAATCCTAAGGCTGAACCCCGCTCTGCAGTAAATAGAAGATGTTTAATTTCAATTCAGTCGTCGTCGCCTTGAAATCAAGGGGTCCCGGATTCGATACCCGGTGGAGGAACAAGTGGTTCGGATCCCACTTTAAACTGTAGGTCCAGACCCGATTAGCCTTACTCTGCACTAAGTGGACATAAAACACCAAATCAATGAATCAATCAATTCAGTATAGTTGATCCTATTGCTTTTGCGTGAGTGATTCTTATATCATTCACTGTTTCAAAACTGCTCAACTACGTTGGTCGTCTATTTTACTTCATAAATAATTAATGTATTTCTCAAAACCAAAAATTTAATGTCTGATTTTTTCTTTTCATCATCAAGAGGTTGAAATTTGTATTTTTGTGACGGGCATCACTCAATTTATAGCTCTATCTAATCTTTCGATAAATGGTATCTTTCTTGGAATCTCCATTTTCTTTGCAACTAAATGTTTAGTATTCGCCAACAATTTTACTATTCATGTATTGGCCACTGGCGTACACAGAGGGGGCTGATGGGGCTGCAGCCCCCTCCGAAATTTTGAGAAAATCAACATTTTCGAATAAAAGCCGTGAAGAACTCGGGAAAAACCAAAGTTATAAATGTACACCTCCCTTAAAATGAGCCCTTATTGCTCTTTTTCTAGTGGAAAGCTCTAAAAAATATGAAATATATTGTGTATGCTGCCCTCCTAGAAAGCAGCTATGTAATTCCAGCCCCTCCCGAAACAAAATTCTGTGTACGCTAGTGTATCCGACATAGTGTTTGCTGACTATTTCATCGTCTACTTTCCTAACTGTTAGAGATTTTCAGTTTACTGTCCGTACGTAATGTGTTAGAATCATCTGCCATTTTGAACTGGCAGACCAACCTGACACTTTCTGAACTCGCCTCGGAGTTTATTCTGTGCCACTTTACCATTCTGCTGCTATGGGTTCCCATGAAATGAATTTTCTCCCCTCCAGGCGTTACCGTGGTAATGTACACACGTCTCTCTCATGAGAAACTGTTGCTGGAACGGGGTGTTTTTGTTGAGCTGCAGCAAGTTGTTGACACAGCCCCACAACAACAGGTCCGGGGAACAGAAGCAAACTTCGACGAAGTTGGTGAAACTTCGATTGTTGTTCCGCTGCAACAACGCAACACTCAAGAAGGAAAACAATCTGTGTTTGTCCGTGGGTTTTGGGAGGCGGCGGAAGGCCTGCGGTACCTGGTTTCATTTCAGATTTCAAGAGTGACCAGCCACATCTAGCGTAGTGAATGCACGTGCATTTTTAATGCGCGGGTTGAACTATTCTCTGTGGCGCGATAGAAGGTGGTTGGTAGACTCTGCGCTGTTGCCAAATCGCCTGCATTCGCTCGAAAGTTTATGGCAATTTACAGGGTGTCCAGAAAATCTCCATACATAGGGAATGTTACTTCCAAAAAAAGTTTCACATAATGTACCCAACGCGGCAGCCTTCGAGAGTTCGGCACAGGTCAGTACGTTTCTGCCATTAAATTTGTACAGGTTGGTACACTTCTCACTGGTCAATAATATTTTGGCGTCTCGCCTGTAAAGGAAGAGTATTATTCTTATGCATGGAGAATTTGGACACGCTGTGTAGTCTTTGCGCTGGAAATGATGCGAGCGTGGCGTTAATATTTGTTGGAACATTGTGGGATGACAACAGTTCATTCATCTTTAAAAATTCACTCTTGGAATATACTCTGTCTAGAGAATCTGTGGAGAAGGCCACGCATAACGATAAAGATGGGGAGAAAGTGAGTCCGTGCTGCTGCAAAACTGCTGGTAATCGAAGCCACGTCTTCCCTTCCATGCACTCACTTCCCCTTTCACACGTGCAATTTCGTGCCTTTTTCAAGTTTACTTCAGCGAAAGAGTCCCAAGGATTCTGACATAATTCAAAGCTACGAATCACCAGATATCACCTTTTCGAGGTTTGAGTCTTGACCTGGTAAAGAGTATTCCTTTTGTGACTCGTTATTCCAGGCCCTGATTAAGACGCTACCGCCCTGGGAGCTTCCACCTGGGGGTAAATAGCTTTGGTAAGTGTCACAAAATGGTGGTAAAAATTTTGTAACTGAAATTGTTTATAGCTGGCCTCTCGACTATATTAATCTTAGACCTCCACATCCAATTCTCACACATTCATCAATTTCATGCAATCATATTTCGTCCTTACCGTCGCAATTAGCCTAAAGAAACAGAGAGGCAAACATAAAGTGAGAATACAGTAAAACCTCGTTAATCCGAACTAATGGGGGATAAGTTCACCGGTTTAACGAAAGTCCAGATTAACTGAAATAACCTAAAAGAACAGTAGAAAGTGCATTAAAACTCAGTTTATAGCAACAAAACACGTTTATTATGGTGTATTTAAAGGGTGTAGGCGGCCTAAATACACTATACAGTACAGTACAAAGTATGCGGGAAATAGAATTTCATCAGTGGTTGACTGCCTTTTCTTTGCGAAGTTCTCTTTTTGACTTCTAGCCACATTTAAAACCTTGCATTCTGCTTCTTTTATTTATTTATTTATTGCCTTTTGCCTGTCCGCATTAACGAGGTTTTACTGTATATTACATTAACAAATAATTATAAACTTCGGGGACTATTTACAGTAGCCTCAACAATGGTCGATACATTTTACTTTTCCTGTACCCACCATCGATGTGTTGTTTTCGCTAGCTTAAAAATAAAACGATTTCGCGTTCTGAAAATAAGGTATCTATATTCACAATTTTTTGTCTGCATTCTCATATCGCCATATGTGCAGGTTAGCACAAACATCATATTGATTTATATTCTAGATAAACACTATTACCTGACGTGTGGAATATGAGGTTACAAATTTTATTTCATTTCCACTGTAATAAATTCAATTAAATTCTTGTTTGCATGCACTATTATTTTTATCTTCTGCTTCGTTTTTTTTTTCTTCTCAAATAGATTTTGAAAATAATTTTCGATTTGATTTTCCTGGTAAACTTTGCACACGTGTGTCCTAAAGCAGAGAGACAGATCACGGCTGAATGATGGCAAGCGATCACACATTTGAATACACAAGCGCATCAACAAATTCGCCCAGAGGGCGTTCCATGTGTTTGCTTATGCGGTGGTGAATTTGCAGCATGCTCTCGTCACTGGAGTGAATGATCCTACATGTTCCTACTTTTCAAAAACAAATAGTCAAGCGTAAAATAATTATTTATTTGGAATTAGTTTCCCTGATGACAAATGAAGACAGACATATATTGTTTCCAGTCGGGTATTGGTTAAAGTGATTCTTGTTATAGGAGTTGAAATGGAGATTGTACAAGTAGTTTAGTTTGCACCTGGCAAAGTTTTCTCAACATTGAGAAAGATTAACCTTCCTACAATGTGACTAAGTTGATGACATGATGAGTCGCCATCAAACTTTGACTCCTCAAGTGTACCTTATTTTAAACAAAATACGTACAAGGTAATTCAGAACGGTTGGGCAGAATTGCGCTGTTGCCACATATGGGAAAAGCAAAGCGAGAGCGGGACAAAAATCACTGGTTCCAGCGCACTATGTGGCAACGTCAACCGGGCTGCGTTGCCTAGTTCGAGCGTCAGACTGATTTTTCCCGGGGCACTTTTGTGTCATGCCTGACTTTTGAAACCAATAATTTCAGTTTGTATCACATGGATTGCAAATACCAACTATACAACGAGACCTTTCATTCTCTTAAACCTCCAAACACACTGGGTTGTGCTCTGATGTGGCAACAGCGCGAACTTCCGCCACCCGTCAAATATCATGAACGTACATTTAACCCCTAAGGACGGAATTGTAAGACACAGAAGTCTAGCGCCTGAGCAGTAATTTTAAACTCAAAAACACGGTACATTCACACAGTATTGTTTAAAATGCTGAATCTTCGGAACCACGAATGCAATTCTCTTGAAACTTTCAACATAAGTAAAGTACATATCCATGGGTTTAATAAACCTGCAAACATTCTTCAGAAAGTATAAATGCAATAATACAATACAATACAAAAATTTAGTAATGTATAATATTGAATGGTCAGCACTCACATTTTGTTTTTTTGTATTGTATTATTGTATTTATAGTTTCTGAACAATGTTTGCAGGTTTAATAAACCCATGAATCATCTACCGTGTTTCTGAGTTTAAAATTACCGCCCAGGGTCTAGACTTTTTGGTATTAAAATTCCGGCCTTAGGGAAGCGCAAACAAGGAACAAATAAAAGTAACTTTCGAAATATTTTCGCAAAATGACACTAGGTGACAGTAACATACAGTCTCACTAGCAAGCAGAAGGAAATTCGCTTCTCTCCGTGCCAATAGATGTCACAGAACAGGCGTTCATTTAGAGCCATGATACGGACGTATGGTGTACGTCAAACCGGACATGGTAGAAACGTGAAGGTCAGTACGCTGTACGTCAAACCGGCCAAAGCTTACAGATTTTAATTTCCATCTTACAATGACACAAGCGTATCATAACAATACTCACACAGTGATATTCATCATGTTTCAGTCAATACACGCACACACCTTGTTTACGCGAATCTAATGCGGACTTCCAACTTAAATTTATACAACATTGTGTTTATGTTATGAATTTTTAATTTTATTATATAATAACACCATTCTTTGTTAAGCAAATTATATTACAATTAATCTTACAGGAACTTCAATTGCAGTGTTTCCAATTCAGTGATTTTTAAACTAAACTTATACACCATCGACTGGGCAGAGCAAAGCAGTACACGCTGCTCCGAAAGGTGGTAACTGCAGTCGCTTTCCCTCTTCTCGCAATCCCATTCCCTCTCACGTGTTCATTGGTGGAGCCGTCTCACTACTTCGGCAGAGGCTTTTTTCTTTGCTCCAGAGATAACCGAGGCAGAATATATAATTTACCCGATATACTAATTTCTCGGCACCCTTTGCCTGCGACAAAATCGTTTCCGAAGAAAGATAAATAAATAATAATCAGAATTGTGCAACACTGTTTTACATGATGATGTCAAAATGTCTCTTCTCTGTAAATTTACAATAGTTTCAGAAAAATAATTGCCTAGTAGCTAATTGTAGATTTACACACAAAAATGTGACTGGCGTATATAATAATTAACAAGCCTTCATGTTTACTGGAAGACTTTGTATACTTAATTCTCACTCTTCCCTCAGCTCAAGCGCATGTAACACGAGATGTTAAAATTAAGTACCCGTTCATCCCCCTGACGCGGCAATTCATCACCTTCAGATGCTAAATAATACACTGTGTATACACCAGCTCCTAGGAATTTACGTCAAGACATTCGCAGCGCGTAACGAGTAATGTAGGCTCTGCTCGCATTTAATTAGCCCTGTCACTTGGTGCGGAGACTATCTATCGCGAGGCATCAATTTTATCCAGGCTATTAATTAAAGCAGCTAATTACGTGAGGTTATGATTTTATTGTTGCTCCTGGAAGATGCTTTCATCTGACGATTCTCCACCCGTGTTGTTTAGGAGAATACTCTCACGTGATAGCCACTTATGCAGCCGAAGATTTGGATGCGATGCTCTGTCGGGAACGACCTATAAAAACAGAACACCTCTCGCAGACTGTTTTCAAAAGCTGTTCCAATGTTCATTGCCTCGTGTTCGCCTCATTGCAATATCCACTCTCCATTATTCTCGTTGCTTCTGTTTGGATGCTGCAACAGGCATCCACCTCATGTAGATTGCAGCTTGCGTTTTCTCTGCATTTAGCGAAACATCCAGTGCGTGAATATGAAGACTGGATTCTGCTCTCTTTAACGTCTGTTTAGTGGATCGCACTTTTAAACTTCAATTAAAATTATAAACCATGGATTTCTTCGAATGCGTATACGACCTTTCGCACAGACTTTTATGAGAGTGTATCGAAATCCCCTGTTTTATGTGTCCCGTTTATATCCGATTTAGATCCAATGAAGTACACTGAAGAACCGATCAATAGTGACTTGTTCTATCCTTCGATATAAACTGTGAAGAGGACCAAGCGAATTTATATACTATCTGTTTAGTACAAATTGTAATTATCATTCTTGTAGGCCATTCTGTTTTGATTACTCAGCTTAGTTTATTGTTAGCATGAAGACAAAATAATACTTATTTAAAGAACACATTAATTAACTAATGAACCGTATGGCGTACCACATTGTAGGGATATTGAGAATAAAAATGTCCTTACAAATGCATACAATGTATATGTTAAGTACTATGCTCGTTTATGTTTGTGTTTCATGTTTACATGTTTCTAAAGTAGCAACAAAATATGTTTCTGTATTGGCTACCGATTCTACATTGCCTATATTTGATTACTGTGCCGCTCGAATGCGTGCTCGTGTAGAGGCTTGAATATCACAGCTTGCCGGCATAATCGGATGTGCGTAAACCTTCAAGTCATGTGCATATATATAGTTTTTTTCTTTTATTTTTTTTTCAAAATTTTAAGTAAAGAAATCACGTACATTTGTCAAAGAAGATGTTGGAAATGTTTCCCTTGTACTGCCACATATTGTTAACATCTTTTGAGGACGTTTTATTTAAACCTCACCTCCTCACTCTTTTGCGCGACGATGATATACAGTTAATACGTATTTGGTTAGCGATGCATGCAGCATGCAGATAATTCGTATTTGATAACGGATAGGAAGTAATAACATGCACGACACACATAAATAGTCCACCGTAAGCTCGAGATAGGCTAATCGGGATTGGACCTACAGTTTAAAGTGGGATCCGAAATACTATGTGCCTCCACTGGGGATCGAGCACAAGTCTCCTTGATAACAATACAACATTGTATTGTAATACCATTACGCCATAGATAAACCTACCGTGTTTGCTGACAAACAACATTAGATCATATGCATAATAGTGAATAATACATACACACTGAATTCGAAATTCATCAAATTGATGCATTTTTAGTGCATCACACGGAACATCAACTGATACAAGCAGGGCCGGATTAAGACGAAATTGGACCTGATGCTTGAAATCGTGGGTGAACAATAAACACAACGACGTTATAGTTACGTCACAGCGCAAAGAATAATAGTAACTGTATAATAAGTAACGCTGTGGGGCTCCAAATTTCATTCTAAGATTTATTTTCAGGTTAATATAGCAAAAGAAAACTGTTCGTCTGTTTTCATCTGGGCCTATTTCAGGAATGGGCCGAATGCTGCAGCATCAATAGCACCCACCTTAATCCGGCCCAGGATACAAGTACTGTTTTACGTATTTCTGTGTTACTTTGATGTATTATTAGCAGTGTGTATTTAGTGACTGTTATATCAAGTACATACGCAAACGGATACTAAGAATTTGCTGGCCGATAGAAAATTATATGTTTTCTTGAGATAATATGCTTTTGGTAAGCGATAACCATGTGTCCATAATATTTGTATGGTGACATCAAGAATAATGTATTTGGACATTTATAGTTCCAATCTTTATCAAAAGAATCACAAAATTAATTGTAAAACGCCTGTGCTTACTTGCGCATTTCTTTGGGACTTGATATCCCATTGTTGGTAGTTACATAATGTTATTTGGAACAGTATAACAGATAACATCTGACATTTTCATTGATTGCATTTTTATTGTTTCTTCCAGCGGACAACGGAGGCGCGACGATCGTGGCCTTTTCCTCAATATGCCTAATTCCGACGATAATCAGCGTTTATTGGAGGTTATGAGAGAAAGGTAAGTACATTTATAATTTCTGTGCATTGTATTCTATGCGAAACCGGTAAAACATTATTCAGTTGCAGATGTATTGTTCAGTTAAAATAATAACAATGAACTTTTGCACGCCCAACATTGCAGATATTGGTAAAAAAATAGCGACCTCTATCGAAAAAAGATAATTTTTGAAAGCATTATCACACTGGTGCACTGGCATACGCAGATTGTTTTTGGGGGGGAAGGCCTGGAATTGTAAAGGTGGATAGTACATCGGTGCTTTCTAGGGGTCGGTATACACAATAAGATATTTCGTATATTTAGAACTTTCTACTCTCAAAAATGGCAATGTGGGGTCATTTTTTGGGGGGGGGGCTTTCATTTATCACTAGTTTTCAGAGTTCTTCACTACTTTTATTTGAAAATGATGATTTTCTCAAAATTTTGGAGAGGGCTGTAGCCCGTCAGCCCCCTCTCTGCTTACGCCAGTGACTGGGCGGTATGAAAATGCTTTCTGTATTCCTAATACCAATATATGTAGAAAATAAATGGGCACAGAAATTATCAAAATAATTTAATGTTTATTTTTAATTAATGGAATAGTGAACTGAAGTAACAACACAACCACATAATATACTACGCAGTAGGATTCCAAGCCTACTTACCACTACCTGCTTAACCCTCTGCTGGGCACGTTGGAAATAATACGTGGATGGGCACTTGGGGTCTTTTAAGACCCCCGCTTTATGTTTTATGGAAATTGAAATTGGTGGATAATATATTACATGCAAATCATTACTGTAATTCAAATAAGTGTTTTACCTCAAATTTATTTTATTATAGTAAGATGTCATACAGAATAACTTTAGAAGAAACAACAAATCGAAATATTCATTGGGGTCCTCAAAGGCCCCAAGTGCCCGTACGAAGTGGCATTATATTTAGGACCAATTAACGAAAAAAAAATAGTTTTTCGGTTACTTAATAGTACGATGCTATAGAAAAAAATAAAAATAAGATATTTCAACCGTTGGCGATACAGGTATATATAATTTAGTCGTTACCCTTGAAAAAACACATGTGGGGTCTCAAAAGACCCCACGTGCCCAGCAGAGGGTTAAGTAAGAAAATGTATGTTCATAAATATTTTTTCTACCTGGCGTGCCAAAGACGGATCATACCAGGGCAGTAATCAGTAAGTTTTTGTTTTCGAAATGGGCACACATATTAATACGTGTAGAAATTTCTGTGATGTACATTTGTGTTCAGAGACAGTGCATCGCCTCTTGAAATGTTAAATATCGTTGGAATAACACTAACCTGAATCACATACAGACCTGTTGGAATTGTGGTTGGTATGTACATAGAAAGAAATCAACAAGCCTCCGTGAACTGTAGGAAGCTACATATGTCGACAACGAACTATTAGTTGATTGATTCCGTGAAGAAATTGATCTTGACAATGTTTCTACTGTTGCAGCCAAGGCAAAATACTTTTGAACCAAGATGTGGATTGATTTTAATCAGGTTGAATTAAATCGTGATTTAAATCAAGATTTAAGTAAATAAATTACAGAATAATGTACATAAGGATTTTGTAAATATCGGAATCCCTTTTCGTGAAAGTACATTAATGTTATAATCATTTAATGGTGTTTATTAGGCTCTAAGAATGAAAGAGAAAGGAAACAAAATATACATATATCAGTATTTATGTACTGATGAGATGAAGCTTGTACGAAGGGAAATGTAATTTAATATGTAAATTGTAAATACACTTACATTTCTCTTAATTTAAAATTCAATAATTTTTATGGGTAAAAACAGAAAACATTTTGTGTAGAAAAATATACAATATACTCGTACTAATTATGTTAAGCCGTAAATAGTATCATTATCATTAAACTGTAAATAAACATGGCAGCTGATATTTTTCAAAGTATCATTTATATCATTGCCAAAATTCAGCTACAAAGACTAAAAATATTTTAGGTTACAATTATAGAGTACTTCCATAATATTGTATTTTCACGGGAAGAAAAGTTACTGAAATTATTATAGTATCATTAACACACTCAACAAACATTTCCATAGTTGGTTCATGTATACAGTATCAGAAAATAATGTATATTTACATGTAATTTTTTATTTGTTTTCATCAAACTGTTCAAATATGTTTACAGGACCGTTTACTAGAATTTTTTTTTACAAAAAAACATATATCTATATGCATGGTGCCAAAAACCATACAAGCAAATATAAGCGTGTTTTTTTAAAAAAAAACAATTAAAAAATCCATTTAAGTTTAAAAAATCCGATGGAAATAAAAAAATCTATAAAAATGATTTTTAAAATAAAAATCATGATTTTTATTCACCCTGGTTTAACTAAATTTTACTTTGTACTTCGTGTATATTATAGCTGGTGTTGCGTTTCAAATTATAAACGAACACAACTTGCTGGCATTTGGTAATATCCCAGTTATGTCTCTAGGAGCCAAATGGTTAACGCTCTCGCCTTTGGTCACGGGCTCGATTCTTGATGGTACATAGGTCCAAAATTTCGGCGTTGACCAAGCATCGTTGAGTATAGTTATGGAGTTAATTGAATACAAAAGCAGAAGACTATGGTCTCAAAAGGCGCTGGGACCCGATGCGCTGACCACACGTCAACTAATGAAAAGCCATTTGGTAGGTCTTTGTCTTCAAAGATCTGTTGAACCACGAGCTTTAGTTTTGGTTTAGGTTCGCTATATAAATGTTGCAAATGCTATTTTAGAACTATTTGCAAAGTGAATGGATTATCTTTATCCCAACTGGTAATATATTATTCCTACAGATAAATAAATATAACAGCCGCGGCAGTTCGTAGATGGATGTTTGTGTTCGTCTGTCCTGATGAAAATTAGAATTGAAAGAAATTGACATGTACGATTTGATGTGTGGGGTAGGGGTCTTCCTTAAAAAAGAAGTCGGTAGAACGTCTGACTACCATGCGAGAGACCCGGGTTCGATCCCGGCGGGGGAGAATCGGGATTTTTTCCACCTGTTCAAGCGGCTCCGGCGTCCTCCCAGCGTCGTATAAAGAGGGTACTTGGAGGAAACTCTAGAGGGTAAAGGCGGCCAGGGGCGTGGTGCTGATCACATCACCCCCACCTTCGGCCGTGATCAAGAAAGTGCAAAGCACAAGGGAGCACACACACACTTGTTTTTATAGTAAATATACTTTTGAGACATTATTGTTATATACCATCAGCAAGTGTTAGAAATGGAAAATGGGTGGCTGATCCACTTTCTATTTTGAACCCAGTTGTAGACATGTTGTTAGGTATCGACTGTTGGCTTACACTAACGAAATTGCCACAGTTTATGTTACACCATATTAGTGGTGTACAGCTACAGCAGGATAAGTGAAATGCATAGCTGTAGTAAGTATATCCTGCTATGGTTGGATCTTGAAAAACCCCTAGTTCACAGGACGAATAAAACTAATTCTTTCCACATTTCCCTATTGTCAACGTGGAAAAGATATTTTTTGCACATATGCTTCGAGCCAGTTGTCGACTAACGCCCGTAAACAGGACTAACCAACCATTCCAGAAACAGTGGTCCGTGATAGCATATTTACAGGGATGATTACGACGGTCACTCCATCCTAACTTTGTTATTTTCGAAGGGTAACTGCACGAACGCCATTAATTCGATACGACCGCCGGCTGTTCGTCCGTTCGAAATTCGACAGCCTAATTCCCTGTCGCCGAGTTTGACGTCAAAAATAGGCCGTCGCAAAGCGTTGGAAATCCAAGCGAATACTCTTTTCCAATCGGATAAAGCTGTCCGCAAAGGACCAGAAACGCTGTTTGAATAATACAGCGGAATCTACATGCTCCTGTTGTATGTCCTTAACGACTGCAGTTGCTGCACATGCCGTGTCATTTCACATCGAATCCCAGAGGTTGTATGGAGCCATAACAGCCCCATTACCCGTCAAATTGGATAAGCACCTTCGTTCGTGCGCTCTGCATAAATAATTACATACAGATTTCTGTTATTTTTCACGTGTTTATGTCATTTTTCATGCCAGCCATAATTTTGTAAATCTTCCGAATTTGGTGAAAGCGATGTCCGGTATTAAATAAGCAATCGTCACCCATCGGTAGTAACCCAAGGGATGGGATCAATTCAATCATGTTTCAGGCCAGATATCACTGGTTTGATCCCTAAAGACCAAAGCTTTCTTGTGCGAGTACATAAACGGTGCATCGCTTTAACAAGCTCTTTTGATACAACCAGAACTCTTCGATAGTAGTTTTGTTATTCTTGTGGTTATATACTCTATCTCCGGAAACTGTGAAGCAAGGCCACACGTACCGGTAGACACTGGGGAGATCGAGTGGACAGATAGAAGCAGTACACGCTGCTGCAATGGCTGGTAACTGCACTTGCTTTCCCCCTCCATGCAATCCCGTCACATCTCACGTGTTTATTGGTGGAGCCGTCTCGCGTAACTACTTACGCAGAGATTTGTTTTTAGTCACTTGCTCCAGAGGTAGCAGGGACAGAGTATAGTTAGCAGGTATTTTCTCCACAACTACTAATATGATATATCTTGTAACGCTCCTGAAGCAAATAGCATTTTAAATAAACAAGATCAAATGTAATCTACTAGATAGATTTACATTAATAATTTTGATTCCATGAATATTATAAAACTTAATAAAATTGTATTTAAACCTAAATTCTAAGAATACATGATTTATTTTTTCTTTCGGCTTGGATTTAAGGCCTAAATATAGGAAAAGCAAGATTTTTTATTATTTTGATTGATAGAATTATAATAATTTTCCCTTCTGTATGAAGTTTTAAGACATTTATCGATTTTGTTTTTATTCTTGAGTGTGAATCTGCATTGCATAGTGGTGCATTAAAAACCATGGTTAATTCGACAGCGTAATTTTTATAGCTATACTCGAATGTCATGTTACAATGTCCATAATGTCATAACTATAATTATGTACAAAAATATCCTTCTTATAGTTATATATTTTCTACATGTGTATGTGTAGTAGATATCGAATAATCCTTATTGTTGTTCAGACTATTTGGAAAGAGAACAATACAAAGGGCATAATAACATTTTCCAGCTATTTGGACTAAATTTACATAATTAATTATGCAGCACCTGTTGGCCTCTATAACCGCTTCCGTTAACACACTTTAGCCATACAAAAGACACAATTTATTATTTAATACAGTTTTATTAGGCTGGACGTAAGAAAATAGAAACTTGTCTGAAGTACAATTTCCTTGCTTTTATTTTTACCTTCGCATCGTATTTGACTATCGTTAAAATGTGAAATGGCCAGGTACTATTGGATTCGATTGCTCAGTTGCAAACTTCTGTGTTTATTAGTCACGTGCTCACGTTTGTTGCTTCCGCTTTTTATTCACGTTGAGTACGTCACTAGTCAAATAGAAAGCTTTCCAGTTGTACTACAAATTTTAAGTATACCAATCTGAGAGCCAGCTACATGTTATCGCAAGCAGATGAAAGGCTTGCTGCCTCTGAAATGGAAATTTATCAAATCGGTAGGTACATATATGATTCTATGTGGTCGTAGCATTTATCCGTTGGAGAGCGACAGCTATAGCAACTTGGAAATGCTACAAGTACCAAACCTTACCTACCTAACTTACATATGCATAAAATAGCAGAAATAAACACGTGAAAAGGTTAGGTAGGTTAGGTTTTGTTTATTTCTGCTAAAACATTTATGCGTGAGTAGGTTTGGTGCTGATAGCACATATCCTCAAGTTGCTATAGATGTGGCTATTGGTTGGTGTAGTTAAATTTGAGGCAGTACTACTACTTCGTTTTGATTATTTCGGGTTAGTGGCTGGTGCTAGAGTAGTTTCTGACAAGTAGGTTGGATACACTTATTTGAATAAGTTTTAGTTAGATTTGATTGCCAATACTGTATCTTCCTGTATGTGTAAACAATGAAAAAATTCAGAAAATATCCAAATCATCACATTGTTCTGCTTGAGACCAAATGTCTTTATCCTACATACTGCTCATAGAATCTGAATTTCTACATATACCTCACAGTCACCCCCAATATTGAATCATGCCATCTGACTACCATTATACCCATCAGTGAAGAAAGTGTGCAAAACCTGAATCGTTCTTTTCTTCAGCTTCATCTTCTAATCGAACTACATTCCAATTTGTTGGCTTGTTTGGATATCTTCCAGTACTTATACAGTACAACACCCTTCAGGTTTATTCAGCCAGCGACAACTAGACCACCAGTTAAGATGAACCAATATCCTTGCAAGTAGTAGAAGCTCTTGAGCACGTTTTACCACCATGTGGGTTGCATACACATTCTTGCACAACATCTCAGTTCTGGAGCAATACATCTCGTGTGAAGTTCAGAAACAATATTTTCCTTGCGCTTCTCTTAATTCTTGGATTTCCACTTCGACTGGGGATGAATTTCGATGTGTTGATTTGTAAAACCATTCAAACACTAACCGCGCTTTGTTGCATACGTTTTCAGGTTAATTAGCTTAAGCAACTTACTCTAAACGCATATTATCTTCGTTCATTTAGCGTTTCATCTCGCTGTTGTAGTAAGGCCTACCCGATGCTGTACTGTAAACGTCGTCGCCTTGTAATCAAGGGGTCCCGGGTTCGATACCCACTAGAGGCACATAGTGATTCGGATTCAACTTTTAATGTGAAGGTTCAGTCCCAATGTGCTTATTTGTGCATAAAGTGGATTTTGTTCGCATGCAGAGAAATTGAAAATTACCAAGATTTTTAGCAGTTTCGTTCACTTTAGTTTCGGAAGTTCCTCCCGCATTTAGAAACAACAGAAATAACCACTATGTTGACGCAACCTCATTATTAAATAATACACAAATCCCAGAGTGTCTAAGGAAAGTCATTCTTTCTTTATTTTGAATGTACTGCTATGGATGACTTTTATATTTGTCTTATTGTAAAAGTATGCAAGCAATAGAACCACACTTGGTGTAGATTTATTGAATGATTGATTTACGGCGTTTATTTTACTTCGCATTTCTTCTTCTGATCGCGAAGATGAGGATGAATGATGATGTGATGAAATCAATGGAAGGACAACCACAAACATAGTATAGGGACGACATAACATAAGTCCCACGGAGCAAGCAATACGACACGTTTTTTGGTTTATGTACGTCGGCTTTTACTTTTTTAACAAACCTGAAAAGAATATAATAATTTATTAAATATTAACTTTCATATGTCCATAACTTCCTTATCATTAAAGTTTTCATAAATCTGACTTCGCCACTGAATTCCTGGTGAAATTCTAGCCCAAAACTATATCCACATGCCCCCTTCTCATTTAAAGAAATGAAGTTAGATCCAAGATGGCGGACGTTGTCATGACATGCACCAAAAAGTAGACTTACATATTACTAACATGACCAATTCCTACAATCTACACTTATTTTATAAGAGGTGGTCAGGGACTTTTGACTCACCCTGTATAAGTAGTTCTCAGCAAGACCTAACTTCAACCAAAATGTATTAACACCTCTAACTATGGCTGCGTTACGTTTCTAACATCAAATAATATTAAGGAAATTTAGTCAGTTACTTAACGTGCTACAAATTACGAAATTGAATCTCGCTATTTAGTGGCAACCGTTCTCACATTCGAAAAGAATTGAAAAATAAACATATTCTTAATTAAAAGTTAGAGAACAACACGCTTCAAACACCATTCACATTCAGGAGGAGGGTTATACGCATCTACGCCAGCTGTCGGTTTAGGGTTTCAGGCTGGAAATTAGCTTGCAGCGTCCCTTGGGTAGCATGTAACATTTGAGCATCGCTCGAGAAACTTTGGGCCGGAAGGAAATCTGAGACGAGTTTACGGACTTCAATTCCGCCATGTTTGGTGCACAAATTGAAAGGCCCTCCTACATGGTACTCGTCATGGAAGGGTGGCGGTGAAAGGACCGCTTGGAAATGTTAAACTGGAACTACCATCGCTCCGTTGGCAGGTTTGTATTTGTATGTGCCGCCGGGAGGAAACGATCCAATGTCCATTGGTAAAGCTAGAAAAGGATGAAAAAGAGCATTTACCCCAACGAGTTAGTCGTGGTTGACATTAAAGTGCATGATTGGCGATACGATGCTTTTTTGCAGGCGTGACCTCATGAGATGCTATATTACACTATATAGCCAACCTTTTTTCTGTAGAAGTCACCCTGATGGGTATTCGTAAATAATTCCGACCCGCTGAATCTAAAAATCAGGTTAAAATGTGTGTCACACTTTTTGTCTACAGGGTGTTCCAAAAATAACAGATATACAATATTTATTGTGACTTTCTTGTACATATAAATGTAGTTTTCAAACAAAATGCTGCGCTAAACACACAACCACAAGTGCAAATCCAGTACATAAAGTTCGTTGGTCACTTTCCTTGAACAGGGTGATTTGAAAGTCAAAATACATTTGACTGTAAAAGCACGAGTATTTTTCACTCCTCATAATATTTGCAGAAGAATATATTAAGCAAAAAGTAATTCATATAGCCGAAAAAGGAGCAAATGTTGCCTGATATTAGTTCTTCGTCGTATAGGGTGTTCTAAAAGTCAAATTACACTTCAAGTTGAACGTTGCACAATGCATTTCAGGCTGTTTTTTCCTACTACAAATGTAGTCATTCTCAGAAATTAGGAAGATACTATGGAAATCGAGATGTGAATGAGTAATAGACATACAGCTACAAATAACAAAGAACATTTTTCACAGACGACTCTGAACCACAGTTGATTGGCGACGTTATCGTCTCTTCATCATCAAGTACAGTTGATGCACTTACAACAGTCATAATGTCTCATGTAAAATCAATCAATCAGTCAATTAAACATGAAGGAGTGGTTAACGTAGCGCCAGGACTCTCAGGTTTCAATCTTGAATAAAAGTATGACTAGTCTACTTCTAAGTAGAAATATAAATATATATAATTTTCCGACACTTTTGCATAAAATTGTTAACTTAAATTCAAAGGCAGTTTCCTAGGAAGGGGAGCAAATTCTGTAGGTACCATACGTGAAGAATTATGAATCTATACAATTATTTAAAAATAAAGTTCCCGGCTTCTATTTCGTTGCGTACGCAGCTATGTTAATAAAAGACTAAAGAATTGCATTTGTGAGACTTAACAATGACCAAAAGGTCTTTCTTCGGATTATCCAGAATTGCAGATAACCGGTTTAAAGTTCTGTTTCTTATAAAAATATCTAGTCATTATAAGCAGAGAACGCTATGTAATTACGAGCTTCCACATACATAGGTCTTATTACTTAAACATTAGAAACCAAAACTCTTATGTATATTTAATACCTCTAGATAGAGTTGACCTAAGTAGGTCCAGATTCGCTGGTGATTGCAATATCTAACTCCGAGAAACTTAGATATTTTCTAAATTTTCACACTCCCATAACAATCTGAAAGGTATTGTTCTCAAGTTTCTATAGTTGTGTGAACATTATCACTGGTTTGATATAGTTGCAGTCATCTGTTATGTAATTTGAGTTTATACTATTAATGTGGCTTAATAAAGTTTTAACCAGATTGTTAGAAATTGATAAGTGAAGATATCCAGAGATCCAAGGAACTGTAATGAAGATATTGAAATCAAAATCAATTTTTGAAAACTTCAATTAATAAACTTCCAGATAAACTCTGGCGTGTTATGTGCTTGATTAAGAACATACGTTTTCCCTCTGCTGGTAGCTACATAATAGGAAGAATCCATATAATTTGCTTCCTTGGAGATGCTCTCATTGTATGCAGACGGTTGCTATGGGACAGTCTTCAGAATCTAAGGTATTATTCCTCTCTTGAATTTGCGAGTGCGAAAACGAGCAATTATAGATCTTCACAACTTGGCAAGGAGGCTTATAGTATGAAAGTTCATATAAGGCATTATATGAGCTCCCTCGTAAACACGTGCACGTACGCACAGACAATGGTGTATTTCAAGATGAGCTGATATAATCCGATGAGCTTGAACTCCGATAAACTGTTCCATAAAACTATAATACATTTATAAAACGCTTTAAATGCAGTATAAACTATCCGAGCTCAGAGACGAGACCGAGAACAGACAGATATTTACGAGACAAGACCGAGACACTGCCAATTTTTGTCTTGACACTATTTTTAAATTCCTAACGGTTTTGTTAGAACGATAATATTTAAACACACGTGTTAAATAATTCAACTCATGCCTCTCTTTACTCTGATAAATTTCATAATCATATAAACTACATGATTGAGACTTTATGAAAATAACATTTTATTTGAATATGTTCTGGCCTGATTTTCCGCAATCTTTGTTACTAATATCCACTTACTTTAAAATCATTTGAGTAAAAAATGTTTCCAGGAGTCATTGAACAACATACTTGAAACTTAACGTGTTAACTATACGTGAAATTTTGCACTGTTCCTAACAGCTTTAATGTTTCAGGGATTTAACCAATCAATACTCTGTAGGAAGTTAAAGTTAACTTGTTTAAGGGGAAAGGGGATTTCTGTATTAAGCTCCATGTAGTAGTTCTGGTCCTGAAAACAATGATTGGAATTATTACTTGTTGATTGGTAATTATTATCAAAGCTTTCAGATTCTTATTTTCCAATACACTGAAGTTATATTTTGAGTCACAATATCTGAACCGATAGCTGCAATTGAAAACTTGCACTCAATTCGTATTATATAAATAACCAAAGCATAGCTGCTGCATAAATGCACCGTTGTACTCGATTTATTGGAATAACAGATTGTTTAGCAGAATTGTAAAGAAAACGTTATAAATTCTTGTCTGATGATTGATTGAATTTACTTATTCAGTTATTTGTTTCACCAGTTGAATCTGTCAAACAAACAACGTTGTATATGTATATGTGTGTTATATATATATATATATATATATATATATATATATATATATATATATATATATATATATATACACACAGTCAAATCAGGCAGGAGTTGACCCTCATAGTCACAGATTTTGATGATATATGGTACACAGCTGTGCTTTGCTCCAAAACCGATACCTATGAACGGATTTTGCTGAAATATGATTATTACGAATTATATGAGGGTAGTTCAAAATGTCATTTTTGAGCAACATGCTCTTTTCAATTAAGTATATCTTCTGAACGAATGAAGATACAGAAGCGTTCTTAAGCTCGTTGTAAAGAGAAAGGATGGTAGCATATTATGATATGATCAAATGTTGAAACTTGGTAAAATTTGAACAGTGTTCAAATTTTCAAATTTCAAGTTTGAACAGCTCAAAACACCCCCCCAATCGATTTTTCTCATTTTTTTGGATATTTTTAACTACCATTCTTCCTCTTCATACTGAGAAAGTTTTATCGAGTTGGTTTTGATATAATGGAGAAAAATGAGATTGAAACTTATCCTGCTCAGGAATGAACTAAGCTGAAGCGTCCTTATGGTGAGACTTTTCATTTGTGTCGCGCTAAAGGATATATATCCTTACTGCTCAGGGACAGATGATATTCAACTTGATAATTGGCTTCATTTTGTGCTGTTATTGCTAATTTATGCGTTACTGTTTCCATATTTTTAGCCGCGTTCGTAGGGACGAGATGTGGGCGTGTTGTGAAAACTTCTGTGTTAGCCAAAAAAAATGAAGGGGGAAAAACGACGAATGTCGGGAATGTTTGAGAAAAAAATCATTACTTATAATACTTTATGACAATAATTGTGAGTTAGATGCAATGGCGGCAATTAGGGGGACTGAGGACAAATAACCCCAACTTTTTGCCACTTTTTTTGCCTCGCACTATGGCCTCTTAATGCTAATTATTACATAATAAGAAAATTAGCTGCCCTTCCCCCATCCTCCAAAGTTCGGCACCCATTCACCGCTACTCGTTAGCAGTCTTAAAAATATTCCAGAATCAAACGATAGTATATATATTGTAATATTGGGTAATGTTTATTAGAAGTTTTAATTTAAATTAGATGAACTGAATACTTAAAATAACATTTTTATATTTATAAAGTTCAGAAATGACAATTATACAAAATTTTATTGCTTGAGATCTCATTTCGAGATGTTGGAATAAGCTCTAATTTATATGACTCAAAATGTAAAGAGATAACCATCAACGTAACTTTAACCACGCAGTTATTCTCACAAAATGCTTCTGTATCTTCATTCGTTCCCGAGATATACTTAATTGAGAAGAGCATGTTAATCAAAAATTACATTTTGAACTACCCTCATATAATTCGTAATAACCATATTCCAGCAAAATCCGTTTATAAGTATCGGTTTTGGAGCAAAGCAAAGCTGTGTACCAAATATCATCAAAATCGGTGACTATGAGGGTCAACTCCTGCCTGATTTGACATGGAATGACATATATATATATAAATGAGAGAGAGTGAAACAGCACAACAATAACTCATGTTGTTTTCCTCAAACAGCAAGTTCCACATGAAGAAAACTCTTCCATCTGTTCGTGAAATGTATCACTTGTGGAAGTCAAAAACATTTTTTTCTCCAGTTTTACGTTTTTGTCCGCAAAACTGTGATTATAACGCTGTTCGTGTGACCGATTCAATTCATCATTCATCCTCATCCCCAATATTAGCCTGCAGAAGTAGAACTGTGACGAAAATGAACCAAAAGTATAACACTACTGATGTATTTTATCCTAACAGATACATTTGTGTACTCTAGGAATCAAAGTTAATATTAAAGTAGTTACATAAACTATTACTTATCATAATAGTTACAAATTTGATGTATATTATTGGTTTCATTGTAACTCTTGATTATACAGTGCTGCACCCAGGAATATCGTAAATGTAAAATATAATGTTACTATGAATAGTTTTTTGTAGCAATGTGACTTCTTTTCCCGCACTTGATGGTCTTTTGCTTAGAACACTGAGCCAAGAAAGAAGTTTTTAAGTTATATAATTCTTGAAACTGTTCTGGTGGCGAATGATGGAAGTTTTTTTTCAGGATATCAACCAGCTGATTTTCGGATAGGTTTCCGAGCTTTCGAGAGCTAACGTCACTGAAGTGAAGATGAGGGTGATGTTTTGCTCTCGATAGTTCGGAAGCCTATCCGGAAATCACCTGGTTGATATCCAGAGAAAACCTCTCCATCAAGTTTATAACAATAGCTCTTGTCTGGTCTAACGGTGGGCGGCCAATATGTTGGCAAGGAAAGTGGGGAGCAGGGGATACGCAGCAGACAACAGCGGTGGAGCCGAGAGTTACGACGTTGCGGTAGTAGGTGATGCGCGCACCTCGTTCTACAAGCTGCTGTGTTTCTCAACGCGCTTCATTGGTCGCTTCCCCGCTCCCCACTTCTCTTGCCAGGATGTAGGCCGACCGCCGTAAGACCAGTATAGTACCAACACTACTTGGGCATGCCACTGTATGTGTATATAATCACCACAATTAACAGGGCACATATATTTATTCTTTTTATAGAAATTCTTGTTGTATTGTAGCCATTTATACTATATGATATATGGGAGTTACTTCTGTGCTTTAGAAATAAATTTATAGTTGACTGCTCTCATGAATATTTTTCTTGTTTTTTTTTTCAGGTTGAGTCACTGATATTTTGCCAGATAGCAAGATCATTTCTAGGCCAAAATTATCCCCTTCTGCTTGGACATTTCTCAGATGGTGTGTATTATTGCCCCCGAACCTTGTGGAACAGAGAATGCGCTAAAAGGACAAACAAGAAGCAACAGAAGATAAGAATTTATCATAACTTCTGAATTGTCTCTTAGCGTGTGTACATATATAATACATATTTTGTACCTATGTGAGTGTGTATGTGTGCATGTACGTGCGTGTGTGTGCAATCAAAGAGAACACTTATTGTGGCTGAAGAAGTAATCGTGTAGAGGCGCACACACTCGCATGAAAGGGGTCGGGCTGTTACCAATAATACAAGCCAATGACTACTCATGGGAAGATACCTTTTAAAAAATCTCTTACCTTCTATAAAGTACCACAGAACAGGGTAAAACTGAACACGTTGCCAAAGAAATAATATAAATATTTAACATAGATTTTAACACAAGAGTCAATGGGAAGGATTATGAAAAGACTACGAGCGATTTATCGATTGATAAACGTATATCGATAAGGATCGATATATTGTTATCAAGTCAATTCCGAATCTCCGAAATTGTTGAGATATTCTCTTGCCTTCCTGCCACATGTCATACTACCGCTCAGTGATTTCTAGTCTGAATAGCTTGTACAAAAAAGGTACAATGGCGTCGATTGTTTTTGATAGAGGTTTAAAACGGTTGAAAAGCTTTTATCGGAATGTACAGTAACAAAAATGTGGAATTTTATTTATGTGAATGTTCGGTTTGAAAAGGTTACTAAATAATCTTGATGGGACGATACCAAATGACTTTTGTTTATAACTGTGTAAAATATGTGCTTCATTGTATGTTTTATGCAGAGTATTATTGTATTCTTTACATTGTACTTGCATTCATATCGTGGTATGGGGGAATCGAAACAATGGAAAGTGTGGAATAACCTTGCTAAATTCAAGGGGAACAGAAAATTGAAAAGGAAAATTTTGTTTAACTATAAATTTTAAATTTTGGGTTTGTGTAATAAACATACATAAAGCATTTTTTTAGTGATATGTTTATAAAGTTCTGTAAACATTAAATGAGAATCAGAATTATTAAATCAGGGTCAGTAATGTGATGAGAACTGAGTTATAATATTACAAAATATTTTGAGTTTCTTGGCAAATTCAACTTCTCTTTTGTCTTGTATACATTATGTAATGGATTCGCATAGTATCCCCACGTTTCCCATAGGGAAACATATAGATTCTACATTATATTTCCACTTCTACCCTTGCTTTACACCAAAAAATAAATACTCCGAAAGATAAAAATTCTCACTGAATATTTATAAGTGATACAAATCGGGATCAAAAATAATCACAAGATACGATTAGATTTACGATGTTGTAAATGTGCTTTCTTTTGATTACTTACTTTGTAAATGTATAAAGTGTGTGTGTGTGAGTGTGTGTGTAAATATAAGAAATATATTTTAATTCTTTGAACCAAAGTAAATAAAACAAAAGTCGTATTATATACGTCATTTCAAATGGAACCTTTGGTTTAGTTAAAGAAAATTGCAGTTTTGTTACCGAAATATTATCCAAAGATGCACTCTAAGAAAGCTTTAAAGTTTATAGTGAGTTTAGTTAGTACAGGAAGTTTCTTTTTCTTAAGGTAAATAATACCTAGAAAATGTAGTTAGTTCACATGACCCTATCAAATAGCACGGTGTTCAAAATGTATGCTAGTCTTGAGTTTTTGTATATTCGAATTAATATATTTTTCTCACGTTCTGCTCAGCCAAAGATGATGAACAACAATTTCATTTACTTTCAAGTGAAATCCATAAACATTTGAAAGAATTTGAGTTGCCTTAGGACAAAATATAATCATATTTTTAGTCTAGGCAAAAACCAATTTCGTCATTTTAACCAACGGTCAAGAAGAATTAATAACATTATTTAATATTTATGTCACTCTTCATGCATTGTAATTTCGTATGCAGTATGTATATTGACACTAATAATTTTATTTTGTATGTTTAGTTCATAATATTATTTTCCAGTAGGTTTTTGTAAGCTTATGCACTAAGTAATATGCAAAACAATAACGAGTGCAGACATCACGAATATGTTAGACGATAATCTTATGACAGAAAAAAAAACTTTCTTAATTGTAATTTATAATTTTCACTATTACAGATTCTGTAATTTATTTGCTAGATGAAACGAAGAGTGTAAATTTTCTTTTAACTAGATTCTCATTAGGTTTCTGTGTACAATAAGCTGTACTGATAAGAAATCAAATACCATTATTTGTTATTTTGTTGTACGTACAGTTATTACTGTACATATTTTCAAAATACTAGAGAAGAAATATATCTCGTTTGAAAAGATATAGATGGTAATGGTTTGCATATTTATTTGTTATATTTATGTTTATATATGATTGATTTATTAAGTGTGAAAATAAAACAGTAGTTTTTAATACATGTCTTCTTTTAAAGTTGCAAAAATATGTATTGGATATGTCATCTCGCTGTACACGTACATTATGATGCATCTCCCATCGCTTTTGCATAACAGCAATGCAGTGACAATATAGTTTTTGATTTCTAATTTATTAATTTAAATTACTAATGGCGAAAGATGTATTGAAAACATCTTACGACGATAGAGAATAACTGCTTTATAATTGTGTTAAATGATTGATCCCAAAACGTTGATGTTAGAGGCGAGGTAGATTGTTCGACAACTAATGTAATATACGTAGAATACAACCCACGATTTTACATGTAATTTTAAACAAAAAAAATGTTGTATTTTGAAACAACTTCTGCTTCAGAAAGGAGTGTGGGTGTATTTCAACTGGACTAGTCTAAAACATGTATATAGTTTGACAAATATCATTCATATGTGTGCATACTTGCTGCAAAAAATAATGAAATTGATGGATTTAAAACTGTACTTATGTTCAAAGGCTTTGGGACAATATATCTGGGAAGGCTCTATATCCTGATAGTCCTCCGTATGGTTAAGACAATTGTTATGTGGACTCTGACTGTGATACGAATTGAGGACAATTGGGAATGAAGACAATGTAATTATACAAGTTTTGTAATATCAACAACAGTGGCAAGACAAATGTCAAACAAAAAAGAGATTTTTTTAATTTTATTTTTATCTTTCATTGTTCCATACTTTCACATAGCTGAACAAGGTGTTGTTCGCACACATGTTGTTTGTTAGGCTCCATGTGCTTTATTGAAATATTTCTTCCACAGAGTAAGTTAATATGGATGTATTGTACATGACTTTCATTATGAATTAAAAGGAATGCATTTTCTAAAAATTAAATGTTTCGATTTAATTTTATTTCAACCTAAAGAAATGTAACCACCTTTGTTCTCTTTTACTCCATGTATATATATATATATATATATATATATATATATATATATATATATATATATATATATATATATATGGGGGTGTGTGTATGTGTATGTATGCACATGGAATACATACTGTTGAACAGCCTTATTGGCAGTATTGGGATATAGAAGTAGAGACCCCCGCTTTCGTTTCTGACGAATATTTATTATGATACCCAGAACATACGGACCCAAACGTGGACAAAAAGAAGACCCCTCCCACTTACCTAACGCCTTCTCTCTCTCTCTCTCTCTCTCTCTCTCTCTCTCTCTCTCTCTCTCTCTCTCTCTCTCTCTCTCTCTCTCTCTCTCTCTCTCTCTGGCACCACCACCACCTCCTCCTCCCAACACTCCTCAAACGCAACTTCCCGATCAGCCAAGACCTCCTCCCGGCCAATGACTCTCACTTCACTTTTCATTACTCAGCAATGACATTGCCCGATCGGAAGTCGCACCTGCATTCCTATTCCAAGGTCTCCTTCTTTGACCATAATACATACATATGTATGTATGTATTGTGGTCATGTATATGCGTATATACACACGTTCTTTAGCATGGGACAAAATATTTTTAGATTCATGAGTGTTCATTTCTTAACTTTTATAATCGAATTATTGTCACACAAGGGTATTTTTAAAATGCGTACTATACAAGTAATGAATTTATAGTGGGCATCGTCAAAATATTTGTAAAACAACTGGCATGTTTATGAAGAATATCTATATGTGTTGATCAGAAGAGTTCTGGAGGAAACCATACGTCACTTTTATTATCTTTAGAGACAGTCTCCGGAGATAAGAGTGACGTACGTACTCTGAATCTCTTTCAGAACTCACCTGCTCAGTTATCCGATGGAAGTTCTTCACTAATTTGAAGGAAAACTTCAAGACATCAATGTGAATTCATAGCATGACGAAAAAACATTTAAATTGAATCTGGAAATATTTCAGTCTTAGCTCCCTAACATATCTTTGGTGTCCATGTACACGGTAAGATGTCTGACTTCCTTTGCTGGAGACCCATGTTCGATACCTAGTTTTTTTCAAACTGAAAAACTGATTCACATCTAGTATCATCTAATAGTTGGTCACTGGACGTTACTCGGGAATGGTGGGTAAAGATGGCCGGATCGTGATGCTGACTGCATGTCTGGTTACAGTTTAATTATATATGAAAACCTTAAACAAAATGGCGGGCGGATCGTACTCGGAGCATGTTTCTCCTCTCAGCAAACGGTGTCATTGTTCTTCTGGTGTTTTGTCATATTTGTGTGCTTCAACGTCGTATATCTGGAGAACAGATTCCTAGTGTGTCAGTGTTGAGTATTGAATCTAAGTTTGATGTATGGAACCTGGGAAATATGAGCTTTTTATTTCCTGCAGCTGGATGTGTACCTGGACTCACCGACCCAAGGTGAGCAACCACGAGATAAGCAAACCGCCGCCCGGTACTTTCACCTGCTCTACCTCGCGTTTATGTGCGGCGACATCCACCTGAACCCCGGTCCCTCACATCAAAATGAAACTGCTATCTCTGTATATTATCAGAATATACAAAGCATAAAAAACAAGCTCTCTGATTGTGCTATAAACCTAAGTGAATTAATACAATATAACTGTTTAGTTTTTACCGAGACCTGGCTGAATAATGCTGTGAGTGACGCTGAACTTCCGTTCGCCAAGCACTTTAATATTTTTAGAAATGGCCGTCTAAATCAACGTGGGGGTGGTGTCATGATTTGTTTAATCACGAAATGAAACTGTAAACTATGTGGTGATCTGAGTCGAACCTGTGAAATAATTTGTATTGAACTTAATATTCAGAAAGGTAAAAAACTTCTTCTTGGTGCCTACTACCGCCCTCACAAAAACTCTCCCCTGCATATCATTCAAGCTTGCAGGGATTTGGTGTTGGCAGTCATAAAGTGTGGAAATGTTCTGTTCATGTAATGAGCTCAAAATTGTGAATAGCAGAAATCAAATTAAATCAAAGACTTCAGTCTTTCAATTGACTGGGAAAATCCAACTACTGGAAGTACAAATTGCTCAAATGTTAAATAGTTTATCGACAATTTCATACAAGGCATTGGTTTGAAGCAACATAACATGCACAGAACACGAGGTGAAAGTAATTTGGACTATGTGCTGGCAACACTGTGTGAAATGGAGATAACTCCACAAAGGAACTTGGTACCCTCAGACTGTCACTGTGCACCTCCCGTCCGCTGAGTAGGTAAAAAACCTCCACCCCCAGAACGGACCGTGCCGCCTCTGGCGAAAAGCCCCCTGGAATGAAATTCGCCGAGTACTAGATGCCTACCCCTGGTTAAAAAAAAAAAAAAAAAAAACAGGCTTGGAGCTTGTGGAAACAGTACCCCAATGAACACACTTATAAAACATTCTGTGATATTTCGGAGGCACTTAAGAAACCTATTCAAAAATAAGTATATTGATTATGTAAATAACTTCACATCAGAGTGTATGACTGATCCAAAGAAGCCGATGAAAATTGTGCATAATTCTACTACAGCTGTAGGAGATGAGAGAGCGCAACTTTTTATTGTGTTTTTTCATAAAAATTTCTCCCCACAAACAATTTCTAAACCTCTTCCTATAGTCAAGTCTGTCAGTTCACACACGGTCTATTGGATTAACACCTCCCCTGAAGAAATAAAATCTCTCCTCTCCTCTTTACCGTTGCGCCGGTCCTTAGCCCCAATTGGAATCCCGCCAATTTTTCTTCGTAAAACGGCTGACTCCTTGGTTCACCCTCTGTGCCTTTTACTTAATAAGTGTTATTCTACAGGTGTGTTTCCCGACTTGTTCAAACGTGCCAGTATTGTACCTATCTACAAATCTGGAGACAAAAATTCCACAAATTCGTATAGACCGATCACTCTTTTGTCACCTCTCTCCATTGTCTGTGAGAAAATAATTAAAGACAGGTTGCTAAAGTTTACATCTTCCCTTATAAATACTGCTCAACATGGTTTCCTTCCAGGCAGCACCTGCTTGACCAATCTATCGGTGTTACTTTCACACGCTACTCAGTCCATCTCAAATAATTTCCTGCTTGACGTAATATAATTGGACATTTCAAAAGTCTTCCATAAAATAAATCATAATCTCCTTCTTCATAAATTGCAATACAGATTTAACATCCATGGAAAATTTCTATCCTTACTACCAGACTATCTGAGTGCAAGAGAGCAGCGTGTTATCCTTCCTGGCACCTCTTACAGCTTTCTTCCTGTTTTGTCTGGAGTTCCTCAAGGGAGCGTCTTAGGACCACTTTTGTTTCTTCTTTTCATGGATGATCTCCTCGACAGATTGTCCTCTCTCCCTATAAATATATCGTACTTCTGTTTGCCGATGACTGTAAACTCTTCACGGAAATCTCATCAGAACGCGATGCTTTAATCTTACAGCAAGTCTTACAGAACTACTTGTGTGGTGTCGCCAATGGAAACTTGAATTGAATCCTAAAAAATGCTCCTGCCTCACCATTTCCCTTAAAAGGAACAAACTCGATTCTGCTTATTATCTTGAAAACAATCCCATCATAAAAGTTTCCTCTCCAAAGATCTCGGAGTTATCATCGACGAAAAACTAAACTATAATGAACACATAACGAACACTACTAAAAGAGCAATGCGTCTTCTCGGTCTTCTGTACAGATTCACTGAAATCCAAAACCAATCATCCATCAGCATATTTTACAAATCTCTTATCTCCCACATTCTTGAATACTGCTCCCCTATCTAGACTATGGCTTCAAAAACAAATATTTCCCGGATTGATTATGTCCTCAAGATATATTATGTCTGTCTTCAATATCCAACCACCACACACTCGTCGCGAATTAGCAGACATGAAATTTTTGCACAAAATCATGAATGGTAAAATTAGATGCGAATTTCCGCTCAACAAATTTCATCTATGCGTCCCCACACGGCCAACCCGCAACGTTAAGCTCTTTCACAATCCCACCACAAGGTTCTCCCTTCTACAGCTGTCTCTTTTCTACAGGCTTCCTCACTCATATAATAACCTGCCTCCAAATGTGGACATATTCTTGCCAGAACAAAGTTTTAGAAAATTGTTAACGATGTATGTATAATTTGATTTGTTTTCAGTGCCATCTTGTACTCTACTTTGTTGTTGTTGTTATTGCTATTTTCCTGCTGTTACTGTTTCCGTGTAAAATGGTCATTCAGTACTGCTGAAACTTTAGGTAAAATAAATAAGTAAATAAATCGTGCAGCCAAACTGTTCAACACACTTTATTTTAAAAAAGGAAATACTGATTCATGCAAAAAATATCACGCACACATCCTTTAAATCAAACGTATAAGTTAATCCACCCGGAGTTATAAAATATTTATCTAATTATAGAAGCTTAAGATAACGTATGTATTTATATACTCATGTACATAACATGTAAGGCATGTTCAGAATACTGACTCAGTTGTTACGAATAGTGACTTCTGCGTTTCATGGTGGTAATGAATGCACAGGTGCTTAACATAGATAATGAAAATAGTAATTGAAGTTAATGCAATTTATACCCAGAATGATTAGCTTGGTTGAATGTTGTTAGCCAATAGGCTAGAGAAGGGGCCGTTCATTTATATTCTATAAATCGTGTAAGAAATATTAATATTAACTTAAAATGCAGACTGACACAGATTCACGGTTGCTTCTGAGAGTTTCTGTCTAAAAGCGACGATTCTTTTGGTACACTACCAACAAACTGCGTAACCAATTAAAAACATTGCGCTTCTTTGAAGTGTAAAATGTCTCTGAATAAAACCTATGACATCCTTCGTTGTGCGACAACAAAAATAGCATAACCAACAAATGCATGGATGCTGACACCTGCATATGTTTACGAGGACACGTTAAAACTTGTCACTTGAAAATACAAGACTTCCTGCTTGCATGATGCTGTATCCGTAGCATATTACGGCTTTAGCCGAACTCCGTGGAGAAGTGGTTATCACAGCGCACTACGACGCCAGGGATCCCTGGTTCGATTCTGAGCATTGTTTTAGTGTCCCTTTATCAATTTCATCATATCTCATCCTCGCTAATCATCATCTTCGCGATGAAAGAAAAGCGATATGAAAATAAACCAAACCAATTTATCGTATTACGACTGTAGCATGTTATTCGATAGCAAAGTAAACGACAGTGACAACAGTGAAACTGTGACGCGGGTCTGCATACACACAGGATACAAAACGATGCTTTACAAGGACTCACAGCATAGAAACCAGCCCTCGACAAGAAAATGGTACTAACTGTGTTAGTAAGCGTTGTACTGTGACTCCCCATATATTGATGCATAATTTATGAACGTGTTACGTATCACAATGCCAAAGGTACTCCATCATCAATTAAGCAAATCTTTCTTTAACGATGTTTATTATCGACTAATGATACAGTAACAAGCATCAGTGATCTCGTTTAAAAATGACAGCAGTGTGTTTTGAGATTTCAACTTGATCAATTACGTTATTAATGGTTTTGTGAAGACTCCAATGTAATTATCAGTTTCTGATTAGAACGTGGAAATTGTCCTTTTTAACAATTTGTTGATTGCCCCGCGGGGGAAGTGCTGGAATTTGACTGCTAGCTTTTCCAACGTAAATGTATTATTTTCCCCCTAATTATTTCACAGAATAAAGATTATTCAATTTTACTATTAGCAAATGAGCCAATTTAGTTTCATATGCAATTCGTGATTTTGTTATTCACAAATTTAGAACATGCATGTTTTAACTCTGAATAATACTGCCAAATATGTATTGAATAATCTGAAGTTAATAATGACAAATATTTCACAGTTAGTGTTAAAAGTGGCTAGTACAATTACAGGACATTCAGTTACGAAATGAAAGTAATTTATCCATTCTGTATTTATATCCATATCAATGTCAAGAAGATTTCATTAACTATATCCAAAAAAATAATTTGTGCTTTCATCAGACATGGTCAACTCTAGAATCATGTCAATCATCCACAGATATTAATGCTGTGACTTTTGGAATTAAAAGTGCTAAAGAGTTAAAATTTGCTTTGTAGACCTTTTTCATGTATAGAGTTGAGTTGGTGATTTACGTCCACTTTATGCACAGTAAGGGTAATCGGGACTGGACAGTTTAAAGTGGGTGCCTCCACCGGGTATAGATCCTGGTACCCTTGGCTTACAAGGCGACGACGCTCTCACTGCGCCATCAGAGGGCCTTTTTGATGTAATTTTAATTGCCATGTATTGATTTCAAATTACACCATATTGTCTTAGATATCATGGACCATTACGAAAACAAAGTTTAGGTAGTCATTCCGCAACACAATCATATACCTCCCCGATGGCGTAGAGATAACGTCGTCGCCTTGTAATTAAAGGTTCCCCGATTCGACTAACTGGATTCTCATGGTGGTTCGTATCCAAACTTAAACTGTGGTCTATACCCGATTAACCTTTCTGTATAAAGTGGTTTTACAAACTCCACCAAACAAGCAAAATATTTATATATTTTTTTTAATTTCTGTTACCAGGCAGTTCTGCAAAGGGTGTCGTGTGAGGACCAAAGAGCAACCCCTCCTCTCAAAACATTGAAGAGAATATTTAATTATAGTAGTCCTGATTTTTTATATTAATTGTCTCTTTGCAGAGAACCTTATCTTTTGTTAATAATGTTACTGTAAAAACTAATTGCATAAGGAAATGAAGAATTTATATTTAGTTTCTCACTACAAATAATATCTCAAATTAATACTCTTCTGATTCAATATATTTATGTTACGTGAGAAGAGACAAATTCAGTGCAATGTCCATATCAAACATTTCTTCTCTATAATATCCCATAACATGGACGTGTACATTGTTTTTAAAAAAATTCTATTTCAATATTAATTTTTCAAAATTAATTTTCAGTTACCTCAGTTAATATTGTTAGAATATATCTAAAAGGTCCCTTGGCTAAGAATGATGATTTTTCCCTAAATTACTACCTGGAGACGTACAAAGATTTTTTAGCTTTCTGGTGCTAACGTCACTCTCATCATCATCATCATTCATTGGTTTATGGGGTGCAAGTTTCTTCCCTCGGGACCTGACATTTCTTGAGTGATAAGAGTTTATGTGGATTTAAGAATTTGAGAAAGAATTGTGTTTTGGTGAAAACTACCTTCAACTGCAACATAGTGTAGGAAAATAGGATAAAGGTTTGTGCCTCTTACAGTTGAGGCGGATTGCGTGAAGAGAGGATTTTTGTCCTTTCCGGGAGGCTGTTTTTGTTTAGCCTAGGGTGTGTATGGTTCCTCCTTGGAGGACTGATATGGCAGTACGGCATCATAAGGCTAGTGTTGGAACGAAGCAATGCTTCTGTGTTTAGAATTAGTTTTTAGGTTGGAGTTTCTTAGACATTGTTGGAATTACAGTAACATTACAGGGCGTCCGTGTTTGGAATACAGGAATTCAAAAACACATGTTGGATTTTACATGGGTTTGCAGGGTTTACATAGGATTTACATGGAATACATAGGATAATAGGAATATACATGGGAATTTACTTGGGTGTATATTTAGATAGTAAGAAGTAAAAAGGTTGAGTTCACTGGATTTCTTGTGTCTTGGGTTTTGAGGGTTTGGCTTATGGGAGTCTGGCTTCATTTCTAGGGTCGTATGGTCACAGGTCTGGGTGTGCGATGTTTCTATCGTAAGATTGGTGCTGTTCCGATGGCGTATACAGCTGCGTTCTTGTGGTTCGCCAATTGGCGCCAGAAGGTGTGTGTTGCTATACCTGTTTGAGTCCGGAGCATCTCGAGGTTCAGGTCTTTGTGTATCTGGATAATCCTTGTCCGGCGGTCGTGTCCTCCGACGAGTCTTGCAACTCGGTTTTGCATGACCTGCAGCTTGTGAAAGGTTTTTGGTGCCACCTGATGCTAAGCTGGAATGGCGTACAGCAGTTGTGGTCGAATGCGTGTTTTATAGATGTGCAGACGTGAATCAATGGAGTGTTAGTTTCCTGAGTATGGGGTAGAATGCAGCTAGTCTCGCTCCGGCGCGACGGCAGATGTCGTCTACATTTCGGGCGAAAGTCAGCCGGCGGTCGAGTATGAGCCCAAGGTATTTGGCGGTCTCTACACACGATTGGCCCGCCATATACAATCCAAACGCTTGTGACGTTCCTTTCTGGTGTTCGCCACTGGATCACTACGTCACGGTAGCTACCCAATCTCCCTGTGCGGCGGAGTTATGAGACTCTCCTTAATGTTATGCTACAATGAGCATTCTCAGGACGTAACGATTTGAAAAAGAAATAGCTTCATGCCATTTTACAAATTTAATAACACATTTTACCTTTAAGCAATCACTGCAAAATAACAACAATATTCACAAACACAAAAACATTTCAATTAAGCTGCGGCTTTTCCTTTATAACAGTGTTTTTCACAAAATTAACATCATCTCACGCAACTCAAGTTACATTTTCCTTTACACGCACTGTTGTCCCGGCAACGGAATCAATAAAAGATTGTACAGTTCTACAAATGTTTATAAACCGGAAATGACTTCCGCTTCCGATATTGTGTGTAACAAATATACAGCAAAAATTATAAATTTAAATCAACATAAACAGCAGTATTGAAACTAACAAATAAATCGAACAGATTTTGTGAAATTAACAGAAAACAAATAAAATATTACATATGGCCAAAGTAAACAAGGCGTATTACGCTCCAGTCCCTTAAGGTGAAAATGATGTTAGTACCCTAATGCTCGAAAACCCTACCACAACTTACCTGGTTACGCTCACCAGAAAATATTTTCACCATACTCAGGTTGTGATTTATTTATTAATGTAATACTTTGTGTATACAATATATTTTACGAAATCAAAACGCAGAGTAACACGTTTGATAAATTGCCCAAACGACAGAACATATTATACAAGCCATTAAATGGGATCAACATGAGACTAAGAGCAAATTAAAGTTTAAAATGTAATAAAGCCCAAAAAGCTGTTTTGAGCCCCTTGCAATATTGCTGAAGAGAAATGAAAGTCCATAGAATGAAGTTGTCTTATCTCAGCTTCTTTCATGATTGTTTTACAATACCCAGCTTTTCCTTTCCCCAGAGGCTACAGTGCAAATAGAATTAGGTCCAAGGACTACCTGGATAAAAGAGACACGTGTAAAAATCGGGAAAGTAATGGGATTTTCTCTTAAGGTTATCCAGATTGAATTCGATAAATAATTTTTTATCCTTTCTATTAAAGGTGGGACATGGTGGGTTTAATAACACCGCTTGTTCTTTTAAAGAACGTATCAATGTAAACGTAAGCTCTGGCTTTCAAAAATGGTTAGAGCTCTTGCCATTAGTACGAGCGGTACCCGGTTCGATTCCCAGTACGAAATCTAAAATGTCGTTGTTGACCCAGTAATTAGAGGAAATTGTAAGCAATAGCTTGTGGTTTTAATGTCGTCATCTGTATCCTATCAATATACTCTTATTTGAATTAGATTACATTTGCATATCTCTTTTTTCATGTCGCTGATCTACCTTTTTCACTAATTGGAAGAATGAGGATGAATGATGATATTTGGCCAAATCCGAACCATATGTAAACAGATGTATTAGGAGCGTTTCTGTATAAATATCTGTTTAAATTTCAAAATAGAGGCCACTTTCCGTCATTTCAATACGAACATTTCCTTACCCTAGCTGAAAAAGTCACCTGTCATATTCACACAGCAAAGTCATAAGAAAAGTTATTCTCCTCTAAGAATGTGTCAAGTGGCAGAACACTAGAGAAGAAAGAGGATTTAACCAAAATTGGCAAAAATATACTATTTTGGAACTTTTTCCTCATCGCATTTTATATTTTTACTGAATTTTTAATGTTGCTCCCATGTAATAATTTGCCAATAATGATTTAGGGGTGTAAGCGCTGACACTTTCCAAGGACACCAAAATATCAACGACTTTTCCACGTAGTACACACTTGACTTCACTCTCATAGACTAATGACGTTCTGACGTCTGGACTTATAGCCAGTGGGGCTTATGTTGCATCCTCTATTATGCGTATTTGTGATTGTCCTTCCATTAACGCGCTACGACGCCAGGGGTCCCGGGTTCGAATCCTGGCATGGGCATGGATGTTTGTGAGTGTCCATTCATCAATATCTTCGCAAATTAGCCAAAAGTGGAACAAGAAGCAAAGTAAAATACAGCAATTCAATCAATCCTCTCATTAAGTACATCTTATCACCCTTCATTCTTATTTTCTGGATTTTTCTAAAGTGGCAGAAATGAAGATTTCCACACGGTTTACACAAGAAAGACAGTAATCTTAAAATGATCGGAATTTCTAGATGGAAGTAGACAGTTGATAGACCTGAAAAAAGAAGTATTTATAAACAATATCATTCAAGTAGGGATAACTGTACGAAATATATTTTCTGCTATCTTTCTCCATTTCTTCATAGGATTTCAATGCCATCCAATCTGAATGTCAATTTAATTTACCAGGACACGAAAAGAAACGATTCCTTTTCTCCATCTTTCACTGCCCCTGAAACACAATCCCACGACTCTGATCGCAGTTCAAATAAACTTCGACGGTTTCTTCTGTAAAACAGGAGGCATTTCATACAATGCTGTGATTCCATTTCATCTTCTATTGGAATTAAATATTAAAATTTAATAAAGCTGGCCAGTCTCTAAATTGATGTAGTATTGAAAGAGAGAGGGTTTTTCGAGATTTGGGAAGGGGGTGACTTTTACAACTCCCCCTCCTCTATTATTTTTGACTGAATTTTGAGCGGAAAAGTTGGGTTGGGGAGTCAAACTGATCAGCTTGACGTATATAGGGAAAAGGGGTGGGTTGGGAGGAAACAGTCACGTGGATAGTAGGGATGGGGGAATGAGAAGAATTTGAAGTTGGAAAATTGCTCTCCAAACTTCTCCTGTCCCTCTTCTCGTATTTTTTTTTCCACTTCTTTACGGAACGTGGTCTAATTTGTAGAGAGTCCGATCGACTGGTTGGATATGTAATATCCAGCATGTAGTTCGTTTAGGTATCTGGAAGAAAGTCATTTCAAATTCATTGGAAAATGATGAAAAAAAATCCATTATCCTAATAGAGTCTATGGGCAATATTCTACATTATTCGGTTCGCGGAACAACGCAGTATCAGTACGAAGAAATTCATTTCATTTCGTAATAATGTTACGCTCAAATAAAAAAATTGTTCCTCTCTCCTACCGCTTTCCTACAAATATATTTTGTGTTAATCGTAACAAAATTCAATAAGAAAAATAGAAATGAATATCATTGCAAGGGTTCAATGTGACGGGCATAAATTTGGAAACTATTCAAAAAAATTGTGTATTGTAACGATCCTTTGGTGCGTGAGGGTCGTTACATGGGGTATGTAGCTACAACACTTAAGGACTTTGAAATATAAAACACTATCATGTATCTTATGGTTTATTAGACAGAGTTCTTACATTTGTTAGAGTATTACTATGTTTCTATCCTAAACTAGCTAAGTCCCTAATATCTCTGCGGGAGACTATCCAAGATTTAGGCTAAGTCAAAATAAAGTGAAGTCCATTTACCCTACTCAGAGGTATTTTCTGGTGCAGTCTGGCGTCGAGCAGCAACTTCTCTGGACTGGCCTCTCGTTCCTTATTTGGGGGGGTTTTTATAGCAAAGTGTCTTCCTGTCCTTTGGCTTACCAGTGACCCTTTCAAAGTCATTTCGATCTCAGTGGCTCTTTGTACATAAGTCCATTTCCTCAATAGCTCATGATGGGTAATCACCCGATTCCCATATTTAGTCCTAGAGCAATTATCCATATTTGGAAATCATGAGATCACGGTTTTCCTTGTTTCAGAGAACCTTGAAGTTGTTTACTAATAGTTCACCCTTTTATGGGTTAGCCACTCCTCTTTATTCCAATCATTGGCCTTTGGCCAATGAATTGGACTTATCCTCTTCCCATGCCGTTTGATTCGCCAAGGGACGGAGACTGTATGCTTTCGTGGTGGCACGCTGATTTGCGCATAATAAACTAGGCTTCCAGTATTGTTAAGACTAGCACCAAGTCAAATACCATGAGTTCAGATATTTTATGAAATACAAAATGTATTTTATATCAATCTGGTTTGTTGTAAGGGATGGTTGAAAATCCATCCGTTACAACTCGCCTCACCTGATCTTAGATGGTCTCCATCTATATAAGCTAATGTTTAAATGAGGTACCCTCGTATATATGTAAGTAGATTAAAATATGAAAACAATAAAATGGGAACAAGCACATGTTACACCATAATATGCGTATGTGACTGTTATACATAGACATGGGTGTTCCCTGTATAAAGGTTGAGGGTAAATTAAAATTACAAAAGTAAACATTTAGAAAAACTTCAAAGCCAAAAAAATTTGAAAGAAAAAAAAATTAAAATAAATTCCTACTCCTAACTAAATGTTGTCTATAATATTTGTTTCATAGGTGTAAATTACAATTCATTTATTAAACACAATTTAACCTAACATAGGTGTTAGTTCTGTTGTCACAAGACAAATCGTTATTTCTATACATCACTTGAGGAGATTCTTGCTTTACAATTCTAACGTCGCACATCTAGGGTGTTTCGCTTGGGGAAGTTCCAAGCACTTGTTGAGAGGTTCCAAAAGTTGAGGTGATTTATCCTGACGTTATCAAACAGGTGTGTTGAAGTTCAAATTAGAGATAGATTGGGATCTGGTCCCGATTGACTTGGACCAGAGGGTTGGTGAGTGAACAATCTTAGGTTATCATCTTCTTCTTCCATTGGACTGGAGTTCTGAAGAAATTGGCGCGGTGGTGGTTCTCTGTAGAGAAATATTTGGGATCTGGAACAAAAAAAACTATTAGAGTTCATCAATATGTCAATCTTAGCCTAGGATACATTCATATATGTGCGGTGCCTTCGGAGCTTCATATGTAGGGGGTTCAAGTTGAGTTTGCCTCATGGCAACCGGTTTATTTACTGAGCGTCGAGAAGGTTGTTTCCTGAAATAGATGCGGTATAGGATCCATGATATGAAGGTGGTTGTGATTCCCGAGAGGAATAAAAGCCAGATTATGAGATAAATGTTGGAAGTGCTATCCTTTATTTCTGTATCAACTGAGTGAAGGTTAATTTTGCATGTGGAATCTTCATGAAGTTCAGAGTTGCATAGAAAGTTTGAGCGATTCGCCCGTGTATAATCTATCCAATGTATGGGCAGAAGTAATGATATTTGTGCTTTCGTTGGATTGGGTAGGATACAAGGAAATTGGGCTTGAAAACAGGACTTTCGGACACATAAATTACAATGACATCCTAGTTGAATTATGAGTGTGCCAAAAGGTGATTGGCGTTGGAAACTAAATAAGATGCTTTCGCATTTTACCTTTATTTCTTCGTGAAGAGGGGTTATCAAAAGGTATGTCGAGACGTTTAAAAGAATAGGATAAACCGTCTTTGGGGTTTCCTTACATTGTAGAGGGCAATGTTTCACCTGGCTCATGACGTTATTTTCGAATATGGCCAGTAGGCATATATTTTCAGGGGAATACATATTACGTTGAGGTGTTATAAAACAGAGAGTATCCTGGGAAAGGGAGCAGGAAGTTTTATAGAACATGTTTTCTTTGGCATTAAATATGACGTTAGAAGAGGTTACGAGTAGGTTACAAGTTTGGTCATAATTCTGAAATGGCAGGGTTTTAACTTGGTAAGTTGTGTAGTGGGCAGATTTTCGTACTAGGGGAATCTTAAGAGCCATTAGGGTAGTAGTAGAACTAATGGTGCATTCCATTATTGCCAAGTTATAGTACTGACCAAGGTTATTTAAGGGAACAGATAAGGTATAATTGTAAACATTAATCTTACGTTTTAGTTCCATTAGTTCTTGATGTAATAACGTGAAGGGAATTAGAGCAGGATGGGGAATTTTTGTTTGGCAGGAAGATATGATAAGTGGGAATAAGTCCGGTGAATCTCTTATTGGTAAGATATTGATATTTATCCAATTTTTGGCTGGGAATTCTTGAATTCGGTGACCAATCTCATCTATGTCACTATCCTGTAACAACAATGTTCTGATATGCGTTTTCGTAGCTCTATAGTAACTCCACCCTTGAAGAGCTGTATCTGTAGATATGGAAGTGTTTCCAAGAGAGGTGGGTAAGTTTTCCCAATCTAAGTAAATTGAAGTTAGGGGTGTATATTTTAGTTTATATATTAAGGGAATCGAAGTTTCGTATAAGATAGGAGGATCTATTTGGTTTATATATAGACCAGAGGAGATAAATGTTTGCATGGATAATCCGTTGGAATTGTTAATGTTAGTCATGAAGAGTATCAGTATGACGGCTAGTCATGCGGTCATATTAAGTCGGACTGGATTTCGTCCTAAAGTATGTCTTCGGGGTAAGGGTCTAGGTGGTTTAATAGGAGGTTGAGATAGTCTCGGAACTTCATCGTTTATAAAGAATACTGGATTGTTTCTGGCATGACATGTTTGTTCATTAGGGGTGGTCGTATTGCAACAACGCAATTTGAAGTGCTTGGTTATCCAGTAAAGTATTAATAAAGTTAACAACATTACTAGGACAATGATTATATAAATAAGTACGTCGTCAAGAGTACTAGAATTTGAGTTGAGAGCTTCTACATTCTTAATTTGAGTTAGTGCTATGGCTTGAGTGGTTAACAACCGGTATTTATATATGATCCAAGTAATAAGCGAGGTGAGACCTATATTCCAGAAGAATATAATAGTTGTTCGTAATCGATTATTCTCGGGGTATGAAGGAAAAGGTAAATCATTGAGATTAATTAATTTGTCATCTTCGTCGGGGAAGTCTTCTGTTTGGGTAGATATCTTTAAAAATGGGATCTTTTTAGGCCAAGATGTATCTAAACAGTCGTTGAAATGTTTGAATTCTGCTGATTTGGCTCCTGCGAATAAAACGTCAATTTTCATAGTGGTTATTTTCCCCCAAGATGCTGGCAAAATGTGATAAAACTTTAGTTGATCACTGGTCTTACTTGAACATGGGAAAGTTCTGGGTATGAAGGTATCTTTAGTGATAGATAAAGAACAGTGGCAAGGTAATATTATTTCGAAAGCACCAGGTCCGTTTTCTAGAGTTTCAAGTTGGAAAGGTTCCTTAGAACATTCGCCTGTTATCTGGGACGGTGGGTTTGTGATGACGTAATGATCCGGAGCTACTTCCGTGATAATTACATTGTTTCCTGCATAGCACTGAAACATGCAGTGTCCCGCCAGTTCTTGTATTGTGGCTCCCTGTCGTATCTTCTGGGCACACGAGCTTCCCAGGGTGGCGTCATGTCCATATCTTGGAATATAACACATAGGTGAGTTGTGAGGATCGCATGTAGATAGAAACGTACCAGATAGTAATCTGATAGACTTTTGATTTGTAGCTGAAAATAAGGGGGGATGGATAATATTGCAAGTACTGTTTCCCCATTTGAATGGTACAGTTAGGAATTCTTCTAAAATAGGCGTATCGCCTGATCTAATTATTGGAATTTTGAGTGTTACTGAAATTTGACTTGAAGTGAATAAACAATGAGCTAAAGGCATTGTGTAGTATCGCATGAGATGAGAAATAGGAATCGCTAGTTGATAACCATTTTTGTTTAGTGTGAATTGCATTTGTTTTAAGTCTCGTTTCAAAATCTGAGGCCCAATTAAGCTTATAGGAATTTTATATGAAAAACAGTTTGTTCTTAATTCCCTCAGTTCCATATCTCTGTTGTTTCTTAATATTAATTGATGTACAATCAATGTTTTTAACGCCAGCAAGTATTGATTATATATTGTGGCATTCTCAGTTTGTATCAGTTCGTGAGATATGTCTTTAATTTTGTTCTTTAAAGAAATTAATTGAGTCTGGGTTGCGATTAAGGATTCATTTGTTTGAGAAATTGTTTCTTGAACCTGAGACCTTAGCAGATGAACTTGTTGGTGCTCATTTTTCAGACTCGTGGTGATTTTATATATTTCTGCATTTAGAGTCTGTTCATTTACGAGTAACGTCTGAAATTGTTGTTCGCTAATGATGCCGCAACACCAATTCGCGAATTCTCCGATGAAATTTAATCCTAAACTTCTTTTTCCCTTGTTAAGATGTTCTTCAGGAGGGGGAAAATCAAGTTGACTATTATTTAAATGTTTCATAAATGTAAGTTGATAGTTACTTACCAGATTCATCAGTTTGTTAAATACCTGGTGTACATGATATCCATCCACTTTGTTTGTAAGATCATCTCGTACTGGTTTTAGAAAAGCCTGATCCACTGCCACAGGGGGTGGTAATGCCTCTGTATAGGTAAGTGGAACGCTTCCTTCGTAGAGTGTTACTTTGGGGAGTTGTTTCCAATATGCCCCTGGCATAAGCTTGATTGTAGGAGTGGATGAAATCAATCCAAACAGTAGTAGGATGAGGAACATTTTCATTCTACCTCTGTAACTGAAAAATGTCTGAGTGAAAGAGTTCAGATACATTCGCCTCACCTGATGTTGCTTCGTCCCGAAGCAAAGTTGCAACGTTGCTGAATCGTAAGAACACATGTGTAAATAACCATAAAATATTAAAATAATAATAATAAGGCAAATAGGAATAAAACTAATAATAAAACGAAACGTAGGAGGCTCTACAATAGGAAGCACTGTAGCATACGTATGCAGGATATCTACAAACAGAGATTCAATAAATCGCAACAAAAGTGAACCTATATTACATCACAAATGAAGTATAAACCTGTAATCCATCCATGTTTCTAAATAGTAGATGATAAGAACTAATGTCTCTCAACTTGAGATAAAAATAATTAAGGTATAAACTAAGTTTAAAAAATATAATATTAAAGTAATATGTACACTGTAAGGTTTACTATCATGAGAGTTCCCTTGGGGTAGTCATTTCAAGGTTCGAAAAGTCCTACGCGGGATTCTAAAACTAAGGGCCAAAAATGCAAGAGACCCTCTTGGAGGTCCAGGTAGGTTTGTAACCACCATTGGTCACCGGAGGAGACAATAAAAGCTTGAATTCCTTCACGTAGTGACTGAAGAAAGGAATGAAGCCATGCCTCTCTGGTTTGGAGCGTACGAAGACGTCCAAAACTAATTCGTAGGAAATGAATAAGATCTAGGAGTACAAAAAAATAAAGGGGTTGACCCTTAGGTAATACTAGTTCCATAACATTGAGGCCTTCATTTATATAGAAATTGTCGGGTGCTATGAAAGCTGATGAGAGGTCAAACACAAGAAAATTGTAAATAAGTGCTTCAATTTCGCCGTCATAATCAGCTGGTAGAGTAGCAAGTTGAATATCGACCGCATCGGTCATTTGCACGGCTAGGGAGGTAGGGAAGACCTCAGGTAGCTGGTCAGATTCAAATTCCCAAGTGGACGCAATGTGCAATATTTCGTCATCCCAAAAAGGAGATATATCCGAAGTAGGACTAAGGCTTGGTGAACGAAGAAATGGGATTGTAGAAAAACTAGAGATACTGATATCATCAAAAACGTCATCCATAGGTTCCATGTTGACATCCATATTAGTAGGCGTAGAATTTCAATTTCTGGTTGGTCACCTGAAATTCACAGTCGAACTTCCAATTGAGTAGATACTTGTTGTAGCACTTTAGGATAAAGTCATGTAATTGGACGAATGACGCAAACAAAAAATCCTCTTTTGTTTGTAGGGGTGCGTCACAAGCGTTAACAAATTTTATGAACAGGAGAAGTTCACTTTGGACTACTTCTTCAGAAATACAATCGCGTATGTTCCCTACAATGGGTACCTCAAAAATTTCACTTCCAAGTCGTGTAGTCCAAGTAGCAATGGAAATAGCCATGAGCTATGCGGCTACACGGTTCGTACATAAAGAATTCTAACTAGAGCGACGTTAAACTAAACAATTTCCTGTGAAAATAATCAATACATGAAGGATTTCAGTAGTCAAATCGGGGTTCGAACCTAGGGCACCGATTGACTAAGGAATTGGTGAATTTTTTTTCCGGATTATCAAGGTTTGGTAGCTTAACATTGTTATGTACAGAAAATTACATTAAAGTGTCACTGATAATTGCTCCACATTTGGTCAACAATAGTGTTAAAAAACAGACAATGAAACCAAGATGTTCACAGCACATTTTGGTAAAACGCTAAACTCAGTGATGTTAAAACAACACAAGCAATGGTACCAGGAGGTCCAAACCACATTTTGGTTTGCCTCTAACCTCAGCGGTGTTAAAATATTGTTGATTACAACAATGTGGCTGTGTAATTGTAACATTACATTACGCATGGTACATTGTGTAAATAAACGTTGGCAAATATGTGGTGTGGACCTCTTGTGACCACTGTTTGTGAATTTTAACACTACTGAGGTTAAATGTTGATTGAATGTGGTATGACCTGGCACTGCCTGCGTTTTTTAACATTACCGGGGTTGAACGTTCACTAAAATATGGTGTGCACCTTCTGGTACCACTGTGCATGTAACTTTAACACGTATTTTTTTTCAGTTAACAGCTTGAAGAAACAATAATGAATGATTTATTGTAAAAATATTTTAAAATCAAAACACAAAGTAAGTAAGAAATTCAAACAATTTTAAGTAAGTTCAGACACTACTTAACGGAAATTACCCAATAAATTACTCTCTTAGGAGAATCAATTTTAATTTTAGCTAAATGTCAGTTTTTTTCCCCACAAACTGAGTATTTGCAGACGTATCCAGTCGTTCAGCCAATGACATCTAGACAATTTTCCCTCGAATTTGCTACTGCTGTAGCGAGACACATAAATCATAATTAATCTCATTAGTTGCTCAGTTGAGAAGTTTGTGTGTTTCCTCCCGCTTTAGAAACTCCTTAATGAATTGCAAAGAGAGGGCGCTGTGTTCGAGAATTACTCCATTTTGAACATAACTAGTCTCTTGATTATTGTGTATGATATTCATTCTATCAAAAATCTAGACACTTCTTTCCTGAATTCTTAGTGTTATATAGTAGGTGCAATTTATTTGCTCTAGTTTCTATAGTGTAAATCACCAACCCTGAGACCTTCTGTAAACAAACGGTCTCACCGATTCGATGTATCACTCCGCGTCAGCTGATTCATGACCGAAATCATCTGCTGTTACACTCATAGTTCGCCGCACCTATTCATTTTATATAAGAGCCTCTGAATGTGAGAACCCGATCTCAAAACATCAGACGAATATGCAGCCGCATACATTGTTACTCTCCCGGTCATTCTCTCTTTCATAACCCTTAAAACTACAGACACTGACACACGACTGCACTGGGATACGAACTTAACCACTTCATTTACTGGTTTCTCAGGATACCACTGACAGAACGTTACATAAATATTGAGTAGAATCTGTTTCTCACCCCTTTTCAAAGGCTGTCCTTGCTGGTGTTTTGAAAACAAGCTCGGAGAACACGGAGACTTTCCCGCACGCATAGAACACGGCATGTTATTTTTCTAAGGATAAGTCAGGCAATATTACTAAGTTGCACTACTTTCTTGCTGTTCACATGATTATTTTTAGAAAATAACCAATGTTATAAAATATCATTATGTACACAAATCTCTAAGCTCATTGAAAGTTACAATGCATATTACTACAAAATGTTCACACTTATCTTCCCTTGCCATGACACCAAGTTATTTTACGAAGTGCACTATATTTGGCGGAACAAAAATCGTTATTAGGATGCTTGTCAAAGTTTCCAACCGCAATAAATTTACGAACTTTTTGTCTTGTTTTGATCATCATCATCAATATATTTATTGGACTTACAGCAATGCATATGGCTGTTTATGCCCATTATATATTTTATTTACATAAGATACAATTTACATAAAATCTACAAACAAATTTCAAATACACTCCTATCTATATCAAACCTTAGAAATATACATTACCATGTTATATCATTTTGCCTAAAAAATGCAAGTAAAATATATTCAAAGAAAGAAGCCAAATTTATGGGAAATGATTACTGGTGCAAAGAGTTAACCATAAAGGTGAAGCAATAAGTAAAAAAAGAAAGAGCATTGGGTTTAAAGTGAGACGTCGTTTGCGGCAGCGTATCCCATACTACAAATTGGCCATTGTTTTACCTTACGTAATGAATCCTGTAAGAACGCTGGATTTTCGTGTGGATTATTTTACTTCTATGAGTTTGCAATGCTTTCTGTATGCACGTGGTTTTGTTTACAGAAGGACTCAGGGTTTGTGATTTGAACTTTAGTGACAACCTTTAAGCTAAAATGCACGGTTGAAATTCTTAATTTTGGAGAGAAGAAATCTCAACTTTTTCATAAGGGAAATCACTCATTTTCATCATCTTGTTACGACCTTACTTATTTTGTAACTTTGCAATTCGATGTTAAAAGAAAAATTGATATAGTGTTATCTGGAGTTCTTGTTAATGTCTATGATACTACATGTTGTGACGCAAATATGAACACGCCAATCAAGGCGTTGTTGAACTAATGTATTAACCTTTTTGTAGCAATCTAGTGAAGTCAGCTCGCTTAAGACAACGGGCATTTATTATGACGTAAATATAGATTTGCCAATCAAAGATTATCAATGTTTGATGAACTAACCTAATTGTAATTAAATAATGGCGGAACATTTAAATTTGTATAATTCCAAAAAATGTAAGATTTTATCAACGTTAAAGAAATAATTGTTAACTCAAATGAATATGTAAACTTTCTTTGTAAATTATTAATAGCCAAACTATGTATTTTTTAAATATCCTTCTGTTGTAATTTAGAGTATTGTAATAAGAAATTACCTAAAGACAGGTGTTCGAGGCTGGAACTTTGGGTATAAATACGAAGGAGTTTGGTCCGTAAGGAGGTCTGTTTTGGTGTCAGTCTAGGAAGAAGTGAATAGGTGCAAGCCGCTCTTCTGTAAAACCTAGACTGGCCAAATAGGAACGGTCTAATCTAGGAAGAAGTGAATAGGTGTATGCCGCTCTTCTGTAAAACCTAGGTTAGCCGAATGGGATATAAGTTCCAATTTAGGAAGAAGTGAATAGGTGGTAGCCGCTCTTCTGTAAAAGCCTAAATTGGCCATCTCGGGTGATAACTCCAAGTCTAGGAAGAAGTGAATAGGTGTATGCCGCTCTTCTGTAAAACCTAGGTTTGGGCCACCCTAGTTTGACCTTTCTAGTAAGTTTGAAATTATCTATTAACAATTGATCTCCAAGTTCCAGTTACGAGTTACCTAACCACTGGCTGTAAGTACTCAAGCAGTAAATAAACATTTCGTTAAAACTTCACGACTTTGGTTGGATTTGTTCTGCACCTACCCTGAAGATAGGTTTCAGTGTAGACCCTTAGAGCCTCAATGCTCCCGGCTATAGGAGTAAAGAGTGAGGAAAGTTACTAGGAACGTAACAATCTCTTACATTTTGATTATTTTACTTTGCTTTTGTGCCACATTTGGCTGATGGATGAAGGGGAAATCATCAACCCATATGGATGAAACAACACTAGCCACACAGAGGATTATACTGGCTATGTGTGTACCGAACTCCGTGGCGGATTGGTTAGCACAGCGCGCTAATACGCCAGGTGTTCCAGGTCCGAACTTCGGCTTGGGAATAGGTGTCCTTTGTGAGTGTCCCTTCATCAATTACATCATATCATCACTTACCCTCACTTTGGCGACCAGCCAAACGTAGCAGAAAGGCGACGTTAAATAAAAAAAAAAAATCTATACTGTCTGTGAATCTAGACATCAGAAACTTGCTAGTCTGCCAAATGCAGTCCATGGTGTGGTACGTGGAACAGAGGTTGACATTTGAGTGTCTTAAGAAAGAGTCACTCCTTACTCCCCAACTTTACTTATATGAAACTTCTTCTGTTCACTGAAACGTGTACATATTATAATCATTTAGTATTTACCTCTGCTTTGTGCGATGTTTATGGATTTTGTACATGAATCCACTCTTTTACAAGATTGTCCTATGTGTTATTGACAATTCGGTATATATTTTTTAATATTCCATGGTGTTTTCCAAGTTCATATTTGATGCCTCTATAATTTTTAAGCAATGTGTTCAAGTACTGTTTATTTAATGTAGAGTACTTTTTGCATATTTCAGATGCAAAAATACACTTATTTATACTACAATGTACGTTTCCACACTGAAGTTACGATTTACTCGTACATAGGAAATAAAACTATAAATTACGCCATTCCCAGTTTGTCCAGATTATTATCGTATCTATTTAGGCTTGTAAATAGTTTATGAGAAATAATTTTATCGAAGTAAACGTAATGAGAAATCACAAAATTTTGAAAATCTCACATAATTATGGGACATTCCATTGTCACGTGTAAGACACGCGGACTACATTTCTTATATTAAAGTAACTATTATACACTATCTACCAAAAAGTAATTGGGCACCTATGATGGTGGTTAATTTAGTATCTAATTTGAATCATTTAGTATCATTTAGTGGGATCACTGGTGGTTGTTCGTGGCACAATGAACTCACAGGCATACTGTACAATACTAGACAATGAAATGCTCCCAACCTTGTGGCATTTTTACGGAATGGACCCCTGTTACTTCCAGGATGACAATGTTAGGTGGCATGTTTCGGAGGCTACTATGCAGTGGTATGCCGACAACAATGTTCACCGATTGGTCTGGCTTGCACAGAATCCTCATCTCAATCCCATACAACACCTCTGGGAGGCATTGGACTGGCGGTTGAGGTCTCGGGAGATGCGGCCAAATTCCATTGTCCAACTGAGTGAGATCTTGCAAGAGGAATGGCGACGCATTCCAATAGACGTCCTCCACAAACTAGTCGAGAGTATGCCTGACAGAGTGGCTGTTGTTATTGCAGCAAGAGGTGTCTCCACGAGGTTCTAACAGGGTTCGCACCACCAGACAACCATTTTGTACACGTGCCCAATCACTTTTTGGTAGATAGTGTACTTATAGTTAAGCAACATTTTTCTTACAGTTTCTGCGCAATGAAATATTAAACTTGACACTGTTGATTACACATAAATACCCTTAAAATACTTTCCCAGATTTGTATCTATAAATGATAATTTTTGTGTCACTGATGGAACAGACGAAACACCGCCTCTTCACTTAATAAGTTTATTTTAATTTCTGTGAATTGTCAAATGATGAAAAATAAATTATTTAAGACAAAGAGAGAAGGTAATTGGCCTTTAAACATTCTAGTGAAGTTGAGAGAGGAAATGTGGTAGTTAACACTATACTAACTACGGTTTTAGAAGGAACATAAGTTCAGCCAATACGCAGCCAGTGCTGTAACACTGTTGCCAAACCAACTGCTAGAGGAGGGGAAACACAGATAATTCGCTGTGTCCAATATTCAGCTTTTTATGGGTATAATGCATGCACGTGATATTTGAGTGCAATGAAATATATAGTGAAGAATTCTACACAGGATTTATATCATATTACTGCAGCATATCAGAGAAACTCGTACTTGAACTTTGAACGTACGTATTTCTTGTAGGGGAACTGCAAGTTCACTCTCGTTTCTGTTTTCTGGCATGTTTCCCAGGAGATTTGAATAGGGGTTCGCCGATTTCTGTGGTATATACTTTATCCTGTTTTATAATGCGCAATACAGTATGCACACATACACCACAACCTTTAGCCGTAAGTTCTAGACTCTGAGAAAACACTGTTTCAGCACGCACGTCTTGCGAACGCCAATTCCTTGAAGTAAGAATAAGCTTTAAAACTAAGATTTCTGTCTTGTGAACGTAATACGAGTATTTACCCTTGGTGCCTGTACTACTGGTACGTACTAGGTTTCTTGAGCGACATTATTAAATAACACTCACACAACACACACACTATTGCACCACTATCGAGCATAAGGGCTGTATTTCACATCGCGCTACGACGCCAGGGGCATGGATATTTGTGAGTGTCCATTCATCAATTTCATCATATCATCACTCATCCCCATCTTTGTAAATTAGCCAAAAGTGGCAGAAAAAGCGAAGTACAATAAATCAATCAATAAGGGCTGTATTGGATCCTCTCACAACTGTTCTTCATGCAGTACGAGTAAAATTATCTTACACCGCCCTTGTTATGAAAACGCTGAACTCAAAACTGACCCAGACTCGCAATGTTCGTGAACACACAAGATAATGAAAGGTCATTGTGCATATTCAGCCGAATTTGACACCCATAGCTTTACCAAGACACAACAACTCATCGGGGTCAGCACGGTGGCAACGGAAAAAAAACAGACAGAACACGGAAGGAAAACGAAAGGGTCATTGTGTGTGTGTGTGTGTGTAGAGACGTGTTGTTTCCCTTGTTTCTTCGAGCAACGGTAACTCCGGCTGTAGGCGACGGAAATTCATGGGACTTGGACAGTCGGGTTCAAAATGTCTTTCCCCATCTTACGATGAACCTCAAAGTGGCGAGTTTTATGAAAACTTCTTGCGCGCAAGAAAAATACGGAACACGGCGTTTAACTTGTGCGCCGCAGTTTCGTAACTGTACAACGTTGCACTCCTGCCATTGGCTGGTCGCCACGCACACCCTCTGCGTGGCTCCGCCCGATATCGCTTCTAAAACCGTGCGTAGTTTTTTTTTATATAGAACGGCGAATGATCTGATACCCCCTAGAACAGTGGAAAGGTGTCATTTTGACCCCTCATAAGAAACGTACTTAAAATTCTAATAATTTTATAATGCGAACGTGTTTTTAATTTTTATTATTTTTTGTGCTTTACGTATTATAACCAAATTGTTTAGGTGGTTTGTGATACATTTTGATTACAAATAAAAATTATAATTAGGGTTAGGATTTTGATGAAAATGCATTTTTTTTTTGGTAAGGCAGAAACATTGCATAAGTATATAGGAACGTGTTTTACACGTAAGTGAATAAATTGGGATGCCTTTGTTAGGGCATTTCTTTTGCATTTTTTGACTCTTTTTTAAGTAAAGGTAATTTTTTAAACTTTTCAAACCGTTTGAGTAATTTTTCGGCCTTTTAAAAGTCATGTTATGCATTTTTTCTACATTTTGGTGAAAGAAGGGACATTTATCATGCAAATGCAACCCTTTGAAGGAGAGAGGTTCCCGACTCTCGTCTCATTGCCTTCAGCCCTTCAGCGCAGTTCTGAATGACTGTGTTTGAAGAAACAAAGAAATTCTGTGCAGTATTATTGATACAAGCTGTTGTGTAACAATTCAGCTCCAACAATGTGTATCTATCAGTAAATATATTGTCGCCAGACGGATTATTGTTAAAAAAAAACAAGGGGTACAAAGTTTTGTGCTCTGTATCGGACATTTTGTCAGGGAAACAATTTGCACTCCATGGAATTGAAAGTGACTTAACAGCAAGTGATATTGTTCATTTCAAGTACGCTCCTCTTGTGTCTGTGGAAATCGAGAGATGTTTTTCCATGTAAAAGCCTCTTTTGTCCGACAACCGACAATCATTCACTTTTGAAAATGTGCATATGATGTTTCATTGTGTACTGCAACTCAGTAACACAGAGACGGATACTCTTACTTGTACTACCATACGCAATGAACATGTGATAGATATTGTAACGTTAATTTGTAATTTGAATTTCTTTTGGAAGTTTATAAATTTGTTTTACAAATCTTTTAGAATTTTTAGGTCATTTTTCTAAGTTTATAAGGTATCAAAATTCTAGCCCTAATTATAGTAATCGACAACTGAACACTCAGAATAGGCAACATTTCACCACGAGAAACTGCTACTTGACGTTACATGTTCGGAGACGTCCTTCCCAGTCCAAGAACACTACCTACATGACGAAATGTAAACTGACAAGTGGGAACCCACTGTTCTAGTGGAATCACATGAAATTTCACAGAAATAAATTAGATTTTTTTAGATTTCAAAATACCATCTTAAAATGGACAAAACAAAAGTCACAAAGTTTCGGGGTCAAACGGGATAGTTATTAAAGAAACGATGAAGTTAGGGGTCATTTTGACCCCTCCCGCCGTTCTAGTGTTAAAGGAGAAATTACTTGTTTTTTGGTGGCACGTAAGTAAATCAAGAAGTTAAAATAAACGAAGAAGATTTAAATACCTTCTAACTTAATTATGTATAATACTTGACTTTTTTATGCAAATAACAATTTTACATTTTTCATTCACTGGATGAGGTAAAGTTACAGAATTGCATTTAATTTTTAAAAAAAATAAAAACTTAGGTTCAGGGGCACTTTCACAAGGAATGTCCCATATGTATTGACATACATACATGTAGGGGTATCGTACTATTTCATGATTCTACCCAAATAATGTATTTAAGGTTGTGCTTATCAATATGCTCAAGTGATAAACAAATAATGTGAGAGAAAGAACCTTGCATAAAATAACATGTATTACCTGTAAAAACATGATGTACACATCATGTGTGAGTATGTTGTTTTACCATCTTAAATTATGAAACATCAACAAGAAATTACATTTTTGAACAGGCGAGAATATTGAAACGCAAAGTATGGAGCATCCAGTACATGCCACATGATAAGTAAACTATGCCTCATTTATTCTGCTTTCTACTCTATGGCGTGTTGTATTTCACTTTCAATGTAAGGCACAAAAGATCGTTGCATGATAATGTTTAGAAGAACCACGGGAAATATTTTGAAAATAAGCGTCAACACTTTGAAAGTGGCCCAAGCCGATCTGTGAAAAGAACCAATTAGCAGCCCTCAAAAGAAAAAGAAATCCTTTATGCGACTTCCTTAACAGCATATTCATTTCTTATCACCACGTTAAGCTGATTCCAGAAACTGTATAGAGACGTAATGTGGTCTACTAATTTCAAGTTTCTTTGCATTATTTTCTATCATTCAAAACATCATTACCTGCCGGTTTTCATTAATTTCGTTCGTCGAAAACAATTATACTTTTATCTTACTGCTCGTGCAGTTTCTTACTACATGAAATGGGAAGTGTTTCCCTTATGGGCATTCATTATTGAATCATTGTGTATTAATGCATTGAACCACGAGGCGTTTACTAATTGTAAACGATCAATAGATGACCAGATGCGGGGAATTCCCTCAGGAAATATTAGCAGCATTGTGCCTTGGGTCACATTCTGCAACTGAAATGAAACATTTTTTCCCATACAAAAAATCCACTGATTATTTTTTACCTCATAAAAATATATATTTGAAATTATATTAACATAAATATGACGAGGAAAGTCTATGTGTACGAATATTAATATTGCCCCAGATGATATACACGGATGAATGATAACAATTTTATGCTCAATGTTTCCGATTTGCCAACATTGAAGTTTTATTGGACATTATTTTGTGTAACGTGGAAACCCTTGTTTAAAGTGCGTTGTACTGTACCTACCAAAAGGTGGATAGTTTTAAAGTAATATTAGGCTATCATGTTATTAATAACTCCGTTAACTGATTTATCCCTCGATTTGTATTGAACAAATCAAAGGAAAGAATCAAGTTATGCCTTGTACTTAGTGTTCTATTATTTTTCAAATGCTAAAATTACTTCCCAATAAAGAACATCTTAAAATCTATTATTCGCTCTTACTAAAATAGATGTTTGCTTTTTATTCCATAATTTTCTTCTTTCCCTTCCATATTTGTCTTCTCTCTCTTATCTGTCTACGTTTATTCTATCCTTTTTGGTGTTTTATCTTCGCATTCTATAATTCCTTCCCCTTACTCTTAGTGTTTTTATTTATACTTTCTAATTTACTCTCCTCTTCATGTAGTTTCTATAAATCCTAGTCGCCTCCTTTTACTCTTTAGTAGGGTTGGAACGCCGGAACATATTTCACTTCCGGCGGAGAACGTGCCCTAAAACGCCCCAGACCACAAGTTTTTAAGCCCTTGTTTGTCTGAAATGGCGTCGTCAAAATGGCGGTCATGACGAAGATTCTATACCATAAACCTGTTAGTTTATTGCAGATATTTATTATATCATTCATGACATATTATTTTCACCGAATTTGCAGTTTATAACTGTATTATGATAATAAGAAATTAAAAAGACACACTTTATTAAACAATATTAGATATGGCGGCCAATATGGCCACGAAAAGTCTAAAAATAACCCTTTCAACTATTTGACCATGTTTTGGATCAAACCTTATGCTTTGGATGTGCCAGAACTCAACGGTAGCGTCCAAAATAGTGTCAGACTAAGCCCATGAAATAATAATAGTTCAATTTTTGACAATCTGTATATGTACAAGGTGTTTCAAAAGTCTGATACCACTGGATAGCTGCGTTATTAGTGCAGATGGCGAGAAATGAAAAGAGGGGAAAGTTGTTAAAAATATGAGGTTTTCAATATAATGTGCTTGAATTTTCAACGTTGAGGCTGTTCGCTGGTACGAACCTCAATGAGAACTGACATTGCCTTGTTGCGAAATCTTCCTCCTTAAGGGGGCATTTACGTTATCGCAACACCGTACTCTACTCGGTAAATTGAGAATGATGAACCAAAATTAGAGGTTAGAGGCAAAGTAAGAAGTGTATTTGTGTGTGTGTACAGAATCACACACGCACACATACGCACAAGCACACAAGTACAAAACCTGTAATTGTGGCTAACGTTATCTGAAATAGAAGTTGTTCATTAGGGTATAGTGATATGAACAAAGGATAAATTTTCGAAACGAAAGGGGTCTTAATTTTTCCCCTTATAATCAGGGAAGATAACCACTAAATTATATTTGCGCTCAGACAACATCTTCTGTTGGCGCAAACCGGAAATTTCAACAATAATGACGACTAAGAGGGTAACGGTTCACGCAGACTTCGCCTTCACTGCCCTAGGTTCGCCGTATCGAGCAAGTCGTGTGTCTCAATGAATAAGGAAAGACATCTGGTACGGTTCATCAAAAGGATGCAAGCAGTGGAGTGGACCAAAACCAGCAGGAAAGAAATATTAAAAATATAATGATTCGTGTGTTACGTGTTGCTATCTTCCGTCATCATGCTGCCTCTGGCACACAGCCAAAGGGCCAGTGGCACGCATGGAAGGCGTCGATATCCATATTCAATCTTTCCTCCAATTCTTGGAGATACTCTGGACAACTGGGAACCTTAACCTCTACTGGTAACGCTGTCTTTTCTTGTCACCACACCTTGCTTCTCTCAAACTGAGGGCTTGAAAGCTTGGGGTCTGGGGCGTTTTAGTTTCGGGAATTAATGTAGTATCCGCCCCCCCCCCCCAAGGGCACGTTCTCCGCCGGAAGTGAAATATTCCTCCATTTGTTCTTGCTCTCCAACCGCACTACTTGTTTCTCTATTATTCCTACTTATTTTGTTTCTTAATTTAATGTATTGGTTGTTTTCTTCTTTACATCTATTTTTCCCTATTTCCCTATTTAAACGGGATGTTGCTGTTCCTCTTTTGTCGCAAGCTGAAGTAGCGGAAGCAAGTGGCCCATATTACCCATACTTCACTATTCCAAGTATACTTAACATGCAAATATTTGCCATTATACATGCAAATGCCACGTGCCAAATTAGACTATGTACACTACACACTGCGAACATCTATTAGATTCTTCAACACTATTTATAAATGATTTGCTACTGGAATTTTCTATATTATGTAAAGCCTGATGCGCAAGTTGTGTCACGTTCTATGATACTGAGTTCATTAATTTCAGGCGGTTTTTAGTAAATGTTTTTGAACTATATATACAAAATCAAATATAAGACATGACCTTTTTGAAACTATTTTATAAACAATCGTGGCTGACCTCTATTGAGCAGCGATATAACTATATTATAGTGACGTATCTGGGTTTATATATATATTCATCTTCATTAATATAGATGTATGTAAAATGTAACACTAAATAACAAAGTATGAATAACGTCTCTCACATTCTACAATTCAACAACATAAGAATTGAGAAAATTAACCGGTTATACTATCTAGTCTGAATTACTAACAGTGGTGCAGCTTTACATGTATTAAATCTAACTTCTGGTGAATTCAAGGTTCTGCAAATTTGTGAATTTTGAAGGTTAATCTCTTAGGTTTCTACAGTGCAGTACTATTTATCATATTTTGGCTACTTTGTAGGGTGTATAGCGTTAGTTATTTAGCCTGATCTTTGGATCTCTTCAAATGTATCCAGGATAATATTTAAACGCTTCCTAATTCGCAAATTTTGAACTATAAACAGTCGTACATAAAGAAACAAAGATTTGTTGGCTAGTTTCTAGGGTGAATATCGGTAGCTAACTCCTCTGAAATGAAGATTAATATTGTTCCTGATTGAATTGAACTAAGGTGAAATTCAATCTCGCACAAACGAATTTATAACTGCTAACGTTCATACTCACAAGGCATCTAGGATGCACTATTCCTGATGAAACTAAGTTGCTTTCTTTCCTTATAGATGTCTAGTATGAGGAGATTAATAAACTTTGAACGGCCAGCATTCACTAACCTTCTAAATGGTACAATTTTTAAATCAATTTAACTGACTAAATTATAAAGTTCGTCTATATTCACGCCTTGAGTCTAGTAGGTATATACTGGGTGAGACTGACCCAGTATTATTGAATTGGTATATTGTAAGGAAGAATCAAAGAAATTATATAAGTTATTAGTAGATTTAGTGCGGGCATTTTGGACACCATCTTGAATATCTTAAATTGCTCAACGATGCCACGGTGGCAAGAATCGGATGATCTGATCAGTCAAATTGCCGACCTCTGTGGCGGAGTGGTTAGCACAGCACACTACCAAGCCAGGATCAGGGGTTTCGAATACAGGCCTGGGTGTTTTGTATGAGTGCCACATCATCAATTTCATCATGTCATCGATCATCCGCATATTTGTGATTAGGTGCGACGCTATACTCTATCCATGGAATCTCTGGAGCAAGGCCACGAAGAAGGATAGGAAGGAGGTGGGCGGAGCAAAGCAGTATATGCTGATACAAGCAGCTGAGAGCTACAGTCGCTTTCCCCCCTCCACGCGTTCATTGCTCGAGCTCTCTGGAGTTTGCGCAGATACTTGCATTCGTTCGCTCGCTCCAGAGATTCCCGGGACAGAGTATAGATAACAAAAATCAATCCAAAACACATTATTTAGTATCTATATTGAATCGAGAAAGTTCCTGGACGTACAGTTCTACGCCTGTCTGTTAGGAATAAACAAAAGAGTGTGTAAAATCCTTTGGTATACGTCATGGATGCGTACGTCAAAGCAGGAAGCTAAGGAATTTCAACTCTCAGCAACCATCCTCTGTGTTGACCTACAATTGGAAGCGAAACATTCCTCTTGGTGCCGCTGCAGGCTGTTTGTGGGCAGCTGGGCCTGTTACACCAAACAGTAGTGGTACCCAAAATGTAACTGGAGAACATTTAACTGAACACTGTAGAGAGGACTATCCGCTTTATGTTGAAAGCATACTTGAAATTTTCCTGTCCTTTTTTTCCCCTGTACGAAAATCCCCCCCTGCACGACGGCAGGAACTCAAAAACAAGCAGAGTGGGGTAAAGCCCTGGGTTTTATCCTTCGAATATATTCCACCAGCAAGCCATCCGTGCTACTAATGAGTATAATAGCCAGTGCTCCAAGGGCGCTTTGAGTGAAGAAGTTTTGATGGCTTTTTCACTCTCAGTATTGGTGTTGTAGTCAGGGGAAACTGAGGGGGAGTTCTCTCTTTGCTCCTCCTCCCCCTCTTTTTGATGCCCTTTTGTTTCATTCTGTGCGAAGGTTACAATTGATTGAATTTGCCGCTCTGTTATGGACGGTGAAATCCCTTCAAACAGGATTAAAAGGCGTTGGGGAACTCGATTATTCCGACATCATGGGAGGTTTTACTCCCCTCTTCCCGTCCCTCAATTCTCACTTGCTCTTCCTTTGTGATAACAAACAAGTTGCAAATGCATGTTTCTCTCGACTGGGCAATGCGTCTGTTGTTTCAAGCACGTTTTGTGGAAGTGACATTCATTTCTGTAGCTTTAGAGAGTACAGTGAAGCAGCGTTTTCTAATCAAGGAGTCCTGTGTTCGACCTTATTTTGCGTTGTAGGTTCAATCTCTTCACAAAGTGAATTCAAAACACGATTTTCTTATGTATCAAACATAACTTTATGGATTTATTTACAGCGGAACCTCGATTTTCCTTTTCTATTTATTTATTTATTGAGAACACAACAGGCAGATGCCCAAATACAGCGTTCTATGTATTGTTCTCATTCATAATAATAATTATAATAAACTTAACTTAACAATTATACAATACAATGCATTCAATAAAGATTCACAATACAATACAATATAAAAAAATGAAGATATAAAAATAAAACAAGTACAAGGATATAAATTGATTCATATTATATATTTTATATATATATATATATATATATATATATATATATATATATATAAAGTTTTTCAACTTATTACGTCTACTGTCTTAACTCATGAAATTTATTGAGTATATTTAATCTGAATTCCTTTAAGTTCATAGAAAATATGTCTATGTTTTTGTTCCTAGCTACTAGACTGTTATAACTTTTGAACATTCTATATATTGGGGATTTTTTTAGGATGTCAGTTCTAGCCCGTTTCGTTAAAAATATCGTAACAATCCCTAAGATTGTATGTTTATTTTATTAAGTCTCTCTGAACGCTTCATGTTGGCCAGGGCATTCACTTGTTTTTCTCAGCTGTCTCAAGCCTCTTAGGCATGTTTACAATGCATTGTGTTGTGCCATGCAGACTTCCTGAGCATTCAGGAAACAGGTAATACTTCTGGTTACAGAGTCAGCAGTTTGCATGGTAGCAATAATAAACACGATTCGGCATTGAGGAAGAGCTCGATGGCCTGGGAATATAGAGGTGAGACAAGCTGAGGGTAGATGGACTTTTGGAATTGAGTTGAGAGAGAGAAGGTGGTCAGCAAGGCAGTAGGTGAGAAGTGGAAGAACGCTTTGGTCAGCATAGGAGAGAAGCTTACAGAGGACTTCGCTATTTTGATTCAGCTAAAGACTTCAGATAGACAGGTAATTATCCTACACCCAGCCATGATTCAGGTTCAACGGTTCATAAAACCCAACGAGTGACCATTGTATTTTCTGTAGTCTAGTTCTTTAGTAATTTTGTACCTTTCGCATTGCCAAGCGATAACTCGCCATGTTAATGACGAGTGGTCTCATCAAGGATGAATGATGACCAATTTGCATCACCCCATCAATTAACTGGTTAACCTTTTAGGTACTCTTAAGATCCCACGAACTTTAAGGTTCGTTACGATATAGGCTATATTATCCCGAAGTCGACTTTTGATAAGAGGCTGAGTCAGTGTTGTTATTTATTAATTTCCACAGGAGTCTCGAATATTTTCATGAAGTGTTCTTCTTTTTTGTAGCTTTGTGAAGTGAAACTCTGAGACAAGATTGTCATAGTGCTCAAATGTAGGATATACTTTCTCTATTTTGAATTGTATATACCGAAGAAATTTCTTCTGAACTCTCTCGATCCCCTTAATATGCGTAATGATGCCTGTATTCCATAGCACAGATGTATGCTCGAGCGTTGGTCTTATATACGATAAATACAGTGCCTCGAGTGCTTCGGTGTTTCGAAATTCCCTTCCCTAATTACATGATTTATGTGCTTATTGAAAAAATGATTATATTTTAAAAAATTACCCCCAGATCCTTTTTACTGCGTCATGTCTGGTAAGTGTATGGTCGTGTATTGTGTACATATATTCTACAGGGTGCTTACTACGTGTGTACGTTATGTAATGACATTTATTAGTGCTAAGTCATTGTCGTTTGTCCACTTTTCTAATTTTTTAATGTCATTCTGTATGGATGCTGTCATCTGTCGTACTTATTGCCTTGTAAAATTTTAGGTCGTCATCAAAGAGTAATTTGTTACTGTTTTATACGCAGCCAGGTACGTTATTTATAAGTAACGTAAAAAGTAGTGGCCCTAGTAACGTAAAAAGTAGTGGCCCTAGGTTGGATTCCTGAGGCACGTGACACTTATCTCGGACGATGTAAGATACTGTTTTCGGCCTTGTGAGTAGGACCAACAAGGAAAAACTTAATAGCAAGTAATTGTAAAATCCTGGAAAATTTTATAACATGCTCAAATGGAATCATGAAGATTGATTATACGATACGGAAATCCGTGAATGTAAAATCGGGGTTCTACTGTATACAAATTTAGTCATCATTTCGGAAGTATAATTTGAGAATTACTAATCGAGACGAGCTTATACGAGCCTATATTAAGCTCGTATTTTAAACCTGACTTGACAAAATATGTAATATTCCCTACCTCGAATCCAGCTCGTTTTCTCCAACGATTACTATGCTATATTTTTTTGTAACTATGTTAGTTAACGTCTGCTATTTCGGCTAATCGCGACGATGTGGGCGTATGATGATTACGTGCAAGTAGTGAATGGATACTTACAAGTCCATATCCAGGCCGAAACTCGAACCCACAACTTCTGGGTCAGGATCATGAATTGATGATTCAATGCGTTCGTGCGGAAATATTTAAGTCCCCTTTGTTCTCAGATCGGAACTGGGAGTTTAAAGTGAGATCCAAAACACTGTGAAAGTTGTCTCCACCGGGGATTGAACACTGAATCCTTGTTTACAAGGCGAAAGCGTTACCAGCATGGAATCGGGAAGACCCAACCTTTTGATCAACTAGATTCTTTTCACACAGTTACTTCAACCGTTTAGTGATATATATATATACGAAATCTTGGAAAAGGTACAATATTATCAGGGTATATATATGGCCTATGCTTTCAATTAATACCCTGTAGTTAATAATATTTTAGGGAGCACAAATCAGTTCTTGGCTGAAAAGTTTGCCAACGTTAACTATATTAGGGTAAAGGTTCGATCACTTCCCAAAATAAAATTCTCGGTGCTACATTCGTCTGCATCTATGCATTACCTAATATCATTAATAAATTACAAGCTATTTGTATTGTGTACAGAATGCATCGGACTCTTCCACCTCGTTATACGTATTTCTTGTATATAATTAAATCAATGATTTAATTAATCCAGTTAATTGAATGCTGTCGGTGATAGCTTGCAGAGGTAACCTACACGTATGGTGAGAATACACGCTCTGCACCAGCGCAAAAATAATAAATTCGTTCCAAACCTTCTTTGTCCCATGAGAGAGCGTCAGGTGGGGCCTGTGCCCCCGCACACCCCTCCCACCCACCGTCCCCAATCGGACACCAGCACGGAATATCCAGCAGGACCTTGTTTGTATTGATTTAGCCGTCAAATAAGATATACACGAACAATAAATAGAATCTTTCTGGCAGTTATTTGGTACGGAGGCTAGATGCTCTGCCCAAATCCTACCAACAGAATTCTCCTTTCCAACAATCGACCCGAAAACCAACCCCGTCTCTTTCCAGGACAGGCATTTCCCGTGCAATATTTTACGGGTAGTGGATTGCCCAGTAGCTGGTGATAGGTTAATACATCCAAATCGTTCCTTTTGTACTCATGTGCGCAGGAATTCCATGCATGATTTATTCTGGACACGAATTTCGGTCCGGAGAGAAGAAAAATATATCGTTCTCTGCTCTCTTGTAGAAGGCGTTCCTGTTAAGGATCTGCTTTCTTTTCTGTTCGGATTAATTTTCTTGCGCTTTGGTTGCCAGCTTAATTAATGGAAATGTGTATTTGATGGATACAAATTCGCTAGGAGATCCATATTATACATAAATAATAATAATAATAATAAGGAAAGTTAAACTTAGTTCCCATTTAAGCAGCAGAAATGTGTGTGCCCGAAAGACCAGGGCCCCTGGGTACGAATTTCGGTGGAAGCACGTGCCACAGTTGTTACGTGCTTATATAATTTATAAAATTCAATGTTTAATATGTTAATCATATAAAGAAATAGCTTGTATCAAAGTATTACGTCATAAAATGTTTGACTCAAATTAGTAGCCTGTTGCAATGGTTATTGGATAACCTATAGATATTTGAGGGTTGGATGCTAGGTGATGTGATTTATTGATTTTGACGACTGATGTTAGTTTATTTAAAAATGAATGTTTTAAATAGGTACTCGGGAGATAGTCTGTGGTGAAGTATTAGCTAGTTGCGTAATATATAGTTACAGACAAATTCAAGCTAAAATTGTGGATTTAATCATCGTTTTTATTGTAAAAGTGTTCTGTGTCATTACAAGACAGTACATTTATTGAAACGTAAGTTAATATTAAATAATCTTGTGATTTAGAAGATAAATCAGTGTTAAATCTAGATAGCATGGAAGGCTTTGGGCCATCCAGATAAAGTTTCCTGCTTGTAAGAAATTCAACAAATTTCATTCAAGTGAGGGAAAATGTCTAGCGAGGAAATTATTAATCAAAGCAGAGATGACGTCCAAATGGAGATGAATGAAGTAGTGGAAGTAAAAAAGGACACGTCTTCAAATAAAGACGGAGAAAATGTGGATGTTGAATTGGTTGCTAAGCAACCAAAAAGTCAGAACACAAAACGAAATCGAGCAAAAGTTAGTGGAAAGGAGGAATCTATAAATGCTCCAAAAATTTTCAAAGCAAACGTATTAGAGCGTACAATGCAATCAAAGGACAATGTGAATAAAAATGACTTATTCTATCCTGGGCACGATGGCCCATATATTGTGCTTGTTGAAGGAGCGGAACACAACGTTGGTAGCTTTAGTGCTATTATGTTAAGTAGTCACTTAAGAGAAGCTAGAATTAAGGTGAATTATGTTAAGGCATCGGTTCCTAATCGTGCAAAGGTTTACTTTTTAACATACAATGATGCAAATGACTTTTACTTGAACAAAGAGTTTCAGAAGAAGTATAAAGTAAATGTCAAGATCCCGAATGGTCTTTTACACAGAATGGGACTAATATATGGGTTACCGTTACATATAAATTTAGAAGAAGTACAAGATGAACCAGAGGCCTAGAGAAATATTCCAATAATCAAAATGGAAAGAATGAAGAAGAAGATTTATCAAGAAAATGGGGAATTTGTGTTCAAACCGACGAAATTGATCAGCGTAACGTTTCAATCACAAAGGTTGCCCTCGCATGTAAAGCTACTCAGTAACATATTTCAGGTACAACCTAAAATAAAATCTGTTATGCAGTGCAGGAATTGTTTCCGTTTCTCTCACACAAAGGATGTTTGTAAGTCCAAAGCGATATGTCCAAGGTGCGGTGATTATGAACATGATGATATATGTGCTGCAGTACCTAAATGCATAAATTGCTCAGGAAATCATCTTGCAACTGAGAGGTCGTGCAGTAAGTGGGAAGAGGAAAGAGAAATTCAGAAGGTGATAGCATATGAGGGCTGTTCATATCAAGAAGCAAAGAGAAAAGTTACTTCTAGTAGTTCATTTATGACCGAAAGAGACGATTATTCTTATGCAAACATACTACAAGATTTCCCAGAGTTAAAAACAACTAAAGCAGAGTCTTCCTTTGTACAAGCTCCAAGTTCAGCAATTACAACAGGTAACAGATATGAGGTGCTGGCCACTCTAAGAGATGAGGAATCAGGGACATCAAGAAACTTATATTCGTGGAAATCTTCTCAACCTCATCTTCACAACATGAACAATAGTTATGCTGATCGAAGACTTGGGAAGATATTTAAAAGTAAAGAAGTTATGAAAAATAAAGGTATGCAAAATCTAAAGTCGTGTGACAATCCTCAAACCCAAAACGAACAAGAAAGACCAGATTATGTATTACTAAATTCCCAAAGCAGTCCAACGTCAGTGATAACAACGGAAAAACGAAAATTAAGAACTAGCATCCCACAATATGACTCTCAAAAGCAAATGATGATTAGTTTGTTACAAGTTATGGCAAAACTAACGTCGAACATAACTGTGGATGATAATCTTCAGAGAATTAAAAATATTCTAGTCGATTGTGCAAATATTACTTCACAGTTATTGAAACTTATTGAAGAGCTTGAATCATATGAAGATGCTCAACATTAAATATAATAATCAGTAAGTTATCACATGCAAAATATGTTTTTGTTTGTGCAATGGAATTTATGCTCGTTTCCTTCAAGAAAACTTGAACTCATGAAACTGATAGAAGAGCATCATCCTCTCATTATATGTGTGTGTGAAGTATGGGGGGATGGAAGAGTTTCAATTGAAATAAAAAAATATCACGCAGTAATTAATCAAAAAGGCGGAAAAGGAGTGGGTATATTTGTACATGAAAGTCTGGCATTACAACCCATATCATTTAATCCCAATTTAGTGATTCTTCGAGAATATCGGGTGGAAGTAGTGGGAATACAAGTGCAAATTTTGAATAAAATATTTACCGTTATCTCGATCTATATACCATCTTCCTATACATCGCAAAAAATTGCAGTGAAACATTTAAGGTCTATGATTAGTTCATTCAAGACTCCATTAATCATAACTGGAGATTTCAATTGCCACCACCCATTGTGGGGTCGACAGGCAGCAGATAAGTTGGGTCGAACTCTTGTTGAATGGATGGAGGCGGAACAGTTAACTATAATAAATGATGGTTCACCTACTCATATGCCTAGAAATGGAAGTAATCCGTCATCTATAGACTTAACATTAATTTCAGAAAAGTATTGTGCAGACTTTACATGGGAAGCCGATGTGGACTTGAGAACAAGCGATCATTATCCATGTTATTTTTATCTGGGTTATTTCCATGCAACAAATGAAAGAATATTAACTATTCGCAAATGGAAAGTATTCAAAGCTAATTGGTCTAATTATACTAAACTTTTAAATATTTATTTCTCAGAGGATGATGGATTAAAACCTGATAATATTACATACGAGGAGTTTGTAAAAATCATTTCGGCTGCGATGGACTTGAGCTGTCCCAGGGTGATAAAAAGTAGTCAGCAACACTTCCCAAAGATATACTGGTTATGTATGTTCACCTGCACTGCCCGGGAAAACAAATGCTACCACTACCTAGATAGAGGCGGCAAAATCTCCCTCGGACAAGCGAAATAGCGTTACGGTCCAGGTTAAGTTCGTGTGTAGGAACCGGTGACCAACAGTGCATAGTAATAAGCCATATCGAATAAAAACAAAGACATATGTACTTTCAAATTACCACCTCTTTACCTGTAGCCGGGAAGCGGCTAGCTGCATACCTGAAAATCACGGGTAGCGACATGCATACGAAAATGATATAGCCCAAAATTAACATGAAAATAAAAAGTATATTCTATTCATAACCAACAAAAATGGAATTATTACAGGTCCCCACACTTGCACTCTCACATTCTCTCTCAGATTCAATCCTCATGGGGTCATCGACACAAGAAATTATACATGACATGTACAGGTTTTATGACGACAAGCCCTAATTATTGCATTCTCAATTAATTTTATCTTACTTTTTGTCTAATCAGGTCATTTGTAATTTTGCTCCAGTGCTACTTAAATCCTAGCCAGCCCTTACTTAAGTTCACCTTTTGTTTTTAAAAAAAGAAACTAGTCGGCGCGGTGACAATACAATACTTGACCAGTATAAACAAAGGCGTCTCAACGGCAATTACATTCACGTGGGCGGACGTTTTCCTTTTACAGGGCCTCACGTGGTTCCAAACATAACAAGTAACCTCCGTTGAGTGGCGCAAACATATACTCTCTAGCAGGCGGGACTTAAACACTTCGCCGCGACGAGCAATTCATATTACCAGGCAAATACTTTAACAAATAATCACATATGCGACCTGACATAGCTAGCACTGACACATAAAAAATTAACCCTTCAAGTAGATTAAACAATTAAGTGGGCGGCGCTTTACTCTAATAGTACGCACTTTAAACAAATACAAAGGAGCACAAACAACAATGAATTTAAGATCATAAAAAAAATATCACAAGGAATAAGAAAAATTGACCTGAGACGAATAGATTACAAATGACAAGCGCGACGGGAGTTTGGTACGAAGTTCGAGTTGAGTGGGCGTTTTCAAAATGTCGACGAATTTCAAGGGCGTTCTCTAAATCAATCGGGCCGTCACCTGTTAAGGTTCACACAGATGAATACTTTACCATCTCTCAGCTTCCGGGGTGCATCCTGGCGTCTTTATGGGCGATTGAAAGCGCATAGTATCCACGCGAAAGGTTTCCTTGGTCACGACGATGAAGACGCGAAAAGGGTTCAAACACCTAGTTCCCCGGCTCCTCTTCCTCTCGGGATCGGTGGATCTCCGAGGTATGGCGCGGTTTGGACGTCGCATCTGAGCGGTCGTTGTAGGCGTCGTCGGGGCATCAACATCTCTCTCTACATCTCTCTGTCGCGGCTGGTAGGCGTCGTCGGCGTGGCTCGTCGTCCCTCTCTCTGTGTCGTTGTAGGCATCGTCGGCGTGGCTCATCTTTCTCTCTCTCTCTCCGTGGCGAGTAGGCATCGTCGGCGTGGCTCATCTTTCTCTCTCTCTCTCTCCGTGGCGAGTAGGCATCGTCGGCGTGGCTCATCTTTCTCTCTCCCTCTCCGTGGCGGGTAGGCATCGTCGGCGTAGTCTCGTCTAACATCGGGCGAATCGACGTAACGCCCTCATCTCTCTTCTTCCTCTAGCCCGCCATAGTTTCCGGTGTTCCTCGTTTCTCAAAAATTATAAATGGCGTAAGGTAATCACGGAAACACGGTTTCGCTTCAACTTCCCCCAGCGGTTCAGGTAGGCGCACTCGTGTAGACTTACTGCCTATCACACACACTGGTGTTCGCACAACACAACAAAGTCCACTGTACACGAAAGGTAGTACGAAGGTGCTCTCGTTCCAAGAATCGCGGCAAAACTGTATATGGAGAGGTAGCACGGAGCTGCTCTCGCTACAAGCATCGCGGTAAGACTGTGTATCGAAAAACCATGTCCTTCGTTTTATTTGGATTTTGAAAAAGGACGCTAGGCGCACGTTGGAGTGACGCTTCCGGAGAGGTTATTCCACCACGCTCTATTGTCTCTAAACTAGGACGGACCGTGTCCAAAGTTTACTTGTGCGGATTAAGCTTCCGCCTGGCTGTCGCCCATAGCTCAATTGCAATCGCTGTCTACAAACTGATCAATTAGAACCGATTTGATCTGGCGTCCGTAATTGTCGCTTGATCGTGACGAAACTCCACACATCCGTCCTTGCACACATGCCGCTGCGCTGGTATAAGTTTCACATGAATCTGACCGTTGGAAACCTAGATATTTAAATGTTTGTCATTACGGTCGAATTTCCTAAGCTTTAGACGCATAGCGTGACCCTTCAGGTGCTCACCCTTGACACACGCGAACGTCTCGTTCCTCCCGTCGGCTTGGCAAAAATCAAATTTGTAATCTTACAAATTAAAACACTCAACACTTTGAATCAACACGTCTTTTTACCGCTACATACATGAATAATAATGATAATAATAATAATGACGGTAAATCTGACTGTCACATGGTGGACAGAAGAGTGTGCTGAAGCAAAACTACATAGAGTCGAATTAGCAAGAATATACTCACGTAAACCAAATCCGGAGAACTGGATAGCATTCAGACGCTCCGTGGCCAAATCAAAGAGATTATGCATAAAAGCAAAAAGAAAATCATGGAAATTATTTTGTGAAAATTTACACCCAAGCATGAAATTAGGATATGTGTGGAATAAGTTTAGGTCGCTCAAAAATCCTCGTACAGCAAATTTGGTCCCTTTGAAATCAAATTGGAAGACTGAATTTATTCAGAAACTCATACCTACAGTGTCAGACGGAGTAATTGAAACACCAAATGAGTTATGTAGTTACACATCAAAACTACGATCGGCAAAAGGTTTTGCAACTCCAATTTCAAAAGAGGAAATCTATGAAATCATCGGCAACAGTAAAGAATCTGCTCCAGGGATGGATGGAATTACTTATTCTATGATTAATCACCTTCCAGATGTAGCGTTAACGGCGATGTGCACAATTTTTAATAAATTCTTAAATAATGGAAAAGTACCAGAAGATTGGTCCAAACAGTTGATTATTCCAATTTTAAAAACAGGCAAGGACCCTCGAGTAGGTAAATCATATAGACCTATAGCTTTGACGTCAGTTATAGGAAAGATATTTGAGAAATTAATACAAAAGAGAATAGAATGGTTTTTAGAAAGCCAAAATATATTTCAGTTGGAACAAATAGGATTTCGAAAGGGATTAGGATGCCAAGACGGATTAATCACTCTTTCCTCGTATATTTTCGACTTACTGAAAAGAAACAGAATTGTATTAGCTTCATTCTTAGATGTAAGCGCAGCTTATGGTAATGTAGACATTAATATCCTAATCCAAACAATACAACAGCTAAAAATACCTCACAACTATGTTTTGATATTATGGAAGTTACTCAGTAAAAGATCTGTATATTTTCACTGAAAAAGTAGAGGACCGTATTCAGCCTGCAAAGGGTTACCTCAAGGAAGTCCTTTAAGTCCTTTGTTATTCAACATATATATGATCGCGATGAAAAGGAAATTTATTCCAACAGTCAATTATCTTCAATATGCAGATGATATCTGTATCTATATGTCCACGACACAAATTCATACTGATTTTCCTGTTTTAGAGGAACAAATATTGGAAGTGCAAAAGTGGCTTGAAAGTAAAAAACTCTCCATTTCAATGGAAAAATCTAATATTACAATTTTTAGTAAAAAGGGAACACCTCCAATAGTTCACTCGATGTCCCGAAAAACAAGAATTACCATTACATCCAGAGTAAAATATTTAGGTGTCATCTTGGATGAAAAACTAACTTGGAAGGACCAAATTAAAGCAATACAAGTCAAATCAGAAAAAGTGTTTAATTTGTTCAAAGCAATAGCAAATACTCAGTGGGGATGTCATCCTCGAGTTATGCTTTTATTTTACAAGAATTATGTTCGGCCTATGATAGATTATTCTCTATTGGCAATGTGTCACTTGACAGAAGGAAAATTGAATTCCATTGATGTCATACAGAGGAAATTCTTGAGAAGATGTTTAGGAGTTATGAAGAGCACTCCAAACGCAGTAGTATACATGGAAGCGGGTGAATGTTCCATTTCATGTAGACAGAAGATGTTAGCAGCAAATATGCTCTTCAAAGTGAAATCATATCGTGAGCATCCGTTCAACAATGTACTAACAAATATGATACACTTACATGAAACAGGAAAAATAACAAACAGAAAATCTGCTATGTGGATACAATTGTATAATTCGTTTTGTCAAGAATATCAGGATGTTCTACAGATGCGTTCACGGCCTGTTTTTTCATTAGATTATCCTCAACAGTCTCTGGATAATATTCATTTCCCTCGTTATTCGCACATATCGGAATATTTTACTCAATGGCCAAGTTTTTATTTCATATACACAGATGGATCTAAAAGTGAGTCAGGAGTTGGATGTGCAGTGTACGATCCACAACATAAAACAGACCTATTATTTCGGCTTCCACAAGACTGTTCAATATTTACAGCAGAATCTTACGCAATTTACCAAGCTTTAATATATGTCCAAAAATTAAATTTACGAAAGTTCTTAATACTTACTGACTCGCAAAGTGTATTACAGGCTCTTAAATCTTCTTACAAGAGTCTTTACAAATTATCCCCTTATATTATAAATTGCATACAATTAGTTCAGACAATACAAAAATCTGGAAAAACCATTGAGTTTTCTTGGGTTAAAGCTCATTGCAATATTACAGGTAATTCTCATGTAGATGAATGTGCAAAGAAAGCAGTGCGCCTTCCAAATATTACGAACTTATCATTATGCTATACGGATCTTCTCCCTAGGGTCAAGAAGAAAATTCTGAATGAATGGTTTGATTGGTGTCGAAATGAACTTACAACAGTTTGAGAATCATACAGACCATTTGCTGAATTCAAAACACAAAAGTCATGGTTTCATCATGTAAGTGCTACAAGAAATGTAATTGTATTAATTAATAGACTGAGAACGGGCCATTTGTGTACTAGGCAACATTTATCCAAAATTGGAATAACGAACAATAAGAAATGTGAATGTGGCTGGGAAAGTGCAGATGCACAACATATAATACTGGAATGCTCAAAATATAATAGAGAGAGAAATATCTTGTATAAAACTTTAAATAATCTAAAGGTTCAGTTTCCAACAAATTTGTTAAGTTTAGTTGTTAATCCAGATGTGAGAATTGGTTATAGTTTGTTATCATTTTTAAGGAAGTGTAACATACAATTGTAAAAGGCAAAATGTTCTTAAAAAAAATAATCTAATATCTGTAAAATAGGGGGGATGGACTGATAATTTTATTGTAAAACAATTGTGTGTGTGTATTGTTATGGACAAAAAACGGCATAAAAGCTGTTAGGTTCCAAATAAAGGAATGAATGAATGAATGAATGAATAAATAGGTACTCAGCAACAATTTCAAGATTAATAATACAATTTCAACTCGAGCAAGATTTTAATTTGTGAGTGCAGTCGTGTGAAATTAAGTTCAGCAGAAGTTTTATGGAATCCGGCAACATGACACAGTGGTTTGAATCCTACCTTGAGGATCCTATCCCGATTAACCTATCTGAATATTAGGTGGACTTAAGCAAGTATTAAAGTGAGATAATTCTTTGCCATGATTTCTCAAATTATTTTATTTGCCAAAGTGAAAATTCTTATTTCGTTTTACCACATGGTAGAATTTTAAACCCGAGTATTATATGTTACGTATCCATCTCAAGGCTTACAAAACAACCACAGGAACATTCTCCACTCTTTTGTTCTTCTGTGTTTTTTTTACTTCCTTCTTCCCATTTTTGCGTGTGTCTCTTTCTCTCTTCATAGATCTCCCTTCTAATTCTGTTATCATCGCTTCTTAAGAAAGAAGAGAGAGAGAGAGAGAGCGAGACAAAGAGATAGAGAGAGGGAGAGAGAGGGCAAAACATAGCAAGTGAAAAAGAAGTACACTATAATAGGAGATGTAAGAAGAGGAGGGTTGGAGAAATGGAGATTGAGTGAAATCTCTATCTTCTCTTTTGCCTCTGTGTGTTTTGTTTGGGGAGAATGTAAATGAGCAGAGATTGAGAAAGAGTCCATCTTCTTTTCTCTGTTTCTTTGTGTTACTCTATTTATTCCAACTTTTCTTATCTATTCCTTTTCTATCATTTCTCTCTCCATTGTGTCAGTCTTCCCTTTCCACTTTCCTCTTTCGCTGTTATATTTTTATTCTTCTTTCTCCTTCTCTTCAGTGATGATGAATGAGAGAATCGTAATAACTGAGAAAAATAAATACAAAAAAGTAAATTTTACCAATAAACAGTAAATAACCCCTACATTGTAATATCGAATCATTGATGTCCTGGTACAAGGACTACGGCAATGTCAGGTTTCAAGGATTCTCACTGCAAATTGTGGCAAAATTACTCATGCTTGTTCTTAAAACCCATCGGAATTCACATGCACGTTTTTAGCATGTGAAAGCAAAGTAACGTGGAAAGAACTCGATTGCATGGCGATAATGTTAATTGTCTGCATTTTCACACACAAATTATTTTTACGGTTACTGATTGCTTTTGCCATAATGTCTAAATGCATAAAAATTATGAATCGTAAACCAGAGATAAACATATTAAGGACAAATATATTTACAAAGAGGCAATCGAAAGAATTAAAAAGTCTGTACTTCTGTTACCTTTTTTCTGAACAAACCATTATTTGTGGGATAACAAATAAGATACATATTCATCCATATGTTTAGATCTTGGTGAAGCTGAACTTGTAACGCAGACCCATTTTAACGTAACTAAGATTTCCTAATTAGCTGGCCTTGGTGAACACCATACTAACCATTATTAATTCCCACACGTTTAAAAACGCCTTGATACTGTAAAAAAAAAAAAAAACAAAAAAAAAACACGGTGTCTAGAATGCAAGTGTCCACTTTCTCCCTCTCTCTCCCTTCCTCCCTCCCTCCCGGGTGTGGCAATCACAAAGAACTACAAGATCATCAATTATTAGGTTATCCCGTTGCGGTGATGTAAAAATTTAATAATCAATTTTGACTGAACAAAGGAATTATTCAAACAAAAAAGAAATCAAACCTTGAGGAATTATGGCATACCAGCCTAGCAGGTAGGCCTATTAATGCACAAAAACACAAGTAAGTTCTTGGAAAAAAATACTACACCAATTGTCTTACATGGAAGATATATAAATGCGGTTTAGTATAGTAATAATTTTCATGTCAGCAAGAATACTCCATGGAATACTCCTTTCAGACCAAACAGAATGGTTGAAATGAAATAACTGCTTGTTCAATAAAACACTGAAAAAATGATGAAAAAATTTAAGGCCATCACAAAACTTTATTCACTTGCACATACTTTTTTTACTGTTTATAGCATTACATTTAAATTGTACACTTTGGAATGCAATGAATGAGAACATTTTAAAAAGGAATGTATGTAATTGTACATGACTATCTGTACTGTACAAAAGTTTACTAAAACATACGTTATATTTTATTATGTAAAAATTCATGCAAAAATGCATTTGTAAAGAAATTACTACATACGTTATTATTTTAAAAATAATTTAAATACAAAAGATGTCTTTGATATAATTTCATTTAAATAAATTTCCACATTATTATGCAAATATACATTTATAGCTGCATCACTTCAATTCATACACACATACTTACAATTGCACACACACACTCACACACACACACACACACACACACACACACACACACACACACACACACACACACACACACACACACACACACACACACACACACACACAGTGTCATAGTCAAATACGAATATGTGAAGAAAATACATTAAAAGAACTATATTAATTAAATATGTGTCCCATGCGTGATATTTTTTAAAAACAGAAATGATGTTAACATTTGCTGCCGTTGATTATGTAAAGCATATGGGGAACACGAACACAAAATTAACATTTGATGTTTCATCAGCATACTCAGTTGAAATTCCATTTGGCTCCGTGGTCACTTAGCCCTCCATCGATTTCACAAGGATTTTTTTATGAAGATTATGTGTTTCTAAGTGTGAAGAAAGAAATTCTGGAGCGCAGAAAGTAATTTTTGTAGATCTACGTGCTACGAAACTTACATTTTTTTTAAATATTTAAATTCCTTACCTACGTAACGTTCATAATATTTTCCAGGACTTCCATCATGGATTCATGTCACTGGAGCACGTCTCTTTTTCTTATGATTGATTTGTGGGATGGGATAATTTGCTACTTGTTATATGATGGAACGTACGGGGAGCGTAGTATTCTGTGGAAAAGGACAACAAAGACTTTGAACATACAACTTACGACTTTCAACTTTAACTTCGATCCGCAAGTGCCTGGCCTAGGGATAGAGAGGTAAGTTACCTTATGAGGTTTATTTTTTTGGTACCTTTATAATGTTTCAGTCCGGAAAATAGTGTTGGGCAGGTTGCTCCGGGCAGTTTCTAGCATGCCTTCCAAAGGGACTCTACAGAGAAAGGCGGGGCCGCGATAGCGGTTGCAGACGGTAGGTTAATTACCCCAGGGTCGGAGCCCGGAATCGGCGGGAAATTTTGACAGCAATAATCATGACATTTGTTGGGGTACAGCCCTGAAAACCGACTTTCACATCCATCGATCGTTACGGGTGCTACGAAACTAACATGGCCGCAAGTAGACTTCCACCTCGAAACTTCAAATGGCTATATCTTAACTATAAATGACTGCATAGTACTAAATACTTGTTTTCGCGCTACATAATTTCTTTCTTCACACTTAGCAACACATAATCTTCATAAAAAAATCCTTGCGAAATCGAGGGTGGGTTAAGTGACCACAGACCCTTCCATTTTGTGCGTTGAAATATTTCCTGTATGATTTTTCACTAAATTAGGCACGTTATCTATATTGCATGGTATGGTATTGTTACATAAAGGTTGTGTTCATAACTTGCCTCAAATAAAGTTTTCAGTAGTGATGAGAGATTTTTCAAATGGCAAATAATTTTGCACATTGATCTTAATGGTCTTCAAGTTCGACAATGCATTGTGTTAATCACTTATCACATAAATTACATTTTGAAGGTCAAGCTATAAATTTCACATGATACAAATCAGGAGGTAAATTACCAAGGAAATGCACAACTTTCACTTTTTTCTTTTGGCTTTATCACCTGCCTGAGAAATCGGGCAGAAAGGGAAAGGTGGGACGAGGATTAAATTTGTTGCATGCATAACAATGAAGTCGTCCTCCACTTATGTTGAAATCTTCTTTTCCGTTTCGCAACATCAGGCCTTTTCTTTCTCTCCTGTGTGAAACCATGAATACAAAATCCAGAGCGTGGAGAACTCTTGGTCTGGAGCATTGTGGGTATCGGCCTTCCTTGTGGGAACCTCATGATGGCATTTCAAGGATGTTGAAGGTTTTTTTACATGCGTGACCGTTATTTAGATACTCGTAACACTGTCACACTGGTGTGCGTTATGATTTATACATGTTTTTTTTATGTTACCAACGTGCATTGTAAGTTCCGACCGAGTTCTGCTCTCTCAATAAGGCGATAAATACATACGTAACATGTAGGTAACTAATGGCTTTTCCTACAACCGTTGCACGAAAGTGCATTTGCCTTTCTCATGCATTCAGATTTCGAAAGAAAAGTTGGTAATAGAGTTCCTGTAGTATGGGAAACAAAGAAGTGTTTTAATCATGCAAAGGAAACACGGATTTCACCATTTCTGTTCTTGAAGTTCGAGCCATGTGAATGTTAACAGGTATTGATGATGTTTGTCATCTAATGCCATTCGATAAGAAGCACCGGTAACGGTAATGCTGTTTTCTGCAAGGCATGTTTGTTTTCTGCGACTCTCACAAGATTCCGCAAATATTGTGGAATGATTTTTATGTGAATTTATACAAATTATAGGATACATTTTTCATGTTGATTCTCTTTAAGGGAAGTTTTCATATGGTTCTCCTTCCTTGACTGTTTTGACAAAAAAAACTTTGGATTACACAAAAAATGAGTAACCGATAAACACTAGCATTAAAATAAAATATATAATTCCAATTTTGAGTTAGAATTTCCTACTCTTGAGAAAACTTGTAACTAGTCCACATTTAACCCCTTCTCAGAGTGACGAGATGCATGCCATTACAAGCAATGATATTTTTGCAATACTTACAGAACTATTTGTGGTAGAAACATGATTTCGCATTTTTGGTGCATGGTTTAAATATACTAGAAAATAAGTCATGTTTGTGTATGGAGAGGTAATTATTTAATACGTTCCCCTGTTTGTAATTACAGTAGTATCATATATTTTACCCAAACTAGCTTTATTTGCTGATTGGTTTATGCTTAACACGATGATGTAAAATTGATGAAATGATGACACTTATCTAATGAAACGAGATGAATAGGTTGCGTACATCGTTTAAGACTATTGTGAGGAAATAATTTAATGGGTAAGGATTCTGAAACTTGCTGAGTGTTCTTTCAGCCTCTCCTTCGTAACACTCGTCCGAATTCATAGTGAGGAGGCTCCAGTATAATGCTTGGTTCCTGCGCAGATTCCGCCACCGATAAATCATTCTCCCTCGTCGACCGGACAACCACAAATGGAGGGTTGCTTGGACTCTGAACCTCCCCGATGTAGGAGACGTCTGCGTGAAACCCTGTCTTCCAGTCTGCAACATATTTCACCACCTGTATGCGACCATCTGGCAATAGGACTCTGTATTCACCTGTGACCACCTGGCCGTCGCTTTTGGCATTGTGGAAGTAGTCGTTCCCATGTTCTTCGTCCTTAACTGCGTAGCTAAATTCGTATGGTCCTCCATGATGGTGCTCATGCTGTAAAAGAAATCAAAATATACAAAACCATAATATTTGTTCATTGCATATCAGTAAATAGTATTAGTGATCCAGTCTATATCACCGTGGTGTACATAAGATTGAATTTTATTAACTAGTGTGATCAGAGTAATACATAGTAGAGTGGGCTAATAGCGAATGTAATCAAATGTTGTATAGGCATCTGGAAGGAAGACCGTTGAAGCCATGAGTTAAGATTCGTTTATCGTCTTTCTAATGTAATATTTTGCAAACTGTGTTTCATAACAAGAAATGAGCATCAGTAAATCATTGACCACATGTTTTGAGTAACCACTTATGATGTGTGTCATAATGCATTACATGTTTCAAATTATTTTCCACAAATGACAGCACTTGCTGGTAACGAATAAGCGAGAGTTATGGGGTAAAGGTTCGCTCACAGTAGAGCGAATGCCGCACAAAGAACTGTGCAACCCACATCTGCATCTGTGCAAAGTTTTTCAGATTCGGATTAGGATTCTGGGCATGACTCATTTGAGAGACAAAATCATTCCATTCTCCAAAAGGAAGATTTTACAGAAGAAAAGTAGGAGAGGCCAAGCTACTGAAATAATAACCAGTGCGTCTTTTGTGAACGTAATATGCCATATACATTTCGACTTAATTTCAAGTTAGTTAATCTTACAGTGTAATTTAAGTACAAATTTTAAACTGATTTTCAAATCTAACATTTTCTTAAAAATTATTTCCTACATGTGAACTTTTGCACCACCGCATGCAAACGTTTACCCCACGCACCGGCGGGGTAAAAAGTACGTTTTTGCAATTCGTTACAAAAGTATATGTTACAACAAATATATTTAAAAATGTTAATCTGAGGCCTAGAGAGACTGAAAGAAGAATGTTTGAGGTTGTTTAGGTATCAATTTCAAGATTCAGATTGCTTTGGTAGCTTAGATATGTGGAATCAAAAACTAAGTGCGAACTCTTTACCCGCTGTACTCTAATGGTTTCATATTTGCATTTCATGTTCACCTAGGCTACATCATAACTGAACACAACTTCTTGGATTTATGCAGTCAAGCCACAGAACTATTTCGATTAATTTTTTCATAGTCCAAGCATCTTGTTATGCGTATAAATAGGAATTACAGTTGCATTATGGGATATTAAAAAAAAAACTATATACATTCTGTCCCTGGAATCTCCGGAGCAAGCGAACAAAAACAAATTCTCTGCGTAAGTAGGACTCCATAGATTCCCGAGACAGGATGTAGATGCTATTCTTTTTGTTTACAGCTGTGGTAATACCTGAATTGGTTATCAAGGAAGAGTAAGTAAATAATACGTACGTTCCACGGGCCAAGTCAATTTGAAAGAATCTTAAAAATAATTAAAAGCACCCTCTTGTAATCTATCTCACTTTATGGAATTATCTTTGAAGTTCCATATGCATCATCAAATCTGTAACTGAGTGTTTCGGAGAATCATATTATCCAGTTGCTTAATTTAATGTTTGAGACGAAACTAGGCTTAAATAAAACAACATGCCACCTAAGACACGATTTTACAAAATCTCAAGTCATTACTAATTTCTTAATTAGTCCCTTCCAAAAGTTTAATACCACCTTGTCATGTGTTTTTCAGACAAACAGAAAAAGCCAGATTTTAAATTAACAATTCCTACATATACGAGTGTTTTCATGAAATAAACACTTTAATACAAAACTGAAATTATTATGTAATGTTATTGAAAGGTACATCAAGATAAACAAAGTGTAAGGGCATATTAATGGACTTATAACTAATAGATGCAACTAAAGGTACAATTTGTAAAATCATTAAATCTGAACTTTGAAAATATACATGGACACAAACATTTCTCCTGAAATTAGATGATTGAAGTGTGAAATTTTAATAGTCAATGGGCCCACCTTTAAGTTTCAAGCACATTTGCACACGTTTTCTCATGCTGCGGACCAATTTCTGGCATTCTTGGGGCGTAATATCATTCCATACTTCGGAGATAATTCGGTTCTCGCGTACAGACGTTACCCTGGGGCGGCAGCAGCGTGGTTTGTTTATCAACCATTGTACTTTGCTGCTTCAATTTGTTTATTGTGTTCGCCACGCAGGTTTTACTCACATTCAATGAGACTGCAATTTCTCTATGAGACCTATTGCATCTGTACATACCAATTATTTGCCATTTCAAGGCAACGGGCACAGATTTTTTCCCCATTATCACGTAGCTTGCGATTCAAACAGCCTGTTTATTATCAAGCGTAACGAAAACAGGTTTGGACTTGCACAATGCTGCTACTCGAGATATGTATTTTGCGCCATGTATTGACACACATTTCAACTAATGACTGACAAAAATTGTTCACTCCAGCACAGTCGCTGAGGAAGATATTGTTATCTGAAGACCTCTCAGATTTCGCTGTATTTTTTTTATTTTGCGAATTTTTTTTAAAAAAAAAAACACGAAAAATTTGTTTTGGATATAATTTTTTAGCGCCAAAATCTTTGTTTATATTCCACAATACTGGAAAGAGTTCAGTAGTCATAACGACGTCGGTTACGTGTATACACGTGTACTTCAAAATGCTGGATTTTTCAGTTACGAAATTTGATTTTCCACTTTCTTATCTCAAGAACTACAAGACGTATAAAATATTTTTTCGGCAATATATGCCTACCTCACACACTATATTACTTCCACACAATTCCACTCCATATTTGTACCAAAAACTTTCGGTCAGGATTCATTTATATGAAAAAAGTTGGTGTTCTTAAACTTTCGGTAGGGACTGTACATATTTTGTCAAGGAGATCGCTTTGAGTTGTTAAATAAAGCCCATAAGAGCTTCCCAGAGCAATACAATAATATCAGACTATATATTTCGGCACCGAAAGTTCCCAGTTCAAGTTCTTGCCTGGATATAGCAACAGATATATATATATATTACTGTTCTTACCAAAAGTCTCATTTCCAATTTCATTCATCTTCATAGTTCCGATTAACGAAAAGAGACAGAAAACAACGCAAAATAAACTAAAAAACAAAACCAACGAGACCCAACCTAACTCTATCAATATAGAAAATATGTCCACAAAAAATCACTAAATTGTTTAAAAACCGAGAAAATGACCATTCTAAAATATATGTTGTCATTATTGTTTTAACCTGGAAAACAGTTATGGGTGTGAAGGGTCAATGAAACTTATTTAGCTTGGCTTACAAGCAGTTTTTTCTGTGTTGGGTAGTTTACAAACTGCACATAGAAAGAAATTGGACGAATTCAGTGTCCTTCCTCACAGTGAAGATAACACTTACGTATAAGTCTCATTTATCTATTCATTCAGCCCACTGTTCAATTTAGGTTTTACTTCTCATGGATAGTAATATATTTGATTAGTTACATACATCATGTTCAATTTATGTACATTACATAATCGTTTCGTTGCGGTCGGTCTGATGACTCAAATTAAACTCTCTTGCGGAAATCAATATGCCCATGAAATTAATTTAATTAGTGCTTGTAAAAGACTGTTGTGTGTGAATGTAAGTACAACATCTTATTGTTATTTGATACATACAATATAATATTTCATTGGCGATATTAAGTCATCTGGAAAAATTTTTGAGTTCGGTTGGAAACACGAAGCTTAAGGAAATCATTGTTGAAAAGGCTTTTAAATCTATATCATGTACATACGTATATAAATATATAAATTGGTATTTAAGAGTCTATCGCAATTATTACATCATTGTCTGTCCTTAAGGATTAAAAATCTACCCTTATTTTACAAATACCTCGAAATTCATGATGCGGCATGTAAAAAGTGTGTTTCCGATGGCCATTTACGATGTAAAAATCTATATTTCTATGGAGTGACAGACAACAACAAACAAAACATTGTGAACAATGATCTATGTCTCCTTGGTAGTGTTTAGTGTAGTACGGGATCATGTAGTTTCGGAAAAATTATACGGGATAGTTTGCACGTACAATTAAACGCCTAAAATATGGTTTACCTAATTCGGTTTCATAAAATGGTTGTAAAAAATTGTGTTCTGCTAATAGGAATTGGAGAACGACAAAGAATATCAAGAAGAAAAAGAGGATAATACAGAAGTTAACGAGTGAAGTCACTGAGGGTTTTGAGGACGATGAAAAATATCAACAAAAAGGTAAGGATAACAGGGGTTAACGGGCAAAGTTCTTTAGAATTTGAGAATGATGAAAAATTTCAAGAAGAAGGAAAGTAATAGCACAGAGGTTAACAGGTACAGATATTGAGAGTTTGAGGTCGATGAATAACAAGAAACGGAGGTAAACGGGTGAAGTTATTGAGGATATATGACGATGAAGAATATCAGAAAGACGGAAAGGATAACATAGGGATGGATTAAAGGATAAAGTTATTGAGGGTTTGAGGACAATGAGGAATATCAAGAAGGAGGAAGGGATAACAGTGAGGTCAATTTGTAAAGTTCCTGAGAGTTTGAGAACGATGAAAAATATCAAGACGAAGGAAAGAATAACACAGAGGTTAATGGGTAAATATATTGAGAATTTGAGAACGATGAAGAATATGAAGAAGAAGGAAATGTTAACACAGAGGTTAACCGGAAAGTTATGAGAATTTAAGAAACATGAAGAGTATCAAGAAGAAACAAAAGATAACACAGAGGTTAGCGGGTAAAGGGTAAATTCATTGAGGATATATGGACGATGAAGAATATCAGAAAGAAGGAAATGATAACATAGGGATTAAAGGATAAAGTTATTGAGGGTTTGAGGACGATGAGGAATATAAAGAAGGCGGAATGGATAACAGAGAGGTCAATGGGTAAAGTTCTTGAGAATTTGAGAACAATGAGGAACATCAAGACGATGAAGAATATCAATAAGAAGAAAGGTAATAACACGGAGGTTAATGGATGATAGTTTCTGAGGATTTGAGTACAATGAAGAACATCAAGAAGATGGAAGAGATAACACAGAAGTTAAAGTGTAAATTTATTGAAGATATTCGGACGATTGGCGTATATCAAGAAGAAAAGTTAGTACAGAGGTTTTACGGATGATGATATTGTGGATTTTAGGACGATGAAGAACATCAAGATGAAGGAAAGGATTACACATAGATTAAAGGAGATTAAAGGGTGAAATTATTGAGGATTTTAGGACGATGCAGAAGAAAAACTAGGGAAGGTTCTCAAGTATGAAGCCTAGAAGCACACTGTGGTATTTGTCAAAGTTCATTCAAGCATGAACACATAATTAGTGAAACTGTAAGGGGGAGAGAACGAGAGATAGCTAATTATAAAAACTTACCTCCTCTCCTCCGCCACTTATACCACCACCTCCTTCAAGGATCCCGCCGCCAATTGTATTAACATCCCCTCCGGTGACGTCACCACCACCACTAATTATGCTTCCATCGAGGCCTCCTATGACACCCCCTGGTTCTGTGCACGTCGGACATGGTGTTGTCGGTCGGATAGGCTCACAAGTTGGGCAAGGCCTTATTCCACCACCATCATCCCCACCTCCAATATCTCCACCTCCAATATCAACACCTCCAATAACGCCACCGCCGGTGGTCGGTGGCAAGTAAGAGTTGTCGGGACCAAAAGGTTTGTCGGGTGTGGGATACGAATACTGAGCGTTGACTCTTGCAGCAAGCAGAATCAACATGAGGCCCTGAAACGTAAAGGAAGGAAGTACGAAATTATTTCATCGATTTTATATAGAAATACATGCATATAGTAAAGTACTTGACTAGAGATTCTCAAATAGTTTAAATGTTGATGTTCCAACCTTTGGTTCAAGCTACACAGAATTTTCATTTCTTACGGGGATTGAATCTTGTACTTGTATAGCAACTACCTCATACTAGATATGGTCAATAAAAGTGGCAGGCCTTGACCTTTAAAGGTCGTCATTGACTATCTAGACTGGAAGTGGTTCTTCTGATTTTTCAAATTAAAATAATAGATTATAAATTCTGATTGATTGATTGATTTAGTTTATTTTACTTCGCGTTTTGTGCCTCTTGGCTAATTTTTGAAGATGGGGATGAGTGATGAAATGATTAAATTGATGAATGGACATTCACAAACAACCAAGCCCGAGCGGGATTCGAACTCGGGACCCTTGGCGTCGCAGCGCGATGTGATAACCACTCGGCTACAGGGTCCGGTTTATAAATTCTGACACTCTTACTCGATCCTTTCAAGAAAGAATACAGTTGCAGTATACCAAAAATTATTTATTCAGCATTTATTGCTTTCAGCAAAGTGCACATACTTTTGGTCATCTAACATCTACTTATTATATCCATATACTGCCTTGGTTATAGGATTTTCATTTGCTTGACCATATACTACGAGTCTATGAGATTATCACCTTTTTGACCTCCCAATGCACCCACAGTCATTTCAAATAAATATTCGAATGTTTGCTGATGTGTACTGCAAGGGTTTTTAAGATACCCATAGTTGTAATACTTTTTTGAATACTGTAAATTCAACAATGTCACTCTGCTTTCATTCAGAACTTTAATGTTGTTAATCTAGATTCTGTACAGTCGGTAAGAGATTGCTGTCGTTCATAAAATATACCACAAAATTATTTTAATTTTTACTCCTTGTAGCAGATAAGCAAATAATAGTTAACATCAATTAGCAATACACGATTTTTTTTCAGGTTACTGCAGAAATAAGGCTCGAGATTTCTATGCCATGGACAAGAATAGATTTTAAAGCTCCTACACTAAATTCTGAGACCTTTAGATTGCACTTCTGATTAATATTCGACAAAACTACAAAATTGGCATTTGACATTATTTATTTACCTGTTATATTTGGTTATTTAGTGCATTACCGTTCAGTATATTGAGTACTAATATTACAACATTCAGAGAACCGTTGCTACGATAGTATTTTTAATATAATAACATAGAATAACTGGTGTACATATACCACGACAAATAATTATTTTATAACTGATGGAAACTGAAAATATTGCACGTTTCCTCATGCAGTTGCAGCATGTACCTTCACAATCACTTCATCAAAACATCAATAATATACGTATTTCCTGATTTTGATTGTATGCGATTTTCGAAACATTTAAGCACACTTTTAGTGATTATTTATACCTTACATGTCGCATCATCATGACATTTGTTGTTAAGCAAAAAGTTTAAACTTGATGAGACTCTTGAAGAATCGGTAATTTTACGAGTGAGAACATTTTTTAGGCCTATTTGTTCGCAAAATGTACTAATGTTAATTTCATGAGGCGTCGTTTACACTCCTCCAAGTTTGTTTTTTTGGTAATTCTCTCGTTCAATGTCCTCGTTGCTCTGCACCTGGGACATTCCCCTTGCCCGCCCTACCCTCCGTAGCTACGGCTTTGGGATAGGGTGCACGTTGATTAAATTTAAGCGAGTTGTTCATTAAGTCCCTAAAACAATTTTCTCCTGAGTTTAAAATGATAACTTTGTTTTCTTCGTGTTCCAACGGCCTTTGTTACCTTAAATACGAGTTGATTACAATGTTAATGACTTGTTCAGATAACAAATTGTTACATTTATAATAACATAAAGATATATTTATCTACAATGTTAACTGTTCCCTTCATCTTCTAGATTCTAGTTATATTGTGGTGATCTTACACCCGACATACCTAGACGTGGCGAAGTGGGTAGCAAATCGCGCTACGCCGCCAGATGTCCCGTGTTCGAATCCTGTCCTGGGCATTGATGTTTGTGAGCGTCCATTCATCAATTTCATCATATCATCACTCATCCCCATATTCGCAAATTAGACAAAAGTGACACAAAAAGCAAAGTAAAATCAAGCAAATCAATCACTCAAACCATCGACTTACCTAGAGAATTTTTTACGTTTCAGGTGAGCCTAATTTTGAATTTGCTGTCTTCAAGTTATTAAAAATTATAACTTTTTCCTTTATGTTTCAGATTTTAATATTTATAAATATGAGGGCTGGTTGCAAATATTACACAAAGTACTTTTTTGTACTAAAATGTTATTTATACTTTCTACCATATTGATTATCCTTGGCGAAAAAATCTGAAAATTGTTTTCTTTTAACGTAAATGTTTCTATAGAATTCAAATCAAGTGTAGTATCTTATGTAATTATAAAATTAAGTAAGGCCAAAATTTGAAATTTTAAGTAAAACAGTGTTGCAAACATACGAAAGTAACAGTGTATCTACTAATTGAACATGAAAATCAAGTATCAGCTGTGAAAATTTTAAACCAATTTCCGAATCTGTGACTTCGAGACATTACTCATCATCTTATTCATATTTATTGTACAAATTGTCATCTATATCATCCATCACATTTATAAATAACATTTGAAGAAATATTTAGCCTATCACCAACAAGTAAATGATTTTATAGCTCTTTTCAAGTCTTACGGCGGGCGCTCTAGAAGCTGGCAAGGGAAGTGGGGAGCGGGGAATCGACCAATCCAGCGCGATAAGAAACTCAGCAGCCAGTAGAACGAGGACCACGTTGTAGTTCTGTCCCTCGATGTCGTAACTCTCGGCGCCACCGTTGTTGTCTGGTTGGTCTGCTGCGTATTCCCCTCTCCCCACTTCCCTTGCCAGCATATAGAGCGCCCGCCGTAAGAGTAGAGAAGACCTATAGTTTCAGTTGTCTGTTGATTAGTGCGTAGAAATACTATTACAGGAACTTCCGAGAAATTCGATATAGCAAAATATTAGTTTCTTCTCTTGTAACGTGAAATTCTGTAGATACTTTTTTTTTAGAATCAGTGTAGGATATTCCAGTAATATAATATTGTCACGTAAGTATGATTTAGGTTGATTTCTGACAGGTGGATCTAGTAAAAAAAAATACCACTATGTTACTGGCAACAGTGCTGAAAGACCACTTTACACATGGGAGAAGTAGAATGAATGCAGATTCATAGTCCACTATGACTTTGAGTCATCTCTGATGGCTTTTCATTCTTCTCTCCATAGATATGATTTTCATGTACTGACACCCTCATTATCATACATTGATAGGTACGAGGGATGATACTTTACAAGCTTGTCGCTTAAATCCTAGTAACTCTAATAAACTTGTGAAGGATGGAAGTAAACTTTTAGTAGCACATGGGAGTATGTCAGTTCCGTTACAGGAACTTCAGGGTCCTTCCGATGTATCCAAACTTCAGCTTTTTGAATGGCAGCTAACATGCAAAGGTCCACCGCTACACGTAGCTGTAAAAAGTTTTGGTTCATAAGAGTTCAGACGTTGTCATTTTTATGTGGAAAGTGATATGGATGACGTCATGACGACGAGAATATGTTCCCCTGTCTTCATGTCTTTTAAAACTTTTTCGGGTCAATCTACGTGGGTCATACAATTATGCTAGATTTTTTATAAAGCTATGGCTCGACACATGAAAAAATATGTATATCACTACAAGTAAATATGTTATCAGGGTATTATCGCAGCGTTGTTAAGTGGATTGAACGTGCCTATAATAGTGCTTTTGAAACATTATTTTTGCCAATATTCTTCATATCGTATTCATATTAAAGTTATGACATTTTAAACCAATTTGCGAATCTCTGACTTCAAAACATTATTCATCATATTTTTCATATATGTAAAAAATTGTCATCTATATCATTGTCATCACATTTATTAATAACATTTGAATGAATATTTAGCCTTAGACATATTTCCTTTGTTTGAATTTTTTTAAGTCCACTTTATGAACAGAAAGGCTAATCGGGACTGGACGTACAGTTTAAAATGGAATCCGAATCATTGTGCAATGTGCCTCCACGAAGTATCGAAACCGGGATCCCTTGATTGCAAGGCGACGACCTGAAATCGTCAACTGAAAAATAAATGTTCGCGTTCGTTTATTGTGCATGCACCCGACATCTGGATGTAAAAGAGTGTCATATCTCTGACACATATTAAACTAGCACGTGAGAAAATATTGATTCAAGCGTCCAGAGAGTGAGGATTAGTGAGTAACGTAAAACTGTTTCGCGTCTGGCGTGAGTTACCCAGTCTTGCTACTCCGGACACCTACTGAAATATAAAAATTACAAGGAGGTGCGCCTGACGATTCCGCATTGAAATTCCCTCTTTTTCCCTTTGAAAATGTCATGATTGGTAATGTGTGGGGTTTTATCTCCCATATGGTACGAGGATAACTTGTGCTTTTACTTTAAAATCTAAATTCATATCCTAATGTTAGAATAATTATCTAAAGACGAGTTCGATAAACAATAAACATGTGGAAAAAATATGACAGATAAATTGATGGTTTCTTGTAGGGCAACCTAGTTGGTAAGAGAGCTCTGGCAAGTACAAAACGAAGATAAAAGGGCAATGTGGATGTGGATATGATGTTAGCATCTGGATTTGATTAACCTTAATGGAAACAGATCTTACTAACTAACTCTCTAGGCTTCTCAAACCCCAAGGGGGTTTCATACCATCAAGTTTCCCAACAAGAATGCTATAAACTCTTCTTTCCTCTTCTATTCTTGCACATGGCCTGCCCACATAAGTCTTCTTGATTTAATCATTCTAATGATATCTGGACATGAAGACAAATTATGCAGTTCTAAATTATGCAACATTCTCCACTCATCCCATTTAGGTCTAACTATATTTCTAAGGCTTAATGGAAACAGATAGGAAGTTTATCTTGCTACAGCAATAAATCTGCGGATTTAGGGATGCAATAGAGTTGCCTAAATTATTTTCAAAGGAAAACATTCCTCATAGAGATGAGGAAAATGTTGAGCTTTTCTCAAAATAACCCTCCAGATCTGGGTTCTGATTTGGCATTTTGTCATATTGCCCGCCTATTTGTCTATTACGCAGTACTTTCCATATACTAGATGAACTACATGAATGTAAACTACAACTTACAAAGGAATTAAACGAAAATAATCGGGATATTCCGTTAAACTATGCTCACTAAATCACTGAAGTAGACATGAAAAATGGGTGAAATTTTCTCTAAGAGAAATGTAATGCCAGCTGTGTTGATTGTATCGGGCAAACAAGTTGATCACGTTTCAACAATTTGCCTGTCGGCATACATTAGCTCGAGGAACCGATTCGTCATAATTTACAATCAAGTCGAATCTGTGTCATTCGTCGACTGTTCGATGTTAATTTTGTCTCATTAAGGTTCGTAACATTGACCCTGCATCTCCTAATTTGGAATTCTGTTGCCTGCAATTAGTTGTTATCAAGATTATTAATTTTTCAAGCTGTCAAATATATCACATTCCTAATTATATATCCATTACATTCAGCCTCCTTCCACTAAGAATTCAAACTGGAAAGTTTTCAAATACTGCATTCTTGTAATCAATTCCACGAGTTCGACAGTGAGAAATTGCTATCAGAATACAATCATGCAATATAAGCACTTCAAGCAGTTTTCTTTGTATCTATTTTTTCATTTCAATATCGGGAATATAATGCACATAAAGTTCCTTCTATTTATGTTAGTAATAGGTATGGAGTCTGACTGCCATGCGGAAAACCCAGGATCGATTCCCGGTGATTTCGTGTGAGTATTTGTCCGACAACGTCCGGCATAAAACTGCTCTGTGGTTCACTCAGTCTCGAATAGACGAGTGCAGGGGAAAGAGGGGTACTGGCGACCTGATTGTGGTGCGGATCACATCACCTCCACAATGACCGAGATCGTGAATGTGTAGAGCTCTACCCCCGTGGGCCATCATGACGCCATGCGATGAGCAGGGGGTATTTACCCTTTTATCCTATTATTCCCGATAAATTTGCAATTTACCGAATGTGAAAAATTGGACAAATGATAGTAATATTCATCTTTAAACATATTTATGTACATAATGCATGTATTAATGAAGTTATATTTGAAAGTTTTCCAATTGTAACTAACGTGTGACTAAATTCTTGGAGAAATTTTCCGGTAAAATTTTAGTAAACGTTCAACCTCCGTGGCGGAGTGGTTAACACAGCGAGCTACGACTCCAGGGGTCGCGGATTAGATTCCTAGCCTGAGCATGGGTGTTCTTTGTGAGTATCTCTTCATAAGTTTCAACATTCATCCTCGTCTTCGCGATTAGCCAAAAGTGGCAGAAAAAGCAAAGTGAAATGAACCAAAATGAATGAAATTGTTGTGAGTTTGGAAAGAATGATTCTGTCAAGTTCAAAGTTGTGCCCCTGAGCATTACACTGCAGTTTAACGTTTCATAATCTTGCTATTTTGATCCTCACCGTCGGGCTACGGGTCGTGCGCATGTTCGAGTCTCCTGGAAGAAGAATAATAACTTTTCTCGTGAGCTTTCGGCCTGCGTATGGGACCGGTGGCCACCCACCATCGTGAGGAAATTGGGGAGCTACGAATGAATAGCGTAACCCGGTCATAGAAACCATAGAAGAACAACTGGGGGTTCGTCGTGCTGACCACTCGTCAGTGGTCTGGTTGGATGATCTTTCATCTCTGGTGGGAGTGATGCCAGCAGTCGTTAGGTAGGTGCTGGACCTCAAGGAGCCGTTAGCGGGGTTGTTAGCACATCGCGCTTCGGCGCCAGGGGTCCCGGGTTCGAATCCCTGCATGGATGTTTGTGACTGTCCATTCATCAATTTCATCATATCATCACTCATCCCCATCTTCGCAAACTAGCCAAAGTGGCACAAAAAGCGAAGTAAAATAAAGCCAGTCAATCAACCAATCACAGACAACCTACGTCGGACTTAGTTATCAAATTGCGTCATAATCTCTCACTAGTAACATCACTCTTTTCACTCGGTAGACGAAGTATATTGACCAACCTGAATTTACCAACCTAACGACATGAACTACAGAATTATCAAGTTGTCGACATTCTGTCAATCTCCAGGTCAAAGAAGCAATTGGTGTCAGAAAAAAAAAATACCCATACAGACGTTTTTCTGCTTTGACGATCTTGGCTTATTTGAAAAGAAAATACTAAAACTATATTGTACCTTGTAAGTACAGTATACGAGGAATAAACCTCGTAGCAAGGATATTATTAGGCTTTTGTTTTTATTACAATTTGAGGAAGCTCATCGCATCATATCTGAGTTTCTCACTCACTGCTATAAGCCAAAGGTATCCTTTTAGTAGCGTTGACGTACATCACAAAAGTACATATTATTCGGTATTTCTGCGTAAAGATTGTTTCAGTTGTATTAAATGCATTCTTCTCGCAAATGCAATTTAGCCTAAATTTCTGGTGAGGACACAATGAATAATTCGACACTTCACAGAAATTGAACTCAAAACATGCAGACCGCACGGTGACAATTTGATGCACAAGGCGTATACCCCAATACTGCAGCATCGTGCACAAAGAAGCACTGAATCAGTGACATCCGAGCACTCGGATTATGTCATGGGTTCGAGTTCCGGCCCGGACATGGCTGCATTTTTGGCGTCTCATTACCAATCCCATCTCGGACAACAGAGAGATACAGAAAGATGCATCAAATTGCGGGAAAACGGATTAAATAACATTAATAATAAATAAAACAAATGAGATTGATTCACGTGAATTGGTGGGTTAATATAAACCTTGAAAGAGGGAGAGAAATGTGAATGGATATGGAAATATATTCAGATCACGATAACAGAATTTCGTCGCCTTTTAATCAAGGGGTCCCGGGTTCGATACCCGGTGGAGGCACATGGCACAGTGGTTCGGATCCCAATTTAAACCGAAGGTCCAGTCCCGATTAGCCTTACTGTGCATAAAGTGGACTTTTAAAAAAAAAACTAAAACCAAAACAAACTAACATAATTTCGGGCTACCGACAAGTCAAATAGTTAGTTAGCGCTCTCACCTTTGGTGCGAACAATCCTAGGTTCTGTATCCGGTGAAAGCCCCCAAACTTTCCGTGTTGACTTATCATTGTGAATACATTTAAAACCTATTTCAAGAGAAGTACCTGGCTCCGATTTTGAAAGCCACTAAATATCGGCGATTGGACACGACGCGCTGATCAGTCGTGTGTCTCCCTGGAGACGACTACACATTTTTAAGCTGAAACTGATTCATCTGTATAATTATTAATCTGTGATCATTATCCTTATCTGAAATATTTCATTATTTACTGTTACTGAAAAAATTAAAGATTTTTGTGATTGATATATTGATAAAAATTAAAATAAATTGTTATAGTATTTTAAAGATTAGTAAGAAACTGTAAATGTCTTCCCATAGAGAGATGTAAAACCGCAAGCGTCGTTTAGGTTATGTATCAACCAATTTGACGTATAGTGGTGTAAGAGGTGACCTCACTTCCACGTAGTACGTAACCTGGATCCACTGCCAGAACAATCCTCAGCGGAGATGTGTTGTTCTGTGTACTGACTGCCCCTTTACGGCTTTTAATACGTAAGAATATTTTAGTCCTCTGAGACAATGAAGTTTTCATTTAAGTTAATAATGAATGTATAGTTTTAAACATTGATTTAGGAAGTTTTTAACGTACCTATTTCACTTTTAGGGGCCTGTCCTCAATTTCGTTGTAATTAATGGGTTTATCCCCGTAATGTGAGACGGGAGAAAATAGCTTGTGTGCTGAAATGCTCATAATATAACAATCAATCAATGAAATTTGATGTATAAATAGAGACATTTCTGTAATATCGGGGGAGTCACTCCTGGTAGTTGCGAGGATGGCAATTCAGGTGGCGCAACTGCATTAGCATTTATAGACGGATTTGGTTCAAATGAAGAAGGGCACTTCTATCCGATTTCCGAAAGACTGGGGTATCTCTATATTACCAATAGGCTGGGGTTAGAAGCCTGAGGAGAGAGAGAAAGAAAGAGAAATGGATGAGAGAAAGAGAGAGAGAGAAAGAAATAAAGGGAAATGGATGAGAGAAAGAGAGAGAGAAATAAATAAAGGGAAATGGATGTGAGAGAGAGAAAAAGAAATAAAGGGAAATGGATGAGAGAAAGAGAGAGAAAGAGAAATAAATAAAGGGAAATGGATGAGAGAAAGAGAGAGAGAGAGAGAGAAAGAGAAATGGATGAGAGAAAAAGAAATAAAGGGAAATGGATGAGAAAAAGAGAGAGAGAGAGAGAGATAGAAAGAAATAAAGGGAAATGGATGTGAGAGAGAGAAAAAGAAATAAAGGGAAATGGATGAGAGAAAGAGAGAGAGAGAGAAAGAAATAAAGGGAAATGGATGTGAGAGAGAGAGAAAGAAATAAAGGGAAATGGATGTGAGAGAGAGAAAAAGAAATAAAGGGAAATGGATGAGAGAAAGAGAGAGAGAGAGAGATAGAAAGAGAAATGGATGAGAGATAAAGAAATAAAGGGAAATGGATGAGAGAAAGAGAGATAGAGACAGAGAGAAAGAAATAAAGGGAAATGGATGAGAGAAAAAGAGAAAAAGAAATAAAGGGAAATGGATGAGAGAAAGAGAGAGAAAGAGAAATAAATAAAGGGAAATGGATGAGAGAAAGAGAGAGAGAGAAAGAGAAGTGGATGAGAGAAAAAGAAATAAAGGGAAATGGATGAGAAAAAGAGAGAGAGAGAGAGATAGAAATAAATAAAGGGAAATGGATGTGAGAGAGAGAAAAAGAAATAAAGGGAAATGGATGAGAGAAAGAGAGAGAGAGAGAGAGAGAGAGAGAGAGAAAGAAATAAAGGGAAATGGATGTGAGAGAGAGAAAAAGAAATAAAGGGAAATGGATGAGAGAAAGAGAAAGAAATAAAGGGAAATGGATGAGAGAAAGAGAGAGAGAGAGATAGAAAGAGAAATGGATGAGAGATAAAGAAATAAAGGGAAATGGATGAGAGAAAGAGAGATAGAGACAGAGAGAAAGAAATAAAGGGAAATGGATGAGAGAAAAAGAGAAAAAGAAATAAAGGGAAATGGATGAGAAAAAGAAATAAAGGGAAATGGATGAGAAAAAGAGAAAAAAGAAATAAAGGGAAATGGATGAGAGAAAGAGAGAAACGGAGAGAAAGAGAGGGAGAGAGGCGAGGCTCTTCTCTCTCTCTCTCTCTCTCTCTCTCTCTCTCTCTCTCTCTCTCTCTCTCTCCTTTCTCTCTCTCTCTCTCTCCTGGGTGAAAGTGAGATAAATATATATCATCCAAGCTTAAATAAAAGCTTGAAAAAGAAAACAATATATATGCATAGGTAAAGAAATATTGCACAAAAGATCAAGCAGAGGCTTATTCCCACGTTGCCATAGAAGCCTTTCTGAGAAGTCCAATTACTGGTGATTCACGGGTTTATTAGAAGCCCCATAAGGTAGTAGGTGCGTGTCTGCGTCACCCAATGAAAACCCGCCTGGCAGGCCCCCGTCCTCAAGAGAGATGATGATACGCTATGGAATTTAGGCGTAACAAAAATCCTGGACAAAGCATTGTTCGCAATTAAGTGAAAGAGTACTTTGCCTTAGAGATGGTATCGAGACAAAACGGTCTCGTCTCAACAGTCGAAACTTATAAGAAAAAACATATACAGCGTTCCAGTGCACAAATTTTCACAACGTAAAGAAGTCACTAAAGAGAGCACCTTTTCTGTGTAGCACCTGATTGAACACTATGGGTACTTCATAACGAAATCTTGTCTTCGAAATATACACAACCACTCGGAACAGCCTTATGATTACCAGTAACGGAATGGTATTGGAAATACCATAAACAAAAACATATTTCTAAAAATTTAGGTAAAAGTTTCAAATATTATATCAAAAAGGACGAGAGTATTTGACACTTAAGTCTCGTTATCGTCTCGATTGTACAAAGGTGTTTCTCGTTCTTGAGATGCCTTGTAGGCTACTTTACACGTATCTTGGTATCATCCTTACAGAATGATATCTCACATTACAGTACTTAATATACATTTTAAACCCCTATTATTGTTTATAGTCTAGGCTCGACAATGAATTCTAATTTGTTCGTCAACTTGATAGTAATCATTCACTATTAGTGAAAATACTATTGTAAATTTTGTACTTACCACTAACAAATTGGATTATTATACCTTTAGTCGAAATACAAAGACATCAATGAACCGGAAATACATTCACAATATCAGAAAATCTTTACCATGACGACGTAGCTGAGAGTCCAATAATATGCCATTGTTAGCTAAACAATGTAATTCTTTGTCCGTTGTCTCTCTAGGTTACAGACAATCCTGAAGGAATGTGATCGGAATTAAAGTATGATGGTGTGACGTTCCGACTGTATGCATTTTATTGATCCGAGTTAACATTAGCACAATGAAGTGAAGTAGCAGGAAAAATAAATGTGTTTGCTCAAATAAAATAGATTTGAAATAGTGACATAGCTTGGATCTCTGTGATTTTGAAAATTCGAATGTTAGAACGCAAATCAGAACGTAAGAGATTTAGCAGGGGGCGGGGGCTAACTCTATTGGAGTAAAAATGTGATGAATCAATATACTGTCTACTTCTAATCTGGATAGTTTTCCTCGCTTTTCTACCAAAATAATGAATGATAAGCTGATGAAATACACAATGACCTTGATGGCCTGCAACTTAAGCTGGTTGGAAGATATCTATGTCACTTTCCGTGCATAAGTGGTTAGAGTAACGCGCTTCTAAATCAAATTCCTAGGTTCGAAACTTGTTTTAAGACATAACCTATACATCTTCATCGTTGCGATTAATCTTGATGGGGAAAAGTGATGTAAACTGACCAAAATGCACAAAATAATATTTTTAGACATAGGAAGATAACAAAGGATGTGTTCAGATACAATACCTATCTATCCTACAATGTTGTAGTTCATTCTGAAATTTTATTGTGTATTTTTGTTATTTAGAGTCGTTTTTCTACAACTCTTGGCTACGATGAGGATGAGTTGTAATTAGAAGAAATGTATGTAGAGTCGCTCATAAGGAACACACATGCCCAGGCCAGGGCTCGAACCCGTGAAGTTCGGTGGCGAGATCAAAAAGGGATAACTTAACGCGTTTCGACCACCGAGTCGGCTTTTAGTCCATTCCTTCCATAGATGGGGTAATCGGTACTGGATCGACAGTTTAAAGTGAGCTCCCAAGCATTGTAGAATGTGCCTCCACCGGGGATCGAAACCGCGACGCCGGTCTCGGTGGCGAAGTTGTCACCATATTGCGTTACGAAGCCATTAAGTCCAGATTCGAATCCTCGTCAAGGCGTGCATGTACCATTGTATTTGTCCCATCATCTAGCTCATCACTTCATTATCTACTCTTTGATTTGATCTTTGGTATTTAGCGTCACTTTTCTGCAACTTTTGGCTAATCGCGACAATGAGGATGGATGGTGATAAGATGAAATGTACGTATGATTAATTGATTGAATTGGTGTTATAACTCCACTTTATGCACAGTAAGGCTAATAGGGACTGGACCTACAGTTTATAGTGGGATCCGAACCACTATGTGCCTCCACCGGGTATTGAACCCGGGACCCCTTGATTACAAGGCGACGACGTTGTCACTGCGCAATCGGGAGGCACAAAATGTATGAAAGGACACAAACAAACACGAATGGACATCATAAGCTCAGGTCCCATAGAGTATTACACTACTCATGAGTCCAGACGCCGGAGCCTCGTTTGTCTGCAAGAATGCAGGCCAGGTGCACTACGTGGAAGTGAGGTTGATATTTTGCTGTCCCGACAAAAGGTCACCCCAGAAGCTATTGATTACAGGAGAGTAACTTATACAACTCCTCAGCTATCAGATCCAAGAAAACCTAAATGAGATCATGATGGGAAAAAAGCTCGTAAAGAAACACACCTTAAGAGTTCTCATGTTTAAGCACAAGCTCCTCCAACGCACAAAACACACACAAGCCAAAACGACAACAAACTGCGCGCGAAATCACCTCGGAGCCAGGTTTTAAGCCTTCTCCTGTGAGATATAGGAAACAACGGTCAAGGTCTCTTGGTAAGAGGGCGTGTGCCACGAAGACTCACGCAAGCCATACGGGCCCCAGTGAGAGTGAGCGCTCCGGTCTTCACTCCCGCTACATTACCATGCGACTTTCTCCGACATAGATCTCAGCATAGGTGAATATCTTCCATCTTATTAGTCTGCGATCTCTGGGAAACAAGATTCTCCTTGTCTTTCGGCTCAGTCTTTCTGACTAATTTATGCTCAGAGTGGTGAGAAATCTTAATCAAGATATGCCCCAAGTCTTGCTACCTTGTCTAGCTTGGCCCAATGTTATTGCTGGTGCGAGAATTGCTATTAGAAGCTCTCGCCTGTAAAGCCGAGAGACAATTATTTTTTTGGGCTCATTTTACGTAAAATGTGAGGATTCCAGATATCATTCTGTGTCTTCAAGGCTAAGAATGGCATTTGTAACCATTACCAGCTCAAATTGGTAATTATGCTTACAGCTCGTTAGGATAATGGTTACTTTATATCTTCACTGGGGATTATGAGATAGTTATAATATATGATTGGTACGTTACCAAAAATTCATGCTTTATATATGTCCCTCAGAATGAGTCGTAGTCTTTATTTACAAGAATATTAATCTAGAAATGTATTTATAAATGTCGACGAAATAATGAAGCAGATCACAAATCAAGTAATGTCACTACCTAAGTTATGAATGTACGGAAGTACATTCTCATTATAATTTACATCCATAAAACGTCTTTACTGGAACAGGCAGTTGCCCTACATTCATCAACAAAGAAAACAAATGAGTAATATGGAGAGAGAGAGAGAGAGAGAGAGAGAGAGAGAGAGAGAGAGAGAGAGAGAGAGAGAGATAGAGAGAGAGAGACGAAGCTCAAAAGAGTTTACAAGAAAAGGCATTGTGATAAGTGACTTGTAGAAATTACAAGAAGATCATTGAACGCCAACCTCTCTTCCAAGAAGTACACCCTGGACTACATGTTTTGCCAACTAACGAGGCTCTGGCGCCGGGACCCACAGCCAGTATAATCCTCTGTGAAGCTCGTGTTACGTTCTCCTGGTATGTTTGTGATTGTCCCTTCATTAACTGCATCTTATCACTATTCATTCCCATCGTATCGATTACCCAAAAGGGTCAGATAAGCGACGTAAAATAAGCACAGAGAGAAATGAAGATAACTCAGGTGTCGAATAACAAAATAGCGTTCTTTTGTCAATACTAAAACCAGATAGTATGAGATGAACATTTGTAGCAGTAGCTTATGTTTGACACTTAGCTGTCTTGAGAAAGAGTCACCCATTACAAGCTTGTGTGTGTGGGAAGGGTGTGTGAGAGAGAGAGAGAGAGAGAGAGAGAGAGGGATTCCAATGTAACTGGAAATCGACCTGGAATGAGTTTACAACTATTTGAAATGCGCTGTGATTACCTCATTTCTGGATATAAGTTTTGGAATTAATGGAAATGTGAAAACAGGCAGCTCTATAATGTCATTGAAATGCAGTCACAAGTTGGAAAATATGTGTAACTAATCTTGAGCGATTGGCTAGTAAAACCTTCATGAACTGCTAATTCTCAAGGTCTGAGTATTCTTAACTATTCTTATATATTACGAATCAAAAAGAATAGGGAAAATCTAAATATGTACACAAATACTTTTGTCTTTGAAATAATATGGAATTTAAATAACCTCCTCATCCGAATCCCGTAGCAGCTATTTGAGACAATTTGAAAGTCCTTGACCTTATATCGAACAATTTTGCAAGCATTTTTTTCAAGCATGTTCATTCACTGTAAACAAGATGAACAGTTCCAAAAGTTTCGTCATTGTACTTCACTATATGCGCCCTTCGCTTACAATTACACTTGTTTGCATTCAGTTTCGATGCAATACGAATTGGTTGCACCATCCTAAGCATATGCAAACGCGTTGCTCCAGAAACAGGCGTCATTTGCCAGGCTTTATGCTCGAGTGAAAGGCAGTTTGAGTAAGTGCTTGTGGTACACAACCATGGCTATATTTCTGCAGCGTTGGAAACGTGTTGTTTTAACGTCCTTGTTTTGCGGTGACAGCAATGTACTCTTCTAAATCCTTATATCTTAAGTTTCTCGGATTATGCAGCACGAATCGTCTGGCAAAGAACTGTTTATGTTCAGTGTGAAGAACCATAAACACACGTTGCTTTCGTCAACGAACGAAACAATGATGACCTAAGTTTGAAATAATTGCAACACAAATGTATGTGCTACACGGTCTTAAATACGAGTAGTATTGATTTTGTTTATTTTACTTCGCATTTATGTCACTTTTGACTGATCGCGAAGATCAATATTGTAAGTAACATACCACAATTTTAATCCAAATGTTTGTAGAAAATCTGCTATCTTGCAAAATACTAAACGTGCCTTTAAATGTTTTGTTTTGTTTTCAAAATTTACGAGATTATCATTAAAAAAATATGTGTATGTTGTTAAATGTTTATATGCAACAGCCAAAACATACAATATGCACGATTAACGTTTTGTTACTAACTTGTTTCTTTAATTTTCTTCTTCTCCCTTCTCATTTACTTGTGTACTAAAATATGTAGAATGGTCTCCTTGTTCATCTCTCTAAGGATTCGAAAAATCCGAATTAGCGATACTCAGACATAAGGTACCTGAACCCAATATGGCCTATTTGCTGTTTCCAAGTAGTTAGATGGTTAATTTAACAGATGACGTTAGTATGTCATTTAGACTGTCCGAATGACGTGATTGAACCTGTTAGCTGTACCTATAGTACAGTAACTTGAAGGCAAAGAGCGAAATAGCTGAACCTCGTGATTGTTTTCTGCGTGATCTAATATTACATATGGAAGTTATTACGTAGTACATCTTCTAAGTGATAGGTGTTTATATCTCAAGTACATATTATCATAGTTTATAATTTGTTCTTTACAACAATGAACTTAGATTAGACTTTAATCTAAAGTACTGTTTATAACGAAAGGAAAAATAACACTATGTGAGGTAGACTCAATATGGCCTAAATATATCGTGAATGTCATGCGCAAATGTAACATTAGTTAGTCTCATGTTCACCTAGAGTGAAGTTAATTTTCTCAGACTGTGATGTGTAATTCTTCTGGTAACAAATAGTGACATGTCACTCCCTTGTTTATTGGTTTGTAAACAATGTTATTTCTTCGTGCAAATTGCATATGTCATTATGTAAATAAAATGTTAGCGTATCAATATACTTATCTACCTATAAAAACAACATTGTGGTACTTTATTTACAATTTCTGTTGCATAATGTTTTATCAGAAAGAACAAAATATGTTCCAAATATGGCCTAAACATAACTTTTTTAATAAAACATTTCCTGCGCCCGTGTTATTATTTGGAATTGGCTCCAATTTTCAGCAAACGTTAAGAATCTTGCGATTAGTTTTACTTTTCTGACTTTGTATACCATTAGCAACAATCGCAAACTTTAGGTAGGCCATATTGGGTTCAGGTACCTTATGTGAAAAAAAATCTTTCTAAAATCTTCTTGTGTTTCCCATGGCTTATGTATCCTATACTTTTTCTTCGTTTCTCTTCCTTCACTTGTTGCATACCTTTTCCTTCAATTTTTTCCAAACGTTTATAAATTATTATTTTTTTGTTGACGTGATACCCCAACAATATTAGCAATGGCAAATGAGACAATATTTATTTTGCTGACTTTTCTCTTCTTCATCTTTTAAAATTTTCGTATAAATGACCACACGGGCTGTTATTGGGGATGTAATCTCAGGCTATGTGAGAGCCTGGAGCTAGAGGATGTTGGCTGCGAGAGGTACACTTATAGCTTGGGGTAACACACCGGAAAAACAATGATAACACGTAAACAAGCAAAGGGGGCTCGGCTCGCCCCTGTGGAATGAGGAGAACATTTAAACATTAGATTTTAACACTTCGATTGACTGGTCTGGCGGGGTCAGGATAATACTATATAAGGATGTTCGTTTACCTGTAGAACTACATGTGAAGATCGTCTCGGTGATTTGAAGATAAGGCACTCATGAAAATGAAACTAGGATAACGCACTACTCCTTGCTGTAACTCTTTACGTATCAGTTGATAATCGGATTATTAGTTGTCGAAGACAAGAACTGTTCACGCGATATCTTTCTGATTACAACTGGGGGTGAGAAATGTTCTCTAGAACTATTTATGGGGGATTCAAATTTCCGATCGTTAAAACCGTTGGCGAGTCCGCGTCTGCCGTTAACGGTGCTTTTAGCATAAGGCTGAGTTTCCTTATTTTTCGTACGATTTCCGGTAGAATCCCGTGTCAGCGGATTTGTCAAGATCCGCTGAATATTGCTGGTGTTATGTGCTTGTAAGAAGCTATTTCCAGCGCTTCAGCCGCACTCCTTGGTGAAGTGATTAGACTATCGAGTTATGACGCTAGGGCTCTCGGGTTCGAGTCACGACTTCGGCATGATACGTTTTCATGAACCTACTTGCGCAGAGAGTAAACTTAGGCTATTGAAAATGCTGTTTTCCTCATTACAATCCTGGCATGCCGAATACATTGACAACAAGGTATCAAAAGTATCTACTGAGAACTTCGTTTACAAAATCCATTAGCATTATTATATTTGTATAAATGTGCCATCATCATTATTTCGTTATTTTGAGAAGTCGCGAATTGTAACGCGTTTATCTTGTTGACAACTGTGATGAAGCCTGAAGAAGGACTGCTAAGATCTTTGAATATCCAAGAAGAAGGCAATTTAATATTAATCGCCTACACTGCAATTATCGTCTACCATACGAAGATTTAAAATAGATTTAAAGAAGGATAATATCCGTTTATCGGTTTCTAAATGGATGCATAATTTCCTCCGTTATAAATTATTTATTTATTTCTCTTTTATCAATAGCGCTATAAAGATGGGATGCGTTCCAATAACCTATCAAGCACTAACATAAAAAAATATGCATGGAATTTGTTGTCTCATTTCAAGTGTGTATATATTTGAGAGAGAAAGGGAGGGAGATGCAGAGAGAGAGAGAGAGAGGGAGAGAAAGAGAGAGAAAGATAGACTTATACCTGTTAAAAAGTTAATCGAAATAATACCCGGAAATTTAGTAATACTTGTATACATTTACCTTGAAGTTCAGAAAAAATGTTTTGTATGATTTTGACGCTAATGTATGTGCACTTGATATACATCTGCCATGTACTTCCTACTCCCTCTTGCAATATTAGGTTTCCTAACTATTAAATTATACAAAACCTTTTATAAATGCTTAGACGTAGAACGAAACATCGGATATTGTAATAAAAAAAATACGCATGTGATCCAGAATGTAAGTAGACACGCAAGTAGGTAAATTGGAACAAGTAGATAAACATATTTAGTTTCTTTGGCAAGGCATCTAACTTATTCAAATTTGGAGTATATTATACGTTGTATTTCTAATCAGAAAGTTAATGAGTTTATTTATATAAATCAAAATTTATAGAACTGTATACAGAAAATTCCACAGCGCAACACATTTACCCGTACACTCGTAATCAAATGACATAAATGAAGAATTAAAATGAGAGTGATAAATATATACAAGATATTTGACAAGGACAAGACAATATAAGAGTCTAATAATCCAATGTTAAAGTCATATTTTAAGGAACAGACATTTCAAGCAAAATATGAGGCGTTGAATGTTCAGTTTGATCCATTCTCTCACTCCTAAGACTGAACACTAACACTCCCCACATTCTGATCTTGACCAATACACGGTTGTGGAGCCAAGCCACGACCTTGTCAATTGAACATGAAAAGATGTTGGCAGGCACATGCATTCCAACATAACTCAATTTTCATAGCTTTGTGGCTTCACCCCTTCTCTCTTTCAACGTTCCTAATGTATTCATTCAGTTATTCTTAATAACATTATTTTGAGAGATTATGTACAAAAATATTTATAATACTGTTTTATAATTTTGAACATCATATACTGGTATTTTTGGTCTCAGTTTCATAAGAATGTTGGGGCATGATATTTTGTCAGTCAAATATTATCCACACATTTAGATTTCGAGATTATTTCTCTTATCTAACAATTAACTGTGGACGCATTTTCACACTAATAATAGAGATACGAAATAATTAGAAGTACATAAACCTAACTAACGATTTCTGTACACACACTAAGAGTTGTGCAATCACCAGTTCCAAATAACAGTTGCGAATCCTAATATTAGTATAACTTTTAGTTTAAATAATATTACAACTAGATGTGTGATACGTACAAGTAGTGTTTATTACAGTTCATTTCTGTTCTTTTGATAATTTTGTAATTCGACTTCATAGTATGGTGTGACCTGCGACCTGTATGATATTTTATTTACGTCTATAATGATAATTACTGAGAACGTTGCACCAATCTTACTGGGAACTAACAGAGCGAAGATAAGTGTTGATAAAAATATTCCACATGAACTCTTAATTAACTTAATTGCACATCCAGAGTTATACCAGACTGGTTGATGTATTCATTTTATAATGCATTCCCAAGCCGCCAAATCTTGTGGTGCCAATTCATAACAATGCCATGCCGATAGAAGTCCAGATTCATGTTCCTGGAAATTGATATCTTGTACGAAACACTTTGTAGAGTTTATTAAACACTAACATGCAATCTGTAATGAGAACTTACGTCTCAAGGCAATAAAATTAAGTAATTAAATTATCTATATTTCCATCTCGATGGTGCAGAAATATATATTTTATTCTTACATCTGATATCTTGAGACGGATTTATTGTGCAATCTAAAATTACCATGATCATGACTGGGAAAGTTTCTCACTCGCATGTATAGAATAAACCAAGGGTTTGCTGGGTATGACGAGCTTCTTCTTCGTGTTATGGAAACAGAGGTAAACCATTGAAGACCTTCAAGGCCAACGAAAAGCGGAAATATTCTCATATTTACGAGAATTCGGAGTTGGATGAGCAAATATTACCGTCCATGAATTCTTCAGTGTATAACAATTACACTAATTTAAATTAATTTTTATGTACTGCGTGGGCACGGAGGAGTCAATGTACATTACGTCATAATGGCTTCTACAGCATTTTTCTTGTAGATGTTAATTAAAAAAGCATAATAATCACTTCATGAGTATTACCTGAAATGCTCAACTCTATTGTCCTTTTCGCTAATCTTCCCTCAGGAAGTAATGTAAAGCTAAATTGCGTCCTTAGCCTCTAAGGTGTAACCTTCGCCCAGGTTGTGCAATTTGCTTTATGTCAAGAATCGTCTGCCAATGTGGTTAGTTCACTAGCTAATGCCTTCCGTTTTTATCAGAGGATTGCCGCATCAATTCATGTGAAAACTCCTCGGTTGGTTCTTAAAAATACTCTTGTAATGATGGTTTCACGCCTTGCATACCAGCATCAAACAGCTTTGCATTACAGAGATGCATAGGTGAAATTTTGAGAAGCCTGCCCCTTATGAAATATTGTGAAAAAATAAAAATAATATACAAAATTCAATTTACTAGTATCCAGCTGTATTTTTGGAATAGGCATAATTTTGTACGCCTGTAAATATTCTGTTGAAATATTGAAATACTGTTTATGTACAAATAAGGAGAACTGAGTAGTTACAGAGAATAATAATTACATCAATGTGAACGAAACATACAGATCCTGTAAACATATTGATATTGTTTGCTTATGCAACAACACAGTTAAAATATTTTCGTTGGAACCTATCACTATAGCTATAATTTTTTCCAAAGGTTAAAAAAAATGGCATAAGCTAGACATTTAACAGAAGTGTTGCAATTGCCTTATTAACGTATTAAAAGTCCACTAAACTCGAAACTATGCTACGGCTGCCATATTGGAAAATGGCGGCCAATTTTCGATTTGGACTATATTTCATATAGATACGAATTACTGTTTCAAACAACAAAAGAAAAACATTGTACGTAATAAAATTAATCATTTTTGTTCCTACATAGTTTTCTTAATCCTAACCTGATTTTAAAAATCTAGAGGTTTGTGAAGCTTAGCCACCATGCCATTAATATATATAGTGCAAGACATTACTCGTTGTTTGAGAATTTTTAAACTAACCCTACGTTTGGGCAGTTTATGCTATTACGTTGACATCCGGGAGGAAAGCATAAGTAGTTGTTAACGAAAGACGTAAGGAGAAAGCTATGCTGGTCAAAATGATGCGTTTAAAACAGTACAGATTAAAAAGTGGATGTAATAGGTACCTAATTAAGTTAATTAAACACAATTGCAAATAATAATAAAATATTTGTGACAGAACAACCTGTCCTTATATTATATCATCAATTAGACAATGCTTCGGCGACCATTAACACTAGGAAATATACAATTTGGTTTATTTCACATTATATGAATATTATAAGTAGTAGCACAGATAAAGATGTAGTATTAATATTAATAGTAATAATAATATTATAATAACAACATGTGGGAAGACTCAATACCATGTTAACAAATAAAATATATCAAGTACCAACGTGCCTCTAGAAGGAGGTTACGTAAAAATATTAAAGGATATGAAATTATTCCACTCTTACCCCAATAACCGTCTGAAATATAGCTACAGATTTCAGTATTTACTGGTCAACATTTTTCAGTAATGCCAAAAGGCTTGCAAATCGCCCGAAGAGTTGTAAAAACATCGTCGGACGAACTCCAAAGAAGAGCTATTTGGTTGCCGCTTTATAGCCCGATGAACACTGCTGACAAATATAGGAGACAGTGATCACAAAACACGTTATTTTTACGACAGAATTTACGAGCCCTCGTTTTATGAATAGCTGTGATATAGCTGAGCTGCAAGTCATAACCTTTGTGTAAGGAAATTTCATGCAAATGCATTTTTCTTTTCAGTGAAACGGAAGGAGAACTGCTCAAATGTTAGCTTGCTCTAGCAACTAATTCGCTCACTTTATAGTACAACTTTTGCATTCCTAGATTGAAACTTAGTACATCAACTGTCTCCGAAGTTGATTATGGATTTTTATTGCTGATAGTTAACCATAATATCTGTGGTATACAACCTTAATATTTATGACAGGTTTTTCAAGAACAATTCTTTTGCGGGTGTACCAAACTGTAATTCATTTTCGGTCTGATGTTTTCACAACATAATTTTTATTCTTAGAACTCTTCCCTTCCAGTCATGAACAACTAAAACAAAATCTCTGCACATGTATATATATAAATTTGATTGTAAAGATCAATTTTCCTATTGCAACTATATTGTAATATATGAGAGCGAATATGAGAGACTGATTTTATTATTATAAATTACAGATACTTACATATTTAATATTCCTCGCATTAATCTCTATTTTGTGATTGTTACTCTTCATAAAACACTCACAATTTTATTGGAATGATGAAAATCTTTTACAAGGAGAAACATATGTCGTTATCATTGTCACTTTTATAAGAGCCAGTGTTATAGGCTATATTGGACTGTATGAAAAATCATGATTTGATATCCCTGTTTTAATCATCACAAAATTTCTAGATTTTGTGATTTTTGCTAAAATTAACAGCAATAATTTTCATAATTTGCTACCAACCTTTTCTTCTAGGAACAGTATTCCGAAGTATTTCTTATACTATTTACTCTTTCAGAACCTCCCCGATGTCATAAATGTAACGTTGTTGCCTTATAATGAAGAGATCCCAGGTTCGATCTCTGGTGGAGGCACATAGTGATTCTTATCTTACATTAAGTTGCAGTCCAATCCCGATTAGCCTATCTGTGCATAAACTGGATTTAGACAAACATTGACTATTTGGCTTTTCGATGTTGTTAATCAGGTGAGAAGCACAATTAAGATAATGTTTAACATCTGCGAGCGCCAAACTTCAATTTTTTAACATTGGGCATAATTCTTGTACAATATGGACGTTAATTTACTTTCATTTAATCCATGCGACTACTACGCGAATTCCAAAAATCTAAATCTTTTTGGTTTAAACTATACCTACTTCATCGCCTTTTTTGTTAATACAAATTAAATTCACCAGGAAATACGTGCACTAACTTAACTGAATTAGCATATGTACAGGGTACATATGTGTACATATGTACTTATTAGTACTTTTGCTAGATTAGACTCAGGTTGACCAAGTGCACGTGTACATAAGTATGGAAATACATTTTCATAAAGTTTATAACGTGAATTAGAAAAATAAATGAATACAGTTGTCATTGTTTATTTATTTATTTATTTCGTATTCTTTTACATGGCGAAGTTAAGGCTGTGGAGCCTTTTCTTCCACTTGTCCATGTTTACAAAAAAAATTGAATATGAAATAATTAAAATATTGAAAAAAGAAAGAAAAAATATAAATTTACAGAGAAATAAAAAATACAAAGAAAAAATACATATAAGAAAGGTAATCTAACCTATAGATACGGGCACACACACACACTCACACACACACATACATATTTTTGCCCTTATACACGTACAAGCAAATACATAACACTACACTTACTTAAGCACAGTCCAATATTACACATACACATATTACACAGTCCAAAACGATATACTTTGACGATAATAATTCATCTTAACTATTACTCTAAATCATTTTTGTGCCTTACGTCCTTCTATCATTCTCTGCACCCGCCATATTATTAGGGAAATCAAGCATCTATTCATCATTTATATATGAGTTTCTGTTTCTGTTTGTTGAGTCCACTTTATACACAGAAAGGCTAATCGGGACTGGGCCTACAGTTTAAAGTGGTATCCGAACCATTTGGTGCCTCTACCGGGTATCGAACACGGGAGCCCTTGTATTTATATTTGAAACAGCCACCCACCATCATCTACAAATCTGATAGTATATGTATGGAAAGCATGCACACATACCACGATATCAACATTTTTCTTCTTTTCCTAACAATTAGTTCATAATGAGTTTAGGTTAATTGTAAAAACACTTTGTTGCCAGAAACATTATTATCATGGAAACTATTTTTCAAGTGTCTTAAAGTTGCAGTTTTGACATCTAGATATCGAACGACATTCTGTAATGTATCAAGGAAAATGGAGCTATTTCATACATGTAAGTCCTTAGTCTTTGTGTTAGTCTACACCTGTATAATGCAAGTTGTGTCACTATTTGTTGTCTTCGGATATTTGTATATATAAAAAAATACTGCTGTTCTCATATGGTACTGGTAAGCCTGGATTATTATTGTTATGAATTTCATGAAAATATCACCACTTATTTCAAGAAATAGACTGTACTTAGCACGAAATCCAAATTTCCGTGTTTTTACATGCGAATTTTTCACTTCTATAACCAGAGGCGCCAACTTAAGATATTTTTTTTTGGAGGGGCAAGGTAATTTTTTGGAGGAGGGGCATAATCGGCATAAACAATACTTTATATATGTAAATATACATAAAATGTGTCCTTCTATGTGAATTGGGGGGGGGGGGCAGAAAGTGCCTTGTCCCTCAAAGTCTATGTCTATAACTAATGTTGACAAATTAGTAGAATAAAATGCCAGCAAGATTGTACAGTATTGTGTCAGAAAACGTTATTATAGTTTTCGTATTACACCTAGTGAGGTCGCTCGTTCTTTAACTCGTATGTTTACCATGCAAACACTGCATTTGGTATCTTTCGTTTTATGAAATAGGTAAATAGTTTAAGGGTACTATGGGATTGGTGTTAAATACAGCAGAAACATGATGGTACCACATCTACGCACGAAATCACAAATATGCACAGTGTAAGTATAGAACAGAAATTTTCCCTATAAGTTACATTAATCTTGAAATTCAAAATTATAAATATGTATTATTATGCTTTCAAAATTTCTATATCATTAACAGAAATACTAGAAGTAGGTTAAACCAGAATCAGAAATGTATTTGAAATTCAAACCAAAATTATAAAATGTTGTCAAACAGTTCCCTATGTTCAGAATTTATGACAACTTACACAGTATCTACGTACAATGAAAATTCAAGGTGAACGCAACAAAAACAAGGCACAGGACACCATAGTAATAAAAAAAAGAATCACGGTTCCTAATGTGGTCCTGGTTCAGTGAATTTACGAACCATGTGTAAGAAAAGAACCTTGTTCAACACCAGATAACCGAATTCCCTCCTGCCGTTCCAATGCTAACCCAGAGGGAACTTGAAACGAAATCCTTGTTACAGTTTTGTCTTAATTAAGTCTGACAACCTTGTAAATATTACTGTTTCCCTGATGCGTCAACGACAATGGTGAGCAGACAAACGTACTACATCTCCATTTGTGCCAGTAGTAAAAGCGCGGGAGATATTTACGGCTGGGAAATCCCATAGCGCGCGAAAAAACAAACGGCGTGACCTCTTGCGGAGAGTTCATCAAACACCACGCCATGAGCTATCCATCATCAGCTTCTCACCACAATTACTTAATGTTTGTTATGGTTTGAGGCAGGCAAAAGGGTTGCCCATTCGACCAAAGACTGAAAAATCTCCTTGACATACATTCTACAGTGCCTCCCTATTACACGTGCCGCTTTTAGAATCAGATTAAGTACAACATTTCGAAAAAGGTGTTTGACATGGTATATTTTTCTACATTCCGCATGCGTCCTTTCTGGACGTCGAGATATTTTAATAATTTATATGTTTATTTCTTGGTGCTGAGTGTCATGGCTCAGAAGTTGATGAAAAAAAATTAATTTGTTTGGCCTTGAAGGCAGGCAATTGTTTCCCTTCAGTTTGAACCTGAAAACATTATTATTTTTTACATTTTCCGACCTCTTTTGGAATTTTGTCATTTTACAGTATTTTTGCCGTTTTTGTTGCATTTTAATATTTTTTTAGGGTTTGTTTTGTGAATTTTTAACGGTATTCTTTTTTACCATAAATTACAGATTCAAATTTCAAAACTTGTTCTTTTAGCAAGTACTCCATTAAAAAAATATGATCAATACAAAAGCACAATATTATTGTTAACTGAAAGCTTTAGCAATGGATTAAACAATTAATTGTGATAAATTTATCTTTCCTCCAGCAAACTTAAAACACTTCGAGTGAAACTTAGTTTGATGTTCCCTTGCTGGCTACTATTATAGCTTCAAAAATAATAATTTGATACAAGCCAAACATAACTGTATTTTCAGATGCTGACAGACTATTGTATTGTGCAAAGCTCTCTCTGAAAGGTGAATAACATACAAAAAATTATATTTTGACACCCACTCAGGGGATCGAACCTTAGTCTCAGTGTGGCAGTCGGACGCCCTAACAACCTTACTACCACGACTATCTCTCTCTCTCTCTCTTTCTCTCTTTGCGTGTGCTAACGAATGTAAAACAATAATTGCCATATTGGATGTAATGATATTAGAATGATAAGCAATTTGACCTATCGAACTTTGTTTCACAAGTTCACGACAATATTATCAGCTTAAAAAGGTCTCGCAGTCTGTCTTTGGCTTATTTAATATATGCAGATGTCCTCCCGTTGCGGCGAAACCTTACCCGCCGGAAGGCCTATGATGCAAACTAATCAGATTGATCATTTAGGAATTCCAACTTGCTGAAACCCGAATCAACTGTAAATATCTCTACTAGGGGTAGGTTATGCTCCTTGCGGAAATTTATTTGTCTTCAGTTCGGAACTCGGCTCCTTCTTCTTAAAGTTAAACACTTGATTAAACACTATCAGAGCTATTAAAGTTCATGCCTCGCGCGGAAATAAGTTTGGTAACATTGTACAAATAAGTATGGCATAACTTTCTTGAACTGTAACTTATTACAAGATTTGTTAGCACTTTCTTAACACACAAGAAAAAATAATAGAGTCCATAATACGACACAAAAGTTCACAGTTTTGTTTAAAACAGAACATCTCGAAGATAGTCAACATAAAACTTTACGAATTAGAATCGAACGGGATCGTCTGAAAGCAGCGAGCATGAAAGTTTATGGATTAGGATTGAAAGGGATCCTCTCGGAAGCAACTAACTTGAAAGTTTACGAATTAGGATTGAACAGGATCCTCTCGGAAGTAACAATCATGAAAGTTTACGAATTAGGATTGAACAGGATCCTTGCTTAGATATTGAACATGCAAGTTTCGAATTATAAGAGTATTAGGATAACGAATAGCATGATAAGTAAGAGGCAAACGATCACATGACTGAATGTGGGTAAAATACCTCACGATCTTTTCACATAAATCCATTTCACAAAAAATCTCTTTGGTTTATATGGTGCATTCATTTTGGGAATTTAGTCGTCCTTTCACATTTTGTTTTCGCTTTGCAAGTCTTTACAGCACGCGAAGTGACTTCAATGACCTTGGCTTGCGTGGAGGGACAATGTTCTTTCATAATGCACTAAAATTCGCACGGTCTGTATCCAACCACGTGTGAAACACGTAACCACATGGATGTCGTCATTCGAAACAGACCTGGGTGGAGAGGGTCATTTTTTGCGTAGCAAGGCTGTTTTTGCTTTTACGACAAATAAGTGAATGGAAAAGAGCTTTTACGAGACCGTCCTAAGTTTATGTAACAAGTTTACTCATAAAGGTGACATAGAAAGTTGATGTTTCAGGGTCACCTGAAAGTATGTAGAGTAATTTTCTTCAAGTTTCGCTGAAGTGTACAAAAAGTTTTCAACAGCGAATATTTTGAACGAACCTATATGCAGGCGACACCTTCTGATATGACGCATTCGTAGATGGTGTATTTTTTATTTTTACTAGGTCTCCTAACTCTCTAGATTAATAGCGACGATGAAATTCAAAAGGCCTAAATACAGTGATATGACTATGTCTTACCCGGGATTAGAACTTAGGAACACTGGTTTTGCTAGTGAAACGCCATGGGTAAAAGCAGTCATTTCTACTATCTGAGAATTAGGCTATCTCCGAATGTGAGCAGAAAGTATGAGTGGGATTTTCCTGAAGAATAGCTACACCTAACAATACTAACAAGACATGCAAAAAAAAAGTTTATATTTCTATTAGTTTTTCAGCAAAAAGAATTCAAATTAATTTAAGTAAAATTTTAAAATTTTCTTTTATGTTGAATTAACGAGTGAAATAACAGCAAAGACGAGTACATGAAAATGCTGATAACACATTCAAGGTCTACTTTGATATATACAAACGTAATTTAATATACTTTAAACGTATTTTGCTGAAGATTTAAAATACATGATAAAATAATAAAGAAAATTAGTTCTAGGGGATTCTCCCTAGCTTAAAATTTAATTTGAACAAATTTACTCTTATTTTATTTATTTCTTTCTTTTAGTATGCATAGCTACAAGTAAATGTGAATTTGTGAATACCAGGATAAATTTCTTCAACAAAAAACGTCACTATTTGAGGATTACCTGTTCGCGTGCCAGAGAAAAATGTTGAACCAGTAGTTGTTAGGGTCAAAAGTCTAGTTTGGAACATTTTTAAGACTTTTTCTGCTTGATCATATGGAAATACCTACTAAATTATAAATCAGAAGAAACTAATCTTTCAAGATTAAATGGTTTAATTGCACCTTGAAAATTTTATCCCTTCCTCACATGTGAAATCCTCGAGTTAGAAAAATCGCCCAGTTGGTGAGCATTTTATATGCTATTGCGGCAAGAGGGTGCAGTAGAAAATGCCACTCATCTGTGACAAATATCCCTTCACAGTCACGACAAACCAGACACCCACCGTATAACGTGGCATGGCACTGTCAGCTTCTGACAGATTACCAAGTCTGTCCCCGTTGTTTGAAGCCAGTTTTAATCAGCTTTTCCAGCGGATGAAGGCAGCCAAAATCGGTGATACACCTCGGCTTAAGTAAATTAATTTCAGCGCATTATGGCGTGCACATGATTTGCAAAAGGGGAGATTGGGGGGCTGAATCTGACGAGAGAGGTGGCAAAACAAAGAATCCCGCTGAAAAGGATGCAGGAATTAGGTCGCTGCACGAGGTGCTAAAAATAGATGACCAGAAGGAACAAGCCTCGTTGTGTTGCAAGAGTGTTTTTCGCAATATTCCGTAAAGCTTCCCTCCACTCAATCCCCTGCCAATGTGCACTCTGGAAACCACAACAGGTGAACGCATGTAGGAAACAGATTTTTTCAGACTTCAATTTTCTGCATTCCTAGAAGTATTCAAGTCAAAATCATAGTGTAAGTGCACTTTAGATAGAGTGATATACGACGAGACTGGGTCTACAGTTGAAAATACAGTCGAAACTACAATTCTCCGTCCACTTTAAGTAAAATACAGTCGAAACCACAAATATCCATCAACTGTACGGAAAATACAATCGAAACCACAATTCATAATGAACTGTAAGCAAGATGCAGTTGAAACCACAATTATCCATCCACCGTAAAGAAAATACAGTCAAAACCAAAATTCATCGTCCGCTGTAAGAAAAATGCAGTAGATACAACAACAATTTATCATCCACTATAAGGAAAATACAGTTGAAACGACAATTCATCATGCACTGTAAGAACAATACAGTCGAAACCACAATTCATCATGCACTGTAAGAACAATACAGTCGAAACCACAATTCATCATGCACTGTAAGAAAATTACATTTGAAACCACAATTATCCATCCACTGTAAGGAAAATACAGTTGAAACAACAATTATCCAGCCACTGTAAGACAAATACAGTTGAAACTACAATTCTCCATCCACTGTAAAGAAAATGTAGTCGATACCACAATTCTCCATCCACTGTAAGGGAAATGCAGTCAAAACGACATTTATCCAGCCACTAAGGAAAATACAGTGCAAACCTCAATTCTCCTTCAACTGTAAGAACGAAGAAAACCACGTGACATATGAGAAAACGTATTATTTGAGGCACAACCTTTATTGTAAAAATTAATAATATACGTATAGTGTGCGTTTCCTTTGTCATATCAAGAAAATGAAGAAAATCAATGTCGAACAAGTAGTAGCAAAAATAGGGATAAACGTTTCTGTTACTAGTGCTATGTGCTGCCGTTCTGTGTACAGCGTCTCTCAAAAGTCTTAGGACAACGACATTTTATTATAGGCAATATATATAATTTATAATCTGCAAATGCAGTCCAGTACACTCTGTCCAAAGAATCTCTGGAGCAAATGAACGAAAATAAGTCTCTGCACATATTAGAATAGGCAGGGATCGGTCAATGGACGCGTGAGATGGGAAGTGAGTACTTAGAGGGGAAAATGCGGCTGCAGCTACTATCCGCTTACAGCATCGCCCTCTTCTTTGCTCCACGCACTCGCTTTCCCCCCTTCTCTATCGTTATGCGTGGCCCCATGGGCCACCTACAAGGCCTACCTGTTTATATTATGTGACCTTGTTGTTCAGTGTTGTGAAGTAATGGTGTATATGTACAGTTGAAAGAAATGATGTACGTACAGTGTATTTTATAAAATGAAGTATGTTACGCCCGCTTTTGACGGAAGCATTTCCTTTAACATTCTTGCTAGCATAAATGTTATGCAAATGCTTCCAAAAATCTTATAGTAGATAGTAGTTTACACGGAATCATTTCATGAATATTTCGGTTCGCTCTCGCGATTACAATGTAGCCTACAATACAGGGTGGTCCAAAAGTGCGAAACGGGCCGAATAAAACCGAAATGCATGAGGTTATTGAAATTTTATATGTGTACATGTAGTTTGAGGATGGGGGAAAACCTACCGAACCGCTTTTGAAATATGGTCGCCATCTTGAAAGCCGCCATCTTGGATCGAGATCACTTTTTTTTAAATGGGAACCTAAACATGTGACACCTGAAATTACACTGTAAAAAGCTCACAAATACGATGATAGCATTCATTTTTTCTAAACGTTATTCATGTTCATGCTACAGGGTGTTAAAGAAGTGTTTTCAACGGTTTCTCTCATTGTTGCAGGATGTTAGAACATATGCTCAGTGTGTCTTACATTGTTGTCCAGTGCCATATGAGTCGATTCACCCATTTCTGATGGACTTTCGATAAGATGTTGGGTGGGATGCTTGCACAGCACTCGACAATTCTGTCTTTCAAATGTTCCATATCACCAATTTTTACGGAATTGACCATCACGTGGCCCCCCAGATAAAAATCGAGGAGGGGTCAGGTCCAGCGAGCGTGGTGGCCATTCCAGAGGCTTCCTGCAACCTATCCACCGTTTCGGAAACTGAAACTGGATGTTCAGATAGTCCCTAACATTGTGACCAAAATGCGGGGGAGCGCCGTCATGTTGAAAGAATTCAGGAAAACTGCCATCCTCGATCATTAGAGATGGAAACACTTGTGTATCCAGTAAGTTCAAATAATCCTCGGCATTGAGGGTACCGTCAATGAAGAAGATAGGTCCTATGTTCCCCATATACCACACCATACCATCACTTTTGAACGGAGGACTGTCCCAGATGTATCAACCCAATGAGGATTCTATTCATACCAGAATATCATGTTTGTTTGTTCACCTCCCCATTGAGATAAAAGTTTGCTTCATCACTGAACGACACCTTGTGAGGGAAGGTAGGGTCTTGTAACACCTTACGGGACATTTCTTCTGCAAATTCAACCCTAAGGTCAGGATCGTCCTCACTCAGGCGTTGAAGCAACTGGATCTTGTATGGATTCCATTTGTGTCTTTTTAGAATTCTCATAATGGAAGCACGACTCACACCAGTAACAGCAGCATGACTACAGGTACTACGGTGCGGACTCAACGTAACTGCCGCCAACACAGATGTTGATGTCGCTTCATCTGTGGCTAAATTAGGCCAACCTGATATGGGCCTGTTTGCAACAGATCCAGTCTCTTTGAACTTAGCGATCAGTTTCCGCACAGTTCTGTCAACAATGGGAGCTCGTTCTGGATGGCGCTGATTGAACTCATCGGCGATGACTTTCGAGCTTCCCCACACATTAGGATGATTTCCACGCGTTCTGCTTGTGTGAGTTCCATTTCTTAGTGCACCTGCAACAATGAGAGAAACCGTTGAAAAAACTTCTTTAACACCCTGTAGGATGAACATAAATAACTTCTTGCAAAAATGAATGTTATCATCGCGTTTGTGAGCTTTTTCCAGTGTAATTCCATGTGTTATATGCCTAGGTTCCCATTTAAAAAAAGTGATCTTGATCCAAGATGGCGGCTTTCAAGATGGCGACTATATTTAAAAACCTGTTCGGCAGGTTTTCCCCCATCCCCAAACTACATGTGCATATATAAAATTTCAATAACCTCATGCATTTCGGTTTTACTCGGCCCGTTCCGCACTTTTGGACCGCCCGACATATACAGTACGAAAGGCACGTTGAGTTACACCATCTAGGTGAGTGCGCGGTGTTTACAATTGAAAAATCAAAATTATTCTTCCATACGTGAACTGCATACGTTACAAAGTATGTATTTATGCAGCGCCATTGCTTTGTACCTAAAACCATTTTATAGAAAACGTTATTCCACTCGGTTGAATACTTATCGTATTTTATAAATGTGAAGTGATACATTGTTTACATCTCACGTGGCCGCCATTACAACTGCACTCGTGACCTATAGGTCGCTTCTGATTGGTTATGCTATGGAAAATGCTACGGAAATTGGACCGATCCTATCCTTGAGAAATGACGCATGATTTTTCACATTACACGGTAGCATTTTGGTCATGGCATAAATGTTAAGAAATGTTAAGGAAATGTTAAGGAATATGCTTTCTTTTAAAGTGGTCCTTATTCAAGAACATGTATTTTAAAATTAACAACTGGCACGAAGGTTGAACATGATTACTAACGAGTGAGTGTGTACAAAGTTAATTTGAAGGAGCTTCTATGGCCTTCAAATATCTCGATCAATGTTCACAAATGAGATGTCTGCTTAAGCCATTCTGATTACCTATACGTGAGCCTCTTGGAGTGTTGGTCCCAAGGCTACATTCCGAGGACCTGAAAAGGCAGCTACCTCATTCAGATTAGAAGTTACACTCCCCCGAAAGAGTACAAAACGAAGGGAAACTGCATTAACTAATTACAGACTGAGGAATTCTCAATCATTCATCTCAAGTTCCTCCTCTTCGTCTTTCCTTCCCACGCTGCTGCAAAAGTCGTGCTATCATCCTAGCCTCCTTGCTTGCTTTCTGGCAAAATCCACCCCACCCATCCCTCCTTCCCAAACTCCTTTTCTGAGAGATCCTTCCGAAAGTTTTGTCCCATCCAAGTGAAGCAGAGTTTTCCCCCCTTGCTAAAGCATAGCGTTCATTTAGCAGTAGTTCCTCTGCTAAGAATTTCAATTAATGGGGGAGGCAAAAAGGAGATAATCGATTTTCTGGATGTAGGCCGTGTTGCTAAGAAAAAAAGGAAACGATGAGATGAAACTGAAATTAGAATGGGGAGAATCAAAATTGGCAGTTTCCCCAAGGTAGGTGTTCATATTAAACGAGGAAAGAAAATATTACGAAATATTTTTGCAGCGTATTAAAATCGTAATTAAAATTTAGGGAAACAAGTGTATCTTCAAAAGGTCTTCTTGAAGAGTGTTCTCAGGTAAAAGGCTACGAAGCTTTATATCCGTGCTTTGCTGTTAGAGGAGACAACTCTGGATCTACACAAATGGGCATCGCGTACATTAATTTCCAAAAGAAGCATATTTCTATAGCCTTATACATTATTACCAGTTGCAGTGCCTGCTGAGTAGATCATAGTAAAAGTTTCAAAAGGGCTTGGTTCTTCAATGAATATATCAATAGTATTTTAGTCTTGGGTATGATCTCATATACCATGAGCCAGAGAGTAAAGGGCTACAACGCCAGACGTCATAGTCATCAAAACAAAAAAAAAAAAAAAAACTTGTCTCAGTAACAGTTTGTTGTTGGTCCGTCGTTTCGGTGCTACAAATGTTCAAAAAGGCTCGTTTTGCCACCTGCATGCTAGCAACCCAACATAACATTTGATCGCACCTATGACGTATCTTCCTGTCATGATACGAATCATGCCAGTGTTGCAAGAAAAACACGTTTTGCGAAAAATGACATACTACCAACCATATGTGTTGTAAAACGTAGCAAGTAACACGCCCAGTAAGCCAAGGGTAAGTAAACCAAACTATACTAAAAACGGTGGAAAACAAAGTATTCAAATGGAAGTGAAGGAAACGGAGGTAGAAGGGAAAGAAACGAGCTTCTGGTTGAAGCGTATCCAAGATTAGTCTATCCACTTGTCCTACTGTTGGGTTGCCAGCCTTCAGGCGGATAAACGGGCATTTTTGAATGTTTATGGTTTGAACGAAAAAAATGTTACTGAGAAAAGTTGTTTGTTTTGATTTCCTCTATACCTTTCTTTGTAGTTAGTGGCGGAACGTAACCATACATTCGCTGCAAACGTTGTATACAAACAATGAAGTTAGTGGCGGATCATAACCATACATTCGCTCTTATCTTGCAAACGTTGTATACAAACAATGAAGTTAGTGGCGGAACGTAACCATACATTCGCTCTTATCTTGCAAACGTTGTATACAAACAATGAAGTTAGTGGCGGATCGTAACCATAAATTCGAAATTAACGGTTCGTTTCCGACCACACGTTTACTGAGACTTTTTTGCTTTTACTATCGTGTAGTTTTCACAGTTTCCGTTTTACGCTATCACTTCTGGTACACCCTGTATATACATAGACAAATATATATTGTTATTGTTGTCAAAGATACGTTTTAGTTATTCATCAGTAAAATGAAACCAGGCATAAAAGTGCGTAGCATCATTTCATGAACTACTTTGTCTTCTGTTAAATATACCTATTGGATCTGATTTTATTTAATATGAGGGAGCATTCCAGTCTCGAACCCCTAAAAAAACTTGCCTGGGCATTCAGTTTTGTGAGTTTTGTATTGTTACAAGATCGGAACTTCGGTTTTGATTGAATTGTTTTAAGTGCACTTTATGCACAGAAAGGCTAATCGGGACTGGACCTATAGTTTAAAGTGGGATTCGAACCACTGTGCCATGTGCCTCCACCGGGTATCGAATCCGGGACCCTTTGATTACAAGGCGACGACGTTACCACTACGCCATCCGGGAGATCGTCGTCAGAACTTTGTAACCTTTCGTGTGTTACAGTGTGATTTTGTAAAGGAAGCAATCTGTCAGTGATGTACAATCACGGACACTGTAACAATCCCACTGAAAGCTAATGATACAACACAGAAATGTCCATGAGTGTACAAAATATTTCCTGTGGATAGTTCCTCGTGTAGGAACAATAGTTTTATATGACTACGGCTTTCATTCACTGTAACCCAGCCTAATTTATTACAGTGTTCCGTCTGCAATTGCCTATTTATTTATTTATTTCGAACACACAGGCATGTGCCAAATTACAGTGTTCACAGAGTTCACAGAATATTATGTAAACAAGAAAGTAATTCAAAAGGAACATTAAATCAAGTGAGAAATATGACATTTCAATCTACAACATACTTATAAACATGACTGATTTCATATATTGCTTGATTTGATAGAGTTTATGTAATATTTGTATACAAGTTATACAGAGATAATCAGCTTATATACATGTAAATAGTAGTAGTGTAATAGAGATATTGAGTAATATATTGCACGTATAAGACACGGTGATAAACATACAACAGTGAAATTAAAACAGTATTTTATATTAAATAAGGTTAAACAAAAATATAGATAATGTCTAATTTAGGGTGAGATTATGAACATAACAATCTTCATTGTGTCCTGGTTATATAGACTACAATGTTCAGAAAATACAATAACTTTTAAATCTGAAAAGTTCGATACTAGGGTTATTAATAGACACTGAGTAATGGTATATGTTCATGGATTTGTGCGTTAAATGGCAATTGTCGCCCATAATGGAGCAATTCCACAATGCCAGTCCTTGTCGAGGGAACAGACATCCACGAAGCACCTATGGAACCATCTTGACACAACGCAAATGGAACAGTCTGGCCCAGCTCAATTACATGCAAAGGTATGCAATGCGACATATGTCTGTCGCGTAGTGTCATCATTACTTGATAATTGATCCCAATGCTGTTGCAGCGCCCTGGTGCATTGTGGGAAACACGACGCCCCCTCCCCCCGTCCCTCCGCCTGCAATTAATAACGTGGGAAGGCATCTGGAGACTCCAATTAAGGACACGTAATTGTCACTTCCGACGGGAGCCGGACGGTGAAAGTAAGCTGATGATTATGAAAACTCGCGTTGCTCCATCCTTGATGCTATTCTCACGCTGTGTCCACCATAAGCAAAACACATTTGTTGACGAAACTTTGGAAAGGCGATTCATTCGGTGATTTCAGCGGTAATTAATCAAGAATTAGATCAAGAGAGGTGTTGTAATACGACTGCACACTAATCAAAACCAAAAAATAACACGCGTTTCATTAATGGTATGTATATCTTACGATTAAAATGTGCGTTGAATTCGGAGTTTGGAAACTTTTGTGAACTTGACGGAAGAAACGCGCGTTCTACCAGTATTTAAGGCTGTTGCCATTGCACAAAACGACGTAAGGTTATATAAAGAGGCTCCCTGAAAGAAAGGGCAACCATAGCGCTATTAAAAGGTCTTCCCAATGGCATAGCTCTAACGCCGTCACCACGCAATCAAGGGATCCCGCGTTGAATCTCCGACAAAAGCACATAGTGGTTCGGATCTCACTTTTAAACTGTAGTCCCAGTTCCGTATAGCCTTTCTGACCGTAAAATGGATTTAATGAAACTCAGACTCACATTGTGACGGAAAATCACGCAGCTTTAGTATTGATTGATTGATTGCTTCATTGATTTGGAGTTTTAAGTCCACTTTGTGCACAGAAAGGTTAATCAAGATTCGATCTGCAGTTGAAAGTGGAATCTGAACCACTATTTCACTCCACCGGGTACCGAACCCGGAAGGAACCCCTTGGTTACAAGGCGACGAAGCTTTAGAAGTTGCAACATCTACCCTGCAATAGGTTTAGAGAAGTTTTCATTCTAATTATTATGCAATTAAATATATATTGATGTAATAAATCCTTTAAAACCAAGTTCACTTTATGTACAGATAGGCTTATCGGGACTGGACCTACAGTTTAGTAGGATCCAAACCACCGTGCAATGTGCCTTCACCGGTTATCGAACCCGGGACCTCTTGATTAGAATATGACATGCAATAGGGGGATAGAATGATAAAGCTAAGCAACAAGTAGAACCCTTCTCTTGTAGTATATGCACGTGTTTTGCTTTGGCGTCTCGACGTCATAGTAATTACTTGCTTACAAATCGTATAGTTGTTGTTATCACCTTTTGAGGCAGTAGATTGTTACGCGAATGGATTGTAGAGAACTGAAAAATAGTTTGTTTACATAGTTCCTGGTTGAATGTTTGAGAATTTTCTGTCCATTTCTCCATATTTGAGGGATTAGGTAGAACCCTATGTCGAAGATCGCCAGAGAGGTATATTGCGTGTTCTTCTTCAGTCACTCCTGCTAAATGTTGCTATATTTCTCTAAGACAACAGACGCCTGCTACCACTTCCTCCCAGCTCAATCAATCCTTCTCTCTCCTTCGCGATGAGTAAAATGTTACTAAAACGGACTACCCATTTCTTTTTTAAAGACCAACATGTATTTTGTAAAGGATGTAACACATTCACTAGATCTGCGATAGAGTGAGTACCTTTGTGTGGTGCATGACACATATTCATCTTTCGCCCGAGGATTCAATTTGACAACGCAACTTATGACGTCAACCGAGTGGTTTGTGATCCTATAGTATAGGTTTGTGCACGAAGTAAATAAATACCTTTGGATCTCAGCATGTGGAATGAATTGATTTCGGAATTCACGTAGGTCCCTTTTGATTTGGTAAAGCACGTGTGTGTTTAAACAGAGTCACTCGGGGGAATACGCTCAACTTTTTTTGGCGGTTTATAGCTTCGCTAAATGAAGGAGTGTCGCAATGAAAAGGATGTCAAATGAAAGCTACATGTTTTGTTATTGTTACCTATAAGTTTTATTACTGTAAGTCTTATAGCAAAAGAACCATAGAAAAATAAACAGATCAACGTCAATTTGGGCAAAACACTCCGTGTTCAGGGTAAAATGCCCACCCAATAGGGGTAAAATGCCCACCCAATAGGGGTAAAATGCCCAAGACAAGAAACAATTGTTGTAATACTTGACATGGCATATTTAAAGGAAAATATTACACAGCATTAACTGGAAGATTATTCACGTTTGTTTCGTAAACAGAACATCATTTGTACAGACAAGCATAGCGTTTCTGACAACATTTATTTTGAATTTACCAGAGCCTCTTTTACTGTTTACATTTGTGAGAAATTGCATTGCACTTTGGACACATGGATGTGAATTTGATACATATTTCATGCATCCACATACTACGACGAATACACTGGATCTAGTCACATTGTGGTCCTTTCTTCTCATACTTGTAATCATGCCGATGGGCATATTGCACTTAATTTCTGTGGGCATATCACCCCACAGCTACAAGGAGAAAATTGAATCACTGGGTTGGCAACTCTGAGCACGCGGCAGTTTCACTCTGCAGATATGTTTCCCTGACTCTTGATCTTTACACCGAATATAATTCAGTTTCTTTCTCTCTTAGGAATATTATTGCACACTGTTAATACATCAACGTCCAAAAAATTATTACCTCAAAAATTGTCTCCTTACCTCATGAAATTAACCCTGGATGGCTTCAGATTCTTCTGACAAGCTCCAAACCTGCTGCCTAGTCTCACCACGGAGGGCGCTTTCAAACAAGAGTCTGAGAGTTGCCATTACAATAACGTTGCGCGAGATACGAGGGGGTGGGCATTTAACCCCGATGGGCTTATTCCCCCGAGTGACTCTATATCCGCTCTTGCTCAATAAATATTTAAGTGAGAACATTCCACAAAATAAAATATTTGTCATTAATTACACCTCTGAGAACCATACACATCAGCAAATTCCTAATTCCATATTGTATGTAACACATGTTTCAAGAGGACTTTGTTCGAATTCTTCCAATGTCTCATTTTCAGTTTCATACATTCTTACAGTAGTTTGTTCATAACGGGAAAGCAGACAGATGTAATGTACAGGGGTCGTTCAAAGTTGGTGCATAATTTTAGCCTACACCGCTGCTCCACAGCTACAGACACACTACTTGCCGCCATTGTTACTAAAACTACTGCTCATGCGTCAATTACATCGGGGTCAGTTCTCCAACTATTTACCGTCGGCCCCCGTGCCGGAGTGGTTAACACATCGCGCTGCGACGCCAAGGGTCCCGGGTTCCAATCTCGGCCTGGGCGTGGATATTTGTGAGTGTCCATTCATCAATTTCATCAACTATCATCGTTCATTTTCATCTTCGTTAATTAGCCAAAACGTGGCATAAAAAGCAACGCTGAACGTGCAGGGTGAGTCAAATGTCAGGAACCATAGGACTAATGAATTAATCGTACGTCATTGGATAAATGATCTGTTTCCTTGTGGAGGTTTGATAGGTCGACAAGGCCCCGATGAGTGGCTCAGGATGTCCCCTGACCTCACACCAATGTATCACTATCTATGGGGTCACCTGATTCCACCCAGATTCGCGATCTACAGCATCTGCAAGGGAGGATAACGGAATTCCCTTCGCCACAATCCTCAGTGACCTGAACAACTGGTAGCGTCATTTGAACATGTGCCTTGATGAAGAGGGTCAACATATTGAGCATATCATATAGACAATATAAGCTGAAGTGAATAACACTATGGTTCCTGACTTTTGACTCACCCTATAATAACACTATATTTAGTTTCTCTGTAAAGTTGACGGCGAAGAAAAATAACTAAAATACTAAGAAAATGGACAAATGTATTAGTTATTAGGCATAGATTGGGCAATTTATTGCATTTTGTATGCCTGAACGGGGTAAATCATTGAAAATTTTTGCGGAAATTTACTATCTATGCACATTTAGTTGTTGCAATGCAAGAACCAGGAATGTGCAAATTTTGACTTTTTTCACTTTTGCAGTTTCTGACTACTTTTCGTTGATACATTCCCATGCTAACTTATATGGTCTAATAAACAGTCGAAAGGAGATACATATTTTACCGATGACAACATTTATACAAACGTAAAACTTGTTTTGTGTCCGGGATATTGGATATTAAAATGCTTTAATCTCAAAAGTAAGATTAAGCACATTCGCGGTTTGGCATTGCAGCGAAGATACTATTTTTACACACTTACATATTTCAAATTGGTTTTTACTCATGGGGCGCTCTGCACATCAAATATTTATAGTTTCAGACAGTGGCGGCGATTATGGGGAGCAAGGGGTACAGTTGCCCCCAAACGTTTTGCACCTTGCTCCACTGGTTTTGGAACCCAATCGCTGTCATTGGTTTCAGACAGTAGCGGCTACTGGGTGCCAAAACTGGTGCTGGGAGGTAAGGGCAGTTTATCTTCTCTTGGTACACCCAACGGCGAAAGAAACAGTAGGCGAATTGTCCACCACCATTTTCTTTCGGTCTGAATTACACGATATGATGACAATGAATTGAAATAATGACTTCAGTAAGCAGACAACAAAGCCTGCTTCCAACCAACATAATTTCATTCCTTAAAACAACACACGATGTAGAATAAAAAAGCAATGAAAATAGCGGTGGACAATTTGCCTACCATTATCTTTGCCGTTGACTGTGCACAAGGCTTAGCATTAACCGGCAACAGTCCGGGCGCAAAAAGTGGCAAAAAATTGGGAGCGGTTGCTCCCCCACCCTCTAATAGCCGCCACTGGTTTAAGGTATCATGAAACTACAGTTTCTGTCTTTCGAGAACATTTATTTCAACCTCCTTCTTATTATACGTCACTCTCCTGGTTGCTTAGGCTAATCGCGACCATGGTGTTGAATGACTAAGTTGACAATGCTCTTTAACCCTTAAGGGTCGACTATTTCTCTACTAAAGTTTCTATAGGTTCGAGTCCCGGCATGCGCATGCGTGTTCACTGTGGTTTCCCCGTCATCAATTTTATATTATCATCACCAATCCTCATCGCCGCAGAAATGTAACCTTAATCAAAAAACCCACGCTAGGACTCGAATCTGGAACCGTCAGTTATATGATATTGAGTCCAGCCGTCACCAAGGCGGGAATTATGCATTTGTACCGTTGTTTCCCCAAATTGTTTTTTTTTTTCTCTAATCTTTGTGCATTGCAAATCAAGGGGTCCCGGGTTCGATACCCGGTTGCAGCACATTGCACAGTGTGTAGATTCAGTCCGGACTAGCCTTTCTGTGCATAAAGTGTACTTTAAATTCAACCAACCAAACTCAGGCAACTGTGCAGTGTGCTACGTTCCCCGGATTATTCTCAATGGAACAACTTACGTTTATTCCTCAACGGCGATCCTGAGACTTATCAGCCTACTTTGAAGCCCTCAGGTAGTGGGAAATCAGATAAGGATATGCTTACGTAAACCTTACCAACTTGCACTCGCAATTAAACTCCTTATTAGAAACAAAATTGTATTAAGTTCGTAATTGTTCTTCACTACACAAATTACCACATTCACATTTCCAAAATCACTTCCATTATTACAACATTCATAATAATATCAGGCCTCCCGCACTGGTGCAAAAATCCGAATAAGGTTAATTTCGGAATTCATTTGTTCGTGCATGAATTAACCAGCTACCAGTCGGCACCACCATCGATGCTAAATCCTAATTTCCTCATTAAAAATTTAGTTTATGTATCTATTAATCAATGATGATCACTTGTACGTGATTTTGTTTTTTATTAAATGCCTTTCCCTTCTTAAACATGTATAAGAAAAATCGTATTTTTAAAGTCACTAGTTCTACATGACGTAACATCGTTCCATATGATCTGTCATGGACGTACACTAACTATTTTAATAAGGATGTAGAAGAACAAAAAATAAAAACAATGGCTTACTGTGCAGATTTTTATTGTAAAAACTGTCAGAAGAGGAATCCAGAGCTGTGTTCGTGTTCTGTCATATCCTGAAAGGTTAGTTATTTATGAATTCTGTTCGCTCTTTATGTAAAAATAATTTCCATAAAGTTGGTTTCCACGGAGAATAATTCCTAGCATGTCTTCGTATTCTGTATTTTGCTTCATTTAAGTAAAAGGACATGTGTTAAAAAAAACGTCTGAAAGATTAAAGGTTCTATTTTGTAACTTAATGTTATTTATAAGTTACACAGGAGGATAGGAAGCCAACGAGAATAGTAGGAATGACTTGAAGATTGTTTGAAGTTCGGAAAAGCTCATTTGTGCATGTTATAATGCAGAAAGTTGCAAGTTGTCGCGCTCCTATTCGCTTCTGCATGAAGTTTATTTCTTCTAGCATATAAAACTTTGTCAACATGTACAGGAGATGAAAAAAAGCGTGTAAATATTAAAGCAATGAAACCTAAGGTAACGGTTCCTATCTTTCTATGATTTTTTAAAAAATTCTCTTAGCAGGAAGACTAATTATCGTAGAATTTTAGCAATCATTGTCACACGAAATTTGAACCTTTCTTAAAGTAATTAGTACTCTTTGGATTTTTTTTTAAAAAAATATTTATGTTGAAAAAACAACTTAAAAATTACCTTACGCAAGCTTGCACGCTTCCCAAGGACAATGTATTTTCCATTGACAAGGGACTGTAAGTATCGTAGACTAGTGGGAATTAATGTAGAAGTAAATCGGAACCTTAGTAAAATGAATTTAGGTAATTTATTTATAATGCTAAGAGAACAAAACCTGGCCTGCCTAACCTAACTACGAAAGCATACATTGAACCAAATCATAAGTAATCACTAGTTTTGGAAACGAAATGAGTGTAACTAACCTAAATGTGCAATATATGCAAAATATTTTACGAACATTTACACATGTGTTACTGTAAAGAACAATCCTTTCTCACTGGTGCCACGGGAGGAAGATTTTGTGTTTCAAATCGCATTTTAATCTATGTGCTTTAATCCAACCCTACAGAATTATGGATGTTACTCCTATTATTAATAATAATATATTTTGTTGATGGAATCATCTAATTATACCTGTAGTTAATATTATTGCTGTAATAGCTCTTGTTGTTGGTCATTGGCTTTGATATACTAGATGGTATGGGTGATTTTGATTTGTTGACATATTTCCTGTCCTGGTATCTTCTTCAGAAATATGTTGTGTCATAACATTTTTCTTGAAAGCACTCCCGGGAAATGATTCCATGATCCATTTAATGACAATAATTGCATTGTTAGCCAGTTGTAGGTTAGGCAGTAAGCTTCAGGGACTCTTTCTAAAAGATATAGTGGTAAAACTTTGCTTCATATGTTAGGAAGTTTAGTGCAATATCTATAATATTTTTTTTATTTGCATTACCACACACTGTATGGTGCCATAAGAAGTAGTTACGATGAGAAATAATGTGAAAATTGAGTAAAAATAAATCAATTGAATGGTGACAAGCTCATAAGATTTTGCGCAATTGTTGAAGGAGCTATCATAGAATGGACCCTTATACATTTGACACTACTTTATTCAACAGATACAGATAGTGATCTAATGCATATTCATTTTCAGTAACTTTTCTTTGTGTTGACACGCTTTGACCTTAGCTCACTAACAACTCTTGCATCTTGGAATTTATCTTTTTTGAGTGACATAAAATGCAGAATGCTTTGTCTTGCATAGTTATATGTTTCTAAAATAATTTTTCGTCTTTTATTTTTCTCGTAGAGCTGAGATATAGTTGGAGAAAATATGGCGAAAGGACTTGAGGCACAAAACATACAAAAGTTACAGAGTTTGTGGAGACAATTTTTCAGAGAAAATGTTTATGAATTCTAATAGAAATAAGTTAGTGCATGATGCATACCCAGATGTAGAATCAAGTAAGTATATTGCATTTCTTATGGAATAACATTGTCATCAGTTATGTGGCTCATGCATAAGAAATTGCATTTTCCCTTTTCTGCATTAAAAAAATATATGCTTTAGAGATAAATTTTGCTTAAAGTACATAACACCTAACAACACGATACATTGCTTGAGGATGTTAAAAACAAATGTATTTCATGTTTCACTAAATATTCCAAGCAGGATGGATGAAAAAGATATGATTTTCAGCTAAACAGTCCTGTAAAATATTTGAAAAGTTTGATTAAAGGAAATAAAATGCACATATTTTTCTGTTTGAGACTGTACATATGTGAACCTACTATGGAAATGTTTGTTGAGTGTATTAATGATGCTTTAATAATTTCAGTAACTTTTATTCCAGTGAAAGTCTGTAGGACCTCAAAGAGATTATCATACCTTATGCAAAATATATTAATTACTAGTGATTCAATAAATATATATATACCTGAATAACAACGTGTTTGTTTATTTTCCCTTACATTTGTTATTAGCAATAGAATATAATGTTTTACATTTCCACAGTATGAGTATTAAATCATTAAGAGTAACGTACTTACTCTGAAACTGTTCTCTTCTTCTGGAGTATTTCAACATGTAAATTCATTCTTGGTGAAGTATAACATGTCACCATAGTGAGTGTCCGACCAATATCAGTATGACACAATGGTTTGTCTAATGGAATTTCATTAACAATATTATGATAATATTCAATACAGTGGAAATTATTTGATGTAGGGTTTTAAGGATTTCTTATAGTCTTTTACTTTATATTCCATATGTTTAATACTAACAATATAATTTATATGTGTAATTGGAAGTAAGATGCTTGAAATAAATTTTGGGACTTGTAGGCATAATGACCATATTGGGCCCTTCAGTGTATGTGAGGAAGAATCCTATTATCTAATATCCTTACTTGAGTTTGAACTGTTCTTTTAGGTCTACTTTATGCACAGAAAGGCTAATTTGGTTGAAACTACCGTTTAAAGTGGGATCCGAAACACTATGGGTCTCCACCGGGTATCGAACCCATACCTGAGTTAAAAAATGGGTGTGAAGAGCCCCTTGAGAAAGATTGAAAGTTAAATTTTATAAAGACTTGCAAAGGATATACACAAAACTACGAACTTCCTCAGAGACAGTTTAAGAGCCCTGCTCTTCTCAAAAAGGTAATGACATTTCTTAAAGTGCTTTCATTATCTCCCAACCTGGTCAATAATTGGTAAGATCAAAGTTTGAGGAAAGTATAATCTACACATTAGGTAGGAATAAGCCAATCACTTAACATTTAGACATGACACATTGGATGGACTAGCCCTTGCAGCAAATCATCATGAGTGAGACACCTATGTTCAATACGAGGCCAAGTTAAATTTACTTCTTGATGGAAGGGATGATATGAGAAACATGCACCAATGATCGACATGATTATTTATTAACTCTTTATGTTCACTTTCTTTTAGACTGGCTAGAAACATGTGTGACATTATTTAGAAGTAGCAGGGATTTTGTCAATATGGCATCCACTATGAGTGAAATGTTGCTGTTCATTGGTTCATTTCCAAGTGGCATATGTCACATGTCACTTTGGTGTGAAATCTCTCTAAATTGCAAAAAATACTGTTGGTTTCTTTGTCATCAGCTGGAAATTTGCACATTTCTTTTGTTTTTTAATTAGCTTTAAAAAATTCATGTGCAATATTTATTCTGAATGCATGGATTGTATCATCTTCAGTACTGTATTAAGTATATGAATATATAAAATACATATCTGTGCAGGATAAGACCTTTCAGTGGTGTATTTTTAATTCCATTGTGTGTGTGTTTAGGAGTGGGGGGCTGGGAGTGTGCTTATCTAGCTTGATCCTACATACTCCATGACTGCTTTGTTTTTTATTCTAAGACATTCATATTTCGAGTCCAGATTTTTGTGTAACTATGAAATATGTAATGCCATATGATGAAATTGTAGTCAATATGTAGAGTGGTTCCAGTAAGTAACTTCGAACAAAACTCGCTTGTATGACATATTCCTACTCCCATTCTAGATTAAAAATTAGGGATTTTTGACAAATACTAAAATGAATAAGCATGCAGTGATTAGTTAATAATATATCTTACAAACATTCACACGTTTTTAGAAATGGGTTGAAATTACTCTCATGCAAACCAGAAAAGTGAAATTTCATACAACTTCGATTGATTGATTGATTTGGTGTTTTAAGTCAACTTTATTCACAGTAAGGCCAATCGGGACTGGAACTACAGTTTAAAGTGGGATCCGAACCACTATGCGTCTCCATATAGGTACAACTTCGAGATGGGGTGGTTGCTGTATAGGCATTCTAGGTTAACTTGTGTAAGGTGTGACCTTTTCTTACTCTATTTTCCTATAACTATTCATTATCACCATCATAGTAGTTTTTACAGAGAAATAGACTGATAGAATTAAAACAATTACAATTTTATTCCAGAAATTATTCTGTTTGATAACTTCCCCAATGAGCTGTGTCACTCATAACTATTATTTTATTCTATTCTCTCATGTCAGATGGCACTGAACTAATTTCTATGTCGTATTGTCCAAAATACTATTTCATCTACAGAACACTGAATGTAAGTTGTGATAGAAATGAACTGTAGTGTAAAATATTTACTTTCATCTACAGCATAACATAACCCATGGTTCTACAGAATAGTTTCTCAACCTATAGGGTGCTACCAACTCCTGGGTCCTGAGGGGACATTTGGTGGGTCCGGAAGTTGGGTTCGAAACTTTGTTAACTGGGTCTTAAAAACCTATTACCTTAAATTACTTAGATATATTGTTTTAACAATTTAAATTCAGGCCGTGTTGTTGTAAATGAGCAAATATATGATTATAGACTAGGTGCACACCCCTACAAAGTAATTCCGCTTGTTCCCATCTTATGGGTCCCATGAAGTGTAATATCCTTCAAGGTGGATCCCCGACTGAAAAAGGTTGAGATCCACTGCTCTACAGCCCTGGAAGGTCCTTGGCCTATCAACTGACTGCCAGTCTGCCTCCCACAACCCTACCTAGAGGTGTGGAGCTCTTCAACCAGTAATGGGGTGACGTAGGGTCAGCACATCGAACCCTCAGCTGTTATAGGAGATTTCCCAGACTGGGTTACGCTACTCACTTGTAGGTCCCCAATTTTCTTAGGATGGTGGTTAAGTTTGGAAAACAAGTACTGACTGACTATATGTATATATCTTTTATTCCAGTATATTTCATACCTACAAGCCGCCAGCCGATTTGTAATGGTTTCGTTAGATGAATAGCGCTAATGTTCCATCAGTAGTTTTTAATATACGTTTTATGATTTATTCTTATTTCCTGAGACAAAACCTTCGAATCCTGTCTTTTGTATCCCTGGCATTTTCAGCATCAAATCTCCCCCTCTCAGGGTACTCCACTGATATCAATTGCAGAGAAAGTGGATGCATTTGTCTTTCGTTTTATGAGGCCATAGACAGATGAATGGAATTTTCTACGTTGGTAAATCAGAAGTGTCTACATCTTGCGATTGAATACGGTAGGCCTACACAAGGGAGACAATTACAGTGACGGCACCAGAAACAGTTGCTGGTATTAAGTATGCTGTATCCTGCAGATTGCCACCCACGTTAAACTGTGCAGCAATTGTTATGAAGAGAAAGAGATAATTTGGGAAATGTTGCAACATGGCTCGAGCGCCCTTTAGAACACTTTGGGTAGCGCAATGATCCGCTCACCCCACCCTTCCATTCCTGCTTTTATTTTCTGCTAATAATTCGCTACATTTCTCGTAAGGTCGAATTAATTATTTTATTTAAGTTCATAAAAATGTTCTACAAGGATAAATACCATTGTTCGGTTAATGCAGGGGTCCTGGGTTCGAATCCCTGTTAGAGCTTTCTTTGTGTCATCAATTTTTCATAGCATCGTCGCGATTATCCTAAAATTGAAAAAATGCGACGCTAAATAAACAACGACGAGGGAGGGGTAAAATGCATTGATCTACGAACAAAGTAATCGCCGTAGAGTTTACACAAGATAAAATCGCGATTTGCCCAAAATGTCAGAAAAGCAACGCATAATAGGGAGAATACGAAATAAAAATACTTATTACCACAGATAATACATGGACCATTTTTCATGCACAACGGAATGATTTACGTGCTGGAATTTCAGGAACTTGAAATTATTTTCGTATGTTGTGCTTCAGGGCTACTAATTCTGTATATCTCGTAACTTAGATGTAGAAATCATTCAAACGTAACGTGCATTAACTGAACAATGGTATTTATCCTTGTAGAACATTTTTATGCACTTAAATAAAATAATTAATTCGACCTTACGAGATATGTCCCGAATTATTAGCAGAAAATAAAAGCAGGAATGGAAGGGTGGGGTGAGCGGATCATTGCGCTGAGACGCATTCAACTGTCACTGCCAAGAGTAAGATATGATTGGCGGAGAGGTTGCTATGACAACGCTTTACGTTTCGAAACAGCCGTAGGGTGGCTCCACATGTCCGGTTTGGTATACGCACAGATTACAAAGGAGAGATAGGAAGTAAGCGATCTTATTAATCTGTGATAATATCTCTCACCTCACAACCCACAATCAAATGTTTTTAGGTTAGTCCATAACCATAACAGACTACCCCATTGAACAAAACAAATTACGTCATAATAGACAATTAACATATTAAACATATCAAACATCAAACACTTAAAATGATACAATAAGTGGGTGCGTATCAAGTGTAATATACGTCACCTTTTCAAAGTCTGTTGTAACTTTCCTCAATCCCTTGCGAGAAAAATTAAATAGATGTTTCAGCCTTTTATGTAATTATACTATTATATGCAAGCCTAAGAGCCAACCTCCGTGGAGGAGTGGTTAGCACAGGGAATCCGAGTGTGGACATGGGTGTTATTTGTGGCTTTCATCATTATTATTCGCGAAAGTGGTAGAAAAACAAAGTAAAATAAATCAAATCGTCCAATCAATGCAAACCGAATAACATACATGATGATACCGTAAACAGTGTATGGAATCATCCCGTTTCGTCAATCACATACGACATTATTTGCAACATTGTAGCGAGAGAAGCTTACAAATGCGTTAGGCTATAATTTGCGTTGAGCGTTCATTAATTATAACAAAAGGGAAAAGTAATCGGAAACGTTAGCACAAAAGAGAAAACAAAGTATGCATAATTTGGAGATCCGCCATTCTCCTAAATTGGTCATCGTCCACTCGTGCAGCTGTCTACGTGCGGAATAATCAAAATAGTGACCGATTAGTATTATTTGTAATCGTCAGACGAGATGGGGATTGGAACCAATCGATGCGTGCGGTGAAACTGACGTCATTAATCCCACCAGATCGTCACGTTTATCTACAGGATTACGGAGAGCTTCGAAAGCAATACACAAATACAATAAACGGATATGCTCGCACGTGGGGTAATATATTCAGCAAATTTCCGCAGATGTGGGCACGTGAATGCGCCATCAATAACATCTTCATACTAGGATGGTTGCAGTTTTTTGTCAAGCTGGTCAATTTACAGTGAGGATTTAAGTGGGCCGCTTGTAGGAAATGAGTGCGGATAATTGTAACTGAGTGATTTTGATACTGTTCAATATGCTCAAGTATTAACTGCCCTAATGAAATGTAAATATTCATTATGAAAGTATTAATTATGCATCTTTAAATGTAGAGGTAAAGGTGGTATTATGAGCCATTCATATATTATGAGCCCCCCCAATATCTGTTCATGGAGTGGCCTCAGCCTGGTGGCGATGATTTGAACTGCTAATTTAGTAACGCCTTTTGCCGCCAGAGAGTTCTCGTTCAGTTGCAGCTGATAGTTTATGAGTGAACGTGTTCTTTTTGTTTTCTCGATCTGAAAAACTTTGAAAGGTAAGTGTTTTGCTTTTAATTGCAGTACTTATTCATTTAAACTCATCCTAGTGCATTATTGCATTGGATAAAGCATGTTTAAAAGATTGTTTTTGTGTAGATACTATGTAATTTTGCAAGTAACAAAGATTCGTTATGCGTGTTTCAATTCCAATATGGCGAGGGTTGTAAAATGAGCCCCCATCGTGCTTGGTATATGAGCCCCCAAATTTTAAGGGGCTCATATTATATACACTACAGGAGTGGTTTCAACTTTGTCTTTTCAGATGTCACGAAAAGTGCTAGGTCCAAAAAACAAGACCAAAAGAAAGAAACTGGAATACTGAAGATATGGTCAAGGCGATCAAGGCTGTAAGAAACAAAGAAATGGGATTGAAAAAGGCATCAAAAATGTTTCTTGTTCCAAGACCTACTCTTCAAAGACTTGTTCGAGTTGACAAACCACCGGAAGAAGCCGCTTTAACAAAATTAGGGAGAAAACCTATAATGGGCGAGGAGCTGGAAAGTGAATTAGTCGAGTATTTACTTATCATGGAAAGTAAATTCTATGGTCTTACCAGACAAGATGTTCGCAGAGTAGCTTACCAACTGTGTGTAAGAAATGGAATTAATCATCCATTCACAGAAGAGGGGTTAGCTGGTAGAGCTTGGTTCGACCACTTCATGAATCGTCATAACAATGTTTTATCTCTTTTGAAACCTGCTGCGACATCGTTCTCAAGAGCAAATGGCTTTAACAAAGAGGCAGTCGACAATTTCTTTGATACCCTGCAAGCCGAGTACGCCAAACACAACTACCCGGCAGATAGAGTATTTAATGTCGACGAGACAGGAATATCAGTCGTTCAAAGCAGAATCCCTCGAATCATTGGGTTGAGAGGAAAAATACAAGTGGGAGCTCTAAGTTCTGCTGAACGGGGCTCTCTCGTGACAGTAGTCTGCTGCATGAGTGCAGGGGGAACTTTTGTACCTCCTATCTTCATTTTTCCCAGGAAAAATATGTCTGAACTTCTCATGAAAGGCGCTTCACCGGGGCCAATTGGTAGATGTCATTCGTCCGGTTGGATACAAGCAAATATTTTCACAGACTGGCTAACGCACTTTATTGAAAACATTTCTTGGCGCTTTGAAACATCACTACAGTGAAAACATACGCAAGTGGATGCTTCACAGTGAGAGACCTGTTGGACCCTATGATATTGCCGAACTATTGGGAAAGGCTTATTTGACTTGCCAGACCGGATCCATTGCTGTGAATGGGTTTCAGGTTACAGGATTATATCCGTGTAACCGGAATGTTTTTTCTGCTGTGGACTTTGCACCTTCCTCTCAAGAGGTACTGGATTTGGAAACCCTGCGAAAAGGCAAAGGGAAAATACCTAAATCCTCCAACAATGCAGTAAGAGGACAAAACACAGGTACCGAAACTCCACAAGAAGATAATCAAAATGCATCTGCGACGAAAAGTGTAGAATCAAACGGCGCTGGAACTGCAAGTTCACCAGTTTTGGAGAATGTGCAAGTAACAAGATTCCAACCAGCTGCTGAAGATTTGGCATGGGCAGGGCCTTCCGGTCTGTGTAAAGATAAGGAGAAGAAGATTCCCGGACACACTGTGTCTCCAAAAGATATCTGGTCTGTTCCCGAACCAAAGAGGAAAGTGACTAACAAAGGTCCTAAACCCTCCAAGGCAGCTTTGATTACATCGTCTCCGTACAAAGATGCTCTGTTGGCTACTGGAGAAAAAAGAAAGAAGTCAGACTCAGCTGAAGGGAAGAGACAACTGAAGGATAAAAAGAAAAGAGATGATCAACAGCCTACTGAAGAAACAGAACCTAAAACAAAGCATGCAGTGAAACCAAAGCTTCATCAAGATTCAGATAAGGAATACTGTGCATCAGATATCGATTCTGGTGAATCTGTCTTAGAAACACCAATCGGAATGGAATATCCCGGTGATGAAGAAGCAGTTTGTCTGTTCTGCGAGGGTCTATTTTCGGATGATAACCGAGGAGAACTGTGGGTGTAATGTCTCATCTGTGAAATGTGGGCACACAACGACTGCGCTGGATGCGAGAAGGATATTTACATTTGCGACTTTTGTAAATAGACATTACAAAAAAACAAAATAAAACTTTTTAAATGGTTTCTTAATGACCCTTTCCATTGGTTTTGTATTGATTTTTTCAATGATTTTGTTAAGAACTCTTTTATGATATTTCACATCATAATATTTTTTTAAGGTTTTGTAATGAATAAAATGTTGTTTGTATGATTTAATTTGTCATATACTTTTCTAAACCAGTTATTCTATTATTTTTTCCTAGGGGCTCATATTACCAGCACAAAACTTTTTTTCCACAAAATGACTTGTTTTGTATTTTATTTTTTTTCATATCCTTAAAGTTTCTCAAATTGGTTTATATTTTAACAATAGTTGTATGAAATGTTGTAGTTAAAGTTATCATAAGAATCTGAACAAAAAAGTTAAAAATCAAATTTAAAAAAATACAAAACAAAATGGGGGCTCATAATACCACCTTTACCTCTATTGCCTTGATATTTAAAGCAGATAGTAATGAAAGAAGCAAAAATACTTGATGCTAACCCAAGTAAGATAAAATAGAAAATACCAGAAAGACAGATAATTAATTATTATTATGCCAATACTATGATAACTGCAATGAGCTCTCCACAGCAGTTTGTACAAATAATTTGATACAAACAAAATACATAAACTGGTTCAGGATGCAAATGTATACATATACACACTGGGTGTCACTTTAATGACGCCCAAGGACCACAGAAACGTATAGAGGACATCAAAATAAACAACTTTTGTCCGCAACATTTCTATCTTTGGTTCATTGTTTCGGCGCTAAAGTCGTTCAAAAAAGCCAGTTTTGGCGCCTGTATACTGGCAACCCAACATTGCAGATGTGACGTCATTTCCTGCTGTGAAACAGCGTACGGCTGTGTTGCAAGGAACACACAAATTTTGTAAAAAAAATTACAAACTACCAACTACATTATGTGCTATAAAACAAAGCGAAGATCGCGTCCAGTAGACGAACGGGAAGTGAACCAACGATACGAAAATTGGTAGAAAACAATTTGTTCAAAAGGGAATTGGTAATATCGCATTTTGTCTCAGCCTGCATGTCAAGTATTTGCAAACCTGATTGCAAGGTTTTTCTATTAAGGGATATTATTTTTCCTCAAAAAAATCATAAGTTATCAAGAGGACTACAATATACCGAAAAGTAGATTGCACCTGGATGCTCCTTCAGTCATTTAATTTGTAGGTGTTTAGCAATCATAAGTTAATTCCTAGATTAACAATCGAATAATCTAAGTTAAGGCTCCTCTGGACGTTGGGCCGCCTATGTGAGTAAAGGCATTTTGGAGGAAAAATTCTAGTATAATATTATACATTCTTTGATGTCAAGAGAATAAGCCTGCTTTCTGTTTCAAGAGAGTAGAGATATGTATACAAATTAAACTCCTATGAAATGAATTTACAGGAATGCAAAACAGTTCAAATTCTTTATAATTTAGAATATCTGCGAGAATTCGAAATTAGAAACATCTGATCCTGTTTGAGATGTCAGCTATTATGGTATTTTCACCGTTTGAGTTACTAATTTGTTGAAAAGTTTACATACAACATGCTTTTGATTGATTTATTTGGTTTATTTTACTTCACTTTTCTGTTACTTTGGCTAATTTCAAAGATGATGATATGATAAAATTTATAAGGGAACACTCATAAATGTCACCCATTCTTAACCGAGACTCGGGCCCGGGACTCCTGGCGTTGTAGTGTATTATTATACCTACTACCGACATGCAACATACCCATTAATGTACAGCGTGTCCACAATGAGACTCCAACATTTTGAAAGTCTATAACTTTTTCATTTTAAATTGTACAGCTGTGATTCCGGAAGCAGCAGAAGCAAAAACTCAAAAAGTTTATGTGGTAACGTTTTAGTGCACGCAATAACCGTAGTGGCGCTGCAGCAATCGATTGTTTGAAAATGGAGATTCTAAACGAGCGTGCACAGGTTGTGTGGTGGTGTGCAGAAACGAAATCACTTATTCAAGTGCAACGAAACTTTCGTCGTGTGTACAATAAGGATCCTCCGACATTCACGACTATAAAGAAGTGGTGTGATCAGTTTTTGGCGACCGGCAATGTTTTGAAAGGACACTGTGGTGGTAAACCCAGAATCCAGGAACAGGTTGTAGAAAATGTGCGGAGGTCATTCGAAAGGAGTCCACAGACGTCAGTAAGACAAGCAGCGAGAGAACTTGGTATGAAACGGTCGACAGTTCACACGGTTCTTCACTGCTTGTCTTACTGACGTCTGTGGACTCCTTTCGAATGAACCTGTGCACGCTCGTTTGGAATCTCCATTTTCAAACAATCGAGTGCTGCAGCGCCACTACGGCTATTGCGCCCACTAAAACGTTACCACATAAACTTTTTGAGTTTCTGCTTCTGCTGCTTCCGGAATCACAGCTGTACAATTTAAAATGAAAAAGTTATAGACTTTCAAAATGTTGGAGTCTCATTGTGGACACGCTGTATTTTAAGATGTTAAACTGAAAATGCTAGAAAGCCAGAATTAAATTATTATTAATAAGGCCTTTAATTTCCAATAAGTCTAAAACAGGTGAGGGATTTCACAAATAAGCAAAAAAGTGGATGGTCTCATTCCACAAGCTGTGAAAGAGAATTCGTCGTTCACCTCTTCACATGCAAAGCTTGTTTTGAAAGTTATCTTGTCGAACGCTGCAAATCCAAACCGACCATTTGGGTATTTATGTTCGACCACCTAGGGGGCTCCCCATGCGTTCATTTAGTCAAATGTCCACAGAAGCATTGTGCGGGGGGGATACATTACAACTCCTCCGTAACAAATGGAACTTTCATTTTTAATTTCTCCTTTCATGCACACAATCAGAGGAGCATCAGGTGCATATGAGATTTGACCGTAGTTTAATGAAACCCCCATTGGACTCATTATACGTAACTTCCCTAACGGTTCATCAACCCCCGATCAGCCGTTGAAAAGCACACGGTATCCGTATCGCATAGAGAGGATTAACAGGGGAAGATATTACCTTGGAAACTCCAAACGGGATATCCACACCAAAACGCTCACAGATGCGATTCCACTTCACCTGCCGCCATTTTCAAATATGGCGCACGTTCAAAAAAAGAGCCGTTGCAATCAGGTTTCTCTAGGGATTACCATCTACAAGAATAATAGCGACTCTTCGTGCCTTTAATTCCCGCGCCACACCTGCACAAGCGGCAGGAAAAAGAACCAGAACAAGGGGATGGGGGAAGAGCACAACACGGCTCAATTCTAACCGGCTTGAAACTGGCAACAATACTCCCACAGGAATAAAGCGGAGATTGATTACAGTAATCCATTGTTACGTCAGCACAAGACTCTGACATGGAAACGAAATTACGCAACTTTTGTCCATCGGATGCTAGAATCCCCCTGGTGCTTCGGTCTTTGTTTTTTTTTTTTTTTTTTGTTTCCAGTTCATTGGAACTGGGGCAGCCTTTCACGTTAGGTTGCATGTGTGGAATTCGACTTTAGTTTCACGGAAGGTGATGCGGGACCTTAATGGACGGAGCAGGACGCGGTCAACGTTTGAGGGTTTTTTTTCAGTTAGAAGTCGTTTCGTGCTGTGGACTTTATCCGTTTCGACGATCAAAATTTCAATGAAGAAAGAGAGAGCGTTGGAATCGCTGTCACCTGAGAATATTTTCTCTGCGTGGGCTAAATAGTGGACCCAATATTTCCAGGTGGGCTATGCTTTGCTGGCCTTGTACACGTAGATTCCCTCGTTCTACCACATTCTCCATCTTAATTCTTCCTTCCTCTTTTTTGTTCTCTTTTCATCCTCTTTACTCATCTCTTTCTATCTAGATACTGCTTTTTCTCTCTTCCTTTATTCCTCACACTGTTTCTCTTTTATCTCTTCCTTTTTCCTCCCACTATTTCTCTTTTCTCACTTCCAATATTCCTCCCACAATTTAACGTTCCTCTATTCATTTATTCATCCCACTATTTCTCATTTCCCTCTTCCTTTATTCCCCAAATATTTCTATATTCTCTCTTCTTTTATTCTTCCCACAATTTCTGTTTTCTCTCTTCTTTTATTCCTCCCACTATTTCTCCTCTTTCCTCTCTTCCTTTCTTCCTCCCATTATTTCTGTTTTCTCTCTTCCTTTATTCCGTCCCCTATTTCTGTTTTCTCTCTTCCTTTCTTCCTCCCATTATTTCTGATTTCTCTCTTCCTTTATTCCTTCCACTATTTCTGTTTTCTCTCTTCCTTTATTCCGCCCACTATTTCTTTTTTCTCTCTTCCTTTATTCCCCAAACATTTCTCTATTCTCTCTTCTTTTATTCTTCCCACAATTTCTGTTTTCTCTCTTCTTTTATTCCTCCCACTATTTCTCCTCTTTCCTCTCTTCCTTTCTTCCTCCCATTATTTCTGTTTTCTCTCTTCCTTTATTCCGTCCCCTATTTCTGTTTTCTCTCTTCCTTTCTTCCTCCCATTATTTCTGATTCCTCTCTTCCTTTATTCCGTCCACTATTTCTGATTTCTCTCTTCCTTTATTCCGCCCACTATTTCTTTTTTCTCTCTTTCTTTATTCCTCCCGCTATTTCTCATCTCCCTCTTCCTTTATACCCCAAATATTTCTATATTCTCTCTTCTTTTATTCTTCCCACAATTTCTGTTTTCTCTCTTCTTTTATTCCTCCCACTATTTCTCCTCTTTCCTCTCTTCCTTTCTTCCTCCCATTATTTCTGTTTTCTCTCTTCCTTTATTCCGTCCCCTATTTCTGTTTTCTCCCTTCCTTTCTTCCTCCCATTATTTCTGATTTCTCTCTTCCTTTATTCCTTCCACTATTTCTGTTTTCTCTCTTCCTTTACTCCGCCCACTATTTCTATTTTCTCTCTTCCTTTATTCTCCAAACATTTTTCTATTCTCTCTTCTTTTATTCTTCCCACAATTTCTGTTTTCTCTCTTCTTTTATTCCTCCCACTATTTCTCCTCTTTCCTCTCTTCCTTTCTTCCTCCCATTATTTCTGTTTTCTCTCTTCCTTTATTCCGTTACCTATTTCTGTTTTCTCTCTTCCTTTCTTCCTCCCATTATTTCTGATTCCTCTCTTCCTTTATTCCTTCCACTATTTATGTTTTCTCTCTTCCTTTATTCCGCCCACTATTTCTTTTTTCTCTCTTCCTTTATTCCCCAAACATTTCTCTATTCTCTCTTCTTTTATTCTTCCCACAATTTCTGTTTTCTCTCTTCTTTTATTCCTCCCACTATTTCTCCTCTTTCCTCTCTTCCTTTCTTCCTCCCATTATTTCTGTTTTCTCTCTTCCTTTATTCCGTTACCTATTTCTGTTTTCTCTCTTCCTTTCTTCCTCCCATTATTTCTGATTCCTCTCTTCCTTTATTCCTTCCACTATTTCTGTTTTCTCTCTTCCTTTATTCCGCCCACTATTTCTTTTTTCTCTCTTCCTTTATTCCCCAAACATTTCTCTATTCTCTCTTCTTTTATTCTTCCCACAATTTCTGTTTTCTCTCTTCTTTTATTCCTCCCACTATTTCTCCTCTTTCCTCTCTTCCTTTCTTCCTCCCATTATTTCTGTTTTCTCTCTTCCTTTATTCCGTCCCCTATTTCTGTTTTCTCTCTTCCTTTCTTCCTCCCATTATTTCTGATTTCTCTCTTCCTTTATTCCGTCCACTCTTTCTGATTTCTCTCTTCCTTTATTCCGCCCACTATTTCTTTTTCTCTCTCTTTCTTTATTCCTCCCGCTATTTCTCATCTCCCTCTTCCTTTATACCCCAAATATTTCTATATTCTCTCTTCTTTTATTCTTCCCACAATTTCTGTTTTCTCTCTTCTTTTATTCCTCTCACTATTTCTCCTCTTTCCTCTCTTCCTTTCTTCCTCCCATTATTTCTGTTTTCTCTCTTCCTTTATTCCGCCCACTATTTCTTTTTCTCTCTCTTTCTTTATTCCTCCCGCTATTTCTCATCTCCCTCTTCCTTTATACCCCAAATATTTCTATATTCTCTCTTCTTTTATTCTTCCCACAATTTCTGTTTTCTCTCTTCTTTTATTCCTCCCACTATTTCTCCTCTTACCTCTCTTCCTTTCTTCCTCCCATTATTTCTGTTTTCTCTATTCCTTTATTCCGTCCACTATTTCTGATTTCTCTCTTCCTTTATTCCGCCCACTATTTCTTTTTTCTCTCTTTCTTTATTCCTCCCGCTATTTCTCATCTCCCTCTTCCTTTATTCACCAAATATTTCTATATTCTCTCTTCTTTTATTCTTCCCACAAATTCTGTTTTTCTCTTCTTTTATTCCTCCCACTATTTCTCCTCTTTCCTCTCTTCCTTTCTTCCTCCCATTATTTCTGTTTTCTCTCTTCCTTTATTCCGTCCCCTATTTCTGTTTTCTCTCTTCCTTTCTTCCTCCCATTATTTCTGATTTCTCTCTTCCTTTATTCCGTCCACTATTTCTGATTTCTCTCTTCCTTTATTCCGCCCACTATTTCTTTTTTCTCTCTTTCTTTATTCCTCCCGCTATTTCTCATCTCCCTCTTCCTTTATTCACCAAATATTTCTATATTCTCTCTTCTTTTATTCTTCCCACAAATTCTGTTTTTCTCTTCTTTTATTCCTCCCACTATTTCTCCTCTTTCCTCTCTTCCTTTCTTCCTCCCATTATTTCTGTTTTCTCTCTTCCTTTATTCCGTCCCCTATTTCTGTTTTCTCTCTTCCTTTCTTCCTCCCATTATTTCTGATTTCTCTCTTCCTTTATTCCGTCCACTATTTCTGATTTCTCTCTTCCTTTATTCCGCCCACTATTTCTTTTTTCTCTCTTTCTTTATTCCTCCCGCTATTTCTCATCTCCCTCTTCCTTTATTCACCAAATATTTCTATATTCTCTCTTCTTTTATTCTTCCCACAAATTCTGTTTTTCTCTTCTTTTATTCCTCCCACTATTTCTCCTCTTTCCTCTCTTCCTTTCTTCCTCCCATTATTTCTGTTTTCTCTCTTCCTTTATTCCGTCCCCTATTTCTGTTTTCTCTCTTCCTTTCTTCCTCCCATTATTTCTGATTTCTCTCTTCCTTTATTCCGTCCACTATTTCTGATTTCTCTCTTCCTTTATTCCGCCCACTATTTCTTTTTTCTCTCTTTCTTTATTCCTCCCGCTATTTCTCATCTCCCTCTTCCTTTATTCACCAAATATTTCTATATTCTCTCTTCTTTTATTCTTCCCACAAATTCTGTTTTTCTCTTCTTTTATTCCTTCCACTATTTCTCCTCTTTCCTCCCTTCCTTTCTTCCTCCCATTATTTCTGTTTTCTCTCTTACTTTATTCCGTCCACTATTTCTGTTTTCTCTCTTCCTTTCTTCCTCCCATTATTTCTGATTTCTCTCTTCCTTTATTCCTCCCACTATTTCTCCTTTCTCTCTTCCTTTATTCCTCCCACTATTTCTCTTTTCTCTCTTCCAATATTCCGCCCACTCTCATCTTTTGTTCTTTTCTTGATACATTACTCTACTAAAGTGTCTCTTTCTTCTCTACTCCTGTCTTATTTTTCTCTTTCTCTTCGTATCTCTTTACCCCTCCTTCATTCTTTATCTATAAGTATTCTGAAAATTTCTTAATTGGCTATTTGTGTGGGCAATATCTACATACAGAGTTCGAATTCATCAAAATAAGGTTGATGCACTTTCGATACACCAACTGACACAGTTAAAAATGCAATTTTGGTTTCTTTGAAATGATCCTGTCTGATCTCAAGTGATGCCTTATAGTGCATCACGTAGAACTGTAGCTGATAAATGTATCTACCCTTTTATGTATTTCTGTGTATACTTTGATGCATCAAAAAGTGCATTGTTAGCAGCTTATGCACTTTAATATGTTACTGAAGCTAACATATTTTCGTCAAATGGTATTTTGGGTTTTTGTGTGTAAGTTAGTGACAAGCCAATTAGGGTTATTTGAGAAGATTGCTGCAAAAATGGTACATGAAGGTTTAATGTTGTACACCCAAAATAAAAAACATTCCTGCGCCAATGAAGGCAGCTATACTCTATCCAATTTTACAAGATCAGCCCTTTCCCCCGAAAAAAATCCTGCGTACGCCAGTGGTCTGAACTATGACACCTTCCGATAGGATTGGCGGAGACAATCACCTACCACAACACGCGTTTAAGACTTCAGTTCGGATCAGAATCAAACATGTCTTTCTTCCATGGTTAAAGTTGTGAATCATTTCTACCCATACCTTACTCATTTATGACAAGCATATTCCACTCACTTTCTGGTTCTTTCCGACGATCAGAGATGGTGCTGCCTATTTCATATCACAGTTGTCTCACTTTCAGCTGCAGAATGCTATACGATCGTTTCTCAGAAGCCTCCTCAATTATAGCTTAAATAAACTACTAAATGGACGTATTATTGAATGTTGTGTAGGAATTGAGTATATCATACTTAACATTAATCTGAAATACAATAAAATGTATGTAAAAAATTTTACCACAAGTACAATCAAATATTTTACAAAGGAAAGGTTTAGTCTGATGAATGTCCTTGTAACTAATACCATAATTGTTTTTGCGTATATTCAAATAACCTATATAGGTAGCAACAATTAAAATCCAACTATGTTATCTGGGCATGGTATATTTAATTTCTGTTTACATAAATGTGATTAGTTGACATGAAATCATTTTTATTGTTTTTCATAACAGTTCCAACTTGTACTGAAGTCCTCATCATTTGTTTGGCTCACACCGCGTATTTTTGCGATTTCTAGCCAAAGTTGCTGAGTTCAGGTACTATTAACACAAGCAATTATGTATATATGATATGTTCCAACATGATGACTACTAACTTCCATTTTCTTCTAATCACAATAGACTTCTGATTGACTTCTTACTGAGTGCATTTGTCCATTCTGGTCTTATGATAGTATGGCGTCTAAATAATTATGATAAACCATACAACTGACCGTGGTGACTGTGATGCCAATCGAACGACAAACTCTCCAAGTTTTCTTGTACACATCTCACAAATGCTCCATCTTTTCTGATACGGCATATACTACAGTTCGTCCTTCACGCTTCTTAGCGTATCATGGTCAATCAGTGGCACAACCGCGGTGATACGGTTGCAAAATTCCTAGAGATTAGCAAGGAGTTGCGGGTGGGGGGGGGGGGGAGCCTCAAAGACAGTATCCTTCACGGATCGTTACCGTGAAGTCACAGAGGACAAAGTTATTGCGTATTCCAACACACAAAATGCCTTCTCAAGTTTACTTAGCGCTATATTTGGTACTACCATCATTACTGCCTCCTAGCGGCAAACCATGGTAACTATGCGCTCGTGCGGTTATTTACAAAATCTTGGAGAGTTTGTCATTCTATCGGTATTATAATTGCCACTATCTGTTTCATAGTTATCTGTGATATATTCACAGGCGAAACAACGATTTTTTGTCTTGGGGGATTAGGGGGAGTACAATGAACAATAATGATGATAATAATAATTATTATTATTATTGTGGTGTAGTAGTATAGTAGTCGTAGTAGTAGTAGTAGTATCAAATAAGTTTTTTCCTCTAAATCATGCAAAAGGTGATAAAAATCGATGCTAAAGCATTTATGTTGGAACAAATGATTTGAAATGATTTATGAACACGTTAAATTTCACATTAGCTAATAATGGAAAACAAGCACACAAACTGTATTTTTGAATGCATGGTAAATGCATTCGAATATAATCATTTTCTTAGATATAACCTGTATAAGTTTCATGTCCAACATATGAATACACCAAGAGCAAACATTATGTAAATTGTCTCTCAAATGTGCACGCTTCTATGCCCCCAAACAATTGTTCGTGCATTTAAGACAAAATCAATTAAGGAAAGTCTTCTCTGTGTGGTAATTTACAATGCATTATAGGAAACAACCACAAGTTGCGAGCGAAGCCAGCAAGAACATTTTTAGATCCAATTTTGTGCAAACTGAAAACAATATTGATTTAATAGGGCACAAATAATTTTTCTCTCTTTTACACTGTTTTTCATTTAGATCGTTCGGCGCCCAGGGCCGACTCCCACCGCCCCCACCTACGGCTCCGAACTTCATTAGACTAAGAAAAGCAGCGAAGCGAGCAAGAATGTTTTACGAAATGTACTTTTAAATTTGAAAAAAAGGGCGGAAATTGCCCCTCTGTGTCCCCTGCAGGTGCCCTTGACCGTCAATGTTTACCCTCCTTGTCCCACCTAGAATTGATATCCATCCAAAGTTGGGGGGAAATGCACCCCCTGCCCCCCTGAGGTTGCGCCACTGGATACATTTCTAAAATGTTTCACGGACTTTCGAAGCACGGTCTACTGTATAATATGGTTAATATATCTTAAATAAAGTCAGTGTGCAAATTAACGGACAGAATTCTACCTCCCACCAAAAAACAAAATGAAATCCCCGGCAAAAGAAAATTATTTTTATTGCTGCCAGGGATATTCCCACCTCAAATAAAATGAAATTGAATTCATATAGTGTCACTTTTCTTAACTATGTGACAAACACAATGGAAATATAATTGAAGACTAAAATTGGTAAACGCTGTAAGTGCCACAATAATTCAAACATCGTTTTCCACGTTAAATTGTGAAATGTGCCATGCTTTATAATGTGGTAATGTGGCTGGTAGTCCTCTCAGTAGTTCAAAGGGCGTGTAAAGAGGAACTAGTGTGAACGTTCTTAATGGCTGATGTGCTGAACGATGCCATTTCCCAACACTTTCGCTTTTGGCACTTACAACGTTTACCACTTTTAGTCCTCAATTCGTGTCCATTAATGGTACAGTAATCAAAGATTTCCCTGCTGAGAAAGTATGCATCCTTGTGGATTAAAAGAGAACATCATTCTATAACTGAACAACTCATCGAGCCAAGATACAACAGGCTATTCTCCACTTAAGTTTTGCTGGTGCTGATATTTCACACGTTTCAAAGTGTTTTAAATAACATTTTATATCTCTGGAACTAAGAACGCTAGAATTACAAATTATACCTTGTTTTGTTCAGTACACATGGGGCTATAAGGCTGTCCTATAAAAAAACATATTTTCCGTTATCGGGTAGAAGACAAAAGAAGAAAAAGAGTGGTTTTTTTGTTGTTGTTTTTTTACGAAATTTGAAATTCGTCGGACCCCCACGCTAGCAACGCCGGAACGAAAAGGTACAAAACGGTACCTGCATATTATCTGATTTCTTTTTCATTATAGTGGAAAAAAAGCGCACATATTGCAGATACTTTCCGAAAAAAATGTCAAAAAGCAAGAAAAAATCGAACGTGATTTTCAGAGGGCTGCCCCCCTCCCAAATATAACAAAAATGAAATTAATTAAACCTTACTAATTGCTCATTACATACCTCAAGACTCATGCAAAACTCAAAACATGTATAGCAGAATGTTATCCAAGACACAATATATCCAAAAAGTCACATACCACGAGAAAAAGCGCCTTGTGACAATATGCCACAACCCGACATTTAAGGGTTAATGACATACTTTAGAAGCAATGTTTTAAGCTACTTAGATCTGCAAGGCAATATTTCACTTTACTGACTGGTAACATATACAAATGTGCATACCCAAAAAACCTTTCTCCTGAAATGAAATCGCAAATACGTCACTGAGTGGGCATTCCTCAATTAAAATGTTTAATTCCCACAGTGAATACAGTATACAGCTTTAATATGTTACAGAGGAATGCTGTTTTACCAATATTGTATTTTATAAAATGCATTGTTATCGGCTCCAATAGACCTGGCTTGATAATATAATAATATAATTGCTATGAAACGAAAATTGAGAATTCGGAATCAAATTTACGCGGATGCAGTCTGTATGAAGTAGAGAAAATCTTTTGTTTCCTGCGGCGTCAAATTTTACATCCCAGCTCTCTCTCTCGGCACAAAAATGCCTCTCCTTGTTTTAATCTACAAAGGAACAAACCTCAAAGAACAAAATTGAAGCGTGTTTTAAAAATCAATCTCGCAGGCTATATGGAGCTTTCCCAGGTGCAAGTAGGTTCAAGAAAATCTCATCAGATGTCAGTAATTTCTTGGAGAAGTAATCTTGGAAGCCAAAAAAGGGCGTTATTTTTAGTTTGAGATTAATTCTGTAAAGGAAAAAGGAAAGGGAGGAGAAAATATAAGAGAAGGGTGGGACTGCTTCTTCTCCCCAGATAAAAAAAAGGAGAAAGAAATGAGATATTAAAGTCGGATGCCCCATATAAGCCACTGGAAAGAAGCTCGAAGCTAATAGCAAGCAGGTCCTGTATATGCTTAGCCATCCTGCGTGCACTCTCCCTGTCAGTAAGGGTATTAAATTGACTTTAAGCCGCAAAAGAAAAAAGATAAGGTACGCCTTGCCTTTAGCAGGGGCCAGAAAGCATCTCTGCGACCCAGCATCCGGTCCTACTCTCAGATTACCGTGCCTCATGAGAGTTGTAACTCATCAGGCCCATAATAACTCTGCTCTAAAGTTTCCATTTCTATTTTAGAAACCCCCCTGCAAAGTTCCACGAGGAACATTTCGTGGACAATAAAAGATAAGATTCCCCTCTTTCCCTGTCCCCTAGACAGTACAGAAACACGTGGACTAGAGGAAAATTTACCGACGGCAGTGACGTTTTTATTACAAGAAAAGATAGAAGTTTACATATTGTTAAGGAAACACTCGCAGAAGCTTTTTACATCATTTCCAAAATTTTTACGTCAATTCTCTTCAAATCATTCACGAAATAGTATTTTTTTAGAAAGAATGAAATAGGGATTTGAATACTTTCACACCAGTCCCGATTAGCCTTTATGTGCATAAAGTGGACTTGAAAACAACAATTCAATCAATTGAATACTTTCACTGTATAATGTTCCATGCGTATGTATTTTAAATTATCAACAACAGAATTGCAAAAATCCATAAACAAAAATTTTAGTTTGGGTATTCTGACTGAAGGAGATTTATAAAGTACCCCATTGTGAAGACGCACATAGAATAAGTAGAGACATACAATACATACTTCTGGAAGTAATCCACTGTGAAAAGTTGATATAATAATAATAATAATAATAATAATAATAATAATAATAATAAAAAGAACTTAGATCCATTTCAAGTACCCCATTCCTCAAACTTTCATACAAAAAACAGAAAACAATACAAGAACAGCGTCAAGAAATACTCCAATTAAAAGATGCAGACACAATGAACAAATATAGATTGATGATCTATTTCAGCATATGTTCAATTGAGAAAAAGTACATAAAAATATGTCTCAAACACTTCTAGAAAAACAAAAAGAAATTCGGAATCAACTTCAGCAAGTATTCCATTGAGAAAAATATACATACATATGCAAGAGGCTTCCCTCAACAAATATCCGATCTGAAACACTGCTGCAATGTAGAAATAAATTTAAGATAGACTTCAGTAAGTATTCCATTGAGAAAAGTATATAAACATATGCAGAAGACTTCTTCAACTAATATTCGGACTCAAACACTGCTACAATAAACAAAAGGAAATTAAAACTTACTTCATCAAGAATTCCATTGAGAAAAATATATATAGATATGCAGAAGACTTCCTTCAACCAATATTCCAACTCAAACACTGCTACAATAAAAAAAAATTGAAGACTTACTTCAGCAAGTATTCCATTGAGAAAAATACATAAAAATTTGCAGAAGACTTCTTCAACTAATATTCGAACTCAAACACTGCTACAATAAACAAAATTAAATTGAAGACTTACACCAACAAATATTCCATTGATAAAAATATATAAAAATATGCAGAAGAACTTCTTCAACCAATATTCGAACTCAAACACTGCTACAATAAACAAAAATAAATTGAAGTCGTACTTCAGCAAGTATTCCATTGAGAAAAAATACACAAAAATTTGCAGAAGACTTTCTTCAACCAATATTCCAACTCAAACACTGCTACAAAAAAAATTGAAGACTTACTTCAGCAAGTATTCCATTGAGAAAAATACATAAAAATTTGCAGAAGACTTCTTCAATTAATATTCGAACTCAAACACTGATACAATAAACAAATATAAATTGAAGTCTTACTTTAACAAGTATTCCATTGAGAAAAATCTATAAAAATATGCAGAAGACTTGCCTCAACGAAAAAGCAAATACATTAAACAACAATAGCCTATAGCCTATAGATTGAAGACTTAATTCAACGAGTACTGTACCGTGAAAACGCTATGTAATTTATGTGGAAGATTACTTCATCAACTACTCCGTCCTCAAATAAACAAAAAAAAATATTAAAAACCTACTTCAACAAATGTGGTATTATGAAAACGCAAGTACTACAAAATGAAATACATTCAAGTCTTACTGCAATCTATTTTCGTGAATGTGCACTACTACTTTGTACTCGGTAACCAATTGAAAAAACACATATATAAATTGCATCTCCTCTGAACATTCATAATAGCATAAACTCTCTGAAAAATAGTGTTCGAATTCCGGCCAGGGCATGATGATCCTTATGAGCGCCACTGAATCAATTATATCATCATTTATCCTCATCGTCTCGATTATCTAGAGTGGCAGAAAAGCGACGTAAAATAACCAAATTAATCATACAAAGTATGGGATTACACATTCATGCAGATTTAATTTACAATCAGAATTGTTATAATCTGTAATCACATAGGTTACACTACTCTAGTGTTGCCAGGTCCTTTTTGAAATTCATTTCTACTTTGCGTTTACAATATTAGAGTGACCAAAACTGATATAGAGCTATAAGCACCGACACACCACTATTTCACAGCCGAGAAGTCCTGTAACTCTATTCCTTAGGCTTCCAAGATAGTGTGCGACCAGTTAAACTAGCATTGATGACGGTTTTCTGTGTGTAAGGAGAAACTTTTGTTTTTTGGTGATTTCAATACTTTTGTTTGTCTGTGCATAACACTATATTATTCATACTTGAAGAATGGGTAAAGTTTTACAGTTTTATCAGATCATTGTAGATAGTATAACGACTCCGAACATTTATTTCTATTAGTTGTGAAGATGTGGCATTTGTAAATATTTGATGTTATTGTTATTGATGGCGTCGTTCCCTAGACCGATATTCGCCAGTAATTGGGTTCCCTAAACCGTTGGGCGAGATGAAGATACGCTAGATGCTGAATGTATTTTGATGAAGGACTTTATTCTGAAGATGCCAGTGGTGAAGAATGAATATATAATGCGTAGAAGAAGAACATAAATTGAGAGTATTTGAAAATAAGATCCTTAGGAAAACATTTGGGCCTAAAAGGGATGAGGGGACATGTGAGTGGAGAAGGTTACATAATTTAGAACTACATAATTTGTATTCATGTCCATATATTATTAGAATAATTAAATCAAGAAGACTTAGGTGGGCAGGCCATGTGGCACGAATGGGAGAGGAAAGAGGAGTTCACAGGATTCTTGTTGGAAAACCTGATGGTGAGAGACCTATAGGAAGGCCAAGACGAAGATGGAGGGACAACGTTGAGAAGGACCTAAAGGAAATCGGTAGCGATGGAAAAGAGTATATAGATCTTGCTCAAGATAGGGGCAGATGGAAGGCCTGTGTTGCTGCAGCCATGAACCTTCGGGTTTAAGAAGGCTAGAGAGTTAGAGTTAGTTATTTAAACAGGTATGTCGGTTTGGGAACCCATTTCCTTAGATGGCATAATTGTACCTTTTATGAAAAAACTATTTTGTGGAACAAAATGTTTTTGCAATAGACATTGTTAGGCAGCTTATACTTTGGCATAGAATTGATGTATACATTGATGCATTCCACTTCGAAAAATTCCTCCTCTACTCCGAGTTAGGAGTAAAAAACAAAATGGTGTCGGTTTTCCTGACTTTCCTCTACTAACACTATGGTTATATTACTCCTTAGTGTTAGTAATATTGTAAACGCAAAGCAATAGTATAACCTATCTGGTTACAAATCGTAAGATATCAAAAACATAGACAGTATTGTATTTAGTGCTGATTCCGGTTTTCCAGCGCATTCATACCTTTAATCAATAATTAGTTATTAAATATAAAGGCCCACTACAATGGGAGACTGAAATCTTCAAATGACGTTTTCTATCTAAGAAATGGAATTGGACCAAGAACAAAAAGGGATCGATAGAGTAAGGTAGACTTCCTCGTCTTTCTTTCCTTTGGCCCTGTTAAACAATATAGAGCTATTCATTCGTGGAAACCAATAAAGGTTCCCCCTGAGAAAATGGAATGCCTTTGGCAATTCTTCGGGGTCATTCTACCCAATATTCCTCAGAAATCGATTTCAAGGTCCGGCCTTTCTAAGTTAATCTACTGGAAAACTGCTTCTTTGCTTTCTTCTGCATCTTAAGCGATACACTCTTAGGTTTCTAGGAAGGCTTGGTTCCAGACAAGGTTAGGTATGTACATGTAACAAGTGCTTATTAGTTTTAAAGAATTTTGTTATTACAAGTTTTCTATCTTTTAAGGTTTGCAACGGGTCAATGTTTTGAAGCAGATGCAATCAGATTTTTGATGGACTTTGAAGAATTTATCAGGCGCCGAAGTTCTCCAGTTTCACACTACTGAAGAGTAACTATTGGAGACATTTACAGCAATATATTTACGGATATATAATAAACAAATTAGAGTGAATACTAGGTATTTAGTTCAAGACTACTTTATTGAGAGAATTCATGCAAAAATACAGGGTGTTCAAGAATTATCTTCACAACTTCAAGTCTTAATGACTCCAATTCTGTCAAATGTTTACATGCTGTTTTTTGTACATGATGCAGAAACTCATAAAGGTTTTTTCCCTCAGGTGTGCACCTCAATGTGAGCACCTTTGGTTGCACGAAGCCAGGGCCGGATTAAGGTGGGTGCTATTGATGCTGCAGCATTAGGCCCATTCCTGAAATAGGCCCAGAGGAAAACAGGCGAGAATTTTCCGAAAGCAGAACATTTTTCTTCTGCTATATAAACCTGAAAATAAATCTTAGAATGAAATTTGGAGCCCCAATTTCGGACGCCTAGACACAGCGTTACTTATTATACAGTTAATATTATTCTTTGCGCTGTGATGTAACTATGACGTCGTTGTGTTTATTGTTCACCGAAGATTTCAAGCATCAGGCCCAATTTCGTCTTAATCCGGCCCTGCACACCCAGCCAAAATTCAATTTCCGTCCATGAACGCCGTAACATGTCATCTGTGATTGTGTGGAACGCATCGATGATTCGTTGCTTAGGTTCATTGAGGTCCGCAATGTTTGTACGGTAGACAGAATCCTTCACGTAACCCCACAGGAAGAAGTCCATACGTACGTAGTCCGAAAGTTACGCTGTACCTGTATGTCTGATTTAGTCTATGAACCAAGACACGCATTCCGCTTTCTCCTGTGGAGTCCACATGGCCAATCACTAATGAGTCATCTTCAACGGAAAAACACTTGACGAGTTTCTGCATCATGTACTACAAAAAATAGCATGTAAATATGTGGCTTAGAATTGGGAAGTTGTAAAGATAATTCTTGGACACCCTGTATATGGAAGATTTAGTTCAACAAGCACTCCGTTGAGAAAACGCCAAAACAACAAGGTTCCTCTCCGTTGACGCAGTGGGAACGTAGTCGCTTCGTAATCAAGGCGTCTCTGGTTCATTACCCGGTGAAGATATATAGTGGTTTGAATTACACTTAAACTGCCCACAGTCCCGAATAATCTAACTGTGCATAAAATGAACTTTAAAACAATAAAATACAAAAGTAAATACAACAAACAAAAAATAAATTGAAGACTAACTACAATAACGAAACAAGTACTCCATTGTGAAGGAAACCTTCAAGATATACTTCAACAAGTAATCCATTTGGAAAACTGAAATACAACGGACGAAAATTTTCTGAAATCTATCTTCAATGTTGTATTTGTATTTTAAACTTTTGTTATTTAGCGTCACTTTTCTGATACTTTTGGCTAATCGCAACGATGAGAATGAGTGATGATAAAATTAAATTGATGAAGGGACACTCACAAAGAACACCCATACCTAGGCAGGGATTCAACCCTGGAACTGCGGTGGTTACAGAGCTGCTGATCCTAACTTCAAACTATTGTTGTAAATGTGCATTGTTATTTTGTCCAGTCTGGTTAGGTTAGTTGACTTCGTAATGTTCGAGGACTACTTTACAAATAGTGTGAATACTCATGCAGTACTACCGTTCATTCGATGGAATCGGTTCATATTAGAAGACCAATTCAGAAGAACTGTTCAAAACTGCCATTTTGTTTCTTTCCTCGTGTGTGATCTCTTTTGAAATGTATGAATTTGTATTTTGTTATTTTACGTCTCTTTTCTTCTCTTTTTAGATAATCGGAACGGTGAGAATGAGTGATAATTACATGAAATTTATGAATGGACACTCAAAATATGTATACTATATTCGAACCCGGGAACTTGTGTGTCAGGTTCGAAAATCGACCTGAAATGCTTTTTGTAGTAGAGAAACATTTTTGAATGGACAGGAAATATTTGGCTTTTCAGTTTTGGGAGCTGGAAAGAAACGAAACAAAGACAAAATATAACATAACACTAGGATATCAATATTTGGAAACGTATCAATAGCTTTAAATAATATTTCAAATGATCGGGTCTTACGAGTGATCCAAGAATTTGGTGACCAAATTTTTAAAACAACAAAGCAAGAAATTTTACATATTTTCCTAAAGGAAGAACGGGACGGAAAAATTTACATATTGCAGTATATAAACTGTTTCGTCATATTTACTTATGTTTGAAAACAAATTAAATAAATAAATAATTGCTGTGTAAATTACTTACATAATATGGTGATATGCAGCAGTCCTTTAGAATTAGTCATGCATTGATATTTTGCTGATGAATGGATCTTTTTCAGTACATTCTTGTTTTCAAGTAACAATTTGTAAAAATTTACACCATATGTGATTAGTCAGATGTGAAAGACTGTTTGTTACCATGCAATAGTTCATATAAATAATAGAGAAGTTGTATTGTTGCAGTAATTATACAGGGTGTCCCAGAAGTCTTTCCCTGACTACAAACTTTATTCATGCTATATGCAAGGTAAAGATGTGAAAGTGGTGCCAAAATTTTGGAAACTAACCAAGTTGTTTGGTTGCAGGTGTGAGTAATGTGGCTGTAGTGTAGCAGTGTCAGTGACCAGCAAACCGGAAATGTTCACAAATCAGGAGAAAGCTCAGCATGTCCTCTTGTATCACGAGACCCGGTCACCAATAATAGTGCAGAGGAACTTTCAAATGTACAGATTTTTTTCGTCTAGATTATCTGCCATCAATGAGTTAGTATTTAAAAAAATGAAATTTATCTTCATTCCCAAATCCTGTCAAGTCCAAGAAACATTGCATGGAAAGATGCCACCCGATGTCAAGAGCATTAATTCCGGATTCCTTGGCGCTGACACTGCTACACTACAGCCACATTACTGAAACCTGCAACAAATAAACTTGGTTAATTTTGGCACCACTTTCACATCTCTACATTGCATATAGCGGATATGAATAAAGTTTGTAATCAGGGAAAGACTTCTGGGACACCCGATATATCGAAATGTCATGGTCACAAAAAAGTGGCATTTTGGAGTCCCGTTTTCCGTTAAAAAAATCGAGACAAATTTTAAATAAGGGACTGTCCCTGTTAATACGAGACGTCTGGTCATCTTATCCAAGCAGGAAGTTTTGTCGATTTCCGTAAGGAAAATGTATTTAAGGCATATGCTGGAAACTACAACAAGAGTCAATTGAAAACCATAATTTGTTTATTTTTCTTATCGAGTAGATTCCTGTATGTAAGGTTGCACAAGTTTGCTGGATTTTAGCACAGACCTTTTGCTGATCTACATATATTTCCAACTTTTGAGTTAGTGTCTGTATACCTTAAGAAGAATAAGTCTTTCGCGTCCACGTGGAGTCAACAATGAGTCGCTACGAAGACCTTTACACCCATCTGTCTGCGAACTGAGGCCATTTCTCCTTCATTAGTAAACTTGCTGGCGTGGTAAGCATGCTCAGAAATATTGAATTTTAATTTGCCGAGAAATTTCTGTAAATTTTAGGCTGACAGAGGGTAAGAAACCGCTCTTCTTCACTGGTGCAAGTGTGTATAGGAGGCGCCATATTGAAAATAACAAAAATGGTGTTTTGAAGCTCACTTGACTAGTTTTGCAACCTTGAGGTCGTTCTGTAAATTACAGTTGAAACCTCATGTAAATTTGAACTCTTTACAGTCTGCACTACAATTTTTATTGCACTTTTAAGTTCAGTGGTGGCGATTGGGTTCCAAAACTAGGGGGGCAAGGTGAAAAAACTGGGGGGAATACAGTTTTCTTTCCCTCGTAGATAAGGTTTAGCATAGCGCGGTGGCAAAAGTGGCAAAATGAGGGGGGCAACTGCCCCCCGCCCCCCTTAATCGTCGCCAATGCATCGTATCTAAAGCGTAAAGTTTTTGTTCTTAATTTGTTTTCTTTTTAGATAAGCTTCCTCGGTGCCGTGCGCTTTAAGCCATCGACGTTCATCTCGGCACCAAAGATTTCTGGTACGAGTCCTTGTCTGAGCGTTTGTTTCTGAATGATAACATTCGCTTATTTAGCCTCATATTTGCCATTAGCCAGAAATAGCGGAAAAGCGAATTAAAGCAAGAAGACAGACAGCATGAGAGGGTAACAGATATTAGGGATGCAAAAGAAAACGAGCATCGAGGTGGCCACCTACACTCTATTCCTGTAATCTCTGGAGCAAGCGAACAAAAACAAGTCCCGTGCGCAAAGAGGACTCGAGAGGGTGCAACGTCCCTCTAGTGCACTTCTTAAAATAAACTTATACCACGGCTACAGAAATATCTTAATCTCAGGGGACAGGTTTTTTATTCGAGAATTCTAAATAAGAAAGCGTTTTATAGCCAAGAGGATATAGTTAAATGCGGATCTATATTCTGAAAACTGTACACAAGACAGAGAAAATATATAGCGAAGCTTGTGTATATATACATATATGCTGATTCCAAATTTACGTCGGTTATATTCTTCTTATAAATATATGTATAATTGGAAGGAAATCATCTTCTTCTTTTCTTCCTTCTATTTTGGGAAAAGGCTTCTTCTTCTTTTCTATCTTTGATTAGGGAAAAGGCTTCTTCTTCTTTCTATTTTTGGAAAAGGCTTATTCTTCTTTTCTTTCTTCTAATTTATTGTCCTTGCCTTTAAAGCGTAATCTCATTTATTACATGTATGCGTTCGCTTTCCCCGCTTCTTTGACATTATACAAACGACACAAGCTATACTTATAGAAAGATTAGGGGCGTCTAAACTGACAGTAGCGCCACCTCCTATGTAACGACCAAAAGGGGAATAGCCCAGGATCGCTAACAGCAAGCGCTACCTATGGCCCAGTGCGTCTAATAAGGAGCGCAACCGTAAGTGCTTCGGGGCCTCTAATTTGACACAGCGCCACCGAGGGACGGACAAATACAAAAGCTGACGATGTTCTCCTCGTCAGAGGTATTAAATCAAATTTTGATCACTAGGATCAAATAGGAGAGATACATTTCTGAATTCATTTGCTCACTTATTAACTTTCCTAATTGTTTCATATAAGAGCATATTGTTAATTATCTATTTGGGCTATTTACAACATTTTATTTACTCCTTCTATAATTTTTATACTCTTCCTTTATGTATTTTGCATTTACTATAATATATATAATCACTCTTCTCCGCTCCTAGTTTCTACAATGAACTCTGCTCTTCTTTATATGACGCGCTGCCATCTATCGTTGCTCTCGGGAAACAGTTCATCCTTGCATTTTTTCATTGTGTCGTCGGAAATGGCACGTGACAAGGGCTCGACTAATGAACGCGCGAGAGGGTGTGTATGGAGGGGGAAACGTGGCTACCAGCCGTTTTAAGTAGCACTTACTTCTTTGACCACTCTCTTCCTCCCTTTCTCTGCCGTTGAGCGCGGCGTTGCTCCACAGGCTCCCGGGACAGAGTATAGAACTGATAACAAATGAATATAGCACCATAAACACCCCTAAATTCATCAAAACACTACCGAAATGTAGTTATTAAATTGACAAAATACCCGTTCACGTCCATTTCAGCTGCATGGATTCAAGCCAAGGAACAATTTCTCTATTGCTACACATTGTTGACACCTTTGTAGAACCAAGGAAACAATTTTCGGCTACAAGAGATTTCACTTAAGCCTTCCTTCCTTCTAAAAGTTGGAGATCATAACGCTGCATCTTCGCGACCATAAACAAAGCCGTTAAAGATTTTTCATTGCGGCCGCTCTTACTCACTGCAAACCAGAACATATTTGAAGCCAACAGTGCTTCTCGTCTGCGTCATGTGTCTTTTAGAGCTTCGAACTCCAATCCGTCCGAGTCCTTCAGGCACATTTGTCACATTTCACTTTGTGCCATAAAATAAGTTTATGGTGTAGCTTTTTGTTCTTTTTTGCTTTATTTTGTAATTCTGGGCAAAAGATAGAGTTTGTACAAATGCCACCTCAGAAGAGTTCAATTATTTTAGTCCAAGAAACTATTGACGAGAAATTCCCCTTTCGCATTAACTAGAAAATTAATGCTATATTTCGGTTGATCAGTAGTAGAAATATCAATAACCACAGTAGCTACAAACTGACATTCACTCACTCGAAATATCAAGTAGACAAAATAAAATGTTGAATTCTAACATCAATGACAAAATGAAACTTCACGAACAGAAAAATCTAATTACAAGCGCAGGGTACAATAACATGGTGAGAGTAGGGAGTGACTACAAGAAACACACACACAGACACACACACAGAGAGAGAGAGGGAGAGAGAGAGAGAGGTGCGAGCAACGGATAAACATGGACTGGTAGATAGAAGCGATCAAAGGGAAAGACACAGAGCAAAGGTGAAGAAACCGTGAATAGACAGGTAGAAACACGCACGCACACACAGAGAGAAAGGGAGGGGTAGATGTAGAGGTGGTGTGAGTAACGGATAAACATGGAGTGGTAGATACATGTAGTCAAATGGAGAGAGAGAGTAACAGAGCAGAAGTGAGGAAATGTTGGACAGGCAGATAAAGAGATAGAAGCACACACAGAGGAGGCAGCGGGTAAACACGAACTTGTAGATAGAGAAAAAGTTAGCAAACGCTGTACAGATAGATAGAAGCACACACAGAGAGAGAAATAGATAAGACTGGCACACAGATAGATAGAGCGGTAGTGTGAGAAAGGGATAAATACGGACTGGTAGACAGGGACAGCCAGAGAGAGAGAGAGAGAGAGAGAGATAGCGAAAGAGTCAAAATCCTGGAGAGGCGGATAGAGAGAATAAAACAGAAAGAGAGAGGCAGGAAGACAGATAGATAGAGGCTGTGTGTGGAAGGCATAAACATGGAAAGTATAGCTAGAAAAAGTAGAAGGGAGATAGAACAAAACAGACGAAACACTGAATAAACACAGAGAGGGATATATATAAGCAGAAAAAAGAGAGAGAGGGAGAAATGTTGGAGAAGATAGAAAAAACGAAACGTCATGGAGAAAAATAAACCGAGAGAGAAACAGACAAGCGATGGAGAGACACAGATAAAGAGAAATCTACACACACACACACACAAGGAGAGAAAGAGAGATATATATGAGGCATTGCGGATACGAACGGCGAACTCAACAAACGTACATTGTGAGGGAAATGTGTTTCAAGTTGTCAGGCACAGTGCGAACTCCACAAAAACTTGGTAACTGTAGATCGGAATGTTTCATGCGTGATTTCCAAAGATTTTTGTAGAGTTATCACTGTGCCTGACAACTTGAAACGCATTTCCGTCACAATGCACGTTTGTTGAGTTCGCCCTTTGTATCCGCAACGCCTCATATGTCCTATACCCTGAAAATAATATCTACTCTATCATTCAACACAGCGTTCTCACACATCATTTGCTGCAAGGGCTGGACCCTCCGTTGCTTTAAGTGTTCGGTACATTCTTATCGAATGTTTTGCTTTATTTGCTTTATTTTACTTCGCTTTTGGTGGTACTTTTGGCTAATTTGCGAAGATTGGGATGAGTGATGATGTGATGAAATTGATGAATGGACACTCTCAAACATCCACGCCCAGGCCGGGATTCGACTCCGCCACGGGGGGATGCTCGTGTCGACTTTAATTTCCTCAGATAGAGTATTAACTATCTCAACGATTTATCATCCATTTTGGAAGATGATGACAGTGATTTACCAATAATGTTTGGCTTTTTGAGCAACGCGGGCCTTTTACACTATTTCTGAGGAATGTTTGTTAATATCCTTACCTATCTTAATGTATTATGCTTGTCTGTGTAGGTTCCTTTACAAATTGCATTTTTAGCCTCTTTACACTCCATTTTTAATTTTAAAGTGAAGATTTTATTTAAAGGCATTTTTATCCGTGTAGGTAGGTAAAAAATGTTCGAATTACCCAAAAATTTCAAATCAATCAACATTCAATTATATTTTTGTTATTTAGCGTCATATTGCTGTCACTGGTGGATGAATTTGATAACAGAACGCTCACAAAGAAACATCTACAACCACGTCAGGATTCAAACCTGGAACGGTTGTACTGTGCCAATAATTACAGATTTATCTTCATACGGTAATCCTTGTTGTAAATTCTAGGCATGGCTTAATTCCATTCAAATATGAAAGTCATTTTAGTATAGGTAAATAAATACGTACACAGGTAGCCAAGGTCCGCATCATGTTAAACAACGAAATATGCCGGAGTTTCAGTTAATAAACAAAATTAACATGTCAAAGCAGAACGATTAATATGTCAGTCATACTGTCCATCTGTGGTGTTGAAAGTACTGCATCTGTCAGGTCATTATTCTATCACAGCATGCATGTCATCCTCCACATTACGAAATTATTTATATGCAGAATTCTTTTTAGATCCAATTTATATTATTGATGCATTTGAAACTGAGCAACCACATCCATCTAAAACGAGCATGTTTGTTAATGAAACCCAGTCTTAGGCTCTCATGGAATAGGAATATCATTTCTGAAAGTTAGTTGCTGATATCCACTGATGACATAATTTCTTTTAACGTTTTGATGTTTTTTGTAGGAATACTTCACAAGATTAAATCTGAGTTGAAGATGCATGCTATTTTATGTTATATGGTATTGTGTCAACACGAATTCATTTCATATACGAGTCATTCCATGCCAAATCAACACAGATATGTGCAATTTCCAACCTGACCATCTCCGATTTTCATGAAATTTGGGGAGTTGAAACTATGAATGGAACTTAGTAACTGTGAAAATTTTTAGTTTCGTGCGTCTTGTAATTGTTAAATTATTCAAGGCCAAAGTTAGCATAAATTGTCCTTTTTGAGCCCACTTAGCTATACAAATGTGCTGTAACTCCGCCCCTATTTCGCATAGGAAGCTTAAGTAAAGCTTATTGTACAGGGAATTGAACAAGCTTTCCAGTGATATATAACAAGCCTACCTTTGGATAAAAATGAAATTTTGTCACGTGACCTTGACCTTTGGCCTTGAATATCTCAAAACATGTCATCACCAAAACTCGTGAATAAATATATTTGGTCCCTCATGCCATACTCTAACATATATAAAAAAATCGTTCTAGGACTGCAATGGGATCAGAAGATACAAAATAATATGTGTAACTATGTGACTGATAAAAGCCTCATTACATGAACTATGAAGAGTCAAATGTCTCTTAACACCCCCTACAAAATGTAAATGAGTTATCCTGGGTATAATTGGTCATGAAAGAAATAGGTTAGGCACAGGGGGATCCCTAGCCGTGTGTGTCAAGCGCAGGTCCGGTATATTGTTGACCGCCATATTGAATTCAACGCAAAAATTTCAAAGGAAAGGGGATGATGTGATATATCAAATCAGGTTAGAATTTCACGAGAAATAAAGTGACGAAGGTTTTTCCAACGTATCTTTAGCCAGCAAAAATTTATACGCATATCTTTCACTTACGATCTATGCACATCATAATGTTGTCAATGTTCCTGTGAGCACACTCGTTGACGTCTCACACACTCACATAGAACATTTGTCAATGTAGCAGGTGCAACATCATCGCAAGCAGCAACTATGCCTTCTCTCAGATGGTCAATATCACGGACTTTTAGTGCATGCACCATTCTCTTCAAATGTTTCTGAAGGTAAAAGTCCTCCTAAGATGTTAGATATGGGGAATGTGCAGGCCTTTTAATAGATCCCCGTCTGCCCATCAGTGTACCTAGAAATTTACCGTGAAGAAATTGCCACTGTTCACATAGTGTAGTCACTCTCTGTCGTGTTTCAAAACTCTGGAAAAGTGCCATATCCCGTAAGTAATGATGAAAAACCTATTCACTTAACAAATCCAAGAAGGTTCCGTTGTTGAATTTAGACCAACCATTCCCGTTCTTCGTACACTATACCACATCATTAGCTTACCAGCAACAACCATTCGGCTGGGATCTGTCTACTGTAGATTATCAAATCACAGGTATTGCATATTCTTTTTATTAACTTCACCGTGAACATAAAAATTAGCCTCGTCACTGAAGAATTTTTCATTCCAAAGGAAGTGTCATGTAATTGCTTGAAATACTTTTCCCAATATTTTGCACTGTTCAACTATTTGGTGAATGTCGCTGATTAAAATCATATGCAATGGTGCGTATGCTTCTTTCTCTCCCGAGATTTCATCGTGATCTCGATGAGTTCCTAACACGTTAGGAGCATTCCAATGCTTTGCTTTTAACACCTCGAAAAGGAGAAAATGGTTACAAGCATGCAGTAATAACTTTTTGTTGGTTAAATATATGTTGGAAAAACTTTCTCCGCTTCATTTCTCGTGAAATTCTAGCGTGATTTGATATATCACATCACCCCCTTTCCTTTGAAATTTTTGTGTTGAATTCAATATGGTGGTGAACAATATGCCGGACCTGTGCTTGACACACACAGCTAGGGATCTCTCCCTGTGCCTAACCTATTTCTTTCATGACCAGGATAACTCCTTTACATTTTGTAGGGGGTGTTAAGAGACTTTGACTCGTCATAGTTCATGTAATAAGGTTTTTATCAGTCACATAGTTACACATATTATTTTTTATCTTCTGATCCCATTGCAGTCTCAGAACGATTTTTTGATATGTTTTAGAGTCTGGTATAAGAGACCAAATATATTTTTTTCACGAGTTTTGGTGATGACATGTTTTGAGATATTCAAGGTCAAATGTCAGGGTCACGTGACAAAATTATATTTTTATCCAAAGGTAGGCGTGTTATATATCACTGAAAAGCTTGTTCAATATCCTGTACAATAAGCTTTATTTGAACTTCCTAGGCAAAATAGTGGCGGAGTTACAGCACATTTAGTATAGCTAAGCGGGCTCAAAAAGGACAATATATGCGAACTTTGACCTTGAATAATTTAACAATTACAAGATACACGAGACTCAAAATTTTCATAGTTACTACGTTCCCTGCATAGTTTCAACTCCTCAAATTTCATGAAAGTCGGAGTTGGTCCGGTTATGGGCTGTTTTGATTTCATTGCTACGTGTGAAATGCACCTGATGTGTACTGTGTTTTCATTTGTTATTCATTAAACCGAAATAGAAGGGAAGAAAATTTGGCTATTACTATCAAGGTTAGAACCATTGTAAAAAACACTTAGGTTAAAGCGACACAGACAGTGTCCCGTGATACCCACATTACATTTATCCTCAGTGGTGTTAAAACAACAAAAATAAATACCATTTTCACACCAGTTGGGGCTAAATGTTCATTTACATATTGTGCGGCGCTCCTGAGATCACTGTCTATGTTGTCTTAACACTAATGAGGTAAGACGTTAACTAAAATGTGGTGTATTTCTCCTTGGACCACTGACTGTGTTATTTTAACACCAATGAGGTTAAATGGTGACCAAAAAATATGGTGTGGAACTCCTTGGACCACTGACTGTGTTGTTTTAACACCAATGACGTTATATGGTGAACACAATATGGTGTGGATCTCCTTGGACACTGTCTGTGTTGTTTTAACATCACTGAAGTCAAGCGGTGACCATAATGTGATGTGGATCTACTTGGACCACTGTCTGTGTTGTTTTACACCAATGAGGTTAAACGGTGACCAAAAATAGTGGTCCCGACCAATTGCCAACATACATATTCAAATGCTGTTCCGAATTATTATGTACCCCTTTATGTTAAATTTACAATATTATTCTAAAAACGCAAATTTTTCCTGATCTTTGGATAATCAATAAAATTTGTCCTGTTTTAAAGAAGAGAGACCCATGCGAAATTACAAATTATCAACCTATTTCATTAATCTCAGTTTCTTCAAAAATATTTGAATATATACGTATTATGACAGGATATACAACAATAGTAAACCTTATATATAAATATATCAACATGGATTTTGTCCTGGAAAATGAACTTCAACTAATCTGGTCAATTTCACACAGACTATATCCGATTCTCTTGATGATAGGAATTCTGTTGATTCAATATATATGGACTTCGCTGAAGCATTTGATACTCTTGATCACGATGTATTGCTGAGTAAATTGTCTAAGTTTGGTCTCTCTCATAACTTGCTTAAGTTAACATCCTCTTACCTACGCAATCGAATGCAATTTGTGTCATATAATCAAGCTAAGTCATACTCGTAAAGAGTATGTTCAAGATTACGTTATTAAATGTAAGCTAGGTACTATAAGTTAGTTCTTAACTCTAGTGATACATACGAAAGAGGTGTGGGGTCTCCCAGATGGCTTAGTGGTAACGTCGTCACCTTGTAATCAAAGGGTACCGGATTCGATACCTAGTGGAGGCACATTGCACAGTGGTTGGGATCCCACTTTCAACTCTAAGTCCAGTTCAGATTAGCCTATCTGTGCATAAAGTGGACTTAATAGATGAATTCAAACCCGAAAGAGGTGTTGTCGGAAACTCGAACCAGTTATTTTATTGCAAATCCATCCTTACAGAAGAGAATACTCAGTATGAATAACAGCTAACCTTGAGTTAACGGTAGAAGAACTTTCCACGTGAATGATGTTAAATTATCTGGATCTCGACATAAGGAGCATGTAAAATCGGAATATATCTATGATCGGTACTTACAAAATAATTTATTATTCTTTCCTGATACTTACATGACAGAGATGAGAGCAAAATTTGCATTGGCTATCGCAATGCCAAATCCGATTAATCGAATCTCAACTCAAGCTCAACTCTCCCTAATTTCGATCTTCCCCTTGCAAGTAGGCAAACCGCAGAATATTCGGTCCCAGCAGGGTTATGGATTTCCGATGGAAGACCATCAGATGAGTAATAAAATAGTTGAATACATGCACGAGGTTGAACGGCCATAGAAATCGTGAATAGCTCTGATCTTCAATGTCTGCTTATGTGGTCATTTCTGAACACTTGTTGTTTCTGGGACGTCCCCTATCTTTGAAAAAAATCCTTGTGATTTGTTATTAATCCACTTTATGCTCAGGTAGGCTCGCATACACAATTACCATAGCAATATATTGGCTCCCATCTCAACTTAATTTGATGGTGAGGGGAGTGGAGGCAAGGTTGCCATATACTTTCCCGCCGGCACGTACGTCAAGTTGCATGCAGCGCGACACACCACTTTAGTGTGGATACTCCCGTGCGAGACTTCAGTCCTCGTTTTCATTGAAGGCAAAGAACTTTCCGCCACTAGCTACGTCTCCACCTACTCTAAAACTATTGCCAATGGGTCCTACACTTCATCTCGGGAATCTCTGGAGCAAGGGAACAAAATAAGACATCTGCACCAGTAGTAGGGCTCCACCAATGAACACGTGAGAGGAGAAGCGAGTGCATGGTGGCAAAACGGACTGCTGCTACCAGCCATTTGCTTCTCTCCGCCCACTCGTTTTCTCTTCTTCTCTACCTTTATGCGCCACCTTGCTCCACATATTCCCAAGACAGAATGTGTATCACCTAAAAGTATATCAGATTCAAAGGCTCTAGCATCTACAAAATTTTCAGGATTTACACTTTCGTCTACATCAGGGCCGGCGAAAGAACCATGCTACCACCTAGAGCGGTAAATTTCTATGGCGGCAAAATTGGAAGAGAAGAAAATATCAGCCCATTGAAAAGTTGGAAATTATAATTTTACTGTGTAAAACGTATTCAAAATAGGCTCAAATTTGAATCGGCAACCCGGTACGCAGAACCAGTCAGTCACCATCAACCCAATAGGCAGTGCCAGCCCGAATAGACAACCCGACACGCAGGACCAGACCGACACCGGCAACCCGGTATGCAGTGGCAGTCCGGCACCGGAGAAATTATAATATTACCTTAATATACTGCTTCAAAATACGCTCAATTTTCAAAGCATTTATTTAATAATACTTGTTACATTTAAGATACGTTTAATGATATAAAATGTAATTTAGTGTTGCATTTTTTTAAAATATTGCTGTGGTCGGGACATCCCTTTGTCCATAATGGTGTTGCTATAGCGTAACAGGTCTCCTTATTTATGTTATAGTTTGATGTGTTACTTACGAGCCAATTTCAAGTTGCTGCGCAATGATGAAGTTGGAAGCGTTCGAAAATGGAGCAGCATCTTCCGCGACCGCCCATGGCAGCAAAATGACTAAGTGCGGGACCTGGTCTACATCCTGACATATTCACCTTCTCACATGAGATGGTGTCGTTAATGAGGTTTCATCTTGTTTACGTTTTCATACATTCTACCCATGCATGTTTCTAGAAATATATTTCGGGGGGGGGGGAGTCCGAACGAAGTGTCTCAAAGCAATATTAATAATAATAATAACGTGTAAACTAAAATAATTATAATTATATTAAATGAATGAAAATAGTAATAAAAAATCAAATTAATTAATATTATATTTGTAGTACATTGATTGATTGGCTTTAATTTACTTCGCTTTTTTTGTGCAAAATTAGGGATGAGTGATGACATGATGAAATTGATGAATAGGCAGTCACAAGCGTCCACGCCAAGGCCGGGATTCGAACCCAAGACCCCTGGCGTCGTAGCGCGATGTGGTAACCACTCCGCCAAGGGGACCGGCTATTTGTACTACATGAATAAGTAAAAAGGCGTTATATGGATGATATAACAGCATGTATTCATTATCTAGCTTTCGTATAGCCCTAGTTAAATTCGCAAAATTTGTAAAATGAAAAGGAACTGCCCTGGCAAGGAAAATAGATAAATGATTGAATGTTTATTGAATATCCAAAGAGAATATTAGATCCAGATGACGAAACGTTAAGTTCCTGGTAATATTTTATACATGTTATTATAAGTAGTAATAAATCTTGCATAAATATTCTTTGGAACTGTAATTCAAACTTTTATGAACCCAATATAATCCTTGCCTACCGATAAGTTAGACCGAAGTAAATAACCCTCTGTTAAACAACAAGTATTTAATTTTAGTACTTATTAAGTTTCTCGGGGTGGGGGGGGGGCGTTCGGCCCCCCTGGAACCCCACTCCCATAAATACGTCCTTGATTCTACCGTAATGGCGGTCAAGGCTTTGACGACAACGTTACGAAAAGTTGATGCCGCCAAATCAGTTTTCCAAACGGGGAAAAAGCAAGCTCTTCGCAACGCACAAAGAAACTACACTGATTTATTGAAATGCGGGCTCTTTTCTCGCGGCGAAATACAAATGACTTCAAAAGAGCAACGAGGGGAGAGTTGGCAATTTCCATTCCGTAGGAAGTTACGCCATCCACAAGTTCACGTACGAAGGGCCATATATTTTCCTACGTGGCCAGAGACGGAAGTCATTACGCAGCCATAAATCGACGGAAATTTTCTCCTTGTGCGCAAACGTTACAAATTACACGACAGTTCTTTTTCTAATAAACTCCCAACTTCTCCTACAATTGAGAAATCGATTGGAGGCATTTCTCCACTTTTTGTCTTAGTTTTTTTTTAGTGCTCACTCAATTTGTTCAAGGAAACGATTGTTGCTGGAATTGTTGCTTTTCATTTGGTGTTATTTATTTTTCGGATGTATTACGTCCGTGCCATAAAAATTGATCCGAACAGTAGCCATCAAATTCTCTTGTCGCCAATATCGAGGAGTGCAATATTACCCTCTGTAGTGTGATTACATAAAAAACTGTGTTTGAGTGTACAAGAAAATTGCTCGATTTCTTAACTGAGATTTATCATCCTTTAGTCTCGTAGTCACGATTTCGGCAGCTTTTCTGGGAAAGTGATGCGAGAGACGATGTGATAAGGATTTGTAAAAAAAAAATGAGCCATTTCATTTATGAGTTATCTTTTAATCAAAATATTTAGCTTTCTGGCATTTTCTCATAACTTACGAGAGGGAAACTACAAATTCTGCTAATATCTACTCGGCCCTTCAATAAACTTCGTTAAGTCTCACGCGACTTCTTCAGTGTGTGAATTTCGTACTTTCTACGTGCAACTGTAAAGTGGATCATTCTCTATATTAACACATCTTTAGCATAATCATCTGAATTTTAACGTCCATTATACAAAAGTTTCTTGAAATTAATATTAATGATTTGAATGAATAATTTAATTATGCTTCCCTTTTGAGCCACTTCTGGCTAATCGGGAAGATGAGAATGAATGGTGATAAGCATTGGTGTCGACAAGGGGGGCGAGGGGGCATTTCACCCCTTTTGCCAATTTTCTTCCCGCACTATGCTAAACCTTATGTATCAAGGGAAAGTAAACTGTTATTGCCCCGCCAGTTTTGGCATATTGCTCCTCCCCCAATTTTGGAAGCCAATCGCCGCCAGTGATGATAAGATCAGGACAATCACAAATACATAAGGACGGCACACAACACGAGCCCCACTGGGGATTATACTGGCCGTGAGTCCAGACGCCAGGGTCTCGCTAGTCTGCAAAGTGCAGTCTATGGTGTACTTCGTGGAAGGGAGGTTGACATTTGGGTGTCTTTGGAAATGGTAAACCCTTACACCCCTTGAAATTAATAGTATATCGCTGTAAGTGTCACTTCACCTGTTTCTCCATCAAACTTTTGGACCATCCTGTGTAAACCCTCAACCATGCTATACCACGCACGGTTTTAGAAGCGATATCGGGCAGAGCCACGCAGAGGGTGTGCGTGGCAACCAGCCAATAGCAGGAGTGCAACGTTGTACAGTTAGGAGAATGCGGCGCGCGAGTTAAACGCCGTGTTCTGTATTTTTCTTGCGCGCAAGAAGTTTTCATAAAACTCGCCACTTTAAGGTTCATCATAAGATGGGGCACGACATTTTGAACCTGACTGTCCAAGTCCCATGAATTTCAGTCGCCTACAGCCGGAGTTATCGTTTGTGGAAGAAACACGGGAAACAACACGTCTCTACACACACACACACACACACACATACACAATGACCGTTTCGTTTTCCTTCTGTGTTTTCGTTGCCACCGTGTTGACCCCGATGAGTTGTTGTGTGTTAGTAAAGCTATGGGTGTCAAATTCGGCTGAATATGCAGAATGACCTTTCATTGTCTTGTGTGTTCAGAAACATTGCGAGTCTGGGTCAGTTTTGAGTTCATAACAAGGGCAGTGTAAAATAATTTTACTCGTACGGCATGAAGAACAGTTGTGAGAGGATTCAATACAGCCCTTTTTGATTGATTTATTTTACTTCGCTTTTTCTGCCACTTTTGGCTAATTTACGAAAATGGGGATGAGTGATGATATGATGAAATTGATGAATGGACACTCACAAATATCCATGCCCGGGCCGGGATTCGAATTCGAGACTCCTGGCGTTGTAGCACGTTGTGCAATACAGCCCTTATGCTCGATAGTTGTGCAATAGTGTGTGTGTTGCGTGAGTGTTATTTAATAATGTCGCGCCGGCGCCATTGTTAAGTGGTTAGCATATCGCTCTACGACGCCAGGAGTCCCGGCACCAAGTACCAGTAGTACAGGCACCAAGGGTAAAATACTCGTATTACGTTCACAAGACAGAAATCTTAGTTTTAAAGCTTATTCTTACTTCAAGGAATTGGCGTTCGCAAGACGTGCATGCAGAAACAGTGTTTTCTCAGAGTCGAGAACTTACGGCTAAAGCGTGTGATTTGATTTGATTTGATTTGATTTTAAAATTTTTGGGTGCGTCAGCACTAAGGCTATTTTGCACCTGTCACACTATACGGGGTCCAGCCCCTTACCGTTACACGTAACAACTCTAACGTTGCTTAATTAAAATCATAAAAAATTAAAATGTTCTGACTGTTGTTAAAAGCCGAGGCTGCAAAGAACACTCAGCACAAGTAAGGACAAAACACAGGACAACACAAACAAAATTATACTGGCCATGAGGCCAGTCGCCAGAGCCTCGTTAGTCTTTAGTCCAGGGTGCACTACGTGGAAGTGAGGTTGACTCTTGGGCGCCTACGTGGAAGGTACCCCTTACACCCCGGCTAAAGCGTGTGGTGTATGTGTGCATATTGTGTTGCGCATTATAAAACAGGGTAAAGTTTCTACCACAGAAATCGGCGAACCCCTATTCAAATCTCCTGGGAAACATGCCAGAAAACAGATACGAGAGAGATGATGATGACCTTGCAGTTCCTCTACAATAAATACGTACCTTCAAACTTCTTTCAGGTACGAGTTTCTCATCTCCTATATGCTGCAGTGATATGATATAATCCTGTGTAGAATTCTTCACTATATATTTCATTGTACTGAAATATCACGTACATGCATTATACCCATAAAAAGCTGAATATTGGACACAGCAAATTCTCTGTGTTTCCCTTCCGCTAGAAGTTTGTTTGGTAACAGCGCGACAGCACTGGCTGAGTATTGGCTGAACTCATGTTCCTTCTAAAAGCGTACGCCGTTTAGCATACGGTCAATAGAATTATCAGCTAGTGACGTTAAACTGTTTTTTTTAATTTGTATTCTGTCGCTGTAATATTTGTCTGTTTCAAAGCTATAGCAGTCTCAATCAAACAAATTATTTTTTTAATGCTGCATGTAAAACACTTCGGAAGGTGGGGTAAAACAATACAAAAAATATGGACAAAAGTTGTTCGATATTTTAAAGATATTTCAGTTGAGCTGTTTGCAATTTAAGACTTTCGAGGCTTTCACAAATCGGACGAACGCTGGCAGTAGAGCAGTGTCCCCGGTTCACAAACCGAAAATGAGGCTCGGTGAGGCTCGCCTTAATGGATTTCTCTCGTAAGGCGAGAGCCTCATTTTCTTGCAGTGTTGCCAACTCCTCACTCAAAAAATCACCAAGGTTTTTGTTTTTGGGTCTAACCTAACCTCAAGCAAGAAGCTGGCAACACTGCTTGAGGCTTGTTTTAATGGTTTGCTCTCGTAAGGCGAGCCTTATTTTCTTGCAGTGTTGCCAAATCCCCACTCGAAAAAATCACCAAGGTTTTTGTTTTTGGGTATAACCTAACCTCAAGCAAGAAGCTGGCAATACTGCGAGAAAGCCTCAAGCAGTGTTGCCAACTCCTCACTCGAAAAAATCACCAAGGTTTTTGTTTTTGGGTATAACCTAACCTCAAGCAAGAAGCTGGCAACACTGCTTGAGGCTTGCACCTAACCTAACCTAACCTAACCTAACCTAACCTAACCTACCTAACCTAACCTAACCAACCTAACCTAACCTAACCTAACCTAACCTAACCTAACCTAACTGGTGAGGCTCGCCTTAATGGATTTCTCTCGTAAGGCATGAGCCTCATTTTCTCGCAGTGTTACCAACTCCTCACTCGAAAAAATCACCAAGGTTTTTGTTTTTGGGTCTAACCTAACCTAAAGCAAGGAGCTGGCAACACTGCTTGAGGCTTGCACCTAACCTAACCTAACCTAACCTAACCTAACCTAACCTAACCTACCTAACCTAACCTAACCTAACCTAACCTAACCTAACCAAACCTAACCTAACCTAAAGCAAGGAGCTGGCAACACTGCTTGAGGCTTGCCTTAATTAATTGCATAAAGCAATTTGCCAACCTACTGGTATTTTTGCCATAGCTTTTTACAAAAAAAAAAAGAGAGGAGAGAGAGAGGGAAGAGTTAAACAACCGACAATGCTGCTAATATTTACCTACAGCTTTTTTTTTACTTGGCAAGGGTTTAGCCAATTTATACACTGGCGCAACATACACACACTGGGCAATAGAGCCGGCAACAAATATATACTGCTGTAAAAGAGAGAGATGGATGGATGGCAACACAGTATGTGTGTGTGTGTGTGTATAATATGTAGTATTATTAACTAGAGTGTGTTGGCAACCCATCTACAACTAAAAAAAAAGATAGAGATACCAACATTGCCGTAAGATAAAGAGGGAGAGACCTATCGCGACTTTTGTAAACCTCTCTTGGGGGAAACACGATGTGCTATACACACGTGGGCGCTGGTGCTTCTTATTATTTTTCGTATTGTGAGGCAAACAAACAAATAAATAATTGTTGTTTTTTAGGATGCCTGGCCCCTAACCCCGCCAGGGTGCGTGGTGGCCAACCCAAAAAGGTTCTAACGGCTGCGGCTGTAGATAACCGCACCTCTGTATGGTTTCACGTGTTTTTTTTTTTCCCCCAAACTTCCATGAAACCCTACAGAGGACCTCCGTAATGCATGCAACGTGTACTAACGACTCTAGTGTTATTTGATGTTGTAATATTTTGGATATAGAGTTTTATTGTGTGATAGATAAAAATAATTATGTTTATTATAATATTTTTTTGATGAAGATGGAGAATATATGTGTGTGTGTTACAAATAAAGTTGCATGCTTATTTTTTTAGTGTCTTTGTATGTGTATGTGTTTTTGATGTTTCGACAGCATCTGAAACGATAAAAAAAGAATTTTATTGTTAATTTTCTCGTGTAAAAACAACAACAAATTTTTTTGTGCAAATTTTCTGATTCTCTCGTGCTATAGTGCAAAAAAGATATTGTAACTGATAAGTGATGAAATTGATATTGTAACTGATCTTGAACTAGTGAAATTTTTCGTATTGTGCCATTGAAACTGATTGTGCTAGTACAAAAATTTCTTATTGTGCAAGAAAAAATGTTAAAAACTTGTTAAAACTGCTCTGTGACCCTCTCGTTCTTCACGTCGTGGACGAAGGACTTCTCGGCGACCAGGATCACACTGCATACGGTGTCCTCGGGCAACGGGCTGTTGAACTCGCAGACGACCTTGATGTTGGTGCGATCGTTGACCACCACCTGCTTCCTCTTCGTGGTATTGATGACGGACATGGGTCTGTGGGTTATGAATTCGCTGGGCGTGTAGTACATGTCCACGTTTCCCTCGGTCACGCGTTTGAAAGAGGTGTAAGCTTCGTAAAGTTTTAGGTAATCGTTTTTGGTCATGTCGAGGTTGTAATTCTCGCGCGGGAACACTTCGTTTCTTCCATTCTTCAGATAAATATTCTTGATCTTGCAGTTGTCGAATTTGCTGGAATTTTTTTCCTGATTTTTATCTCGCCCGGTCTGAAAAAGCACCACGACGAAATCTGGCATGTCGAACTGTATGTTGTTGAACTGCGTCGTCACGTCGAATTCCATGTGACTTCCCGACGCCACCTTTTGCACGCACTGGTAACCGTGAAAGCGAATCGGCACCTGCGGACTCTTCAAGATCTCCGCTTTGTACTTGAGGGCATAGTTTGTTTCGTATTCCACGATCGGCATTCTCAACTCCATGCTCCGGATGACGCACTTGGCTGCTTCGGGTAAAGTGTTGGCTATCGGCGTGCCGTCGGCGTTCAAGTTGGTGTATCGCATCAGCGCGTCGTTGTCGTTGGCTGCTCTTCGAAACGTGACGCGCAATCCTCCCTTCCACATGATCTCTTTGTAGTCCGAGAAGAATCCCGGCAGCAGACGCATGGGAAAGAGCACCGTGTGACTTGTCGTCGATATTTTCGTCCCTGCTTCGAATCCTCCTGCTTGATAGTATGTTGCGTCTGTTTTGGATAATTTCAATGTTCCCACTGCCGTCGACGTGATGCCTGGATAGTCTATTCTGTCGATGACGGTGTTGTGTTTCCTCACCTCCACCTGCGAGAACAGGTGAGGCACGAAGTTGTCCACGAGTATCAAATTTGCATTGGGCGGAAACGCGTCTCCGCTTTCTTTCTTCACCACGTCGAATTGAAGGTAGAGGTCCGCTCTGTGAGGATGAACAAACCCATCGCCTACGTCCACGTCGTATTCGATCTCCCTGTTCGCTTCGTTGAGATTGGCGAACGTGCGACGGTTGGGAGGGAAAGATTGCAATTCGTAACTTTCGATTTGCTCCATTTTTACTATGCGTGTTATTTATTATATGTTGATCTCCACGATGGCCGTCGTAGTGGCACCTGCGAAATCCACCACGTCTCCTTTCTCGTTTGTCACCACCAACTCTATGTCGTCTATGCGGTTGCGGCATACTGGAAAATAGATCGGCGAAGAGGGTGTGTAGATGATCGGTTCCATGAACTCGGAACTGGGTTTGAACGTAGCTATGATTCCCGTCTGCTTGTGACTTCCTAACAATCCGTCCGAAGATTTAGTAATCATTCCTTCCGCCACGTTACAGTGAACGTTCAGAGTCTCTATGGCTAGAAATTTAGGAATATTGGTTGCCGTGTGCTTGATGCCAGCTTCGAGTTTGGTGTTGTTCTCGAAACCTAAAAGTTCTCCTATGGTACCCAGGTCAACGGTCTCCGTCGCCGACACGATTTCCACTCTGTGCGTGACCGAATTTTGAGAAAGGTACGTGCCCTTGGGTAATTGAGCTTGCAAAGTGGAAAGATTGTATTGGCCTGGCGTGACGACGATGTGTTCGCTTCCGACGCTAATTTTGTTGTTGTGCTGCGTGACGTTAGGTATGAGGTACATGCTGTAGAATGCACGCAGAGCTACGGATTTAGGATAGACGATGTCGTCGTGCAGCGTGAGTTTCAAGATTGAAGATTCGCTCGTGAGATGAAACACGCCCATCGTGTTTAAGATTCCACAATGCTTTCTGAAAATGTTCCACCGACGGGTTATTTATTTTAGACATGTATGCGAGAACGGAAAGGCATAGGTGGCCGCAGTTAACATCGGTGAAACCCTGGATGCGTTTGTCATTGTAGTAGAGGTTGGCAACACTGAGATACTTCACCAACCTGGCAGGTGGTGTGCCACCGAACGAATCGAAAACAAATGCATTGTTATCGTCAATTTTGAGGTAGCATATCCAATGTGTACCAGAATTTTTGTAACTATCCAGGTTGACCACGCCATACTCTTTTTTGTTCACAGCAGAGGGTAGAGAATCGGACATGAAAACACCCCTGAAGTTTTTTATTCCCAACAGTTCGATCAGAGATTCAATATCGAAGTTGGACAGGGCTTCTTCTTTTTTTTATATTTTTTCAAAGCATCGAGGTTGCTTTTTTGTTTTTTGGTTATACCTTTCCCCTTCTTCTCCATAGCCAGGTTGTGACGTTTCCGTTCTTCCAATTCTGCCTTGTTCTTCTTCGAGTCGATGACTGTTTTCGCGATGGCGGCACTTCCGCCGGCCAAACTTCCAACGGCCCCCAATGCTGCCAGGATGGCTGGGATGCTGAATATGAAACCTCCGATTTTTTGCTGTTTCCGCGAACGCTGCAAGCGTCTCAATTGAGGTGTGCTGAGAAGTAATTTCATTCCGTGTCCTTTCGTCAAGCAAGAACGTTTCTTCTCGCGTTGTTTCTTGGTGAGTAAACCATCGAGGGCACCTAGATTTTTCAGATTGGAGTATGGTATCTGGTACACGACACCTTTGGGCTTCATGTTGATGCTTTATATGTTATTTTCACGGTATGTTATTTATATATATGTTTTGAGATTTTTTTTGTTTTGTGTAATTTTTTTTCGGTATGTTATTTATATATAAATGTTCTGAGATTTTTTTGTTCTGTGTAATTTTTTTTCAAGGATATACTCCGCGCAGAACCGTTACACAAATTCTATTACGTGCTTTGTTTTCTTACCAAGAAGTTCCTTTGTACCCTTGTACACGATTTGAGTTTTGTTCTCGATTAAAATAGCTAGCTTCTCGTCAGATAACATGTTAGCGTATCGATCTGGTAAAAATAGACTGTATTGTGCGTTGAGCAACAGACGCGCCTTGGGACCATACTGGGTAGAAACAATTGAACCGGAAGTTATCGTGTAAGGTTTGTCCACTTCCAATTCCTGAATTTTTACATATTCGACTGATGAATTTAGCATTTGTTTTAATGCTTGGGCGTCTAGTGATTGTTTACTCATTTTTATAAGATGACAAACACAATTGGAGTTTTTTTTATGTAGTGTTATTTATATGCCGAAGAAATTTTTTTCACGGTTCGAGAAATTTTTTTATTTCTACACACCCCATCCAAATTTTTGTTTTGTGTTCATGGCTATGGTGGTGCCCAGTGCTGCAACTCTTTCTCCCAGCGAAGCGTCTCTGCTAACGAATCTTTCGAAAGCTGCGTGCTCTAACTTTCTGTCTGCTTCGTGACGTGCATCCAGATCGGTGCGAGTGGTGTTGTAGGCAATGTCGTGATCTTTGCATGCGGCGTCCAACGGATTCACACCCTTGTCTCCTCTCTCCAATCTTTTCTTGAGTTTGGTACCCGGTCCGCAGAACTGGTAGCCGGGTAAATGCATCTCGAAAGGTAACTTGTTGATGATGTCGTTCACGAGTCCTTTTCCTTCGGCCACGTTCCAGAATCTCGGAGGCAGCGTGTTGATAATTTTAATGAGGTGACCTATGCCCTTGTCGTCGTTCACGATGAAGTTGGAAAGTTTGTTGCTGATCATGTCCACAATTCCTACCTTCTCGTTGTAGAAATTACGATTGCCTGCATTCTCCTCTCCTGCAATAACCAACAATCGGTCTATGAGCTTGCGCACATCGTCCACCCACACAAACTCTTTGGGCAGGGTGTTGTAGAGTTTGACGCCGCTGCCTGTTTTCACCTGGTTCAAAATCGGTTTGATGAGATTTCTGTACTTCTCGCCGCTGCTCGATTTCACCCTATTCTGCGAGGCGTCGTTGTTCTGGTACAAGGCATCCGTCATGATCAAAATTTCCTTGTAACTCTGGTAATCTTCGTCGGTGTAATCTTTCGGCTGCTTTTTGGCAACGAGTTCCCACAGTCCCACCGTACCCGGATACCTGTTCCAACTATCCTTCTCGCCTAAATTAACTTTAATGTCGTTGCCTTCGAAGCTCACCTTCGATTTTCCAATCTTCCAAACCACACCGCCGCCTTCGTTGCTCTCCATGCTTGGATACAATCCGAACACTTCATCCTTGTCGAATTTCCCCGTGCTCAGGTAGTCTCGTGCCAAAGGTCCCAACTCGATCTTATCCAAAGACGACGGCGTGCTACCTATGGCTCGACGTCGTGGCGGTACGTCCTTCAGTTCGAACGGCGTGGAAGGAATGCTTGAAATGGGCGTGGGTACGGTGTAACTTTTAGCTGCAAGTGGTACGAGTTCGTTGATCAAATTTTTATTTTGTTCCGTCACGCCTTTAATTTCTTTACCTAGATCGCTGATGGCGTCGATCACAGGTTGATCTTGACGTTTCTTCTCTTCGTAGAATCCGCGATTCTCGGATTTCCAACCTTTGAAGCGTTTCGCGAGGTAATCACGAAGCTTGAGATTTTCGTCTTCAATTTTTCGTTTCGTCATAACGTTATTTATACACGTCGTTTCTCACAACGTTGCAACGTTTAGAAAGTCGTTGATTTTGTTTCTGTATTTTCCGTCGTTGGGTTTTCTCGTCATGTCGATTGTCGCGAATCCGAAATCGTCACTGTTCCAACAGTGGGAGCAGCAGCGTTCCGAAAATTGATTGTAGTTCATGTCTCCGCCTACGTAGTCATCGTACGCATGCTTGAGGTTGGTGTGATCTTGACGAAACAAACATATAAAATTAGCGTTGTCGCGTACTAACTGTTTTGGAATTTTGGAAAACGTTTGAGCTAGGAAGAAGCAATCTATTCCTTTGTGACGACCTTGCGTGAAAAAATTGCGAATTTCATTTTGATTTTCCAGGATGACATCGTCGAACACAACAACTGAATTTTCACGACAATCGTCGAGTGGTTTTATTTCCGAAGAGAACGTTGCAATGTCCAGACCATCGTACAGTTTCATCAGTTGCTGGTATTTGGATTGTTCCAAACTTTTCGAGAACACGTAGAGGTGCCTGTTCTTCCAATCTAACCAATTCGGTGCGAGGAGAAAATTGTCCACGAGCAGTGTTGTTTTCCCACACCCCGAAGGACCTACGATCAGACAGCGGATGCTGTCGGGAAGCAACTCGCCGTTCTTTTTTTTTTTGTTTGACTTTCCGAATCCGGTAGACGTTTCACCACGTTCCACGTACTCACAAGATCACTTCGTTCGCGTCGATCCAACTCTTTTCCGGAAGTCCCAGCCATTTGACAAACAGTTTGTCGCCTTTCCTACGCAATACTTTCTCGATGAGGTACGTGTCGGGATGTTTTGTTTTAGAGAGTTCCTCTTCGTAAAATCTTCCTTTCAAAATCTCGCCGCTACTATCTTTTATTATATACGTGTGTCGGTTTCCGGGTAAAACTCGAACCACCGTAAAAAGTTCCGTGCTCCAATTTTTTGTGAACCCCTTCTCGAAGGTGCGTTAGTAGTGGGATTTGTGGTATAACCAGGACCGGAAAGTATGAACCCCCCTCAAGCAGATTTGCCTATACTTAAAACTAGCTCAACATGCCCATATGAGTTTTTTGCTCAAGTGTGGAACCCTGTCTAATCCAAGATTTTTGTAAAAAAGCCCTCATGGATTCCATGAGAAAGTATGACCCCCCTCTGATTGATGAGGCTACACTTACAAAAGGTACTTCTGTGAGATTGTTGTCCATAAATTTGTTAAAAATATGCCCCTCTTGATATTTTTTTTGGCCACACTTAAAACCAGGCCAGGACACACACACACACCCACATACACACCCACCCACATACACATATTTACTTCCGGTCCACTTCCGGTCCACTTCCGGTCCACTTCCGGTTTGCCTACTTCCGGTCTACTTGTGGCCAAGTTGTGACCTATTTCTGGTTTATTTATATTGCATCATGCTGTGCAACAAATTTTTATCCAGTATGGAGTTTTGATTTGACCCCCAAGAAATTTTATATAAATACCAAAGCCAAAAATATTAGCACACACACACACACACACACACACACACACACACACACACACACACACACACACACAAAGCACAGTGCTGAACCCAACTGATATTTTTATCCAGCATAGAGTTTTGATTTCTATCCCAGGAAATTGTATATAATAAACAACAACAAAAATTCCATAGCCATACACACACATACATGCACTAGGTATACACACTAGGTATACAAAGCACAGTGCTGAACCCAACTGATATTTTTATCCAGCATAGAGTTTTGATTTCTATCCCAGGAAATTGTATATAATAAACAACAACAAAAATTCCATAGCCATACACACACATACATGCACTAGGTATACACACTAGGTATACAAAGCACAGTGCTGAACCCAACTGATATTTTTATCCAGTATAGAGTTTTGATTTCTATCCCAGGAAATTGTATATAATAAACAACAACAAAAATTCCATAGCCATACACACACATACATGCACTAGGTATACACACTAGGTATACAAAGCACAGTGCTGAACCCAACTGATATTTTTATCCAGCATAGAGTTTTGATTTCTATCCCAGGAAATTGTATATAATAAACAACAACAAAAATTCCATAGCCATACACACACATACATGCACTAGGTATACACACTAGGTATACAAAGCACAGTGCTGAACCCAACTGATATTTTTATCCAGTATAGAGTTTTGAATTGAATCCCAGGAAATTGTATATAATAAACAACAACAAAAATGCCGAATCAAAAATATTGTAATCAATGCAATAAGAATATATCCAGCCCCAATTGGGCCAAGCACCAAAAAATTTGTAACCCAGACAAATACAGAACTCCCATAAAAATTTGCCCCAAATGCAATAGAAAATACAGCATGCAATACTTTACATATACACATAAAGATACTTGTTCTGCACAGCCCCCACAACCATCTACATCTGGTCTGAAAAGAAAGCATGAAGCACCTCTTAATGCCAGAGCAGCAAAGCAGCCACGCTATGAACCCATCCATAGCAGTTTTAATGCCCAACTTAGGGATTATTGGTTTGTATCAGAGCCAAGATGGGGTATTCAGAATTTTTTGAACAGTAAAAAACCTGATCTGCAGGCAATTCTAAATGCACAAAATGGTTCTTATAAGCTGTCCCTCAAATTGTATACACAATATAAGAAGCCAAATGGCACAAAATTTACACAGCCCCACATAACAGAAACTGTACCGGTATATTCAAATACAAATTTAGACACAATAATAAGCAGGTTGATGGATCAATTGAATATTAAACACTCTGAATTTGCGGCAAAAGAGTCTGGATGGAGCCTATGCGGCTCTCCACACAAGTTATATGTTAATATTTCTGAATTCAGCCCATTACAAGGTTCTACATATCTGCCATTACCTGCCAATATCAAAAACAAAACAGCTGTGGTTAATATAAAAAATAATGATGAGAAATGCTTTTTGTGGTGTATTTTAGCTGCTTTGTATCCAGTTTCAAGGCATCCTGAGAGAATAACTTATTATAAACAACATGAACATGATTTTGATGAAGCAATGGAGGGTTTAGAATATCCAATGTCTATTCAGAATATTGATAAATTTGAAAAAAGGGCCAGGAATATCAATGGCAAACAATTATCTATTAATGTATTTATTTGCTCCACTGGTAATTGCCCGATAGCACCTCTCAGAATCAGTACATTTGATGATGATTCTGATATTCCAATTGATTTGCTCTTAATTGAAGAGGATGGCACAAATCATTACACTCTGATACATAATCTTGAAGCTTTAGTGAGAACACAACTAGACAAATCCAATACAATATTCAAGTTGTGCAGAAGATGTTTAACTGTATTTGATGGTAGAAAAACAGTGAAGGGGGTTCCTAAAGAGAATGCAGAAATTGCCAAAAACAAGTTAATTGAGCATCTGAAATATTGTGGCAATCATAAACCTGTTCATATGGTGATGCCTAATCCAAGTGAGAATTGCAAATTCAAAAAGTTTGAAGCCTTGTTGGAACACCCAGTATATATTGTCTGTGATTTTGAATCAAACCTCAAACCTCTTGCATCCTGCAATCCGGATCCTGAAGAATCTTCTATTACACCATACCAGCTACATGAACCTTCCAGCTTTTGTTATGTGGTTGTACAGGATGGTGTTGTTACCAAAGAAAATTCATACATGGGGCCAGATGCTATCAAAATATTTGCACATAGAATAGAAAATGAGTGCCGTGACATAGCATCTAACATCTTATTAAAATCAAAACCCATGTTGCCTTTAACAGAGAAACAGATTGAAGATTTCAACAAAGCAGAAAAATGCCCGGTATGTGATTCTGAATTTTCAGATACAAATATCAAGGTGAAACACCATTCTCATACAGATGGTAAATTCAAAATGGCCCTGTGTAATAGCTGTAATATTAAGATCAAGAGACCAAAATTTGTCCCCATATTTTGCCATGGAGCATCCAATTATGATTTCCATCATTTGATCAGATATGAGGGGTTTGACAAGCAGAATTTAAATATTTTAGCTGAAAATGATGAGAAATATATATCTATTAGCAAAATAATTAAAGTTAATGGTGTTCCTATTCACATGAGATTTCTTGATTCTTACAGATTTTTATCTGCTAGCCTGGATACACTGGCCTCTCAATTATCTGATGATCAATTCAAAATCACACGTGCCTTGTTTCCAAATCAGGATCTGAAATTAATTAGGCGGAAGGGTGTATATCCATATGATTATGCTACAGATTTTTCTAAATTTGATGAGTGCTCCCTGCCTCCACAACATGAGTTTTACAGCAAAATCAGAGGATCTGGAATCACAGATGAAGATTATCACCATGCCCAATTGGCGTGGAACAATTTAAAATGCAAGACATTTGGTGATTATCACATGGCATATTTGAAACTTGATGTGACCCTCTCAGCTGATATAATGCAGGCATTCAGAAAATCTTGCATGCAAAATTATGGACTGGACCCAGTGTATTTTTACAGTGCCCCGGGCCTAGCATGGGCTGCAATGTTTTTAAACACCAAAAAGCAATTGGATCTGATCCAAGATCAAGATATGTATCTGTTTATGGAGCAAGGTATAAGAGGGGGGATGGTGCAATGTTCTCAGAGATATGCCAGAGCAAATAACAAGCATATTCCCAATTATAATCCAGAATTGCCATCAAATTATATAGTGTATGTAGATGCCAACAGCCTCTATGGTCATGCGATGATGCAAAAACTGCCATATGCAGGGCTTGAGTGGGTTGAAAATTTCAATATTGAGGATTTTCAGGGTTATGATGACCGTGAACATGGCCTCTACTTAGAGGTTGATCTGACATTTCCGTATCATTTACATAATAAATTTTCTGATCTGCCCCCAATTCCTGAGGTTCAGTGCTCACCTGGCTCTAAACAGAAGAAGCTCATGATGACACTGGAGTCAAAACAGGGCTATGTCATACATTACAAGTACCTCCAGTTCCTGATGAAACATGGTGTTCAAGTGATCAAAGTTGGAAAAGTTTTGAGGTTCAGGCACTCAGAATGGTTGAAACCATACATTGATACAAACACGGAGCTTCGAACATCTGCAAAGAGCCAATTTGATAAGAGCTTGTTTAAATTGATAATTAATTCTGTATATGGCAAAACAATTGAAAATGTCAGAAAACATACCGATGTTAAAATAATTACTGACCCCAGCCTGAGCAAAAAATTGGTTGCAAAGCCTAATTTCAATTACAGAAGAATTTATGGTGAAGATATGGCACTTTTCAACATGAAAAAAACAAAGATTAAGTTTGATAAACCTATTTATGTAGGGGCTGCAATATTGGATTTGGCCAAATTACATATGTTAATATTGTATTATGATGTGTTCAAACCTTTTTATGGTGATAGAGTAAAACTGATATACATGGACACGGATAGTTTTGTTCTTGATATTCAAACAGAAGATGTTTATCAAGATATGGCCCAGCCTGAATTGTTTAAATATTTTGATACCAGTGAATTGCCAGGCCATTTGAATATTCAACCCCACAACAAAAAAGTGCCTGGCAAGTTAAAAGATGAGACACTTGGTGATGTTATTGTGGAATTTGCTGGGTTAAGTGCCAAGGTGTATAGTTTTAAAACATGTAATGCTGTTGTCAAAAAAGCCAAGGGTATTGGCAAAATAGCTGTGGAAAAAGAGCTCCAATTTGAAGATTATAAAAATTGCCTCAAATCCCAGAATTTAATCAGAACATCAGAATCCAGAATTCAGAGTGAAGATCACTTATTGACTTCAAATGTTGTAAGAAAAGTGGCTCTGGACCCACATGATGATAAGAGATGCATTTTATCATGCGGCATACATACTTTACCATGGGGTCATTGTGATTTGAAAAATGGCAATCAATGCCCAATTACAGAGCATGATTTGAAATAAATAAACATGCCTATGAACTTATTTGGGTTCAAAAAACAGGGTATTATGGACCTGCCAACACCACAACCCTCTTCTGATATGCTGTCTAAACTAAATGGCTTCTTAATTATTCATCTGAACAGCATACTTACAGATATTGATGATGAAACAGGCAAAATATTGTACATATTTAACAATAATTTAAATCATTACCAATTACCTGTGGGTGGGCAATTGCAATTTATTACAACCCCTGAGGGTGATGTCAAGATTTCAGTAGGGAGAAATATTTATAGAATTAAGCACTCAAACATGATTTCTGGCACTGTATATACTGTTTCTGCTGGTGATTGCTTATATATTGAGGTCCCTGGATCATATGACAAGCTTATACCTTTTTTTATAGAATTAAGAATCAGATACTCTATAATAAATAACTACTAAACAAAATGCCTAATGATATTTTTGGCCATACAAGACATGAAGATCACAGTGATGAGATTCTGATGCTTGATGTCAGAGTCAAGAAATTAAGAAGTGATTTACAAGCTTTACAAACTACACTCAATGCCAGTCTTCAATTAGAAATTACAAATTTACAATCACAATGCATGGACCCTCTTCTTAAAATTGATTCTGAACTTAAATTATTGCTTCAGAAATATACTGACCTGGCCACATTAGATAATTTTCAAAGTTTAGAAGAAGCTGTAGCAGCTCTTCAAGCCAAATTTAAGACCCAGGCCAACAACTCTGAGCAATTGAAACAGCAATTGGAAGAGCAGATAAATAATGTCCAGACACAGCTCCAAACAATTGTCAAAAGCATAAAATCACAAGAAGATTTTGATCTAGTGATTTCCACTCTAAAAGAACAGATTCAGTCACTCCAAATACCTAATCTGGACCCTCTGAACAATGCCATAGCTGAGGTTAAAGAAAAAGTTGGGACACTTGAAAATTTTATGAGCAATTTGCCATCTTCTGATGCTTTGAATGCAATAACTCGGAGTGTTGCAAATATTAAGCTGCAACTTGAAACATATGAAGATTTTGGAAAAATTCAAAGTTCCATAACCCATCTTGAAGGTACAATAGCAGCAGTACAAAGTGATTTGGCAAATGTACTAGAATCGAGATTGCCCGGGATTGTAGATACTCTTGTCAGTGTCCAGCAACAAATCACAAAGCTTGAAAACCTCAACACTGAATCTGAACTATCTCATTTTCATCACTTGATCGATGATATCCAAACAAAACTTGAAATTTTACAACAATCCACACCCTCTCAGGCAGATATAGCCCTGCTCCAAAATGCTATGCAAAATGTGGCTGATGCTTCTGAATTACACAATATGAAATTGGCACTTGAATCTTTGCAAAATACAGTATCAAATCTTCCTACATCACAGGAACTTAAAAATATTAAGAGAGCAGTGAATAGGATATTAAAATCAGAAGATATCAAGAATATCCAGGCAGAGATCAAACATCTCACTCAGACAGTGACCACTCTTCCAACCAATCAACATATTAATGAACTGCATGCCCTGTTTGAGGATATCAGAAGACAGGTCCATGATCTTACAGCTCAAAATTCAAAATTGGCAGTTGTTGAAAATTTGCAACAAATTGTAGCTAATATCAAGCAACAGCTAGGGACCATGGAATCCAATCAAGCAAATGCTCTGTCTGTTTTTGCCACCCAGCTTCAAGATATTGTGCAACAATACAAAAAACTTGCTGTTGACATAAAAATCAAGCCAGGCCATGATGATGTTGTTAGAACCATCAATGAGCACCTTGAATCTGTAACAAGCAGATTGCTCACAGCAGAAAAAGAAATAACAGGCATAATCGAGAATCCAAAACATACAGTAATTCTTGAATTGTACAGCATCCCCAACAAAGAATATGATTCTCCATTTACACCAGGAGGCAAAATATATATGCTGTCCCCTGCACAATTTTACTACCAGTTTTTTGTTGGGGGCACATTGAGACCAATCAAGATCAAATATTGGCTTCAGCCACAGGCACACCACTACCCCACCTTATCAATAACAAATGCTAACAACAAAGTGAAAATCACCAGTGTAGAATTGGAGGATTTTACAGACCCCAATACATTGGAAACAGCCTATACTGAAGATGATGGCTCTTTGGAATTTAAAATACAAATTGGAGACAAATTATATTTAGAAAATCCTGCAGTATCAGCTGCTGAACACCCTATAGTTGCAATATTCTTGTTTACATATTATGTCTAGACAAATTATTGTTGATGAATTACACAGACAAGCCAGACATAATTTTAAGAGACTGCCAGTAGTCACAAAGGGCATAGATGATTTATGGCAAAGCGACTTGATTGAAATGGCAAGTGGACAGTTGAAAAACTTAGACAAAATCAACAAGGGCTACAAGTATCTACTCACTATCATAGATACATTTTCAAAATTTGCCTGGGCTGTGCCACTCAAATCCAAGACTGGAAAATGTGTTACAGAAGCCATCAGAACAATCATCAATCAGAGTGGAAGATCCCCGCGCTATTTGCAAACAGATAATGGCAAAGAATTTTATAATTCAGTGTTTCAACAATTTATTAAAAGCCAGGCAATAAAACATTACTCGAGTTACAGTGACCTCAAGGCCTCAATTGTAGAGAGATTCAACAGAACCTTAAAAAATCTTATGTATAAACAATTCACACTTCAAGGTAATTATAAATGGATTAATATTCTTCCAGAACTTCTACATAAATATAACAACTCGGTCCATTCCACAATCAACATGAAACCCTCTGAAGTAGCTTCATCTGATGAGCAAAAATTGATCAGCACTGTTTATTATCCTAGATACCAGCCAACAACAAGAAAGGCCAAATACAGGGTGGGTGATCAAGTAAGAATCAGCAAATATAAGCACTTATTCAAGAGAGGCTTTACAAGAAACTGGAGCACTGAATTATTTACAGTGGTTCAAGTTAAACCCGGGACCCTTAACACATATATAATAAAAGATCACCGAGGAGAAATTCTCAAAGGCAGGTTCTATGAACAAGAGCTCAGCAAAACTAAACAGCCTGACACATATCTCATAGAAAAAATTATCCGCAGAAAAGGCAACAAGTTACTTGTCAAATGGCTAGGACTTCCAGAACACAGCTGGATCGATGCAAACAAAATAATAATATGAACACCTGGGATGTTATAAAGAGGCTGCCAGAACCTGAACAGCAGAATAAGAGAAATGGAAAATTGCTACCTGATAATATTAGGTGTCTTATTGTTGGGCCATCTGCTTGTGGTAAAACTACACTAATGGTTGATAATTTTTTATTGGCACCCAACTGGTTAGACTGGAAAAACAGGCACTTGTATATCTTCTCCAAGAGCTTGGAACAATTAAAATATCAACAGCTGATGAAGCTTTATGATGGATTGGATATTGCCACTTTTGAACCAGATGTTAAGCCACTTGATGACTGTCTCGATAATTCTGTTGTTGTGTTTGATGACATTATATTGGATAATCAAAACAAGGTTAGAAACTTTTTTACACAGGGCCGGCACAAAAACATAGATTGCTTCTACCTGGCACAGACTTTTTCAAAAATACCCAAGCAGCTGATCCGAGACAACAGCAATTTTATATGTGTATTTCATCAAGACCATACCAACCTCAAACACATACATGATGAATATGTAGGTGGGGACCTGAGCTACAATGATTTTTCTAAGTTTTGCAGCAGGTGCTGGAACCAGGACAGTTATGGGTTTGTTACAATTGATATGACAAGAACACCTAATACTGGTAAATACAGAAATAAAATCAACAATTTTCTAGACATTGAAACATAAATAAATAACCATGAAAAGGCCAATCATTGATGATCTTAAGTTAAGAGATTATCTTGTAAAAAGATTTAAGGGATGGAAATCAGAGAACCGTGGAATTTATGAAAAACATAAACAAACAGAACAGCCTGTAATTGATGCTATTGGTGAATTAGGTAAAAATATCAAAACTGTTACAGAGCAGAATCAAAATTTGCTCACAGAGCTTGTACCTGTAGCTGCTAGGAACATATTAGATTATCCATTCACCCCACTTTCAAGTATTCATACACCTAGTCCTCCTCGAAGAATTGAGGCTAGTCAGGATCCTATTGAATTGGGTCTTCTTGCTCAAAAATATTTAACCACACCTAAAGACAATAAAGATGAGGTGTTTGGCTTATATGCTGACACAGAGCTTGATGGCAGCATTATTCATAGAATTGGCAATTTCAGAGTAACATTTATGGGAGATGATATAATTGTATATTCAGAATCTCGTCTCGGAGAAAAAGGCGCTTTTGTTAAGTACACCGGAACACCTGGATTGTGGGAATTGATGACTAGGAAAAGGCCTGGCAGCTATACAGATCAAGATTATGAGGATTACAAAGAAATATTAATAAAATCAGATGCTCTATACCAGAACAATGATCCCACACAAAAAAGAGTCAAGTCTAGCAGTGGAGCAAAATACAACAATTTAATCAAGCCCATATGGTCACAAATCAAGACTGGCAGTGGAATCAAACAATACAACACCCTGCCCAAAGAATTTGTGTGGGTTGATGATGTCAGGAAACTTGTAGATAGGCTATTGGTAATAGCTGGGGAGGAAAATGCTGGGAACCACAATTTTTACAATGAAAAGGTTGGAATTATGGACATGATAAGCACAAAATTGTCTAATTTTATAGTGAATGACACTAAGGGGATTGGATATCTTATAAAAATTATTAATACTCTACCACCTAAATTTTGGAATATTTCTGAGGGTCGGGGCCTTGTTAATGACATTATAAACAAGCTGCCATTTGAACTACATATTCCAGGCTATCAGTATTGTGGTCCAGGCACAAAATTGGACCATAGATTAAACAGAGGTGATCCTGGTGTTAATCCCTTAGATGCTGCTTGTAGAGACCATGATATTGCATACAACACACATTCTGATCTTGACAAGAGACATGTTGCAGACAAGAAATTAGAAGAGGCTGCATTTGGTAGATTTGTAAGCAAAGATGCTTCTTTGAGTGAAAAAATAGCAGCATTGGGAACCACCATAGCTATGAGCACCAAACAAAAACTGGGGTGGGGGTTGTAAATATGTATATAATAAACCTACAATGAAGGCCAAGGGTGTTATGTATCAAGTACCTTATGCAGGTCTCAAATCTCTTAAAACTATTGACAGTCTCTTAACCAAAAAGCAGCGCAAGAAAAAAAGCTCTTGTATTGCCAAGGGCCATGGTATGAAATTATTACTTAGTACCCCCCAATTAAAAAAATTACAGCAATCCAGGAAAAAATCACATGTGGGGGGATTCATATTTACCATCCCTGCCATCTTAGCTGCTCTCGGGGCTGTGGGGAGCTTGGCCGGGGGTTCAGCCGCCATAGCAAAAACAGTAATAGATGCCAAGAAAAATAGGGCAGAATTAGATGAGCAGAAGCGCCATAACCTGGCCATGGAGAAACAAGGGAAAGGTATTAAAAGAGCCATGAATAAGTTTAAAAAAAACAAGAGCCGCTTACAAACCAAGATATTGAAGCTTTAATCAAGCCATTGGGCATCAAACATTTTAGAGGTGTGTACATGTCTGATTCTTTGCCAGAACAACCACTCAACAAAGAGTGTGGCATTGTTAATTTGGATGAGTACAAAAATCAGGGCACTCACTGGATTTGTTAACTTAAATATTTAAAAAATGAGGCATTTGTGTTTGATTCATTTGGAGGTGTTCCACCTGAAAATTTAATAAAATATCTAAAATCAGCTAATCTTTATTACAATAATGCCCGTGTTCAAAATTTCAGAGATGTTAATTGCGGACATCTGTGTTTGTATGTTCTTAGATATATGTCTCAAATAAATAAACCATCAATTGAAGATTTTCAAAAGGCCTTGTGGTATCTGAAACATCATGGGGGTATTCCATCTCACCAGCCAAAATTCAATATTGAAACTCAAATTGCATGATGATATAGTGTATCCCAAAACAATAGCTCTCAGGGCATTTTATGGCATGTACCTGATCCCCAATATTACACACCACAACAACACAATTGCAGTAGGGGATGAAAAAATTGTCATCACTCCAGGGCAATATAATCTCTCCACTCTAAATGCTCAATTACCCAGAGGTGTAGTGTTAAGTCAAAATTCTGTCACTCACAGAGTAGAGATTGTATCTGCTACAGAAACAGTGAATCTGGGTACTATAGGAGAGCTGTTAGGATTTGAGAACAACACAAAACTTGAACCAGGCATCAAACACACTGCTATGAATATACCTAAATTCTTGGCCATAGAGACTCTGAATATTCACTGTAATGTGGCTGAGGGTATGATCACCAAATCAAATGGCATAGGCTCTCACAAACAAACAGGCATTATTGCAACATTCAAGCCTAATTCTGAATTCATGGAGCCCATCATCTACAATCCATCCCCAACATTATATTTTCCTGTGTGTCATAATAGAATAGATTATATTGAATTGATGGTCACTAATGAAAAAGAAGAATTAGTTGATTTTGCTGGAGCCACAACAACTGCAATCATAGAGATTAACATTTAAATAAAAATACATACAAGAAGAAAATGGAAAATATTGAGAGTTATGAGCTACAATCATTCCCCCCAAACAGGAGGACCTTTGCAAATTTAAATCAACCCAACACAGAAATTGAGGTTGATCTTGATGTAGGGGATGGATTTATACACCCCCACAGAGCAGATCTATACATCAAATTTGATGTTGTAAAGCTCGATGGAACAGCTTATCCGGCAAATTCAAATATAAGATTGGTAGATAATTTTGTGCCGCATCTATTCTCTGAAATTGAGATCAGAAAGCATGGCGTTGTTATAAACAGAGTGGATTATCCGGGCATTACCTCCACGGCTTTGGCAACATTAAAATTATCCAAAACCGAGGCTTCATACTACAAAATCGGTGGTTTTGAGGCTGGTGATAAAATTATATCTAAGAACCACACTGTACTGTTCCCTATGCGCCTATTGCCAGGATTCTTCTCAGATTACAAAGAAATTATATGGAAGGGGGGGGTTAAGAATCACATTTAGACGAGCTGCAAATGATAACAATGCTTTGATGAGGTACAGTGCAATAAACCCTACAGGAGAAGCTATGCCTGATACCCTACCAGATGCAGGCAAATGCATTATTCAGACTATGGAGCTAAGAATCCCCGTTGTTGAATACGAGGCCAGTTATGCTCTTAAATACAAAGCTGATATAATAAAAAATCCACAGATTCCTCTGCAATTTTATACATATCAATGCGTACAGAAGCCCGCATCTGGTTCTTATTATGAATTTGATGCTACAAATTCATTCTCCAGTATTCAATACGACATGCCTGATTTTGTGGTAGTATTGTTTCAGACTGGAAGACACAACAATCAGGAAAAAAATTCAAGCAAATTTGATAACTGCAACATCAAGAACATATATCTTAAAAATGGCAGAAATGAGGTATTTCCTAGAGAAAATTATAATTTAGACATGTCCAAGGATGATTTTCTTAAATTATATGAAGCATTTACATCCTTCAAAAGGGTCACTACTGGCAATACGGACATGTATTACACACCAGATGAATTCAAAACACAGAGACCCATGTTTGTAATCAACACTTCAAGAAGAAAACAAGTTGTGGTGAATGACAGAACAAACATTAAAATTATCTGTGAATTCCATGAGGCATTACCTGATGACACCATATGTAGTGTTATTCTCATAGGAGAAAAATCATATGTTTATGATGTGAGAAATGAGAGAGTCACAGAGCAATTCTAGATGGTCTCTGCATATTGCTTTGTTTTAATATTAGATATGCAAGTTGAGGCTGGGCTCCAATTGAACTTAAACTGGAAGTAAATATGTATGTGGGTGGGTGTGTATGTGGGTGTGTGTGTGTGTCCTGGCCTGGTTTTAAGTGTGGCCAAAAAAATATCAAGAGGGGCATATTTTTAACAAATTTATGGACAACAATCTCACAGAAGTACCTTTTGTAAGTGTAGCCTCATCAATCAGAGGGGGGTCATACTTTCTCATGGAATCCATGAGGGCTTTTTTACAAAAATCTTGGATTAGACAGGGTTCCACACTTGAGCAAAAAACTCATATGGGCATGTTGAGCTAGTTTTAAGTATAGGCAAATCTGCTTGAGGGGGGTTCATACTTTCCGGTCCTGGTTATACCACAAATCCCACTACTTGCGTTTGAATTTGCTGATCCTCACCTGGTCTCCAATTTTGAATTTTGATTTCTTGGTAGTCGTGGGAGTATACTTTGGACAGTAAACTGTAGAAATTAAACGTTGCTCGTCAGATTTCGTAACGTCAGCTGGCTTCATGCCTATCGTTCTGTGTACCGTATCATTATAGGTGTCGACGAGTTCCGGCAGTATGTCGACCCATTTGTAATTTCCTCGAAGCGTGAATCGTTTCCACATGTGTGTTTTCAAGGTTCGATTAAATCTTTCCACGATGCTGGCTTTGATGTGACTGAAGGTTGAATAATGTCGAATGTCGTGTTTCCGAATAAACTTTTGGAATACGGCATTGTAAAATTCCTTCCCCTTGTCTGTTTGCAAAAACCGAGGTCGTCTGTTGCTTTTACGAAAAATTGTCTTGAATGCTTCTGTGACGCATGTTCCTGTTTTGGCTTTCAAAGGTAGAGCCCATGCGAATTTCGAAAACGTGTCTATGAAGGTGAGGAGGTACTTGTTGCCCTTGTTCAATTTATGCACATTTTTTAGATTGCCGCTACTCATCTCCACGAGGTCACTTTGCCAGAGGTCATCGATGCTCTTGGTTACCACCGCCAAACGTTGGTAGTTGCGGCGTGCAGGTTTATGCAATTCTTCGACGATGGCTTGCCTAGACATTTTTTAGAGATTACGTTTGAAGAGAAGCACAAGCGTGATGGGATTCAAAGAGGGTGGCACCTCACCAGTGTTTTGAATGATCAGCTTATCGCCGGCACTCACGTCAAAAACGGTGAGATCTTCGTCTTCGTGTATTTCATATATGTTGCGCGTTTCGTTCCAACGTGCCAGAGGAATGTTTCCTGCTTTCTGGACACCACGATTCGATATCAAGGTCATGGTGGGAACGCTAGCTTTTCTGCCGTGAGACCAGTACGAAAATTCGTTTATCTGAATCGTGCCATCGAGGAGAAACTTGTAGTACGGATGATAAGGATGTAACATGTACAGTTTGTTACCTTCGACGAACGTGGAAATTCTCTGTTGATTGGGTACGCTGTTGATTTCGATGGCTTGCAGAGAATGCAGTTTAGCGAATTTAGTATCGACGCTAACGAGGTTGCTGTGAAGCTGTCCCAGTGTATTTTGTACGGGCAACAAATGTTCGACGATGGTATCCGTTACTGAAGAAAATGACGGCTTGATTTTCACTTCCACGTTCAACTGCTTGAAGTTTTCGTTGAGTTCTTGTAATTTGGCACCGAAAGAGGCCAGCGTCGATTCCTGCGTGGATTCCAACACTCCAACTTGATCTCTGATGTTGACGACGATACTCTGAAGATTCTCGACTTGATTCAATTTCGAACTTTTCTCGGTAAGATCGTTCACGATGCTTCGCATCTCGGTAAACTGCGTGTGAAGGTCGGCGACGCTCTGCGAAGTGGGCAGCGTCGACACCAGCGAAGCAAGTTCGTCTCGAATCTGTTCCACGTTCGCCGTTTCCGTTTCTAGTCGTTTCAGCATACGTGATATGCTCCTTTTCAAAGCGTGTAATTCTTTTGAGGTGGGGATATTGGCCACCCTACTCTCGAGATCGCTCAATGAACTTTTGATGTCGCTCGAATCGGATAGTGCCGTCACCGCCGATTTCAATTTTTCCAAATCTTCGCTCGAAGGTACGCTCGTCCGTAACGATTCCAAGTCACCCTGTATGTTGTCCAGTACGTGATGAAAATGAGCAAGATTCGTTTCGACGTTCAAATTTTCTAAATATTCGATCTTCTGCTGAACCGTGCTTAACGTGTCTTGTATGCTCGTCAACGCACTGGCTTCAGTGTGAATATTTTTAATTTCTTCGTTGATCAACTCCAGAGACGCCTGAAGCGTAGCGATGGTGGTTTGAATGTGTTCGAAATCTTGATAAGCCTCCAATTGAATTTTTATGTTCGCAACGCTTTTGCTGATGACCTGCAGTTCGTCTGACGATGGTAGGTTCGTCATGGTATCTTCCAAAGTCTGTAACTTGGATTTAATTTCTTCCAACGTGCCTGCGAATTCTTCTTGTAATTTGGAAACAACAACATGCAAGCGTTCTACATCAATATCCTTCACGACGGTTTGAAGTTCAGAGAAATTCTTTTCGATTGCCGAAGTTCGTTCTTCGATTTCGAGTTTCAATTTTTCCAAATCTTCATTTTTCGATTGAAATTGCTGCAATTTGGCCAAATCATTTTGAAGCTTATCCACGCTCAACTGTATATTTTGAACGTTGTCGTAAGAAGGTACGTCGACATAATTTTTTATGAGCGTTTTCAGTTCGGAATCGATTTTCAGAATGGGGTCGAGACATTGCGTTTGGAGCGTAGCGTTCTCCGACTCTAAACTTTTGTTTAAGGTCTCCTGCAAAGCGATCAAATCGCTCCTCAACTTTTTAATTCGGACGTCCAACATAAGAATCTCTTCTGCGTGGTCTACACGCTTAGTGTTGCCGAAAATATCGTTAGGCATTTTGGTTAACGGTTATTTATAATAGGATAGATGATTCGTAATTCTACGAAGAGAGGAATGAGTTTGTCGTAATCTCCTAGGAGTTCCACGTATAAACAATCTCCTGCAGAAACATCGTATGTAATGTTAGAAAGCATCTTGTCGTGCTTGATTCGAAAAATGTTCTTGCCGGTAGATATTTTGATTTCACCTACGTTTTCCGGATTCACGGTGATTTGAAGTTTTCCATCGATTGGAATTTTGTAAAAATGTAAATTGTTGTTGAAGACGTAAAACATCTTGCCTACATCGTCATCCAATTTCGTCCAAATGATGTTAAGGTGAACAATCAGTAGACCGTTGAGTTTAGTTAACATGGAAGGTAGAAATTCATGATCTGTCGTCGCGCGGTGTACAGTCTCCATGTTGGTTTGTTTTCGGAAACCAAAGAGATTCATAGGTATGCTGGTTATTTAAAATACGGTCAAAGTTTTTTTTGTAATAACAGTCAGTGTTTTTTTTGTAATGACTAACAAAATGTTTTTTTTTTTTTTTTGTTTTTGTTTTATGAATCTTCTGTTGAAGATGGGCATATGTTGCAGGTTTTGCTTTCTGCTAAGCGATAGTGCCCCCACGGCAGTGTGTGGATTCCACATTGGAGAACGTACCTCTTGTCATCGTTGGGATCCAGGGCAATCTTCCTCACTTTGTTGGTGGTCAACACATGGTCGACGCTATGGATGCGCTGTTCAGCTCTTAGAACAGACGACCTGGTCTTGAGGCAATCCACGCAGTCCTCGAATGTGAGATGCTCCCGAACCACCTGTCTGCCGACACCCTTGGCCTTCTTGGTAACGCTGCCCTCGGCTTTGATGGTATAGGCCTTGGCGCGAAGACCTGCAAACTCAAGAATCACGTCTCCGTCCTTCTCATCTTTGAGTTTGCCAGGCACCTTCTTGTTGTGGGCCAGGATATCGTACTGGTTCGGCTGGGGATAGCCCGAGGTGTCGAAGAGTTTAACCAAAGATGGAACTGTGGCTATATCCCCGTATGCGTCGGCTGTGCGAACGTGGTATACCAAGCTGTCCGTGTCCGTGTAGAGAAGCGAGATGTCGTGACCGTAGTGTGGACGTAATATGTCGTAGTACGTCTCGAACATGTGAAGCTTGCTCAGATCCAGAACAGTAGCTCCGACGTAGATGGGCTTGGTGAGTTTCACCACACCTTGCTTCATGTGAATCAGAGCCAGCTGCTCGTTATAGATTGTTCGAGACTTGAACAATGGACTTGCGACAAGCTGACGACATCGCTCTTTCCTCGTCACCAATTTTATGTCCACGCGATTCCGTACATTCTCCATGGTTTTGCCAAACACTGCATTATTCATGAGCTTGAAGAAATCCTTATCAAGCTCGGACGTGGCTGCGGTGCGGTGTTCGGTGTTGACTTCAATATATGGACGCAACCACGGAGAATGCTCGAACTTGAGGATGTGGTGAACTGCGTGGACTGTGACCCCTTGCTGCATCAACCACCGGAGATTCTGGTAGTGAAGAACGTAATTCTTCTTAGGTTCAAAATCCATGACGAGCTTCTTCTGATTGGAATCGGGTGGACACTTAAACTCGGGTGCAGGGGGAAGATCGCAGAACAAATCCTGCAGCTTCTCGGAGAACTCAAGGTCCACCTCGGCAAAAAACCCATGTTCCGAATCGTCGAAGCTTTCGATGTCGAATTTGGAAGGATCGGCCCACTCGAACCCTCTAAAGGGGAGTGATTGCATCATGGAGTGCCCGTACAAGTTATTTACGTCCGTGTGCATGATGTAGCTCGACGGTTGGGTGGAGTCGTAGCCAGTAGCCATGTGGTGATTGTTGGCGCGTGCGTGCCGTTGCGACACCTGGACCATTCCACCCCGCACGGCGCGTTCCACAAACAGCACCATGTCTACGTCCAAAAGAAGCTCCAGCTTGATTTTCGTCACCAGAAACATGGCTGACCACGCCAGTCCGGGGAGACTATAGAAGTAGACGGGATCCAGGTGGTAGATGTTCATTGCGGTCGCCCGGAACGTCTGGAACACGTCGGCGAGGAGCGTCACATCAAGTCTGAGGTAGGCGTCGTGGTAGTCTCCGAGAGTTCGACAACCTAGCTCGCGCCACATGGACTGGGCGTGATGATATTCTTCGTCGGTGATGTTCGAGCCTCGTAGCTGACTGTAGAACTTCGCCTGGGGAGGTAGCGACGTCTCCGCAAACTTGGTAGAGTCGGTGACGTATTCGTAGGGGTAGACCCCCTTACGCCTGAAGAGACCGGCGTCCAAGTTTGGAAAATTTGCAGAGGTGATGCGCATTTGTTCGTTGCTCAGCTTCCCTGCAAGAGCATCGAGGCTGGCCGGGAGGAACCTCAGGGAGTCGAGGAAGCGAAGCTCGATGCTCCTGCTTTTTGAGTTGGGGATCGGCACCCACTTGCTGACGCTAATATAACGCTCCTCGTTTTGTGCCAGGACATTGATTCTTGCATTGTCGTATCCAAGATGCTTGATCAGGTGGTGAAAATCGTACCCCGAGCCATTGTGAAAAAACACTGGGATGAAGCGCGGGTCCCGGGCCAAGCGGTTGCAATCATTGCACCAAGGACCAACATACCTACCGTTAAAGTGATCGTGGTGATGGACTTTACAGTTGTTGATGCTAAACTCACAGGTGCACACAGGACAGGTAGTAGCCTCCTCGTGTCTACGTTGATCGTCGAAGGACAGTGGGAGCATAGACTTGGGGGTCAACAGCACCTTCCCTATCTCGATGGCCTCGACAACCATCCTCTCGAGGAAGTGTTTGGCTGCATCGGGACCGCGATACACATAGGGCTCGGGGGCAATGTGTTGGTCCCGTCGCACCACAACGTATGCGAAACTGGATGCCTCGTGGAGTTGGTAAGGGGTGGTGGAGGAAACTTCGGGATCGGGATCGTAAGTGGACAGGGGTTTGAGGAAGGCTTCGAAATCCGCGATGATGATAGCGGGGTGCTCCACCATGGCACCGTGCATGTGGAAACACTCCACGGCACCAGGTTTGGGCAAGTCTGCCACCCCAGGCTCGTTGGCTTTGCAGTAGAGCTTGTGGTTAGCGAGCTTCTCGGCAGCGATGTTGCGACCTCTGATGCGCTGGTAATCCAGCCGTTTTCGATTACGAAATATAGACAAACACCTGGGGCAAACTTCTATGTGGTGACTATCACTGCTCAGCTGGCTCGAAACAAGCCGAGAGAGGGAACGGATGAGAGTGTAATGGTGATGGGTCTCGTCCTTGATGAGCAGAAGATAAATTTCCTGCGCACCGCCGTCGTCTACGTCGCTCACCCGGATAGGGTACACCACATTTTCGTCGGTGAGGCCATAAACGTTGATGGCCAACCGAGGGTTGTGTGTACGGGCCTCGAACTTGCGAATGTCCGAGACCTCCACCGGGTAGTCAATCCCAGCCATCGCATCTTCCAGCTCTGGCTCGTAGGGTAGGTAGTGGTTAACTCGGCGTGGTTGTTTTTTCCAGTGAACAGGGTGCAATGCTGCAAGCACAGACCAAACGAAACACTTGGCGTCACTGTTCTGAATGTTCAGGACAGCCTTTTTTTCCTCAATCGCTTCTGGTAAGGGGACGTAGCTGGAGGCGGAGAGAGGCACAAACTTGCAAAGTTTGACGCGCAGTTCGTGACGCTCCCCACACAGCGAACCCCCCGAGCCCTTGGCTTGATGTTCTTCTTGCTTTGCCAGCAGCTCCTCGACAAACTTGCTGTAAATGTCCTCTAGGTTTTCGACATCCGCCAGATGCAGCGTCTTCGCCTTGGTGTTGTGGCAGAAGCTGTAAATTTCATCAGACGGCTTCTTGTACCAGCAACGTAGCGATGCGTAGAATTTAGTGGAGGAGTGCGTAGCCAATGCATTACTAAGAATAGAAACTATCTCTGCTCGCTTCTCCTCTAAAAAGCTACGCACATCGCAAGAGCCATCCGACAATTGGACGTAATCTTCTAATATTCCTCCGAAAGCAGACCGGTCTGCTTTTATCGCAGGCTTGACGCGTTTAGCAGGTGGTGCATTGATGGAGGCTGCTTCTGCCTCCCTCTTGGTGGAGGTCGAAGGCTGGGCCCCAGATGTATTTTTGCTTAGGCAAGTAAGCTTATGCTTCTTGGCATATGCAATTGTAATGTGTTTATTGCATCCGGAACACAGTTCGGTGGCAGCCAAATGCTTGCCTTGCACGCAGGTGCGACAATGTCTTGCAAAATTTTTGCTTGATATAGTTTTTTTGCACACAGGGCAACTTTTCATGGAGCGCATTTTTTCGGGGTATGTTTATTTATATATGGGCGGTGTTGCCTTTCTCAAATATGTGCTTTAATCAACTCTATAAAAAAATAAAAAAAAATATATAAGAAAAATATAATTGTAGATAGAAAAAAAAACACAATAAATATTGTATGCATGTGTAATTCTATTTAGTTTATTTTTGTTAGACACAAATTTTCTTCAGATTTTATTGCCCATTAGTATATTTTTCCACCAATCTAGTAGAAGTATGAAACTATGAAAATATTCTTGTTTATATATATTCTATTATTTTGGCTGATATAATAGCAAATATATATATATAGCTATTTTGAAATTCTAAAACTTTCAGGTATACTTATTTTTACATGCAAATATACATCATAAAAAATTACACAATCGTATTTTTTTCCATACACGCATTTTTTTATTTTCAGAAAACAAAATTATTTTCGATCTTTATTTTTTTAAATCAAGCAATAAACATTATTTGTGTTTATAGTATTCGTCGGGCAATAGCAGATAAAACAAAAATAGGTTTTCTACGATCCATAGTTTACGAGTGACAAAACATCTTAGAAATTACATCTTGAAATTTAAATTTAAAATAACTCGAAAACAGTAAACACTAATCATTATGTTTCCAATAGGTTGCAGAGTACCTTCAATTTTTATCAAATATCATTAAAATTTTCGAATTAGAGTAAAAACTAAGCCGGCAAATCAAGTTTCTCAAAAAATAAAAAAAATTGTCTGTATTTCCAAAACTTGAGGGGGTGGAATCGATTTTATTTGTTAGTCGAATAGTTTTCGTCGAATCCTATCCAACAAACCTAAAATCATCATCCTAGCTCAATTAGGAGCCGAGAAAATCAATGTCTTGGAAAACGTCTTAAGATTTTTGTCTTAAGAAAATTTTCTTGACAGACCGGAAGTAACATCTTGAGATACCGGAAGTCGACTTTCTTAAAGATTAAGACAAATATCTTAAGACGTTTTCCAAGACATTGATTTTCTCGACTCCTATGGGGCTTAGAACTATGTAACTTTGGTCTATGTATATACTAGTACTTGCCCGACCCTGTGGCCGAGTGGTTAGCACATCGCGCTGTAACGCCAAGGGTTCCGGGTTCAAATCCCGGTCGGGTATGGTTGTTTGTGAATGTCGATTTTCATCAATTTCATCACTCATCCCCATCTTCGCAAATTAGCCAAGAGGCACAAAACGCGAAGTTAAAATAAACTAAATCAATCAATCAATCAATTATTAAGTTCCGTGTTGCAATCATAAAATTAAATTTTAATTAACTTTTTTTTTCTATCCATCTCTCAAATCTATATAGCCTGTTCATATTTGGCATGTCGACCATTTTGTTTACGTAGCAAAAAAAATCTCAAGCCATTTTTTTGTGATTGTTCGTTGTAGCTATAAGTATATTTGGATATAATTGCCAGATTTTATTTAACTTTAGGTTTAAAAATCAATAAGCGTGCATAAAAAACTAAATATTTTAAATAAATAAGATTCGAATAACTATGTACTTTCCACTAGCCTTTGCGATGGCGCAGCGGTAGCATTGTAATCAAAAGTTCGATACCTGCACAAGTGGTTCTTGAAACTGTAGGTCCAGTCCCAATTAGCCTTACTGTGCATAAAATAGACTTAAAACATCAAATCAATCAGTACTTCCACTAACCTCTGCGATGGCACAGCAATAGCCTTGTAATCAAGGGTTCGATACCCGTACAAGTGGTTCTTGAAACTATAGGTCCAGTCCCAATTAGCCTTACTGTGCATAAAATAGACTTAAAACATCAAATCAATCAGTACTTCCACTAGCCTCTGCGATGGCACAGCAATAGTCTTGTAATCAAGAGTTCGATACCCGGTAGAGGTACAAGTGGTTCTTGAAACTGTAGGTCCAGTTTCGATTAGCCTTACTGTGCATAAAATAGACTTAAAACAACAAAATCCAATCCAGAGTATCAACAAATTCAAAAAAAATAGAGTTTCCCCCCTGTACACTTGTATAATTGTAAACTCCAAGTTCGATACCCGGCAGAGGTGGTTCGGATCCCACTGTAGACCCAGTTTCGATTAGCCTTACTATGCATAAAATAGACTTAAAACAACAAAATCCAACCGAGAGTATCAACAAATTCAAAACAATAAAGTTTCCCCTGTACACTTGTATAATTGTAAACTTCAAGTTCGATACCCAGTGGAAGTGGATTCTTTTCAAGCACATGTTATATATGCTCATATTTTTTTGTTTAGCATAATTTCGCTGTTTAATCAAAACAACACTTTCTGTTCACTAACACCGTTCGCAATTATTATTAACACACACACATGCAAAAAAATAACAAAAAAACAAAACTTACCTACAAAAAGCTGCTAGCAATTTAACACACACAAAAACAGTAGTATAATTGCGTAAATTTTAGTTTTATAACTGGTCAAGCAACTTGTGTGCATATAACTTATGCTGATATGGTACTCACCTGACAGACCAAACTAATTCGGTTTCTATTACACTTGATATTACACTTGGTATAGCGTACACTTTTATGCAACTACCCAGTAGCAATACTCGACTGCAACTGATGTGCGCGGGGTTTCTAATAAAAACTTATACCTGTCGGTAGCTAAAATTCCAAGGTTGGTTTGAGTTACGTGTACATGGCTTTTGACGATAAATAATAACAAAAAACAACACACCCGTCCATCATGATTTGGATCGCCGCCTTTGGAATTTTCTGTATTGTAGTCGTCATAATATGGGTCACCTTGGCATACTATAAAAAATCCAGCAAGAAGAATAGCGAAAAAGCAGACAAAAGCCCTGGCATGTATCACGCCCCGGATTCGCCAGATGTTAATCAATACCCGGCGGAATCAACACAATACCGACGAGGTCACCCGTACAAAAACCGGCCGGAGTTGGGCGGAGCAGACCTTCGGGTGGGAACAATAACACAGGAGACAATCAGACGCCACCGCCTGACGTTCCCACGCTAACTTCTCCAGTTACCAGTAGCACTTTGCCAAATAGCCAAAATACTACAACAACAATTAACCCACCCACTATTGCCGACACCACCACTACCATACAAAAAAAAAAAAAACACGTGAAACCCTACAGAGGTGCGGTTATCTACAGCCGCAGCCGTTAGAACCTTTTTGGGTTGGGCACCACGCACCCTGGCGGGGTTAGGGGCCAGGCATCCTAAAAAACAACAATTATTTATTTGTTTGTTTGCCTCACAATACGAAAAATAATAAGAAGCACCAGCGCCCACGTGTGTATAGCACATCGTGTTTCCCCCAAGAGAGGTTTACAAAAGTCGCAATAGGTCTCTCTTTCTTTATCTTACGGCAATGTTGGTATCTCTATCTTTTTTTTTAGTTGTAGATGGGTTGCCAACAAACTCTAGTTAATAATACTACATATTATACACACACACACACACATACTGTGTTGCCATCCATCCATCTCTCTCTCTTTTACGGCAGTATATATTTGTTGCCGGCTCTATTGCCCAGTGTGTGTATGTTGCGCCAGTGTATAAATTGGCTAAACCCTTGCCAAGTAAAAAAAAAGCTGTAGGTAAATATTAGCAGCATTGTCGGTTGTTTAACTCTTCCCTCTCTCTCTCCTCTCTTTTTTTTTGTAAAAAGCTATGGCAAAAATACCAGTAGGTTGGCAAATTGCTTTATGCAATTAATTAAGGCAAGCCTCAAGCAGTGTTGCCAGCTCCTTGCTTTAGGTTAGGTTAGGTTAGGTTTGGTTAGGTTAGGTTAGGTTAGGTTAGGTTAGGTTAGGTTAGGTAGGTTAGGTTAGGTTAGGTTAGGTTAGGTTAGGTGCAAGCCTCAAGCAGTGTTGCCAGCTCCTTGCTTTAGGTTAGGTTAGACCCAAAAACAAAAACCTTGGTGATTTTTTCGAGTGAGGAGTTGGTAACACTGCGAGAAAATGAGGCTCATGCCTTACGAGAGAAATCCATTAAGGCGAGCCTCACCAGTTAGGTTAGGTTAGGTTAGGTTAGGTTAGGTTAGGTTAGGTTGGTTAGGTTAGGTTAGGTAGGTTAGGTTAGGTTAGGTTAGGTTAGGTTAGGTTAGGTGCAAGCCTCAAGCAGTGTTGCCAGCTTCTTGCTTGAGGTTAGGTTATACCCAAAAACAAAAACCTTGGTGATTTTTTCGAGTGAGGAGTTGGCAACACTGCTTGAGGCTTTCTCGCAGTATTGCCAGCTTCTTGCTTGAGGTTAGGTTATACCCAAAAACAAAAACCTTGGTGATTTTTTCGAGTGGGGAGTTGGCAACACTGCAAGAAAATAAGGCTCGCCTTACGAGAGCAAACCATTAAAACAAGCCTCAAGCAGTGTTGCCAGTTTCTTGCTTGAGGTTAGGTTAGACCCAAAAACAAAAACCTTGGTGATTTTTTGAGTGAGGAGTTGGCAACACTGCAAGAAAATGAGGCTCTCGCCTTACGAGAGAAATCCATTAAGGCGAGCCTCACCGAGCCTCATTTTCGGTTTGTGAACCGGGGACACTGCTCTACTGCTGGCGTAGTTTTATCGACGTCACCTTATAATCAATGGGTATCGGGTTCTATACCCAGGGGAGGGACATAGTGATTCGGGTCTCACTTTAAACTGTAGGTCCAGCCATGATTAGCCTTTGTGAGCAGAAAAAAAAAGCTTCAACCTTCTTTAAAATCGTGTACATTTTTCTTATAAATTTCCGTAAATCTCTTACGAAATTATATACCATTTGTACCGCACAATACACAATAACGTTTAATTGTTCTTACTTTCAATTAGGGAGAATTTTTAAAAAATAAAAACACAAGCACTAATACACCTGGCACTCGTTTTTTAGAACATGGGAGTTTTATGTAGGCTATGCCTGTAGCCAGAATCTTATTTAGGGGCGGGGGTAGTGTTATCCCTTATCAACAGCCGCCATGTGAATGCAAAAAAGTGGGAGGAGTTATTAGCCCTCAATGTGAATTTCTTAGTATATTACAAAATATTACACAAGATGTTTAATCCTGTTTAAGAAGTAAAATTAATTACCACTATACACTATTTAAATTAGAATGTGTGGGATTTGGGGGGGGGGGCTTCAGCCCTGAGTACGTGCCTTCCCTCAATGATTTATTTTCACGAGACTCATAAGTCGATTGTGCGAAGAAAATCAACCGAAGAACTAGGCACTTGACACATTGAAGCGCTCACGAAATATGACTGCTTTTGTAACGAATTGACTACGTGATCAGAAGAAAGTCCCGGCGGGTAAAAAAAAAATAATAGGGTTGTTAACGGTGCTTAATCTTGATGCTTCGTGATCATCGGCTGGTGACGGGGCGGAGGCATTCGATGGATAATTTGCAGATCACTAATGCTTGCTTAATCACTCCCGCAGGCCCCCACGTTTTCAATTTCACCAATTGGGGAGCCGACGGAAATTTTACCCCTTCGTGGAATTCTGCAAACATCGGATGCAGCTGATTGATGGTCCCTGCATGACGAGACGGTCATAGTCCCAACGGATTTAGCAACATGTCACGGGATCCACGTCAAGCAAAAATCATTGGTCTAGTTGAACCAGTTGTTCCATATACATGGATGCGAATATCCCTCCCAACGGTTCCAATTTGATTTTTTTTCGCCTCTCGATATTCGGATTTTGCGCAAGATAATGGGAGAGAAAAAAAACTATGATTATCCGCTGTCATGATTACATGCTTCATAACCGCATTACCTGTAAATTCGATTGTAATGAAATATTCTGATGGTTGGTTCAAAAAGTTTGCCATGTTTTATGTCAATCCGTCTCCCCCCCAGTTCTCGTCGGACTGCACTGTTGCTCACAAGCGGCTGGAAATTCAAAAGTTGTTAAGTTCATATGCGTCACTTGTCACTCAATTTGATTGCACAATTGAAGGCAACGTTTTTGATGCACCGAATTCCTATTGATGTATCTAAGATCAAGACATATCCTATTAACATTTTCCGTCTAAAATTGTTATGTAATTATAAGGGCCTGGAGTATTATGTAAATTTTCTGTTAGACATTTTAGATCAAATCAGTGAAATGGTTTTTCATGCCAAATTGAGCGAGCCTACGAACGTGCATTTTAAAGTACATATATTTACATGTTTCCTGAGATTTTCATATTTATTGCATTAAATACACATATTTTCTTTTTTTCTTCTTAACACACACGTTTGATATATATATATATATACACACACATACACAGGGTTTCTATAAATTAGTTACACAAAAGTAACACAAAGTTACACAAAAGTACAGAGTCTGAAGAAGACCTTGCTAGAAGGTTGAAACGTTACGTTAGTTTATGTTTTTTTATAAAATAAATTACTGCCTTGGTCAGCATATTTTAGTTTTTCAGAAAATGTATGTGTAACAATACAATGTGTATCGTTCGCCTGATTGTGTCCCATGGGTTTTCTCTATTTGGGGTTACATTAAAGAACGTGTGTTAGTTCCCCCTCTTCCCAGAAACGTCGACGAGGTGACCACGGAATAGTTCCGCCACGACCAATCCAAGGCGGTACTTGTGTAAGATAAACAAACGCTCATGCCTCCAGTGGCTGCGTCTGAGACTAACAACGTGCGACAATAAACTTGAAGATATGCTGTATTCGTTGATGTATAAACTATTTCTGTCACACACACACACACACACATTTTCTTCACAATTAAGGTTACTTTGTATAACTAATTTATAGAAACCCTGTGTGTGTGTGTGTGTGTGTGTGTGTGTGTGTGTGTGTGTGTGTGTATATATATATATATATATATATATATATATATATATATACTGTATATAATATATATATAGTGGTAGCGTTGACGCCTTGTATTAAGGGGTCCCGGATAGATACCCGGTGGAGATACATGGTGGTTGGGATCCCACGTTAAACCGTAGGTCCAATCCCGATTAGCCTATATCTGTATAAAATGGACTTAAAGTACCAACTCAAACTCAAGACAGGGAGCTTCTTCGTAGTCTAATGGTTAGCGGTTGTCGGTTGCACAATTGGGTCAGCATACTACTATGTGGAGAGGCCATGCATTATCGTGATTTCAAGTGTTCGCTCAGTCTCCTTCATCAATATATATACTTGTATATACACACACACGTATATCAATATATATGCGCGATGTCCTAACCACTCCTCCAAAGGGGCTGTCTTTTTTGGAAAGAAAGATACTGCTTGTAAACCATGTTAATCATTTGCTTTTAGCAAATAGAAATGATATTATTTTGAATAGTGACACTTTGCTTCTGTCAAATTATTTGAGGGGGTACAACATGGATTTCGGATTGAGAGGGGTACTGTACCCCCTTCAAAAATTTAGGGGGTACATTGCATACCTGCATACCCCCGTTCCTGCGCCACTGATAACAGCCTTTTAGCTATAACTTATATGAATTATAAGTCTATAGGTTAGTTAATTTGTACATTAAAACTGCAAATTTCATAAATCCATTATTTGTAATCGTTTCCAAGTTGAAAGTGATCATTACCAGTGCATCTTGGGAAAAAAATCGTATGAAGTCCGGCAAACAAATCTGCAGGAGTTAACCCTTCTTACAGGGAGAAAATTTGAGATACTTTATACGTACTACACACTACTGGTTGCGTTTTCATCTGGCGACTGACCTTCATGACTATTTCTGGCTCTTTCTGACCCCCTTATCTTTTTCGGGGGTGTGTTGGTCGATGCGTGTCAACAAACTCGATTGCGAAGTAAAGCTGTAGGGTTAACATTGCTCTTCCGAAGCAACGTTGCCAAGAGTAATTGCGTTTTTGCCAGTTCCATGTAGACTTATGGGTGGTCGTTCCCGAAACTTAAATGTGCAGAACCACGTGTGCAGTTGTACCATTAACCCCAGTTGACTTCTGGTGCTGACAATATTGTTGTCAGAGAACTATTTCGCTTTGCAGTACGTTTGGCAACATGTTGTGTATCCGACGCTCATTTGTTTCTTCCCGCTAACAGCGTTCGGTTCCTTGTGACCCTAAAATGCCCGATGTTAGTCGAAAAAAATCAACTGAGCGCTGATTCGCTGTTTCCCAGCCGCCAGCTGGAAATCCGACCAATTTAGTACATGTTATAGTTGCAACAAACTAACGACTCTACAATACAAAAATATTACCAACAAGTGAGTGAGAGAAATGCCTTACTACATGTAATGGCGTACTGGAAATTTAGGTGTTTCTTATAATGTGCCTTGACAAAATATGTGGGCTCAATACTTTCAACCAAATAATGTATCTATGACCGGAAAAGGAAAATATTGCTATGATATGCTTAATAACCCAAAAAATACATTATTCATATAGTAAAAAACCTAGGGATGTGCCGAAGCCGATTACAGATGTATAAAAATCGGCCGAAATTGACACATCGGCATCGGTATCGGAATCGGCAAAAATCCTATATTTAAACCGGTACAGATTATACTAGAGTTTTTACCTTCTAATAAGTTTTATATTTTAGTTTTGTAAGATTTATTGAAAATTAGGTTATGATCCATCATTATTGTAGAGTTTTTGTAATAAAATTATTGCAAACTGTCATTCAGAGGATCAACCTAACTCAAAATCGGAAATAAAACAGTACATTGCTAAAACAGGATCTCCTGTTGTATTGGAAATTCAAAAATGAGTATTCAAACTTGAAGCAAGTGCTGAGAAAATACTTGAGCATACCTGCTGCATCAGTATTCAGTGATTGAGTGTTCAGTGTTGCTGAACAGATTTGAGATAAGAGAAGAAGTAGGTTACTTCCTGAAGTGCTTCCAAATCTCGTATTTCTGAAGTTGAATCTGGCAGAACAGGAATTCATTTTGCATTTCAAAGAACTGTTTGTGTACTAATGTTAAATCTCTAGGTTCACATAACCTTTTGTAGATGCAAATGTACATTGGCATCTCTTGAGAATATATATGTATATACATATGATATGCAATAGAAATGTACATAACCAAATGTATTTTTGTCATGCACAATATAATATCCCATTTCTGTTTAATAATCTTATGTATCGGAATCGGTTAAATATCGGCATCGGTATCGGTTCCAAAAATTATCGGTGAGTACATCGGCATCGGTAAATTTTCAGCTTCGTCACATCCCTAAAAAAACGATATAAATATAACTGTCAATACCATGCATCTCAAACGATCTAGATGGAAACAATCGCAGAATCTCACACTGTCTCATCAATTTCGAAAATATGTATTTCGATATTATGTAAATTTACGTACTTGTGAATATATCTATACAGACAATGAAGTAAAATGTAAAAGAAAGAAGGAAACCAGTTGTTGAGAGCGCTGGTTAGAACCCGAACGGACGTGAGTTCAAATCTCCTCCGATAAAGTTGGATCTTTTTTCAGGCAACATTCAAGCCGAACTCAACAGAAATAGAAGTTCTGATCAAAGATTGTCCGTGTTCCACCATATAGCTTAGTTGGTTTGGAGTTCCGTGGAAGTCTTCAGAGAGTGTAGACGCGGAAACAAGTTTTTCCGTGAAGGTCGGTGAAAAGTTGTCTTCAGGACACAACGAACGAGAGCAGCGTGTATGTGTTCCTAGTGGCGTTTGGTGCAGTGGGCTGGCGAGTAAGTAGTTCGGGGCACAGAGGCCGTCGGTGAGAGAAATTCATGACTTTATACATGGACAATTTCAACTCCACGTAGACGAGATCTTGGGAATACAAATACCTACGCATTTTTTATGTGTTTTCGTAAAATGTATCAGAGAAGCAATAATGACGCGAATATTAAAGAAATGTGGTCCGGAAACCAACTTTTGCTATGATAATGGTTAAGGTATAAAAGTGCTTTTGAGTGATGCAGGGAGGGAAACAAAAGCGGTAAGAGTGTTCAAAATACCACTAGAACTAGATAATGACTGTGTGAAAGAAAAAATGATGGAATTGGGGAAGGTGGACTTTATAGATAAAGAAGTGTGGTCTGAAGGATTCAAATATCAAGTTTTATAACGGGGTAAGAATAGTGAAAATGGAAGTAAAAAAACGATTCCGTCTTTCATTACAGTAAAATCTCATCAGTGCCATGTGATCTACTAAGGACAACAGAGAACGTGCAGGGCGTGTGGAAAGGAAGGCCATGATAGCTGGCAATGATAGTCGACAGATAACAACGCTTCGTGTGAACAAGAAACGAGAGAGAAATTATAGTGATATAGTAGTAGAAAATGGGATTCCTCGAACGTGAACAATCAGTTCCAAGCCGATAATAATCAAAACAAGACAAGTCGGTATGTATACAAAAGGTGACAAAGGAACACAAGCAAGATAAAGGGTTAAAGAATGTGCCAAGTGACACCCGCCTGGTGGAAATGTTACCACCAGTAAGTGCATAACCAGCAAATCCTATCGATGGACACAAAACAACTGGGAACTTCCCACCTAGACACACAAGAGGAAAAAGGATGTGAAGAAATGCAGGATGATCAGATGCAAGATGACCAGATGCAGGACGAAGGGAATAAAGTTGAACTTTCTCCCATCCCAGTGGCAAAGGACAACGTCCCACAAAAGGAGGACAAGGGACCATCGAAAGACTGTGAGATGGAAACTGAAGTGGATACAGAAGAAGAAAGTGACGAAAGTGTCAAAGTGGACAAAATCTCAGCAGATGGGTGCAAAAGAACAGACGAAGAATACTTCGAAAGGTAGCGAGAACGCAGTCGCGAAGAGGATATCAATGAGAGAGGTAGGAGTTATGATTAGAGTAATGAACAGAAAAAGTAAACTCTAAAAAGTGAAATTTAATTTGGTATTTCATTGGTTATTTGTATCATCTTTTCATCCGTATGAGGGAAGATCGGGAAGTACTATGTGTGGTACATTATTCATTTATTAATGGTTTACACCACTAGAATGTGTACTATTAACATTAATGGAATATTTTCGCCAGTTAAATCTTAGAATAATTTGTAAGGGTACACTCCATAGACGTATTGTTTTTGCAGGAATTTTGTATGTGTGACTTCCTATTAATATATGGTTACGAAGCTCTAGTTAATACAGGTATAAATGGCCGTGGTACACCAATACTTGTCAAAAACGGCCTAATCATTAACAATGTAAAAAAGTTACTAGATGGTAGAGACATTCGCTTTCAAAGTACCAACTATATAATAATAATTATAATCCTATAGCACTGCATTCCATATTGGACCCTGGCTTACCTACCGACTGCTGGCCTCCCTCCCACGCGGGCCACCAGGGGGGCGTGGAGATCTGCATCCAGACGTTGTAGGACTTCGCGACCAGATTACGCTCACTCACTCGGAGCTCCCCAATTTCCTCACGATGGTGGGTTGCCACAGGCCCTATTCACAGGCCGAAAATTGCCGGAGACTGAACCCGGGATCGAACCCATGTCGTCCCTCAGCCAAAGCAAAGGTGCCTTAGATCCTTGGTGGCCCGCGTGGGAGGGAGGCCAGCAGTCGGTAGGTAAGCCTTGGCGCTATAGGGTTTTTAATGGAGTAAAAGGAATTTGGAAATGCCTAACGACATATCTAGGAAAAATAGGTCGAACAGCACCTCGGTACTTTCAACCAGCTATGTGTACAAGACCAAATTTCAATATTTTTCAGAAAAGAAAACAATGCTAATACAATATATTATGTATTCTGTAAAAAGTATGAGATCAATAGCATTTTGTTCACACTGTATTTAAAAGGAACTAGATGGAAAATATTACAATATCCAAAAATGTATGAGTATTTTGAAAACTAACTCAGTGTTGTTTAGAACACAGCAATTGTATACTTGTGCTGTGAATGTGTAAACAGATATTTAATATATGAAGAAATGTATATCTATATTACAGGTACAAATGTATGTTTACGCCAAAAATCTTGTATAAGATAGCGAAAAAGGACTCCTACTATATACAAATGTTAAATAATTCTATACAATACTTCCGACAGAAATAATCTAAGTAAACAAACCTCATTTGTATGTATATATGCTGATTAAATACAATAAAAAAAAAGTTGGTAACAGCGCTGGTTGGAATCCGAAAGGACGCGAGTTCAAATCTCCTTCGAGAAAGTTGGATCTTTTTTCAGCTTACATTCAAGTCAAACTCGATAGAAATAGAAGTTCTGATCAATGGTAGTTTGTGTTCCACCTTAGCATAGTTGGAAAGACGCTGGTTGAAATCCGCTGGTTCAAATCTCGTTCGAGAAAGTTCGATGTTTTTTTCAGGCAAAGGGAAAATCAAACTTGATTGAAATACAAGTTCCAAAGAACATCGAGTGAATGGCGTTGCTAGCTCAATCCAGTCCGTGCTTGATCACGGGAGAGGCAGGTCGAAGCTAAGCAGTCATGTCAGGCCTCCCGCACTGGTGCAAAAATCCGAATAAGGTTAATTTCGGAATTCATTTGTTCGTGCATGAATTAACCAGCTACCAGTCGGCACCACCATCGATGTTAAATCCTAATTTTCTCATTAAAAATTTAGTTTATGTATCTATTAATCAATGATGATCACTTGTACGTGATTTTGTATTTTATTAAATGCCTTTCCCTTCTTAAACATGTATAAGAAAAATCGTATTTTTAAAGTCACTAGTTCCACATGACGTAACATCGTTCCATATGATCTGTCATGGACGTACACTAACTATTTTAATAAGGATGTAGAAGAACAAAAAATAAAAACAATGGCTTATTGTGCAGATTTTTATTGTAAAAACTGTCAGAAGAGGAATCCAGAGCTGTGTTCGTGTCCTGTCAAATCCTGAAAGGTTAGTTATTTATGAATTCTGTTCGCTCTTTATGTAAAAATAATTTCCATAAAGTTAGTTTCCACGGAGAATAATTCCTAGCATGTCTTCGTATTCTGTATTTTGCTTCATTTAAGTAAAAGGACATGTGTTAAAAAAAAAAGTCTGAAAGATTAAAGGTTCGATTTTGTAACTTAATGTTATTTATAAGTTACACAGGAGGATAGGAAGCCAACGAGAATAGTAGGAATGACTTGAAGTTTGTTTGAAGTTCGGAAAAGCTCATTTGTGCATGTTATAATGTAGAAAGTTGCAAGTTATCGCGCTCCTATTCGCTTCTGCATGAAGTTTATTTCTTCTAGCATTTAAAACTTTGTCAACATGTACAGGAGATGAAAAAAAGCGTGTAAATATTAAAGCAATGAAACCTAAGGTAACGGTTCCTATCGTTCTATGATTTTTTTAAAAATTCTCTTAGCAGGAAGACTAATTATCGTAGAATTTTAGCAATCATTGTCACACGAAATTTGAACCATTCTTAAAGTAATTAGCACTCTTTGGATTTTTTTTTAAAAATATTTATGTTGAAAAAACAAATTACCATACGCAAGCTTGCACGCTTCCCAAGGACAATGTATTTTCCATTAACAAGGGACTGTAAGTATCGTAGACTAGTGGGAATTAATGTAGAAGTAAATCGGAACCTTAGTAAAATGAATTTAGGTAATTTATTTATAATGCTAAGAGAACCAAACCTGGCCTGCCTAACCTAACTACGAAAGCATACATTGAACCAAATCATAAGTAATCACTAGTTTTGGAAACGAAATGAGTGTAACTAACCTAAATGTGCAATATATGCAAAATATTTTACGAACATTTACACATGTGTTACTGTAAAGAACAATCCTTTCTCACTGGTGCCACGGGAGGAAGATTTTGTGTTTCAAATCGCATTTTAATCTATGTGCTTTAATCCAACCCTACAGAATTATGGATGTTACTCCTATTATTAATAATAATATATTTTGTTGATGGAATCATCTAATTATACCTGTAGTTAATATTATTGCTGTAATAGCTCTTGTTGTTGGTCATTGGCTTTGATCTGCTAGATGGTATGGGTGATTTTGATTTGTTGACATATTTCCTGTCCTGGTATCTTCTTCAGAAATATGTTGTGTCATAACATTTTTCTTGAAAGCACTCCCGGGAAATGATTCCATGATCCATTTAATGACAATAATTGCATTGTTAGCCAGTTGTAGGTTAGGCAGTAAGCTTCAGGGACTCTTTCTAAAAGATAATGTGGTAAAACTTTGCTTCATATGTTAGGAAGTTTAGTGCAATATCTATAATATTTTTTTATTTGCATTAACACACACTGTATGGTGCCATAAGAAGTAGTTACTATGAGAAATAATGTGAAAATTGAGTATAAATAAATCAATTGAATGGTGACAAGCTCATAAGATTTTGCGCAATTGTTGAAGGAGCTATCATAGAATGGACCCTTATACATTTTACACTACTTTATTCAACAGATACAGATAGTGATCTAATGCATATTCATTTTCAGTAACTTTTTCTTTGTGTTGACACGCTTTGACCTTAGCTCACTAACAACTCTTGCATCTTGGAATTTATCTTTTTTGAGTGACATAAAATGCAGAATGCTTTGTCTTGCATAGTTATATGTTTATAAAATAATTTTACGTCTTTTATTTTTCTCGTAGAGCTGAGATATAGTTGGAGAAAATATGGCGAAAGGACTTGAGGCACAAAACATACAAAAGTTACAGAGTCTGTGGAGACAATTTTTCAGAGAAAATGTTTATGAATTCTAATAGAAATAAGTTAGTGAATGATGCATACCCAGAGTAGAACCAAGTAAGTATATTGCATTTCTTATGGAATAACATTGTCATCAGTTATGTGGCTCATGCATAAGAAATTGTATTTTCCCTTTTCTGCATTAAAAAGATATATGCTTTAGAGATAAATTTTGCTTAAAGTACATAACACATAACAACACGATACATTGCTTGAGGATGTTAGAAACAAATGTATTTAATGTTTCACTAAATATTCCAAGCAGGATGGATGAAAAAGATATGATTTTCAGCTAAACAGTCCTGTAAAATATTTGAACAGTTTGATTAAAGGAAATAAAATGCACACATTTTTCTGTTTGAGACTGTACATATGTGAACCTACTATGGAAATGTTTGTTGAGTGTATTAATGATGCTTTAATAATTTCAGTAACTTTTATTCCAGTGAAAGTCTGTAGGACCTCAAAGAGATTATCATACCTTATGCAAAATATATTAATTACTAGTGATTCAATAAATATATATATACCTGAATAACAACGTGTTTGTTTATTTTCCCTTACATTTGTTATTAGCAATAGAATATAATGTTTTACATTTCCACAGTATGAGTATTAAATCATTAAGAGTAATGTACTTACTCTGAAACTGTTCTCTTCTTCTGGAGTATTTCAACATGTAAATTCATTCTTGGTGAAGTATAACATGTCACCATAGTGAGTGTCCGACCAAAAAACCTATCAGTATGACACAATGGTTTGTCTAATGGAATTTCATTAACAATATTATGATAATATTCAATACAGTGGAAATTATTTGATGTAGGGTTTTAAGGATTTCTTATAGTCTTTAACTTTATATTCCATATGTTTAATGCTAACAATATAATGTATATGTGTAACTGGAAGTAAGATGCTTGAAATAAATTTTGGAACTTGTAGGCATAATGATCATATTGGGCCATTCAATGTATGTGAGGAAGAATCCTCCTATCTAGTATCCTTACTTGAGTTTGAACTGTTCTTTTAGGTCTACTATATGCACAGATAGGCTAATTTGGTTGAAACTACCGTTTAAAGTGGGATCCGAAACACTATGGGTCTCCACCGGGTATCGAACCCATACCTGAGTTAAAAAATGGGTGTGAAGAGCCCCTTGGGAAAGGTTGAAAGTGAAATGTTATAAAGACTTGCAAAGGATATACACAAAACTACGAACTTCCTCAGAGACAGTATAAGAGCCCAGCTCTTCTCAAAAAGGTAATGACATTTCTTAAAGTGCTTTCATTATCTCCCAACCTGGTCAATAATTGGTAAGATCAAAAGTTTGAGGAAAGTATAATCTACACATTTGGTAGGAATAAGCCAATCACTTAACATTTAGACATGACACATTGGATGGACTAGCCCTTGCAGCAAATCATCATGAGTGAGACACCTATGTTCAATACGAGGCCAAGTTAAATTTACTTCTTGATGGAAGGGATGATATGAGAAACATGCACCAATGATCGACATGATTATTTATTAACTCTTTATGTTCACTTTCTTTTAGACTGGCTAGAAACATGTGTGACATTATTTAGAAGTAGCAGGGATTTTGTCAATATGGCATCCACTATGAGTGAAATGTTGCTGTTCATTGGTTCATTTCCAAGTGGCATATCTCACATGTCACTTTGGTGTGAAATCTCTCTAAATTGCAAAAAATACTGTTGGTTTCTTTGTCATCAGCTGGAAATTTGCACATTTCTTTTGTTTTTTAATTAGCTTTAAAAAATTCATGTGCAATATTTATTCTGAATGCATGGATTGTATCATCTTCAGTACTGTATTAAGTATATGAATATATAAAATACATATCTGTGCAGGATAAGACCTTTCAGTGGTGTATTTTTAATTCCATTGTGTGTGTGTTTAGGAGTGGGGGGCTGGGAGTGTGCTTATCTAGCTTGATCCTACATACTCCATGACTGCTTTGTTTTTTATTCTAAGACATTCATATTTCGAGTCCAGATTTTTGTGTAACTATGAAATATGTAATGCCATATGATGAAATTGTAGTCAATATGTAGAGTGGTTCCAGTAAGTAACTTCGAACAAAACTCGCTTGTATGACATATTAAAAAAAGGTAAAGTGTTCCCCTGTGCATAGCACCACGCCATGAAGGCGTATAGGGGGTGCGGGGGTAACGCCACACACTTTCTTGATCCGGTCGTGAGTGGGGGTGATGTGATCAGCATCACGCCCCTGACCGCCTTTACCCCCCAGGGTTTCCCCCAGGTACCCATGTTATTCGACGCTGGGTGGGCGCCGGGGCCGCTTCCACCGTTAGAAAAGTTCCCGGATTTGAACCGGCCGGGGATCGAACCCGGGACCTTGAGCATGGTAGTCAGACGCGTTACCGACTGAGCCACCGCGGCCACTTGTATGACATATTCCTACTCCCATTCTAGATTAAAAATTAGGGATTTTTGACAAATACTAAAATGAATAAGCATGCAGTGATTAGTTAATAATATATCTTACAAACATTCACACGTTTTTAGAAATGGGTTGAAATTACTCTCATGCAAACCAGAAAAGTGAAATTTCATACAACTTCGATTGATTGATTGATTTGGTGTTTTAAGTCAACTTTATTCACAGTAAGGCCAATCGGGACTGGAACTACAGTTTAAAGTGGGATCCGAACCACTATGCGTCTCCATATAGGTACAACTTCGAGATGGGGTGGTTGCTGTATAGGCATTCTAGGTTAACTTGTGTAAGGTGTGACCTTTTCTTACTCTATTTTCCTATAACTATTCATTATCACCATCATAGTAGTTTTTACAGAGAAATAGACTGATAGAATTAAAACAATTACAATTTTATTCCAGAAATTATTCTGTTTGATAACTTCCCCAATGAGCTGTGTCACTCATAACTATTATTTTATTCTATTCTCTCATGGCAGATGGCACTGAACTAGTTTCTATGTCGTATTGTCCAAAATACTATTTCATCTACAGAACACTGAATGTAAGTTGTGATAGAAATTAACTGTAGTGTAAAATATTTACTTTCATCTACAGCATAACATAACCCATGGTTCTACACAATAGTTTCTCAACCTATAGGGTGCAATCAACTCCTGGGTCCTGAGAAGACATTTGGTGGGTCGGGAAGTTGGGTTCGAAACTTTGTTAACTGGGTTTTAAAAACCTATTACCTTAAATTACTTAGATATATTGTTTTAACAATTTAAATTCAGGCCGTGTTGTTGTAAAAGAGCAAATATATGATTATAGACTAGGTGCACACCCCTACAAAGTAATTCCGCTTGTTCCCATCTTATGGGTCCCATGAAGTGTAATATCCTTCAAGGTGGGTCCACGACTGAAAAAGGTTGAGATCCACTGCTCTAAAGCCCTGGAAGGTCCTTGGCCTATCAACTGACTGCCAGTCTGCCTCCCACAACCCTACCTAGAGGTGTGGAGATCTTCAACCAGTAATGGGGTGACGTAGGGTTAGCACATCGAACCCTCAGCTGTTATAGGAGATTTCCCAGACTGGGTTACGCTACTCACTTGTAGGTCCCCAATTTTCTTAGGATGGTGGTTAAGTTTGTTCCATCAGTTCCATCAGTAGTTTTTAATATACGTTTTATGATTTATTCTTATTTCCTGAGACAAAACCTTCGAATCCTGTCTTTTGTTTCCCTGGCATTTTCAGCATCAAATCCCCCCCCCCCCTCAGGGTACTCCACTGATATCAATTGCAGAGAAAGTGGATGCATTTGTCTTTCGTTTTATGAGGCCATAGACAGATGAATGGAATTTTCTACGTTGGTAAATCAGAAGTGTCTACATCTTGCGATTGAATATGGTAGGCCTACACAAGGGAGAAAATTACAGTGACGGCACCAGAAACAGTTGCTGGTATTAAGTATGCTGTATCCTGCAGATTGCCACCCACGTTAAACTGTGCAGCAATTGTTATGAAGAGAAAGAGACAATTTGGGAAATGTTGCAACATGGCTCGAGCGCCCTTTAGAACACTTTGGGTAACGCAATGATCTGCTCACCCCACCCTTCCATTCCTGCTTTTATTTTCTGCTAATAATTCGGGACATATCTCGTAAGGTCGTATTAATTATTTTATTTAAGTGCATAAAATTGTTCTACAAGGATAAATACCATTGTTCGGTTAATGCAGGGGTCCTGGGTTCGAATCCCTGTTAGAGCTTTATTTGTGTCATCAATTTTTCATAGCATCGTCGCGATTAGCCTAAAATTGAAAAATGCGATGCTAAATAAACAACGACGAGGGAGGGGTAAAACGCATTGATCTACGAACAAAGTAATCGCCGTAGAGTTTACACAAGATAAAATCGCGATTTGCCCAAAATGTCAGAAAAGCAACTGAACAATGGTATTTATCCTTGTAGAACATTTTTATGCACTTATATAAAATAATTAATTCGACCTTACAAGATATGTCCCGAATTATTAGCAGAAAATAAAAGCAGGAATGGAAGGGTGGGGTGAGCGGATCATTGCGCTGAAACGCATTCAACTGTCACTGCCAAGAGTAAGATATGATTGGCGGAGAGGTTGCTATGACAACGCTTTACGTTTCGAAACAGCCGTAGGGTGGCTCCACATGTCTGGTTTGGTATACGCACAGATTACAAAGGAGAGATAGGAAGTAAGCGATCTTATTAATCTGTGGTCATGTGGGCTTAGATAACGCGTGACGCGTAAAACCGAGTGCGAGGGTTGGGCCAAGTGTAAAATAGGACTCTGATAGGTTATGGTATTGATAATAGTCAATAAGAACAAAAAGATTAGCAATGGATCGTAAAAATACCATTTTGATAAATTTCGCATATGGAGCAGGAAAACCTAGTATAATGAACAGCCATTGAGTTCATTTACAGTAAGTTTAAACTTAGTATTGATGAAATTTTAGCAATACAAATACCGACAACTGCGCGGGGTGTTTATTTGAAATTAGTGCGATAACGTACTATGTTAAAATTGCTAGAACAGTACCCAGGTGAATTAGAATTTAAGTATGATAATGGAAATGCAGTGAATATGGAACAGTGGACGAAGTGATAGAAGAAATGTGGAGTGAAAAGTTTCGTTACCCTATGCCTAGTGGCGTACGTATGGTAAAAATGTCATTAAAGAAGCCAATACCATCATTCGTAACTATTGGCAAATATAAGGCCCACGTGATATATACGGGACAAACTCCAACGTGTGAGGAAATCTCTCTAGAACGCTCGACTATTTTTTTAATATCAATTGCGGTTCGGATGAACATTTAAGATACAGTTGTAACCAGCGGCAAAAGACTACCCTCGGCTCCCACCGAAAGTTAAGGTAACCTACAGTAAGGCAGTATTGCCCAGTGAGACCGACATAGTAGGCTCAGAGGGATCAGCAAGTGCATCACATCAGCAGAAAAATGAGGTTGCCTCACAAATGAAGCCAACCAGTAATAATGAGATGGATAAACAAATAGGAAGAACGCCAGAGGTGGGAGCAAAAAAAAACAAAATGACAGAACCCCCCCCCCCAAAAAAAAAGAAGGAAGAAAAAGAATCAAGCGAATTATTGAAGAATAAGGAGAAAAAGGAAGAATTTATGTACACATCCCCCCGCACTACCTTATTAACAGAGGAAACTGCATCCGCCACTAAATCACTGAGTGACAAACAAGAATCAGAAGAAGACAGTGATCTCCTTTCCACTTGTGGGAGTGAGAATAGTAATCAAATGAAGGTAAGTGAAACTAAGCTTAAACGAAAAAAAAACAACTCTATAGCAAAACGGCGTTCTACCAGACGACTAGGAAATAACTTTTCAAATAGTGCTCCAATTTTCGGATTAAATGCTTCAGCAGGGAAGATGGGGAATGGTAATAGAAGTAAAGAAAGTGAAAAGGAAGCTCAAGAAAATAGTATTTAGAGTAATTTATTGATATGGAAAATATATATTATACAAAAGTGTGGATTATTTTAATACTATTAATAGCATTATATAGAAATATGGAAACATCAGTAATACGAGTAGCAAATATTAATATAAATAATATACAAAATGAAACAAAGTTAAAATCACTACGTAGTTTCTTCCATTAAAAAAGTATAGATGTTGCGATGTTGCAAGAAGTAGGCCGAAATTCGCTAGAATGTAATCAAAATTACATAGAATATAATAATTATAATTCAAGTGGTACAGGAACTGAAATTTTAGTTCGTAAAGGACTATCATTTATTCAAGTACAAAAAGAATCCAGTGGGAGATTAATCATGGGGAAATTGGGAACCTTGATATTAATTAACGTCGGAATCAAGATACAGGAACGAAGGAAGTACTTTTTTTTCCTGTTTCCAGTATTTCCATGTCATACACCATCACTAAACACACCTTTTGTTGCCTTCAAACATCAACAGTGTTGCCACTGTACCTCATAATTTTTTTAAAACACCCATTTGGACCGGTACGCCTTTACGAGGCATTTCAGGATTGGCTATACGCGAAAACGATCGGTTTTCTTCTTTGAACTATAGATGGCGAAATAGTCCACCTACCCAAGGTGGAAATTAACGTCCAAATTTCCGTACGAATGTTTGACATGCAATTTTCCATGCTTTGTGGAAAAATAAATTTACAATTTTACTTACATTTGGCAACACTGCATGAACAACACTGCACGGCTCCGTTACTTTGTAACCCCACATTTTTGTACCATCAAAACCTCATTTGCCAAATTTTGTACTATTTTTGTACTACTCAAAAATGCTAAAAATAATTTTTGTACCACTCAATTTACCGTCGAAAAAAATAATCAATTTTGGGGTTACAGAGTAACGTCTCAACCTCATCATCAGTTTCCGCTAAGTTATCCACATCAAAATATTGTACTATTTATGTACCATTTTGTACCACTATTTAAAAATTTTGTACCCATCAGAAACAGCCAGAAAAAGGGCGGGAAAATTTGTACCTTTCAACCATATATTTTTGTACCGTCTCGAGTTGCTTCAAATAATATTATGCTATTTTGTACTATTTTTTTAAATTAAACTTTATACACACTTCTTTACAACAAGTGGATATCCGATTTTTATACCGTTCTTAAAAATCCCCCCCCCCAAAATTTTGAAATTTGTATTTATTTCTTAGAGGCAGCAATTCACCGAAAAAATTGGACAAATATCTAATGTGTGAGGTTTTTGTCTGCTTAATATTTTAAAAAAATCTCTAGAATGAGTACTTTCCAATAAGCCCCTCTATTATTTTTGTACCGTTACGGAAAACCCGAAAATAATTTTCAAATTTTGGATTTTTCACATCAATGTACTAATTCATATGAATACATGGACAAAATATTATTATATTGGTTAGGTTCGGAGCTCCCCAGTACATTATAGATATGCACTTTGTATCAAGTCCCTTTCCAGTTTTCCTAAAGTCACGAAAAACCCGGGAAATATTTTATAAATTTCACCTTCCTCACGTAGACACGCACTTCACAAGAAAATATGAACACAATATTAACGAATGTGTGAGATCTATATCTGTTTAACGTTTAAATAAATGTTCTAAATGAATACTTTCTATTACGCCCCTTTTTCATTTTTGTACCGTTACGGAAAAACCCAAAATAATTATCATATTTTGATTTTTCCACATCGATGAACAAATTCTTTCGAACCCATGGACAAAATGTTATTATATTAGTGAGGGTTAGAGCTCTTTAATCCTTCAAAATAACAATATGGACACGAACTTTGTATCATGTCCCTTTTTTATTTTTGTACTGTCACTGAACACCCGGGAAATATTTTTCGTATTCTTACTTCTTCGCTAAGACACGAAGTTCAAAAGAAACTATAAACCAAATTCTATCGAATGTGTGAGGTTTGTATCTAACTATTCTGTAAATACAATTTTCTATGCGATTACTTTCTATTAAGCCCTTTTTAAATGTTTGTACCGTCACGGAAAACACAGGAAATATTTTTGAATTCTTACTTAATCATTCAGACACGAAGTTCACAAGAAACTATGGACAAAATATTATCAAGTGTGTTAGGTTTGTATCTAAGTAATCTCTAAATAAAATATTCTATATGATTACTTTCCACTAAGACCGTTGAAAAACCCGGGAAATATTGTTGAATCCTTACTTCTTCGCTGAGACACGAAGTTCCCAAAAAAACTATAGACCAAATAGTATCTAGTCTCTAAGGTTTGTATCTAGGAAATCTTTATATAAAGTCACCTATATAATTACTTACAATTAAGCACGCTTTCGATTTTTTTACAGTCACGAAAAATCCGGGAAAGAATTTTTAAATCTTACTTCTTCGCAGAGAAACGAAATTCACAAGAAATTCTAAACCAATTATTATCGAGAGTGTGAGGTTTGTATCTAAGTAATCTCTAAATAAAACATTCTATGTGATAACTTTTTATTAAGCCCTTTTTTAATTTTGTACCGTCGCGGAAAACCCGGGAATAATTTTTCAATTCTTACTTCTTCTCTGAGACACGAAGATCACAAGAAATTATAGACCAAATGTTATCGAATGTGTGAGGCTTGTATCTAAGTAATTTTTAAACAAGTTCTCCTATACAATGTGATAAATTTCTATTAAGTCCTTTTTATATTTTTGTACCGTCACGAAATATCCATGAAATATTTTATTAATCTTACTTCTTTGCTGAGACACGAATTTCACAAGAAACTATGGACCAAATATTATCGAGTGTTTGAGGTTTGTATCAAAGTAATCTTTGAATATAATATCCTATATGATTACCTTCTATTAAGACCGTTTTTGACTTAAGTACCGGCACGGAAAACCCGGGACATATTTTTCAATTCTTATTTCTTCACTAAGACACGAAATTCACAAAAAATTATAAACCAAATATTATCGGGTGTGTGAGGTTTGTATCTAAGTAATCTCTAAATAAAATATGCTATGTGATAACTTTCTACTATGCACGTTTTTTTTTGTACCGTCACAAAAAATCTAAGAAATATTATCAAATTCTTACTTCTTTGCTGATACAGGAAATTCCCATGAAACTATGGACCAAATATTATTGAGTGTGTGAGGTTTGTATCTAAGTATTCTTTATATAAAGTCATCTATATAATTACTTTGTATTAAACACGTTTTTTATTTTTGCGTCACGAAAAACCCGGGAATCATTTTTGAATTCTTACTTCTTCGCTGAGACACGAGGTTCACAAGAAATTATAGACCACATTTTATCGAATGTGTGAGGTTTGTATCTAAGTAATTTTTATATAAAGCCATCTATATAATTACTTTCAATTGAGCCCGTTTTATTGTTTTTGTACCGTCACGAAAAATCCGGGAAATATTTTATGAATTCCTACTTCTTCGCCAAGACACGAGATTCACAAGAAAATTTGAACCAAATATTATCCACTGTGTGAGGTTTGCATCTAAGTAATCTCTAAATAAAATATTCTATATGATTATCTTCTATTAAGAACGTTTTTGACTTAAGTATCACCACGGAAAACCGGGAAAGATTTTTTAAATCTTACTTCTTCGATGACACATGAAATACACAAGAAACTATAGACCAAATATTATAGAGTCTGTTAGGTTTGTATCTATCTATAATTTTCATAAAGTCATCTATATAAATACTTTGTATTAAGCCTGTTTCTGAATTTTGTACCGTTACGAAATATGCGGGAATGATTTTTTAAATCCTACATCTTCCCTGAGACACGAAATTCACAAGACATTCTAAACCAAATGTTATCGAGTGTGTGAGGTTTGTAACTTAGTAATCTGTAAATAAAATATCCTAAGTGATAACTTTCTATTGAGCAGGTTTTCGATTTTTGTACCGTCGTGGAAAACCCGGGAATAATTTTTGAATTCTTACTTCTTCGCTGAGACACGAACATCACAAGAAATTATAGACCAAATTTTATCGAATGTGTAAGGTTTGTATCTAAGTAATTTTTATATAAAGTCATCTAAATAATAACTCTCAATTGAGCCCGTTTTTTGTTTTTGTACCGTCACGAGAAAAACCCGGAAATATTTTTCATTTCTTACTTCTTTGCTGAGACACGATATTCACAAGAAACTATGGACCAAATATGATCAAGTGTTCGAGCTCTGTATCTAGGCATTCTTTATATAAAATCATCTAAATAATTACTTTCACCTAAGAACGTTTTAGATTTTTGTACCTTCATGGAGAACTCGAAAAATATTTTTCAATTCTTATTTTCATCCCTAACACACGAAGTTCAAAAGAAATTATGGATCAAATATTATCGAGTGTGTGAGGTTTGTATTTAAGTAATCGTTCTATAAAGTCATCTATACAATTACTTTCTATTAATCCTGTTTATTATGTTTGTACCGTCACAAAAAATCCGGGAAAATTTTTCTAATCCTTCATTCTTCGCTGAGACATAGAACATACAAGAAGCTATAGACCAAATTTTATCGAATGTGTGAGGTTTGTATCTATCTAATATTTATATAAAGTCATCTATATAAATACTTTCCATTAAGCCCGTTTTTCATTTTTGTACAGTCACGAAAAATCCGGGAGGGATTTTTTAAATCTTACTTCTTCGATGAGACACAAAATTCACAAGAAACTATGGACCAAATATTATCGAGTGTGTGAGGTTTGTATCTAATTATTCTGTAAATAAAATATTCTATGTGATAACTTTCTATTAAGTCCGTTTTCGATTTTTGTAGCGTTGCGGAAAACCCGGCAATAATTTTTGAAATTTTACTTCTTCGCCGAGACACGAATTTCGCAAGAAATTATTGACCAAATTTTATCGAGTGTGTGAGGTTTGTATCTAACTAATATTTATATAAAGTCATCTATGAAAAAACTTTCTATTAAGCCCGTTTTTAATTTTTGTACCGTCAAGAAAAATCCGGGAAATATTTTATTAATCTTTCTTCTTCGCTGTGACACGAATTTCACAAGAAACTGTGGACGAGTGTGTGAGGTTTGTATCAAAGTAATTTTTATACAAAGTCATCTATGAAATTACTTTCTAATAAGCCTGTTCTTGATTTTTGTACCGTCACAAAAAATCCGGGAAAGATTTTCTAATCCTTACTTTTCTGCTGAGCCATGAAATACACAAGATACTGTAGACCAAAATTTATCGCGTGTGTGAGGTTTGTAACTAAGTAATCTGTAAATAAAATATCCTAAGTGATAACTTTCTATTGAGCAGGTTTTCGATTTTTGTACCGTCGTGGAAAACCCGGGAATAATTTTTGAATTCTTACTTCTTCGCTGAGACACGAACATCACAAGAAATTATAGACCAAATTTTATCGAATGTGTAAGGTTTGTATCTAAGTAATTTTTATATAAAGTCATCTAAATAATTACTCTCAATTGAGCCCGTTTTTTGTTTTTGTACCGTCACGAGAAAAACCCGGAAATATTTTTCATTTCTTACTTCTTTGCTGAGACACGATATTCACAAGAAACTATGGACCAAATATGATCAAGTGTTCGAGCTCTGTATCTAGGCATTCTTTATATAAAATCATCTAAATAATTACTTTAACCTAAGAACGCTTTAGATTATTGTACCTTCACGGAGAACTCGAAAAATATTTTTCAATTCTTATTTTCATCCCTAACACACGAAGTTCAAAAGAAATTATGGATCAAATATTATCGAGTGTGTGAGGTTTGTATTTAAGTAATTGTTCTATAAAGTCATCTATACAATTACTTTCTATTAATCCTGTTTATTATGTTTGTACCGTCACAAAAAATCCGGGAAATCTTTCCTAATCCTTCCTTCTTCGCTGAGACATAGAACATACAAGAAGCTATAGACCAAATTTTATCGAATGTGTGAGGTTTGTATCTATCTAATATTTATATAAAGTCATCTATATAAATACTTTCCATTAAGCCCGTTTTTCATTTTTGTAAAGTCACGAAAAATCCGGGAGAGATTTTTTAAATCTTACTTCTTCGATGAGACACGAAATTCACAAGAACCTATGGACCAAATATTATCCAGTGTGTGAGGTTTGTGTCTAAATAATTTTTAAACAAAGTCATCTATATAATTACTTTCTAATAAGCCTATTTTTGATTTTTGTACTGTCACAAAAAATCCGGGAAAGATTTTCTAATCCTTACTTCTTTGCTGCGACATGAAATACACAAGAAACTGTAGACTAAATATTATCGAGTGTGTGAGCGTGTCTCAGCGAAGAAGTAAGATTTAAAATATCTTTCCCGGATTTTCTTGATGGTACAAAAATTAAAACGGGCTTAATAGAGAGTATTTAGATAGATGACTTTATATAAATATTAGATAGACACAAAACTCACACACTCGATAATGTTTGGTCTAAAGTTTCATGTGTATTTCATGTCGCAGCAAAGAAGTAAGGATTAGAAAATCTTTCCCGGATTTTTTTTGTGACAGTACAAAAATCAAAAGTATGCTTATTAGAAAGTAATTATATAGATGACTTTGTTTAAAAATTACTTTGATACAAACCTCAAACACTCGATAACATTTGGTCCATAGTTTCTTGTGAACTTCGTGTCTCAGCAAAGAAGTCAGATTATTGAAATATTTCCCGGATTTTCTGTGACGGTACAAAAATCAAAAACGGGCTTAATGGAAAGTATTTACATAGATGACTTTATATAAATAATAGATAGATACAAACCTCACACACTCGATAAAATTTGATCTAATTTCTCTCGAAATTCGTGTCTCTGCGAAGAAGTAAAATTTCAAAAATTATTCCCGTGTTTTCCGCAACGCTACAAAAATAAATAGAATAGCTTAATAGAAAGTTATCACATAGAATATTTTATTTACAGAATAATTAGATACAAACCTCACACACTCTATAATATTTGGTTTAGAATTTCTTGTGAATTTCGTGTCTGAGCGAAAAAGTAAGATTTAAAAAATCTTTCCCGGATTTTCGTAACGGTACAAAAATCAAAAACGGGCTTAATAGAAAGTATTTACATATATGACTTTATATAAATATTAGATAGACACAAACCTTACACACTCAATAATATTTGGTCTAAAGTTTCTTGTGTATTTCATGTCGCAGCAAAGAAGTAAGATTGAAAAAATATTTCCCTGATTTTTTGTGACGGTACAAATATAAAAAACGGGCTTAATAGAAAGTTTTTACATAGGTGACTTTATATAGGTAGATATTAGATAGATACAAACCTCACACATTCGATAAAATTTGGTCTACAGTTTCTTGTGTACTTCATGGCTCAGCAGAAAAGTAAGGATTAGAAAATCTTTCCCGGATTTTTTGTAATGGTACAAAAATCAAAAACAAGCTTATCAGAAAGTAATTATATAGATGACTTTTTAAAAAAAATACTTTCATACAAACCTCAAACACTCGATAATATTTGTTATATAGTTTCTTGTGAAATTCGTGTCTCAGCAAAGAAGGAAGATTAATTAAATATTTCCCGGATTTTTCGTGATGGTACAAAAATCAAAAACAGGCCTATTAGAAAGTAATTATATTGATGAATTTTTATAAAAGTTACTTTGACACAAACCTCAGACACTCGATAATATTTGGTTTATAGTTTCTTGTGAATTTCGTGTTTCAGCGAAGAAGTAAGATTGTAAAAATCTGTCCCAGATTTTCAGTGATGGTACAAAAATAAACAACGGGCTTAATAGAAAGTTTTTACATAGGTGACTTTATATAGGTAGATAATGGATAGATACAAATCTCACACACTCGATAAAATTTGGTCTACAGTTTCTTGTGTATTTCATGGCTCAGCAGAAAAGTAAGGATTAGAAAATCTTTTCCGGATTTTTTGTGACGGTACAAAAATCAAAAACAGGCTTATTAGAAAGTAATTATATAGATGACTTTGCAAAAAAATTACTTTGATACAAACCTCAAACACTCGATAATATTTGGTCCATAGTTTCTTGTGAAATTCGTGTCTCAGCAAAGAAGTAAGATTAATAAAATATTTCCCTGATTTTTCGTGACGGTACAAAAATGAAAAACGAGCTTAATAGAAAGTATTTACATAGATGATTTTATATAAATATTAGATAGATACAAACCTCACACACTCGATAAAATTTGGTCAATAATTTCTTGTGAAATTCGTGTCTCAGCGAAGAAGCAAGATTTCAAAAATTATTCCCGGGTTTTCCGCACACTCTACCAAAATTAAAAACGGACTTAATAGAAAGTTATCACATAGAATATTTTGTTTACAGAATAATTAGATACAAACCTCACACACTCGATAATATTTGGTTTAGAATTTCTTGTGAATTTCGTGTCTCAGCGAAGAAGTAAGATTTAAAAAAAATGTCCCGGATTCTCGTGATGGTACAAAAATAAAAAACGGGCTTAATGCATAGTATTTACATAGATGACTTTATATAAATATTAGGTATATACAAACCTTACACACTCGATAATATTTGGTCTACAGTTTCTTGTGTATTTCTTGTCGCAGTAAAGAAGTAAGATTAAAAAAATATCTCCCGGATTTTCAGTTATGGTACAAAAATAAAACACAGGCCTATTAGAAAGTAATTATATAGAAGACTTTGTATAAAAATTACTTAGACACAAACCTCGCACACTCGATAATATTTTGTACATAAGTTCTTGTGAATTTCGTGTCTCAGCGAAGAAGTAAGATTGAAAAAATCTCTCGCGGATTTTCAGTGATGGTACAAAAATAAAAAACGGGCTTAATAGAAAGTTTTTTCATAGGTGACTTTATATAGGTAGATATTAGATAGATACAAATCTCACACACTTGATAAAATTTGGTCTACAGTTTCTTGTGTATTTCATGGCTCAGCAGAAAAGTAAGGATTAGACAATCTTTCCCGGATTTTTTGTGACGGTACAAAAATCAAAAACATGCTTATTAGAAAGTAATTATATAGATGACTTTGAAAAAAAATTACTTTTATACAAACTTCAAACACTCGATAATATTTGGTCCATAGTTTCTTGTGAAATTCGTGTCTCAGCAAAGAAGTAAGGTTAATAAAATATTTCCCTGATTTTTCGTGACAGTACAAAAATAAAATACGGGCTTAATAGAAAGTATTTACATAGATGATTTTATATAAATATTAGATAGATACAAACCTCACACACTCGATAATATTTGGTCTACAGTTTCTTGTATATTTCATGGCTCAGCAGAAAAGTAAGGATTAGAAATTCTTTCCGGGATTTTTTGTGACGGTACAAAAATCAAAAACAGGCTTATTGGAAAATAATTATATAGATGACTTTGTAAAATATTACTTTGATACAAACCTCAAACACTCGATAATATTTGGTCTACAGTTTCTTGTGTATTACATGTCGCAGCAAAGAAGTAATATTGAAAAAATCTCTCCCGGTTTTTCAGTGATGGTAAAAAATCAAAAACAGGCCTTTTAGAAAGTAATTATATAGATGACTTTGTATAAAAATTACTTAGACACAAACCTCACACACTCGATAAAATTTGGTCTATAGTTTCTTGTGAATTTCGTGTCCCAGCGAAGAAGTAAGATTGAAGAAATCTCTCGCGGATTTTCAGATATGGTACAAAAATAAAAAAAGGCTTTAATAGAAAGTTTTTACATATGTGACTTTATATAGGTAGATATTAGATAGATACAAACCTCACACACTCGATAAAATTTGGTCTACAGTTTCTTGTGTATTTCATGGCTCAGCAGAAAAGTCAGGATTAGACAATCTTTCCCGCATTTTTTGTGACGGTACAAAAATCAAAAACAGGCTTATTAGAAAGTAATTATATAGATGACTTTGTAAAAAAATTACTTTTATACAAACCTCAAACACTCGATAATATTTGGTCCATAGTTTCTTGTGAAATTCGTGTCTCAGCAAAGAAGTAAGGTTAATAAAATTTTTGCCTGATTTCTCGTGACGGTACAAAAATAAAAAACGGGCTTAATAGAAAGTATTTACATAGATAATTTTATATAAATATTAGATAGATACAAACCTCACACACTCGATAAAATTTGGTCCATAGTTTCTTGTGGATTTCGTGTCTCAGCGAAGAAGAAAAATTTAAAATATATTTCCCGGATTTTCGTGACGGTATAAAAATCTAAAACGGGCTTAATAGAAAGTATTTACATAGATGATTTTATATAAATATTAGATAGACACAAACCTCACACACTCGATAATATTTGGTCTACAGTTTCTTGTGTATTTCATGGCTCAGCACAAAAGTAAGGATTAGAAAATCTTTCCCGGATTTTTTGTGACGGTACAAAAATAAAAAACAGGCTTATTAGAAAGTAATTATATAGATGACTTTGTAAAAAAATTACTTTGATACAAACCTCAAACACTCGATAATATTTGGTCCATAGTTTCTTGTGAAATTCGTGTCTCAGCGAAGAAGTAAGAATTCAAAAATTATTGCCGGGTTTTCCGCGACGCTACAAAAATAAAAAAAAATTAATGAAAAGGTATCACATAGAATATTTTATTTACAGAATACTTAGGTACAAACCTCACACACTCGATAATATTTGGTTTAGAATTTCTTGTGAATTTCGTCTCTCAGCGAAGAAGTAAGATTTAAAATATCTTTCGCGGATTTTCTTGACTTTACAAAAATAAATAACGAGCTTAATAGAAAGTATTTACATAGATGACTTTATATAAATATTAGATAGACACAAACCTGACACACTCGATAATATTTGGTCTCAAGTTTCTTGTGTATTTCGTGTCGCAGCAAAGACGTAAGGATTAGAAAATCTTTCCCGGATTTCTTGTGACGGTACAAACATTAAAAACAGGCTTATTAGAAGGTAATTATATAGATGATTTTGTATAAAAATTACTTTGATACAAACCTCACACACTCGATAATATTTGGTCCATAGTTTCTTGTGAACTTCGTGTCTCAGCAAAGAAGTAAGATTAATGAAATATTTCTCGGATTTTCTGTGACGGTACAAAAATCAAAAAACGGGCTTAATAGAAAGTATTTACATAGATGATTTTATATAAATATTAGATAAATACAAACCTCACACACTCGATAAAATTTGGTCAATAATTTCTTGTGAAATTCGTGTCTCGGCGAAGAAGTAAGAATTCAAAAATTATTCCCGGGTTTTCCGCGACGCTACAAAAATTAAAAACGGACTTAATAGAAAGGTATCACATAGAATATTTTATTTACAGAATACTTAGGTACAAACCTCACACACTCGATAATATTTGGTTTAGAATTTCTTGTGAATTTCGTGTCTGAGCGAAGAAGTAAGATTTAAAAAATCTTTCCCGGATTTTCGTGATGGTACAAAAATCAAAATCGGGCTTAATAGATAGTATTTACATAGATGACTTTATATAAATATTAGATAGACACAAACCTCACACACTCGATAATATTTGGTCTAAAGATTCTTGTGTATTTCATGTCGCAGCAAAAAGTAAGGATTAAAAAATCTTTCCCGGATTTTTTGTGACAGTACAAAAATCAAAAGCGGGCTTATTAGAAAGTAATTATATAGATGACTTTGTATAAAAATTACTTAGACACAACCCTCACACACTCGATAATATTTGGTCCATAGTTTCTTGTGAATTTCGTGTCTCAGCAAAGAAGTAAGATTAATAAAATATTTCATGGATATTTCGTGACGGTACAAAAATATAAAAAGGACTTAATAGAAATTTATCACATTGTATAGGAGAACTTGTTTAAAAATTACTTAGATACAAGCCTCACACATTCGATAACATTTGGTCTATAATTTCTTGTGATCTTCGTGTCTCAGAGAAGAAGTAAGAATTGAAAAATTATTCCCGGGTTTTCCGCGACGGTACAAAATTAAAAAAGGGCTTAATAAAAAGTTATCACATAGAATGTTTTATTTAGAGATTACTTAGATACAAACCTCACACTCTCGATAATAATTGGTTTAGAATTTCTTGTGAATTTCGTTTCTCTGCGAAGAAGTAAGATTTAAAAATTCTTTCCCGGATTTTTCGTGACTGTAAAAAAATCGAAAGCGTGCTTAATTGTAAGTAATTATATAGGTGACTTTATATAAAGATTTCCTAGATACAAACCTTAGAGACTAGATACTATTTGGTCTATAGTTTTTTTGGGAACTTCGTGTCTCAGCGAAGAAGTAAGGATTCAACAATATTTCCCGGGTTTTTCAACGGTCTTAGTGGAAAGTAATCATATAGAATATTTTATTTAGAGATTACTTAGATACAAACCTAACACACTTGATAATATTTTGTCCATAGTTTCTTGTGAACTTCGTGTCTGAATGATTAAGTAAGAATTCAAAAATATTTCCTGTGTTTTCCGTGACGGTACAAACATTTAAAAAGGGCTTAATAGAAAGTAATCGCATAGAAAATTGTATTTACAGAATAGTTAGATACAAACCTCACACATTCGATAGAATTTGGTTTATAGTTTCTTTTGAACTTCGTGTCTTAGCGAAGAAGTAAGAATACGAAAAATATTTCCCGGGTGTTCAGTGACAGTACAAAAATAAAAAAGGGACATGATACAAAGTTCGTGTCCATATTGTTATTTTGAAGGATTAAAGAGCTCTAACCCTCACTAATATAATAACATTTTGTCCATGGGTTCGAAAGAATTTGTTCATCGATGTGGAAAAATCAAAATATGATAATTATTTTGGGTTTTTCCGTAACGGTACAAAAATGAAAAAGGGGCGTAATAGAAAGTATTCATTTAGAACATTTATTTAAACGTTAAACAGATATAGATCTCACACATTCGTTAATATTGTGTTCATATTTTCTTGTGAAGTGCGTGTCTACGTGAGGAAGGTGAAATTTATAAAATATTTCCCGGGTTTTTCGTGACTTTAGGAAAACTGGAAAGGGACTTGATACAAAGTGCATATCTATAATGTACTGGGGAGCTCCGAACCTAACCAATATAATAATATTTTGTCCATGTATTCATATGAATTAGTACATTGATGTGAAAAATCCAAAATTTGAAAATTATTTTCGGGTTTTAGGTAACGGTACAAAAATAATAGAGGGGCTTTTTGGAAAGTACTCATTCTAGAGATTTTTTAAAAATATTAAGCAAAGAAAAACCTCACACATTAGATATTTGTCCATTTTTTTCCGTGAATTGCTGCCTCTAAGAAATAAATACAAATTTCAAAATTTTGGGGGGGGGGATTTTTAAGAACGGTATAAAAATCGGATATCCACTTGTTGTAAAGTAGTGTGTATAAAGTTTTATTTAAAAAATTAGTACAAAATAGCATAATATTATTTGAAGCAACTCGAGACGGTACAAAAATATATGGTTGAAAGGTACAAATTTTCCCGCCCTTTTTCTGGCTGTTTCTGATGGGTACAAAATTTTTAAATAGTGGTACAAAATGGTACATAAATAGTACAATATTTTGATGTGGATAACTTAGCGGAAACTGATGATGAGGTTGAGACGTTACTCTGTAACCCCAAAATTGATTATTGTTTTTCGACGGTAAATTGAGTGGTACAAAAATTATTTTTATCATTTTTGAGTAGTACAAAAATAGTACAAAATTTGGCAAATGAGGTTTTGATGGTACAAAAATGTGGGGTTACAAAGTAACGGAGCCACACTGCACCCCGTTTGTTGTTTCTATGTTTAAAAATATCTACTTGGACAGGGCTAACATTTTGTGTATGACTTATGTATGTACAGGTTTCGGTTACAAAGTAACGCCACTCTTAATTCCCAGTTGCGCCGTTCGTGGGACACCCTGTATTTGTTATACATATACAGTACCACAATACATTGCAGGTAGTGCAGGTTCAATGTATTTAGCAGGGGATTTTAATTGCGTATTATTTAATGTGGATCAAACACGGGGTTATAATTTTTCAAATGCTTTGCAAAAATTGGTGCACAATTTGCAGTTAAAGGATGTGTGGCAAGAAAAAAGAGGCAATGAATTAGGATACACATACGTTACTGCAACTAGTGTCTCGGGAATAGATAGGGGATATGTCTCAAGTGAATTAAATTCAAATATTACCTCTGTTCATATGGAACCGGTGGTTTTTAGGGATCACCAAGCTGTAATTACAACAATGAAATCACCGGTAAGGTTAACTAGAACAGGGAGGGGAACTTGGAAAATTAATACATCACATTTAATTGAAGAAAATTTTAGATTTGGCTTTGAAAAACAGTGGGAAAAATGGACTAAGAGATCTTATATGAAAAAAATATTAATAGATGGTGGACAGAAATTTTTAAACCAAATATCCAAAGATATTGTAAACAATACTCCTGGGAAGAACAACACGAATGGTATAATAAATTTAATTTCCATTACGCAGTCTTACACGATCTATATAGGGTGTTTCGTAAGTTCATTTACAACGCTTGGGAGGTGATTGTACGAGTGAAAATAATGTGGAAAGTTCATTTAACGAAATTCCGGAAACGGTTTTGTTCTCGAGTTATTGACGTTTGAAAACGTGGGAAAATGATTTTCCGAAGTGAATAATGTCAAAACGGGTGGAGAGAAGTCGTCGGTGTTGGGCGGTCCACTAAGAAATTGGGTACGCTCTTGTCAAAAAATCACGCGGCAATGTTGTGCAATGTCTGCGCAAGGGATTCCCCAAAGGACGCGAACGAAGATGTTGACGGGAGTAGGGTGGGTGTGCGTTCTGCGTGAGCTGGTATCGACGAAAATTGGCATGTGTTGAATGGCACAAAAAAACAAAGAAAATTTCCTGAGCGAAGGGCACCATGACGTAAAAACGAAAAAAATGAACTGTCATAGGTTGCATACCCTGAAGGGCACATAGTATGCTTAATGGAGATGTGAAGGGAACCTCATCACAGACGGTTTTCAAAGTGTCCACCATGTACTTCCATGCAGAGGCGACAACGGCGAATCAAGGATTGTGTAGTGCGACCCAACAACCCCGGCGTTTCTGCTATCGTAAAAACGAAAAAAATGAACTGTCATAGGTTGCATACCCTGAAGGGCAGATGGGTGTCCGTGTGATCTGACGTTAAGTACCACATTTCCCGCTAGGGGAGCCAACAGTGTAGGTTTCCTCATGAAGGAGCGCACGTGTCTCTGCCATTCGTGCTTCAGGTGCTGTGCCAGAAGCAGGTTGTTAAACATTCACGGTTGAATGGAAAGACGTGAGGTTCTTGGACTGTAGTGTTGGGCAAACATTTGACCTAGCAGTGTTACGTGTTAATTCTTAGCCACAGCCCATCGTGTTCTGTGAAGTGTACTAGTGTTAACGGCCATAAACACTTGTAGCCCGGTGTAAGGGATGGCTTCATACATGTCCCAAGAGCTGGCGGACATGCATCTGATTTATGGGGAGGCTGGAGGTAATAGCCGTGCTGCAAGGCGTCTGTGTGGGGCACGTTTTCCAAATAGGGTGTTACCATCGCACACCTTGTTTCAAACTGTAGACACTCGACTTCGGGAAATAGGATCAGTTTTGCCACCTCGTCGAGAAGTTGGACGACCGCGAAGTGTGCGAACACGACGGTTTGTGGAAGATGTGCTAACTGCAGTGATGGATCATCCAGGCACCAGTACGCGCGCACTAGCCCACCAACGAAACACCTCCCATGTGAATGTGTGACGAGTCCTGGCAGAAGAGGGGATGCACCCGTACAAATTGAAGAAAGTGCAAGATCTTTTACCTCGGGACTTTGGCCCACGTGAGGACTTTTGCCAATGGTTTGTTCATCAAATTGAAACTATCCCCAATTTTCAGAATACGGTACTATGGACTGATGAGGCTATCTTCACGAAAACTGGTGTGTTCAATAGTAAAAACAGTCATGTGTGGGAACATGAAAATCCACACGCACTGCTAGTGGCACATCATCAGCACAGATTTGCAGTGAATACTGCATGACCATTTGATTGGACCGTACATTCTCCCTGTTCGCCAATGTGGACCCACTTATCAAGCATTTCTCAGTGAGGTTTTGCCTGAACTACTAGAGGACGTACCCTTGGCACTGAGACAAAGACTGTGGTTTCAACATGACGGCGCACCCCCACATTTCGATCGGAATGTGCGCCGTTTCCTCAATACCGTATTCCACAACCAGTGCATTGGCAGGGGAGGGCCTGTGCCATGGCCACCTCGATCGCCTGATATTACGTCTCTGGATTTCTTCCTCTGGGGAGAGATGAAACGCCTCGTTTAGGAAACACCTGTCGTGTCAGCCGAGGACCTCGTTGTCCGTATCAATGTAGCTGCAGCATCGATAGCAGAAACGCCGGGGTTGTTGGGTCGCACTAGACAATCCTTGATTCGCCGTTGTCGCCTCTGCATGGAAGTACATGGTGAACACTTTGAAAACCGTCTGTGATGAGGTTCCCTTCACATCTCCATTAAGCATACTGTGTGCCCTTGAGGGTATGCAACCTATGACAGTACATTTTTTTCGTTTTTACGTCATGGTGCCCTTCGCTCAGGAAATTTTCTTTGTTTTTTGGTGCCATTCAACACATGCCAATTTTCGTCGATACCAGCTCACGCAGAACGCACACCCACCCCACTCCCGTCAACATCTTCGTTCGCGTCCTTTGGGGAATCCCCACATCGTGAATGTTTAACAACCTGCTTCTGGCACAGCACCTGAAGCACGAATGGCAGAGACACGTGCGCTCCTTCATGAGGAAACCTACACTGTTGGCTCCCCTAGCGGGAAATGTGGTACTTAACGTCAGATCACACGGACACCCATCTGCCCTTCAGGGTATGCAACCTATGACAGTTCATTTTTTTCGTTTTTACGATAGCAGAAACGCCGGGGTTGTTGGGTCGCACTAGACAATCCTTGATTCGCCGTTGTCGCCTCTGCATGGAAGTACATGGTGGACACTTTGAAAACCGTCTGTGATGAGGTTCCCTTCACATCTCCATTAAGCATACTATGTGCCCTTCAGGGTATGCAACCTATGACAGTTCATTTTTTTCGTTTTTACGTCATGGTGCCCTTCGCTCAGGAAATTTTCTTTGTTTTTTTGTGCCATTCAACACATGCCAATTTTCGTCGATACCAGCTCACGCAGAACGCACACCCACCCCACTCCCGTCAACATCTTCGTTCGCGTCCTTTGGGGAATCCCTTGCGCCGACATTGCACAACATTGCCGCGTGATTTTTTGACAAGAGCGTACCCAATTTCTTAGTGGACCGCCCAACACCGACGACTTCTCTCCACCCGTTTTGCCATTATTTTCACTCGTACAATCACCTCCTAAGCGTTGTAAACGAACTTACGAAACACCCTGTATAAGAGAAAAAAACGACAGTGACACGCAAACGAAAATTAAAAAAGTAAAGTACAACTACTGCGCCTACAGGCAACAAAAGTAGAAGGAATACGTATGCACAGTGCACTCCCCAACATAGATACTGATGAAGAAATAAATTTAGTTCACGTTACAAATATATATCAGCGACATAAACAGAGTCTGATAACAGAACTTCAGGATAACTATGCAGTAGGCCATAATGAGGGGAGCCAAATACAACAAATAGTGTATAAATATTTGGAAAATAAATATTCAAACGCATATCAAAATAATGAGAAGGCTAGTCAATATTTAGACAAATACATACCAATCCTCCAATCAGAAGAAATGGTTGGATATAGCCAACCATACACAAATGAAGAAGTGTATAAAACAATAGTACAGGGAGTACGGGGAACAGCGCCTGGCGAAGATGGAATAGCGACTAATGCATATAAAGTTTTATGGCCAACAATGGGTAATACTTTAAAAAAATGGGTTAATACAGTATTCAACAAAAATAATTTAGTAAATCATGAGACAACAGGAATAATAATTTTAATTCCAAAAAATAGTCAACCCAAGGAAATGAAAGATTATAGACCAATCACATTATTTAATACAAAATAGCAAATGTATATATCTTATCAAAATTGTGGTATGGAGCCCAAATTTGGCCAAGTGATAATAACTTAGCACGAATAAAGAAAAGTTTCCTTTGGGCAGGAAATATTTTCCGAGTGAATCAGCAGACACTTAGCTCACGAAAACAGCAAGGAGGAATGAGTTTGGTGGATGTTGGTAAAAAAAACAAAAGCTTTGTTTAATCATCGGTATTTTTCAATGGTTCAATCGAAAGAAAATGTCCAGGACATTCCAGGATATACATACATAAGAGATATTTCATTAGAAGCACCAATGAATGAGATAAAAATTCCACTTCCCAAAAAGTATATCAAGAAGCTATAATGGAATATTTATATGGACTTATAAAGAAAATAGACTATAATGTGCTAACAGTGAAACATTTGTATAATCAATACCTTACTCAAAATAAGGATACGCCGCATATAGTGAAGAAACACCCTCAATATAATTGGAAAATAATTTTTACCAATATTTCGGCAAAATATTTATCCAATAGACAATGCAGTCAATGGTACAAAGTTGTTCACAAACTAATTGATAATAAAGCAAAACGACATCGGCTGGGGTTTAGTTCAGACCCTAATTGTGAGCAGTGTTTAGTAGAAGATAAAATAGCACACAAAATGACGCTCTGTGGAAAGACAAAACAAGACTGGCCGATACTCCAAAAAATGATAGCACATATAAGTCGATCATCAGTTCAGTGTATTACTCAGAAATTAATAATTTTTCCGGAATATTTTTTTTTCTCCCTGCTACAAAGCATCGTGCGATACAATGGATTATAGGTACGTACATGATATATATTTTTTTCAATGGACAAACAGGAAACAATATAAGGGAAACAATATTCACTGCAGTGAATATGGAAAAATTTTACCTAGTAAAAAAAAAGTTTTTTTGCAAACTATATTCCATACACTGTATGACTCAACAATATAATGTAATATTGGTGAATGTAACTACAAATGAAGTATGGTTAAACCCTGTTAAACAGTAGTAGTATGTAATAGAGTTATATTGTTAATAAAAAAATGGTAAATGTGTTTGCTTCTAATTTCAGAGGTCCCGGGTTCGAATCCCGGAAGTAAACGTTGGTTTTGAATTTCCTCTGTTCTTCCCTATCAGCCACATTGCCTAATTTCTCACTTCCTCTCAACCTCTCCACTTTCCGTGGGCGATGCAAGCCCCATCTCCCGCTCTACGGAGCCCGTACCGCCCTAAGGAGCAGCCTTCGGGGCTCGCAGAAGTCCACAACCACCTTCACACACATCTCCGATCACCTAATCAAAGACAATGGTCACTCAAGGGAAGGGTCTGGGATTGGGGTCATTGGAAGCAAACCCTTACCGAGCGAGGTAAAAGGGGTATTTAAAAAAAAATCTGTGTTAGTTTAGACATTTGCTACTAGATGCCGCCAGTCACTTGTCATTTCATTAAACATCACATCTATGAATAGTTCTCGCCGATGGGAGGATTCGATCCTTCGACTTCTTGATTGTGGAGCAGCTGTCTTAAGCACTTTTTTTTAAAGCCCGTATGCGGAAGCTTCCCCCATCACACTTCATTCACTCATATCATTTCATTCATACTTCAATTTTAGGACTTTTCAGGACAGATAATCACAAACATCCATGTCCGAGCCAGGATTCGAACCCGGGACCCCTGGCGTCGTAGCGCGATGTGCTAACCACTCCGCCACGGAGGCCGACTACCCACTAGACCAAACTGCCTGTTGCTTTGAAGCCACCCTTACTTACTTTATTAGGTAGAAGAGAAATTGTAAATTGCCGGACCCTGTGGACGAGTGGTTAGCACATCGCGCTGCGACGCCAAGGGTCCCGGGTTCGAATCCCGCTCGGGCATGGTTGTTTGTGAATGTCCATTCATCAATTTCATCATTTCATCACTCATCCCCATCTTCGCAAATTAGCCAAGAGGCACAAAACGCGAAGTAAAATAAACTAAATCAATCAATCAAAATAGAGAACATGTAAATTGAAATAATGCAGCTTGTGGATGGATTTGGTTGGTTGGTTGATTTGAAATTTTAAGTCCACTTTATGCACAGTAAGGCTAATCGAGACTGGACCTACAGTTTAAAGTCGGATCCGAACCACTATGTGCCTCCTCCGGGTATCGAACCCGGGACCCCTTAATTACAAGGCACAACTTGTGGATGGAAACCAAGAGCGTATCTTCAAGGCTGGCTAGGCTAGACGACGCCTGAAGTCTAGAAAGTAAAATACTGAAGGTAATGCCGATTCTGAAGTTGGTAACCTGAATTCTTTGGAGTTGGCAACCTGAATTCTTAGAAGTTGGCAACCTGAATTTTTATAGGTTTGCAACCTGACTGCCGTTGGGATGGCAACGTGGCTTCCTTGAGGACGTCAAGAATGAGCCTATTAGTCTTCTCTCTTCCTCCATAGTCTAGGTCCAGGTGTCGTAGCTAGTTAGTCCATACGCCACTGATGGAAACATATGTATCTGATTAGAGAATTAGTTGTTGGATCTCTTCCACGTGTGCAATTTGGAGTAGCGTTTCTTGCTTTTTTTTTAAAAAAAAACCAAAAAAAACAGAGACTTCGAATAAAGTGTAAATCCACTTGGTTGTTAGTGCAATATTACAAGGATTCTATGCTTCCATCTTTAGTATTGGAAGTGACTTCACTAACGAGATTATCACTGTTCTTTTAGTTGTGTATAACCGGTACAGTTCGTCAGTAAATTCTATCCTCTTCGAAGCATGAACGTCACAAAGTCGAAAGCACTTGCTTGTTTTGCTGTTATTGTTTGTAAGAAAAACTTTTTTTATTACTTCAGATTAATATTATAAAATCCCAGATATCAAAGATGATGCGTTTGTAGTGTCCAAGAGGCTGGGTAATTCATATTCTCATTTACGAGAAGGGGAAATTGCAAATCAACCCCCCTTTTTTTATAAATTCTGTTTGAAGTCCACTTGATGGCTAATAGGGACTGGACATACAGTTTAAAGTAGAATCCGAAACACTATGTGCCCCACCGGGTATCGAAGCCAGGATCTGGGTTACGATGCTGAATTGAGGCAGTGGTGATGGGCATGACCATCTGTTTTTCATTAGTTTATTTTACGAGCTGGAATAGACTTGGAGGTCTGCAAGTCAGAACTAGACTTCTGTAGCAACTCATGTACTCTAGTGTGGCATATGTCATGTATTGTCAATGCGAAGTGTCATTATTGTATGCTCCAAACAATTTATCATTCAATCATTGGTTCCAGATTTGGCCACAACCACCGCTTATTTACATTCTAAACATATAGTTCGCATTCCTCAAATGTCATGATCAGCAGCGGATCCACGGGGAGGGCGATAGGGGCGATCACCCAACCCAACTGCCATGGTTTGGATATATTATAATGCCTAATAATATTCAAGACTCATTCGTTCTGTTATTTTATCACCACGTTTAACAGGCTCGAGATGTCCACTTTATGCTCATGATAGGCTAATCGGAACTGAGCCTACAGTTTAAAATTAGATCAGAACGGGTCTACAAGATGCGTTAAAAGGGAATCGGATCTGAGACCACTGCAGAAAATGTGTTTCTATTTCTTTGTTTATTCTTTTCACTTCTCATATCTGACAGTTTAGCGTGACAATGGAAGGAATTATGATAACAACAGAGCCGTAGCAATGTGCAGGCGAAGTGGGCGAGCGCCCGGGGCCTTGCGTCCCATGTGCTTATTATTATTTTTTAAAATGTAACAAATAGACATGAGAAAGAGATGGAAAGGGTTAATTTTTGTAGCAGATAAAACTACAATATTTTAGCCGGTTATAAATTCTAGTGAAACAATACACTTTGATTGAATACGTCAACTATTTAGTATTTTAAATAAACAGGGTGGTAGCCGTTCGATTTTAGAATGCCCAGGAAGCCAAACAACAACATTGAAACGTTCTCTTACAAAGGTTGATAAGCATAAACACAATTTTTGACTTCTCATTATGTAGCGGTTCGAGAATATCGAGAAACATTATACACAGCAGAAACAACTGAAAATTAAAGAAACTTCACGTATTTGGTAAAATTTCTTTCGAAATATGATCAATTACCACAAGAACATTTCAGACGTTTTTCATTCATTCATTGTTTTCTGCCTAATTGGCAGGTTTTTCACTGCAATCTCCAGCTTTCCCTATTCTCTGCCTTACGCTTCGTAATAGCATACGACCCAGTTAATTTAATAGCATCCATAAGCTGATAACTATTTTTTCCACGGACTTTTCCTCCTTCAACCATTCCTTCCAAGGCATCCCTTAGCAGGCAGTTAGTTCCTTCTTAGACAGTGTCCTAAGCAGTTTCTTTTCCTCTTCTTGATGGTCTCCAGTATAGATCTTTTTTCACCGTAAGATACAATAAAATGAGATTCACAATAATTCTGATATTCAAAATGAACTGATACAGGTAAAGAGCAACGATGTCAAAATGGCTATAAAATAAAGTAAAATTAGCTGAGTCCAGAGATTTACTAACTTCACGTTCAATTTCAATATCTACTTTCTTTGAGTTCTAAACTTCTTCTATTACATTATAGATTACTTTGTAAGTGAACGTGACCTAACACAAAACAGCACAAGAATGCTTACCATGCAACAGTTATTGTTCATTGTTGAAGCTCGTTATAGTAGCTATGAAATTACATCCAAAAACTGACGACCAGACGCGCATAAGAATTACATTGTACTTTTACTTAAAGTAAAAGTTCTTCATACCGGATTTCCATTCAAAGTGGAGAGATGCTGACATCTGCAGGATAGTACGTAAGTTTTTGAATTTTATTATTCTTCAGTCGCTTTTCTGTAATTTCTGGCTAATAGCTACGATGCGGATGAGTGATGATGTGATTGAATTAAAAGAAAGGGCACTTACAAGGACATCCATGCCCAGATCGAGATTAGAACACGGGAACTCCTGAGGCAAGATTGAAAGTCGGCCACTTAACACACTCGGTCACCGAACCGGCGTGTTTATATTATTAATGCTACATTGATTTGGCTTATTTTTCTTCACTTTTCTGCCACTTTTGGTTATTCGCGAAGATGAAGATGATGGGACAGTCACAAAGAATACCAATTCCTAGGCCATCATATGAACCGGGAACCTTATTAATGCTATATATGTTCAAAGCTGTTTGTCTGTAAAATAGATCGTCCCTGTGGCCAACAGGTCTTAGAGTGCCAAAGCCTGCCAACCAGATTTCAGTTATATAGCGCCTAGTGAACTCATAGAATCCCATCACCGCTGCTGTATGCAGCTTGATAGATTAAATTGCAGAATGAATGCTAGTTATTCTCTTTATCTGCTACTTTATCTACTAGTTATATCCTGTGCGTTATATTTTGTGATAACAAAATATAACACACAGGATTTTCCTGAAGTAACTTGGATTCTTGCTGTAACACGATTATGCCTTGCTTCCATATTAGACACACTTTGCTAACGAAGGCAAGTAGTGGTAGTGGCCCGGTTCTGCGCCCGAAAATGAGGCTCGGTGAGGCTCGCCTTAATGGATTTCTCTCGTAAGGCATGAGCCTCATTTTCTTGCAGTGTTGCCAACTCCTCACTCGAAAAAATCACCAAGGTTTTTGTTTTTGGGTCTAACCTAACCTAAAGCAAGAAGCTGGCAACACTGCTTGAGGCTCGGTGAGGCTCGCCTTAATGAATTTCTCTTGTAAGGCATGAGCCTCATTTTCTCGCAGTGTTGCCAACTCCTCACTCGAAAAAATCACCAAGGTTTTTTTTGGGTATAACCTAACCTAAAGCAAGGAGCTGGCAACACTGCTTGAGGCTTGCCTTGCAGTGTTGCCAACATCTTACTCGAAAAAATCACCAAGGTTTTTATTCTGGTCTAACCTAACCTAAAGCAAGGAGCTGGCAATACTGCTTGAGGCATGTCTTGCAGTATTGCCAACATCTTACTCGAAAAGTCACCAAGGTTTTTATTTTGGTCTAACCTAACCTAAAGCAAGGAGCTGGCAATACTGCTTGAGGCTTGCTTTACAGTGCATAAAGCAATTTACCAACCTACTGGTACTTTTGCCATAGCCTTTTACAAAAAAAAAGAGAGAGGAAAGAGGGGGAAGAGTTAAACAACCGACAGTGTTGCCAACACCTACCTACAGCCCTTTTTTTTACTTGGCAAGGGCTTAGCCAATTTATATACTGGCGTAACATACACACACTGGGCAAGGAGAGCCGGCAACAAATATATACTGCTGTAAAAGAGAGAGAGATGGATGGATGGATGGCAACACAGTATGTGTGTGCGTGTGTGTGTATAATATGTAGCATTATTAACTAGATTGTGTTGGCAACCCACCTGCAGCTAAAAAAAAGATAGAGATACCAACATTGCTGTAAGATGAAGAGAGAGAGACCTAGAGGTGGCAACAGTGGTGAGCGAATACGTATTATTTCCAAGTCCCGGGCGCCAATGTATATCGTGACCTTTGTAAACCTCTCTCGCGGGAACAATGTGCTGCACACGCACACACACGTACATACTTCTCTTTATTTCTGTATTGTGACGCAAACACATCTAGAAAAACTGCAATTTTGTTCCCTCTCCTCTCTGCGTGTGCTATCAATGTTGATGCAATGGCACAAATTCAACAATACATAGGCCTTGGGACGACGGAAGTTAACTTCCTGCCCTACTGACGTATACAATACACATGATGTTATCTGTACAGCAGGTTGTTAACAAATTCAACAATACATAGGCCTTGGGACGACGGGAGTTAACTTCCTGCCCTACTGATGTATACAATACACATGATGCTATCTGTACAGCAGGTTGTTAACTTGTGAATTTTCGAACTCGCAAAATGATGTGGCTGAAATGTGGGGGGAGAATGTTTTAGAGCAGATTGTCTCGGATTTCTATTGGTCCACGTTGCGTTGGCTAACATTTCACTTTTGACCTTATTAGAAAACCGTATAAAACTTAAAGCACTGGTGTAGAAAGTTCTGTTTTATTTTGAATGTTAGTGAAGAGCATTTCTGCAGTATTTTCCAAAAGTAAGTAACTTTGTTTCTTAGCTTGCATGAGTTGGCTTTGATTTATAAGTATGGTTTTGCTTTTGTGAGTTGATTTTTGAAACTAACCAAACAGATATAAGAGATTGTGGAAGGAAGGTATAACTTTTTGAAAACCAAATAGCTCTTATGTATTGTGGAAGAAAATATACTCACAAAACATGCAAAAAGAGAGAGAATATAGAAGATGTTTCATATCTCTCTCTGCTTTTATATATTTGAAGCATGCATCTTGGTAGCTGGAATATCTTTTTTTCTTCTGCGTGCTGTTGTTGGTAGGTAGGAAATATGTGTGCGGGGCATATTTCAAAAAAATAAATGTGTTAAATTGTTAGAGGAATGCAAGAAAAAAATGGAGGAGAGTTGCGTGTTTTTAATATCTAGTGGAAGTACTGATTGATTGATTGAATTGGTGTTTTTTAAGTCTATTTTATGTACGTAAGGTTAATCGGGACTGGACCTACAGTTTCAAGAACCACTTATGCCTCCACCGGGTATCGAACTCTTGATTACAAGACAACAATGTTATCGCCGCGCCATCGCAGAAGCTGGTGGAAATACTGATTGATTTGATGTTTTAAGTCCACTTTATGCACAGTAAGGCTAATCGGGACTGGACCTACAGTTTCAAGAACCACTTGTGCGGGTAACGAACTTTTGATTACAAGGCTATTGCTGTGCTATCGCAGAGGCTAGTGGAAGTACTGATTGATTTGATGTTTTAAGTTTATTTTATGCACAGTAAGGCTAATCGGGACTGGACCTACAGTTTCAAGAACTACTTGTGCGGGTATCGAACCCGAGATTTTTTGATTACAATGCTACCGCTGCGCCATCGCAAAGGCTAGTGGAAGTACATAGTTATTCGAATCTTATTTATTTAAAATATTTAGTTTTTTTTATGCATGCTTATTGATTTTTAAACCTAAAGTTAAATAAAATCCGGCAATTATATCCAAATATACTTATGGCTACAACGAGCATTCGCAAAAAAATGGCTTGAGATTTTTTTTGCTACGTAAACAAAATGGTCGACATGCCAAATATGAACAGGCTATATAGATTTGAGAGATGGATAGAAAAAAAAAATTAATTAAAATTTAATTTCATGATTGCAACACGGAACTTAATGATTGATTGATTGATTGATTTAGTTTATTTTAACTTCGCGTTTTGTGCCCCTTGGCTAATTTGCGAAGATGGGGATGAGTGATGAAATTGATGAAAATGGATATTTACAAAACAACCATACCCGACCGGGATTTGAACCCGGGACCCTTGGCGTCGTAGCGCGATGTGCTAACCACTCGGCCACAGGGTCGGGCAAGTACTGGTATATACATAAACCAAAGTTACATGGTTCTAGGCCCCATAGGAGTCGAGAAAATCAATGTCTTGGAAAACGTCTTAAGACAAATATCTTAATCTTTAAGAAAGTCGACTTCCGGTATCTCAAGATGTTACTTCCGGTCTGTCAAGAAAATTTTCTTAAGACAAAAATCTTAAGACGTTTTCCAAGACATTGATTTTCTCGGCTCCTAATTGAGCTAGGATGATGATTTTAGGTTTGTTGGATAGGATTCGACGAAAACTATTCGACTAGCAAATAAAATCGATTCCACCCCCTCAAGTTTTGGAAATACAGACAATTTTTTTATTTTTTGAGAAACTTGATTTGCCGGCTTAGTTTTTACTCTAATTCGAAAATTTTAATGATATTTGATAAAAAATTGAAGGTACTCTGCAACCTATTGGAAACATAATGATTAGTGCTTACTGTTTTTGAGTTATTTTAAATTAAAATTTCAAGATGTAATTTCTAAGTTGTTTTGTAACTCGTAAAGTATGGGTTGTAGAAAACCTATTTTTGTTTTATCTGCTATTGCCCGACAAATACTATAAACACAAATAAATTTTTTAAAAAATAGAGATCGAAAATAATTTTGTTTTCTGAAAATAAAAAAATGTGTGTATGGAAAAAAATATGATTGTGTAATTTTTTATGATGTATGTTTGCATGTAAAAATAAGTATACCTGAAAGTTTTAGAATTTCAAAATAGCTATATATATATATATATATTTGCTATTATATCAGCCAAAACAATAGAATATATATAAACAAAAACATTTTCATAGTTTCACACCTCTACGAGAATAGTAGAAAAATATACTAATAGGCAATAAAATCTGAAGAATATTCGTGTCTAGCAAAAATAAGCTAAATAGAATTACACATGCATACAATATTTATTGTGCTTTTTCTATCTACAATCATATTTTTCTTATATATTTTTTTATTTTTTTTATAGGGTTGATTAAAGCACATATTTGAGGAAGACAACACTACCCATATATAAATAAACCCCTCAAACTAACACCAATTAGAATTAGCTTACAAAATTTTTCTCATAAGGCATTTTTGTTTTGTAAACACTCTACCACCAACAGATCACATATAAATAAACATACCCCGAAAAAATGCGCTCCATGAAAAGTTGCCCTGTGTGCAAAAGAACTATATCAAGCAAAAATTTTGCAAGACATTGTCGCACCTGCGTGCCAGGCAAGCATTTGGCTGCTACCGAACTATGTTCCGGATGCAATAAATATATCACAATTGCGTATGCCAAGAAGCATAAGCTTACTTGTTTAAGCGAAAGTACATCTGGGGCTCAACCGTCGACCAGCTCAACCAAGAGGAAAGCGGAAGCCGACTCGCCACCATCCGCCAAGCGCATCAAGACTGTGGTGAAAGCGAACCAGTCTGCTTTCCAGCGTTTGTTAGAGGACTTTCCCCTTACTTCGGAGGGCTCATGCGACGTGCGTAGCTTTTTGGAGAACGTGCAAGCCCAAATTATTTCCATCCTCGGCGATGCGCTTGCAACGCACTCCACCAAATTCTACGCATCGCTTCGTTGCTGGTACAAGAAGCCGTCTGATGAAATTTACAGCTTCTGCCACAACACCAAGGCGAAGACGCTGCATCTGGCGGATGTCGAAAACCTAGAGGTCATCTACAACAAGTTTGCCGAGGAGCTGGTGGCAAAGCAGGAGGAACATCAAGCCAAGGGCTCGGGGGTTCGCTGTGTGGGGAGCCTCACGAACTGCGCGTCAAACTTTGCAAGTTTGTGCCTCTCTCCGCCTCCAGCTACGTCCCCTTACCAGAAGCGATTGTGGAAAAGATGGCCGTCCTGAACATTCAGAACAGTGATGCCAAGTGCTTTCTCTGGTCGGTGCTTGCAGCATTGCACCCTGTCGACCGGAAAAACCATCCACACCGAGTTAACCACTACCTACCCTACGAGCCAGAGCTGGAAGATGCGATGGCTGGGATCGACTACCCGGTGGAGGTCCCGGACATTCGCAAGTTCGAGACCCGTACACACAACCCTCGGTTGGTTATCAACGTTTATGGCCTCACCGATGAAAATGTGGTGTACCCTATCCGGGTGAGCGACGTAGACGACGATGGTGTGCAGGAAATTCATCTTCTGCTCATCAAGGACGAGACCCATCACCATTACACCCTCATCCGTTCCCTCTCTCGGCTTGTTTCGAGCCAACGGAGTAGTGATAGTCACCACATAGAAGTTTGTCCCAGGTGCTTGTCTATATTTCGTAATCGTCAACAGCAGGATTACCAGCGCATCAGAGGTACCAACATCGCTGCCGAGAAGCTCGCTAACCACAAACTTTATTGCAATACCAACAAGCCTGAGGTGGTAGTCTTGCCCAAACCTGGCACCGTGGAGCGTTTCCACATGCACGGTGCCATGGTGGAGCACCCTGCTATCATCATCGCGGATTTCGAGGCCTTCCTCAAACCCCTGTCCACTTGCGATCCCGATCCTGAAGTTTCTTCCACCACCCCTTACCAACTCCACGAGGCCTCGAGTTATGCCTACGTTGTGGTGCGACGAGACCAGCACATCGCCCCCGAGCCCTACGTGTACCGTGGTCCCAACGCAGCCAAACACTTCCTCGAGAGGATGGTTGTGGAAGCCAACGAGATAGGGAAGGTGCTGTTGGCCCCCAAGTCTATGCTCCCACTGTCTCCCGACGATCAACATAGACACGACGAGGCCATCGCTTGCCCTGTCTGCGTTGAGGAGTACACTGCCAAAAACCATAAAGTCCGACACCACGATCACTTTAACGGTAGGTATGTTGGTCCTTGGTGCGACGACTGCAACCGCATGGCCCGGGACCCGCGCTTCATCCCTGTGTTTTTTCACAATGGCTCGGGGTACGACTTTCACCACCTGATCAAGCATCTTGGGTACTACGACATGCAAATCAACGTTCTTGCCCAGAACGAGGAGCGTTACATCAGTGTGAGCAAACAAGTGTCGATCCCGGGATCACGCTCTACCGTCGAGCTTCGCTTCCTCGACTCCCTGAGGTTCCTCCCGGCAAGCCTCGATGCTCTCGCGGGGAAGCTCAGCGGTGAGCAAATGCTCATTACCTCTGCAAATTTTCCGAACTTGGACGCCGGTCTCTTCAGGCGTAAGGGGGTCTACCCCTACGAATACGTCACAGACCCTGCCAAGTTCGCGGAGACGTCGCTACCTCCCCAGGCGAAGTTTTACAGTCAGCTACGAGGCTCGAACATCACCAACGAAGAATACCACCATGCCCAGTCCATGTGGCACGAGGTAGGTTGTCGAACTCTCGGGGACTACCACGACGCGTACCTCAAACTTGATGTGACGCTTCTCGCCGATGTGTTCCAGGCGTTTCGTGCAACTGCGAAGACCATCTACAAGCTGGACCCCGCCTACTTCTATAGTCTCCCCGGACTGGCGTGGTCAGCCATGCTTCTGGTGACGAAGATCGAGCTTGAGCTTCTTTCGGACGAGGACATGATGCTGTTTGTAGAACGTGCCGTGCGGGGTGGAATGGTCCAGGTGTCGCAACGGCATGCGTGCGCCAACAACCATCACATGGCTACTGGCTACGACTCCACCCAACCGTCAAGCTACATCATGCACACGGACGTGAATAACTTGTACGGGCACTCCATGATGCAGCCACTCCCCTTTAGAGGGTTCAAGTGGGCCGATCCTTCCAAATTCGACATCGAAAGCTTCGACGATTCGGAACATGGGTTCTTCGCCGAGGTGGACCTTGAGTTCTCCGAGAAGCTGCAGGATTTGTTCTGCGATCTTCCCCCTGCACCCGAGTTCAAGTGTCCACCCGATTCCAACCAGAAGAAGCTCGTCATGGATTTCGAACCCAAGAAGAATTACATCCTGCACTACCAGAATCTCCGGTGGTTGATGCAGCGAGGGGTCGCGGTCCACGCAGTTCACCACATCCTCAAGTTCGAGCATTCTCCGTGGTTGCGCCCATATATCGAAGTCAACACCAAACACCGCACCGCAGCCACGTCCGAGCTTGATAAGGATTTTTTCAAGCTCATGAATAATGCGGTGTTTGGCAAAACCATGGAGAATGTACGGAATCGCGTGGACATAAAATTGGTGACGAGGAAAGAGCGATGTCGTCAGCTTGTCGCAAGTCCATTGTTCAAGTCTCGAACAATCTACAACGAGCAGCTGGCTCTGATTCACATGAAGCAAGGTGTGGTGAGGCTCGACAAACCCATCTACGTCGGAGCCACTGTTCTGGATCTGAGCAAGCTTCACATGTTCGAGACGTATTACAACATATTACGTCCACACTACGGTCACAACATCTCGCTTCTCTACACGGACACGGACAGCTTGGTGTACCACGTTCGCACAGCCGACGCATACGGGGATATAGCCACAGTTCCATCTTTGGTTAACCTCTTCGACACGTCAGGCTATCCCCAGCCAAACCGATACAAAATCCCGACTCGCAACAAAAAAGAGCCCGGCAAACTCAAAGACGAGAAGGACGGAGACGTGATTCTCGAGTTTGCAGGTCTTCGCGCCAAGGCCTATACCATCAAAGCCGAGGACAGCGTTACCAAGAAGGCCAAGGGTGTCGGCAGACAGGTGGTTCGGGAGCATCTCACATTCGAGGACTTCGTCGATTGCCTCAAAACCAAGTCGTCGGTTCTAAGAGCAGAACAGCGCATCCAGAGCGTCGACCATGTGTTGACCACCAACAAAGTGAGGAAGATTGCCCTGGATCCCAACGACGACAAGAGGTGCGTTCTCCAATGTGGAATCCACACACTGCCGTGGGGGCACTATCGTTTAGCAGAAAGCAAAACCTGCAACATGTGCCCATCTTCAACAGAAGATTCATAAAAAAAAAACAACAAAAAAAACACTGACAGTCATTACAAAAAACTTTGACCGTATTCTTAAATAACCAGCATACCTATGAATCTCTTTGGTTTCCGAAAACAAACCAACATGGAGACTGTACACCGCGCGACGACAGATCATGAATTTCTACCTTCCATGTTAACTAAACTCAACGGTCTACTGATCGTTCATCTCAACAGTATTTGGACAAAATTGGATGACGATGTGGGCAAGATGTTTTACGTCTTCAACAACAATTTACATTTCTACGAAATTCCGATCGATGGAAAACTTCGGATCACCGTGAATCCGGAAAACATAGGCGAAATCAAAATATCTACCGGCAAAAACATTTTTCGAATCAAGCACGACAAGATGCTTTCTAACATTACGTACGATGTTTCTGCAGGAGATTGTTTATACGTGGAACTCCTAGGAGATTACGACAAACTCATTCCTCTCTTCGTAGAATTACGAATCGTCTATTTTTTAATAAATAACCCGTAACCAAAATGCCTAACGACATTTTCGGCCACACCAAACGTGTAGACCACGCAGAATAGATTCTCATGTTGGACGTCCGAATTAAAAAGTTGAGGAGCGATTTGATCGCTTTGCAGGAGACCTTAAACAAAAGTTTAGAGTCGGAGATCGCTACGCTCCAAACGCAATGTCTCGACCCCATTCTGAAAATCGATTCCGAACTGAAAACGCTCATAAAAAATTATGTCGACGTACCTTCTTACGACAACGTTCAAAATATACAGTTGAGCGTGGATAAGCTTCAAAATGATTTGGCCAAATTGCAGCAATTTCAATCGAAAAATGAAGATTTGGAAAAATTGAAACTCGAAATCGAAGAACGAACTTCGGCAATCGAAAAGAATTTCTCTGAACTTCAAACCGTCGTGAAAGATATTGATGTAGAACGCTTGCATGTTGTTGTTTCCAAATTACAAGAAGAATTCGCCAGCACGTTGGAAGAAATTAAATCCAAGTTACAGACTTTGGAAGATACTATGACGAACCTACCATCGTCAGACGAACTGCAGGTCATCGGCAAAAGCGTCGCAAACATAAAAATTCAATTGGAGGCTTATCAAGATTTCGAACACATTCAAACCACCATCGCTACGCTTCAGGCGTCTCTGGAGTTGATCAACGAAGAAATTAAAAATATTCACGCTGAAGCGAACGCGTTGACGAGCATACAAGACACGTTGAGCACGGTTCAGCAGAAGATCGAATATTTAGAAAATTTGAACGTCGAATCCAATCTTGCTCATTTTCATCACGTGCTGGACAACATACAGGGTGACTTGGAATCGTTACGGACGAGCGTACCTTCGAGCGAAGATTTGGAAAAATTGAAAACGGCGGTGACGGCACTATCCGATTCGAGCGACATCAAAAGTTCATTGAGCGATCTCGAGAGTAGGGTGGCCAATCTCCCCACCTCCAAAGAATTACACGCTTTGAAAAGGAACATATCACGTATGCTAAAACGACTAGAAACGGAAACGGCGAACGTGGAACAGATTCGAGACGAACTTGCTTCGCTGGTGTCGACGCTGCCCACTTCGCAGAGCGTCGCCGACCTTCACACGCAGTTTACCGAGATGCGAAGCATCGTGAACGATCTTACCGAGAAAAGTTCGAAATTAAATCAAGTCGAGAACCTTCAGAGTATTGTCGTCAACATCAGGGATCAAGTTGGAGTGCTGGAATCCACGCAGGAATCGACGCTGGCCTCTTTCGGTGCAAAGTTGCAAGAACTCAACGAAAACTACAAGCAGTTGAACGTGGAAGTGAAAATCAAACCGTCATTTTCTACAGTAACGGATACCATAGTCGAATATTTGTTGCCCGTACAAAATACACTGGGACAGCTTCACAGCAACCTCGTTAGCGTCGATACTAAATTCGTCAAACTGCATTCTCTGCAAGCCATCGAAATCAACAGCGTACCCAATCAACAGAGAATCTCCACGTTCGTCGAAGGTAACAAACTGTACATGTTACATCCTTATCATCCGTACTACAAGTTTCTCCTCGATGGCACGATTCAGATAAACGAATTTTCGTACTGGTCTCACGGCAGAGAAGCTAGCGTTCCCACCATGACCTTGATATCGAATCGTGGTGTTCAGAAAGCAGGAAACATTCCTCTGGCACGTTGGAACGAAACGCGCAACGTATATGAAATACACGAAGACGAAGATCTTACCGTTTTCGACGTGAGTGCCGGCGATAAGCTGATCATTCAAAACACAGGTGAGGTGCCACCTTCTTTGAATCCCATCACGCTCGTGCTTCTCTTCAAACGTAATCTCTAAAAAATGTCTAGGCAAGCCATCGTCGAAGAATTGCATAAACCTGCACGCCGCAACTACGAACGTTCGGCGGTGGTGACCAAGGGCATCGATGACCTCTGGCAAAGTGACCTCGTGGAGATGAGCAGCGGCAATCTAAAAAACGTACATAAATTGAACAAGGGCAACAAGTACCTCCTCACCGTCATAGACACGTTTTCGAAATTCGCATGGGCTCTACCTTTGAAAGCCAAAACGGGAACATGCGTCACGGAAGCATTCAAGACAATTTTTCGCGAAAGCGACAGACGACCTCGGTTTCTGCAAACGGACAACGGTAAGGAATTTTACAACGCCGTATTCCAAAAGTTTATTCAAAAACATGACATTCGACATTATTCGACTTTCAGTCACATCAAAGCCAGCATCGTGGAAAGATTTAATCGAACCTTGAAAACACACATGTGGAAACGATTCACGCTTCGGGGAAATTACAAATGGGTCGACATTCTGCCGGAACTCGTCGATACCTATAATGATACAGTACACAGAACGATAGGCATGAAGCCAGCTGACGTTACCAAGTCCGACGAGCGGCGTTTAATTTCTACAGTTTACTGTCCAAAGTACACTCCCACGACTACCAAGAAATCAAAATTCAAAATTGGAGACCAGGTGAGGATCAGCAAATTGAAGCGAACGTTCGACAGGGGTTTCACACGAAACTGGAGCACGGAACTTTTTACGGTGGTTCGAGTTTTACCCGGAAACCGACACACGTATATAATAAAAGATAGTAGCGGCGAGATTTTGAAAGGAAGATTTTACGAAGAGGAACTCTCTAAAACGAAACATCCTAACACGTACCTTATCGAAAAAGTTTTGCGTAAGAGAGGCGACAAACTTTTGGTGAAATGGCTGGGACTTCCGGACACGAGTTGGATCGATTCAAACGAAGTGATTCTATGAGTGCGTGGAATGTCGTGAAACGTCTACCTGATTCGGAAAATCGAAAGAAGAAAAGAAACGGCGAGTTGCTTCCCGACAGCATCCGCTGTCTGATCGTAGGTCCTTCGGGGTGTGGGAAAACAACACTGCTCGTGGACAATTTTCTCCTCGCACCGAATTGGTTAGATTGGAAGAACAGGCACCTGTACGTGTTCTCGAAAAGTTTGGAGCAATCCAAATACCAGCAACTGATGAAACTGTATGATGGTCTGGACATTGCAACGTTCTCTTCGGAAATAAAACCACTCGACGATTGTCGTGAAAATTCAGTCGTTGTGTTCGACGATGTCATCCTGGAAAATCAAAATGAAATTCGCAACTTTTCACGCAAGGTCGTCACAAAGAAATAGATTGCTTCTTCCTAGCTCAAACGTTTTCCAAAATTCCAAAACAGTTAGTACGCGACAATGCTAATTTCATATGTTTGTTTCGTCAAGATCACACCAACCTCAAGCACGCGTACGATGACTACGTAGGCGGAGACATGAACTACAATCAATTTTCGGAACGCTGCTGCTCCCACTGTTGGAACAGTGACGATTTCGGATTTGCGACGATTGACATGACGAGGAAACCCAACGACGGAAAATACAGAAACAAAATCAACGACTTTCTTAACGTTGCAACGTTGTGAGAAACGACGTGTATAAATAACGTTATGACGAAACGAAAAATCGAAGACGAAAATCTCAAGCTTCGCGATTACCTCGCGAAACGCTTCAAAGGTTGGAAATCCGAGAATCGCGGATTCTGCGAAGAGAAGAAACGTCAAGATCAACCTGTGATCGACGCCATCAGCGATCTAGGTAAAGAAATTAAAGGCGTCACGGAACAAAATAAAAATTTGATCAACGAACTCGTACCACTTGCAGCTAAAAGTTACACCGTACCCACGCCCATTTCGAGCATTCCTTCGACGCCGTTCGAACTGAAGGACGTACCGGCACGACGTCGAGCCATAGGTAGCACGTCGTCGTCTTTGGATAAGATCGAGTTGGGACCTTTGGCACGAGACTACCTGAGCACGGGGAAATTCGACAAGGATGAAGTGTTCGGATTGTATCCGAGCATGGAGAGCAACGAAGGCGGCGGTGTGGTTTGGAAGATTGGAAAATCGAAGGTGACCTTCGAAGGCAACGACATTAAAGTTAATTTAGGCGAGAAGGATAGTTGGACCAGGTATCCGGGTACGGTGGGACTGTGGGAACTCGTTGCCAAAAAACAGCCGAAGGATTACACCGACGAAGATTACCAGAGTTACAAGGAAATTTTGATCATGACGGATGCCTTATACCAAAACAACGACGCTACGCAGAATAGGGTCAAATCCAGCAGCGGCGAGAAGTACAGGAATCTCATCAAGCCGATATGGAACCAGGTGAAAACAGGCAGCGGCGTCAAACTCTACAACACCCTGCCCAAAGAGTTTGTGTGGGTGGACGACGTGCGCAAGCTCATAGACAGGTTGTTGGTTATTGCAGGAGAGGAGAATGCAGGCAATCGTAATTTCTACAACGAGAAGGTAGGAATTGTGGACATGATCAGCACAAAACTTTCCAACTTCATCGTGAACAACGACAAGGGCATAGGTTACCTCATCAAAATCATCAACACGCTGCCTCCGAGATTCTGGAACGTGGCCGAAGGAAAGGGACTCGTGAACGACATCATCAACAAGTTACCTTTCGAGATGCATTTACCTGGCTACCAGTACTGCGGACCGGGTACCAAACTCGAGAAAAGATTGGAGAGAGGAGACAAGGGTGTGAATCCGTTGGACGCCGCATGCAAAGATCACGACATCGCCTACAACACCACTCGCACCGATCTGGATGCACGTCACGAAGCAGACAGAAAGTTAGAGCACGCAGCTTTCGAAAGATTCGTTAGCAGAGACGCTTCGCTGGGAGAAAGAGTTGCAGCACTGGGCACCACCATCGCCATGAACACGAAACAAAAATTTGGATGGGGTGTGTAGAAATAAAAAAATTTCTCGAACCATGAAAAAAATTTCTTCGGTATATAAATAACACTACGTAAAAAAAAAAACTCCAGTTGTGTTTGCCATCTTATAAAAATGAGTAAACAATCACTAGACGCCCAAGCATTAAAACAAATGCTAAATTCATCAGTCGAATATGTAAAAATTCAGGAATTGGAAGTGGACAAACCTTACACAATAACTTCCGGTTCAATTGTTTCTACCCAGTATGGTCCCAAGGCGCGTCTGTTGCTCAACGCACAATACAGTCTATTTTTACCAGATCGATACGCTAACATGTTATCCGACGAGAAGCTAGCTATTTTAATCGAGAACAAAACTCGAATCGTGTACAAGGGTACAAAGGAACTTCTTGGTAAAAAAACAAAGCACGTAATAGAATTTGTGTAACGGCTCTGCGCGGAGTATATCCTTGAAAAAAAAATTACACGGAACAAAAAAAAATCTCAGAACATTTATATATAAATAACATACCGAAAAAAAATTACACGGGAAAAATCTCAGAACATATATATAAATAACATACCGTGAAAATAACATATAGAGCATCAACATGAAGCCCAAAGGTGTCGTGTACCAGATACCATACTCCAATCTGAAAAATCTAGGTGCCCTCGATGGGTTACTCACCAAGAAACAACGCAAGAAGAAACGTTCTTGCTTGACGAAAGGACACGGAATGAAATTACTTCTCAGCACACCTCAATTGAGACGCTTGCAGCGTTCGCGGAAACAGCAAAAGATCGGAGGTTTCATATTCAGCATCCCAGCCATCCTGGCAGCATTGGGGGCCGTTGGAAGTTTGGCCGGCGGAAGTGCCGCCATCGCGAAAACCGTCATCGACTCAAAGAAGAACAAGGCCGAGTTGGAAGAGCAGAAACGTCACAACCTGGCTATGGAGAAGAAAGGGAAAGGTATGACAAAAAAACAAAAAAACAACCTCGATGCTTTGAACAAATATAAAAAAAAGAAGAAGCCCTGTCCAACTTCGATATTGAATCTCTGATCGAACTGTTGGGAATAAGAAACTTCAGGGGTGTTTTCATGTCCGATTCTCTACCCTCTGCTGTGAAGAAAAAGGAGTATGGCGTGGTCAACCTGGACAGTTACAAAAATCCTGGTACACATTGGATATGCTACCTCAAAATTGACGATAACAATGCATTTGTTTTCGATTCGTTCGGTGGCACACCACCTGCCAGGTTGGTGAAGTATCTCAGTGTTGCCAACCTCTACTACAATGACAAACGCATCCAGGGTTTCACCGATGTTAACTGTGGCCACCTATGCCTTTCCGTTCTCGCATACATGTCTAAAATAAATAACCCGTCGGTAGAACATTTTCAGAAAGCATTGTGGAACCTGAAACACGATGGGCGTGTTCCATCTCACGAGCGAATCTTCGATCCTGAAACTCACGCTGCACGACGACATCGTCTATCCTAAATCCGTAGCTCTGCGTGCATTCTACAGCATGTACCTCATACCTAACGTCACGCAGTACAACAACAAAATTAGCGTCGGAAGCGAACACATCGTCGTCACGCCAGGCCAATACAATCTTTCCACTTTGCAAGCTCAGTTACCCAAAAGGCACGTACCTTTCTCAAAATTCGGTCACGCACAGAGTGGAAATCGTATCCGCGACGGAGACCGTGGACCTGGGCACCATGGGAGAACTTTTAGGTTTCGAGAACAACACCAAACTCGAAGCTGGCATCAAACACACGGCAACCAACATTCCTAAATTTCTAGCCATAGAGACTCTAAACGTTCACTGCAACGTGGCGGAAGGCATGATCACGAAATCCTCGGACAGATTGTTAGGAAGTCACAAGCAGACGGGAATCATAGCCACGTTCAAACCCAGTTCCGAATTCATGGAACCGATCATCTACACACCCTCTTCGCCGATCTATTTTCCAGTATGTCGCAACCGCATAGACGACATAGAGTTGGTGGTGACGAACGAGAAAGGAGACGTGGTGGATTTCGCAGGTGCAACAACCACTGCCATCGTGGAGATCAACGTATAATAAATAACACACATAGTGAAAATGGAGCAAATCGAAAGTTACGAATTGCAATCTTTTCCTCCCAACCGTCGCACGTTCGCCAATCTCAACGAAGCGAACAGGGAGATCGAATACGACGTGGACGTAGGCGATGGGTTCGTTCATCCTCACAGAGCGGACCTCTACCTTCAATTCGACGTGGTGAAGAAAGAAAGCGGAGACGCATTTCCGCCCAATGCAAATTTGATACTCGTGGACAACTTCGTGCCTCATCTGTTCTCGCAGGTGGAGGTGAGGAAACACAACACCGTCATCGACAGGATCGATTATCCAGGCATCACGTCGACGGCAGTGGGAACATTGAAATTATCCAAAACAGACGCAACATACTATCAAGCAGGAGGATTCGAAGCAGGGACGAAAATATCGACGACAAGTCACACGGTGCTCTTTCCCATGCGTCTGCTGCCAGGATTCTTCTCGGACTACAAGGAGATCATGTGGAAGGGAGGATTGCGCGTCACGTTTCGAAGAGCGGCCAACGACAACGACGCGCTGATGCGATACACCAACTTGAACGCCGACGGCACGCCGATAGCCAACACATTACCCGAAGCAGCCAAGTGCGTCATCCGGAGCATGGAGTTGAGAATGCCGATCGTGGAATACGAAACAAACTACGCCCTCAAGTACAAAGCGGAGATCTTGAAGAGTCCGCAGGTGCCGATTCACTTTCACGGTTACCAGTGCGTGCAGAAGGTGGCGTCGGGAAGTCACATGGAATTCGACGTGACAACGCAGTTCAACAACATACAGTTCGACATGCCAGATTTCGTCGTGGTGCTCTTTCAGACCGGGCGCGATAAAAATCAGGAAAAAAATTCCAGCAAATTCGACGACTGCAAAATCAAGAATGTTTATCTGAAGAATGGAAGAAACGAAGTGTTCCCGCGCGAGAATTACAACCTCGACATGACCAAAAACGATTACCTAAAACTTTACGAAGCTTACACCTCTTTCAAACGCGTGACCGAGGGAAACGTGGACATGTACTACACGCCCAGCGAATTCATAACCCACAGACCCATGTCCGTCATCAATACCACGAAGAGGAAGCAGGTGGTGGTCAACGATCGCACCAACATCAAGGTCGTCTGCGAGTTCAACAGCCCGTTGCCCGAGGACACCGTATGCAGTGTGATCCTGGTCGCCGAGAAGTCCTTCGTCCACGACGTGAAGAACGAGAGGGTCACAGAGCAGTTTTAACAAGTTTTTAACATTTTTTCTTGCACAATAAGAAATTTTTGTACTAGCACAATCAGTTTCAATGGCACAATACAAAAATTTCACTAATTCAAGATCAGTTACAATATCAATTTCATCAGTTATCAGTTAAAATATCTTTTTTCTCATCAGTTTTTGCACTATAGCACAAGACAATCAGAAATTTTTGCACAAAAATTTTGTTGTTGTTGTTTTTACATGAGAAAATTAACAATAAAATTCTTTTTTTATCGTTTCAGATGCTGTCGAACATCAAAAACACATACACATACAAACACACTAAAAAAATAAGCATGCAACTTTATTTGTAACACACACATACATTCTCCATCTTCATCAAAAAAATATTATAATAAACATAATTATTTTTATCTATCACACAATAAAACTCTATATCCAAAATATTACAACATCAAATAATACTAGAGTCGTTAGTACACGTTGCATGCATTACGGAGGTCCTCTGTAGGGTTTCATGGAAGTTTGGGGGAAAAAAAACACGTGAAACCCTACAGAGGTGCGGTAATCTACAACCGCAGCCGTTAGAACCTTTTACTTTTTTTGGTTGGGCACCACGCACCCTGGCGAGGTTATAGGGGCCAGGAATCCTAAAAAAAAAAAAAACAATTATTTATTTGTTTGTTTGCGTCACAATACAGAAATAAAGAGAAGTACGTACGTGTGTGTGCGTGTGCAGCACATTGTTCCCGCGAGAGAGGTTTACAAAGGTCACGATATACATTGGCGCCCGGGACTTGGAAATAATTCGTATTCGCTCACCACTGTTGCCAGCTCTAGGTCTCTCTCTCTTCATCTTACAGCAATGTTGGTATCTCTATCTTTTTTTTAGTTGCAGGTGGGTTGCCAACACAATCTAGTTAATAATGCTACATATTATACACACACACACACACACACATACTGTGTTGCCATCCATCCATCCATCTCTCTCTCTTTTACAGCAGTATATATTTGTTGCCGGCTCTCCTTGCCCAGTGTGTGTATGTTACGCCAGTATATAAATTGGCTAAGCCCTTGCCAAGTAAAAAAAAGGGCTGTAGGTAGGTGTTGGCAACACTGTCGGTTGTTTAACTCTTCCCCCTCTTTCCTCTCTCTTTTTTTTGTAAAAGGCTATGGCAAAAGTACCAGTAGGTTGGTAAATTGCTTTATGCACTGTAAAGCAAGCCTCAAGCAGTATTGCCAGCTCCTTGCTTTAGGTTAGGTTAGACCAAAATAAAAACCTTGGTGACTTTTCGAGTAAGATGTTGGCAATACTGCAAGACATGCCTCAAGCAGTATTGCCAGCTCCTTGCTTTAGGTTAGGTTAGACCAGAATAAAAACCTTGGTGATTTTTTCGAGTAAGATGTTGGCAACACTGCAAGGCAAGCCTCAAGCAGTGTTGCCAGCTCCTTGCTTTAGGTTAGGTTATACCCAAAAAAAAACCTTGGTGATTTTTTCGAGTGAGGAGTTGGCAACACTGCGAGAAAATGAGGCTCATGCCTTACAAGAGAAATTCATTAAGGCGAGCCTCACCGAGCCTCAAGCAGTGTTGCCAGCTTCTTGCTTTAGGTTAGGTTAGACCCAAAAACAAAAACCTTGGTGATTTTTTCGAGTGAGGAGTTGGCAACACTGCAAGAAAATGAGGCTCATGCCTTACGAGAGAAATCCATTAAGGCGAGCCTCACCGAGCCTCATTTTCGGGCGCAGAACCGGGCCACTACCACTACTAAGGCAGTTTTTTTTAAAAAAAAATAAATTAAAAGCCCTATTCACGTTAAGTTTCCACCCTATATCTCATGGATTCCTGTTATTTGGATGGCAAGTAAAACTGTAGGACCTCTCCCGATAAGGTTTTTCCCTACCGTTTGGTAGGAGACGTCGTGGAAGTTCCACCTAGGACAACGGACCTGCCTTTACGTTGGTGGCCCTATACTATGGTGTGATAGTAGGTACATGACCTTTTCCGAGCTGTACGAGTTCGTCAACTCTGGAATATTGCTAGGTCGGGAAGGTCCTACTGTGGCTCAGCATCCACTGTTGTTATGCTGGGGTGAACTTGGCCAGCTTACCACGGTACAATTACAGTAATAGCAGTAATCCCTGAGATCTTCCATGTGACTTCAGGAAAATATAGCTATGTAATGAAGTAAGTCTTGATAGCCAGTGTGTATATAGGTATGCAAATAGTGGGTCTGCGAAGTAATTCCTTAAGCTTGTAGGTTGAGTAATTGGTATTTCAAGTGCTTTGTGTAATATTTATTGCCTTAGATTTAACCATGGCAGTATTGCAGACTCAAATGGAAGAATGGTGTAATATAACAGATCGCTGTGGACATGAAAGCGAGATCTTGTCATACACAGATGCAATCGACATTTATATCGAGTGTATTTGCATGCGATGTATCAAGTCGATTGCAGTTGGTTCTCCGGCGCAAGGCTGTGAGGTACAACTGACTTTCCTTCCCTCTTCCAACTGAAAACAAGAGGCCCTCACAGGTGGTAGAGACGTTGACGGCGTTGTGAGGTTTTGAACTGACATCTACCTGTACCAACCAAGCCGCATCCTTTCAGGATCTTAAGAGACATATAGGTATTGCCCGGGAACCCTCGACAGAATTATGGAAGCTATTGCACCTACAGGAAAGCATATCAGATGTACCTAACTTCGCGGCTTCAAAATCAACAACACAAGGATGCTCACAGAGACGAATTCTAGGTCCAGAATTGTGGAATCTAAACCTGGAACCATCTCTAGAAAAGTTAGGAAATATTTCGGAATCAAAAGCACAAATAGACTATGCAGACGACGTAATAATTGTAATTGTAATTTCTGGACACGCCACTGATCATGATAATCATACCTTGAATCACTTTACCAAAGACCACATGTACAATGCTTACCCGGCATGTTTTCCACGCAGGATCTGATCTCTTTGCCAGGAATATGGGTGTGATTTTGTGCAATAAAGTCTGGAGGAAGTTGTTCGCTGAATATCATCTATTGGAGCAGCATTTGTTCAAGACAGAACAGACAAGATTACTCTTGTCAAAGCAATGAATTTGCATAGTAAGGTCAGAAATACAGGGTGTCTCAAAGGTAATAGCTCAAACTGACACAGGTGAAAGTACACGATAATAGAAGCAAAAAAGTCTCAGTAAACATGGGTCTGCAAACGAGCCGTTTTCGAGATAATCGCGAGTGTGTGATTACAAGCCGCCACTGACTTCATTGTTTGTAAACGTCATCCTAGTTGGTAAAATGCTAATAATGTGTGCGAATGTGTGGGTACAAGCCGTACCACCTCTCGGAAATGCTCTGTTTTGTAAACAAAGAGCAAATCTCGGACCGCGCAACTTAGTGTTTACAAAATGCAATCAGTGACGGCTTACACAAATCGACAAAGGTTATTATATTCACCTCAGTAGGCCCACAGAAACTATTCATTCTGTAGGTGACATTTTTCAAGTGTTCTGTGGTTTCAACACTTCGAGTCAATTCTCACAAAAATTACATAAAGTCTTCAAGTCCTATTTGTGGAATGTATGGCATACATTAATGTAGAAAGGTATTGGGGGAAGAAAAAATGTGGTTTTGTTAACGTTAGATAAGATAAATTAGTATTTTACAACATAATATACTTGGGATCATGTGGGTCTATTCTATTTTGTTATCTGTCTATATACAACATAGAAACTGGCAATCGCAGATACAAGTTCTACACAGGTCACTAAAATATACATTTCTTGCACTGTGTTCTTTCCACAAACAAATTTCACACGTCTTATTATTGCCACAATTATGAAACATATCCCATTTTTCCATGACACCCTTCCATCATCCATATTTCCATTTGTCACACTTGCTGTTCGTGTAGAATATGGTTGTTATGCTTTACCAACATTTTTACCACCGTGTCATGCAACTTTTACAGAAAGTCTGCAAATGCAATCTTACAACCAGACAGTATGGTGGTTGGAAACACTCGGCCAATGTGTTAAACCTAGTTAACATGCATTACAAAATTTTCTTTCGGTATATAGCTCAGGGCCCACGATTTCTCGCCTTACAGAAAGTCTTATAACTTGGCCGCCACAGTTCATTGAGGATTACCTTGTACTATTGACGGTATATCACACGCACACACACACACACACACACACAACTATCTTCTTGTCTGTCGTGGCCACTTGATAGTCACTTTGTTGCTGGGCCACAATGCTATCTCCAGCAGAATACAAGAAGCAAGGATAATGTCGCAACCACATACACGGTATATAAATATAGCTTTTTATAGCTTTCAGCTTGGAGCTGATATCTGAAATTACAAGAAAATAATTGTTAATAATTAAATACGTATATAGTATGAAATATGTAGTATGATTATTATAATAATTTTTTTTCTAATATATAAAAATGGATGTGTGTGTGTGTGTGTGTTTGTTCCATAACTCTCGAACGCCTGGAGCGATTTCAACCAAACTTGGTACGCGTATCACTTGCAATCTGGAATGAAATACTGTGGGGGTAAGACACCCCTGGCACCCCTTCGGGTGAGAGTGGGAAGGGGACATGTAAAAATAGTCGAAAACGACCGATATTAGTGTGGAATCCATAGTTTTCGGGGTCTTTAAGATGAATAGTGACACTCCCAATGCCGTATAACTTCAATATCATCACCTATCGGGATGGGGAGTGAGAGGGGGTGAAAATTAAAATGTCAAAAATGACTAGGATTAGTGTCAAATCCATAGTTTTTGGAGTCGCTAAGCTAATTGGTGACATTCACGATGACCAAACTTGGTACACAAATGACTTACAATCTGGGAAGAAATACTGTGGGGGTAAGACAGCCCTGGTACCCCTAGGGGTGGTTGTGAGAACGGGGTGACATGAAAAAATAATCGAAAACGACCGATATTAGTGTGGAATCCATATTTTTCTGGGTCGATAAGATGAATAGTGACACTCCCAATGCCGTTCAACTCCAAGACACTCCTGGCACCCCTAGGGGTGGGTGTGGGATGGGGAGACATGTAAAACGACTGATATTAGTGTGGAATCAATAGTATTCGGGGTAGCTAAGATGAATAGTGACACTCCCAATGCCGTTCAACTCCAAAACACCCCTGGCACCCATGGGGGGGAAGGGGTGACATATAAAACGACCGATATTAGTGTGAAATCAATAGTTTTCAGGGTTGCTAATATGAATAGTGACACTTTCAATGTCATTCAACTCCAAGACACCCCTGTCACCCATGGGGGTAAGGGTGAGAAGGGGGTGACATATAAAATGACCGATATTGGTGTGGAATCAATAGTTTTCGGGGTCGCTAAAATGAATAGTGAAACTTCCAATGTCATTCAACTCCAAGACACCCCTGGCACCCTTAGGGGTGGGGGTGGGAAGGAAGTGGCATATAAAAATAATCGAAAACGACCGATATTAGTGTGGAATCAATAGTTTTCAGGGTTGCTAATATGAATAGTGACACTTCCAATGCCATTCAACTCCAAGACACCCCTGTCACCCATGGGGGTAAGGGTCAGAAGGGGGTGACATATAAAATGACCTATATTAGTGTGGAATCAATAGTTTTCGGGGTCGCTAAAATGAATAGTGACAATTCCAATGTCATTCAACTCCAAGACACCCCTGGCACCCTTAGGGGTGGGGGTGGGAAGAAAGTGGCATATAAAAATAATCGAAAACGACCGATATTAGTGTGGAATCCATAGTTTTCGGGGTCGCTAAGATGAGTAGTGACATTCCGAATGCCGTTCAATTTATCTATTCTTGCTCTTGGAGGTGGAACTAAAAATGTTGTTCATAAATTGTTGTTAAATTTATATTATAGTGAATTTGTAAAATATATTACTTTATAATTTGTATACTGTACTTATACTTTTAAATACCTGTAAATAAAATTAGTTACATTTTACGCTATAGTTAGAATTCATTAAACAGCCGGGCAACGCCGGGAAATTAGCTAGTATAGTTATAATATGAATGGAGGTGCTGGCGTAGGGATGTGACGACCCCATCACCCAGTGGCTTGTTCACTGCAGTTAGTTAACCGAATGGTCAAAATTTTGCTCTGTTTGGATTTATAGAGGTGTCCTGTCATGGCTCTATGAGCGTCCCACAATTGACAGAGGTTGGGTAGGACTGGTGGACTACTATGTGATCCTCCCAGGTAGATCCAAGGGATCAGTTGACCAACGACAGGTGCGGTCCTCCATTCATATTGTGGGTTAGGTGTAGAGCTGAATCCTCTATAATGTAAAAAGAAGTATTGTCAAGTATCAGTAACATGAGGTCATGGATGTTCCTAAGGTAAAATGTAATGCTGTTTCTCCAGGCAAAAGGCGAATGTCCAACTGACATTCATCGTCAAATTGCGCAAATTTATGGAAACATTATGAAATGTCAAGATGTGAAGAAGTGGTATCGTGCCTTCAATTTCTTTAATAACGTCATCAGGCATCACAGACGGCCTCCTGCTCCTGCGTTCGTCATTGATATCAGTCCTGCCTGCGCATCACAGCCCGCACTTCGCATTTGGCGGGATTCTTTATCGCCGTAGCCACTTCCAGCACAGTGTGAATCACCCAAGTCTCAGCGCAGCACTCCAAGTGAACTCTACTACATAGAGTAAGGATCAAGGTTACTGTCAGTGTTGTCAACTTATGCCTTACATACTTTCCCTAAGATATATATCCGTTGTATTTTACTTTCCTATCACGCTTCGTATAATACTGAGTAAATAATGATACAATGATAACCGGTAATCAACGCACTTCCAAACTATCTTCATTTCTACTCGTCGTGCTTATATTGGTTTACATTTCCATGCTATCTATCTACACACAACGGCGCACAATTACCTCAGTGCTCCCAAGGCATGAATAATAGAAATATCGATCTGTTTCCGAAGGCGAAACTTGTCTACCGAATTGAGGTATCCAAGGAAACATTAAATGTTGATTTCAACTGCGCCATCCTGCAGACAAACGAGGAAACGATTGGACAAGAGGAGTAAATGTATCTGCTGTAACGATGTGTTGATTGCCTTATGAACACTTGTTTTCAACTTCCACAGTTTTGTTCTCGGGAAGTCAAGCTTTCGGTACAGAGATTGATTCAAAATGTTCCATCTGGGGAATGTGAGTTCTATTTAATGGGGTGGAAAGGTAAATTTAGCTGGACCTTTGCGAAAAATTGCAAAGTGGTGGTACAAAATTTTTTGGAGGTACAGGGTGACCCATTGTTCATCTACCATTAGTCAGGGGTGCCCATCCCCCCCCCCCAAGGCCAATGGCGCAATCCCCACCAAAATCATATCATACGTCCCCCCAAATCATATCATTGGCGCCCTCAAACCATATCGTAATCCTCAAAGTATTTAATTACGACAGCGTGTCTCCCGAAAGTAACTTTTTCCTCACCTTTACTAAACACTATACTTGATCTGCCCCTCCTCCATAAACAGGGGTGCCCATCACTCAAGACGGCCCTAAAATCGTTCATCATAATCCCCCCAAAATATTTCTGTTGAATTCTTAATAAATAATGTTTATTTCAACGATATAACATGTTAAACTGTCCATATTTCTTAATTTTTGATTTTAGAAAAATACTTAAAGCTAGCACATTGATTGGTTAAATGTAGTAAATTAAATTATGTAAAGATGCATATAAATAGTGTTTGTGAGTTGCTTTATAAAACTCACAATTTGAGTACTTAACACAAATTGTTACACAACTTAAGATAAAGATAGAAATTTCAACCTTGGCTAACATGCTCCAGCCATATGACCGATTCAATTTTTCTTTCGCGAGACATTACAGAACCCTAGATAGACATTCTTAAGCTCAGGGGAATAACATAATACGGTTCTTCTTTCACGTTTCCTTGGGATATATATATTTTATTAACTCATAACAATAATTACGTGGATTTTATCTTCAGTGCAAATGTAAATTCTTAAAGTACAATTTTCCTGTGACAAGAAGTTAGAAACGCGAATTCGATATATTTTTGTTCCAAATTATGCATCTGCTTTAAACTAAGCAGCATACTAACACTAAGCATTATATGTTAGGAAGTGATGTTATGAATTAATATCAAGAACATCGCATATGTATTGTAATGCAGCTGTAGTATGAAACTTCACATTCACGTCATTAAAGCGCCAAACACGCATCCACGTAACATATCACTGCGAGCGAAGCGAGCAAGAAAATTTTTAGATACATTTCTTTGCAGGCTTTCAAGAATATTAATTTAATGGGGTGTAAATGCTTTCTTAGGATCCCGCGATATTTACTCTTTTCCAGCTTCTCTTTTGGCACGTTCGGAGTTGAAAACGATATCGCTAAATACAGTCTCCAAAATTTAATGTTCGTATTCTCTCCAATACAGAAATCCCATCAAGAGCTTCCTATCTCCTCCTTCAAATTTAATACTCAATCCTCCCACCAAAATTTCCGTGCCAATTTTAGACTTACTGTTGATATTGTTGATATTGAAGAGTGGATATTGCCTCCTCCAAAAATTATTCTCAGTCTCCATCAGAATTTTCGAAACAGCTAACTAACTAACTAACTCTCTAGCCTTCTTAAACCCGAAGGTTCATGGCTGCAGCAACACAGGCCTTCCATCTTTCCCTATCTTGAGCAAGATCTGTATACTCTTTTCCATCCCTACCGATTTCCCTTAGGTCCATCTCAACGTTGTCCCTCCATCTTCGTCTTGGCCTTCCTACAGGTCTCTTACCATCAGGTTTCCCAACAAGAATCCTGTAAACTCCTCTTTCCTCTCCCATTCGTGCCACATGGCCTGCCCACCTAAGTCTTCTTGATTTAATTATTCTAATAATATCTGGACATGAATACAAATTATGTACTTCTAAATTATGTAACCTTCTCCACTTACCTGTCTCCTCATCCCTTTTAGGTCCAAAGATTTTCCTAAGGATCTTATTTTCAAATACTCTCAATTTATGTTCCTCTTTCAATGTAAGGGACCAAGTTTCACATCCATATAATACTACAGGCAAAATTACTGTTTTGTATATTTTAACTTTTAGTTTCTTAGATATTAAACGAGAAGACAAAAGTTAATGAAGAGAGAAGTAACATGCATTTCCTGAATTAAGCCTACTTTTTATTTCCTCTTTAATATAATTTTCATTTGTTAATATTACTCCTAAGTATTTGAATGGAATGGAATGATTTGGTGTTTTAAGTCCACTTTATGCACAGTAAGGCTAATCGGGACTGGACCTACAGTTTAAAGTGGGATCTGAACCACTATGTGCCTCCACCAGGTATCGAACCCGGGACCCCTTGATTAAATGGCGACGACGCTACCACTGCGTCATCTGGGAGCCCTTAAGTATTTGAATTTGAAAACTGGTTCAAACGAGTTGATATCAGTAATTAGATTTTGATTATTACCTAACACTTGGTTTCGGCCTGTAAGCATATATTTAGTTTTCTCTTTGTTAACTTCCAGCCTATCTCTTTAGCAGTTTTGAAAAATATTTTAGCATTATTCTTAATTGTATTCACATCATCCCCCAGTAAGTCTACATCATCTGCATATGCTAACAACTGAGTCACACCATTTAATTTTAGTCCTTCTTTAGTTTCTTTTACCTTCCTAACAGCATATTCTAAGGCAAAATTAAAGAGCAATGGAGATAATGCATCTCCTTGTTTTAACCCATCATGAATTGTAAATTTGTCAGACATATTAATACCCACACGAATTTTACTTTCTGTTTCACTGGTGCATATTTTTATCATACTAACAAGCTTCTTAGGTATTCCAAACTCTACTAATATATTATATAATTTATCTCTTTTGACCGAATCATATAACAGTATAACAAAAAATAGTAATACACAAGAATTGGATACCCCTCCTCAATTAAATGATAAATGCCCCTCTAACAAAAATACCCGCCATAATCTAAGACCTAGAGTTCGATACTGCCCCCCGCAACGTTTAATTCAGTATCCCCCCAGAACCCACGTGTCGATTAAGGCCTAATATGTAAGAGTTGGATATTCCCCCCCCCCCACCCATTCGATAATACCCTTAAACACATATAAGATGGAAAAGTTTTACATACATTTTGGAAAAATATATAAATTATGAATTTTATATTATTTGAAGAAAAAAATCCCCCCCCCCCCAAAAAAAATCTCAATGGCGCAACCTGCGTCTTAATCCTCCCCTGTGGGCACCCCTGCGCGTAGTACTCATTTGGCCCGAAGAGTAGGGATGGCGCGATGTGAGAAGAAGTGTTCAGCGAGAGACGCCATTTCGGTAAACATGGAGAGTTGGTCGGATGCACATGACAATTGCTGTTGAGACGTTTTTCAAGAATAGTGAATCTGTTGTCATGAAGAAGTTTCGCACAAAAACAAGAAACCATGAGGGAGTATGAAATCAGAGCGCGCAACGGGGATCATTGAGCGGGAAAATGGCATACGTGTGTGTCTCAGGTATCACTGTTATCAATATATATGCTCAATGATTGAAGACGCAGGATATGTTTCAAAGTGGTAAACGAATGCTGGGTTATCCTGTATTAGGGTAATGTTGTGGGTGTGTGGATAAATCGCTTATCAAGTGTCACGTAGATCATGTGATTTACAGAAAGAATGATGGGTAATCTGAAGTGTTTCCTCCCCTTCTACATTTTCCAGTACCTTTTAAGTATTATATCGAATCCCATCTAAGTCATTAATTATATTAAATTATAAAGAAAGGACACATTTAGGGAGTACGTGGTCTGTTAGGAAAGTAACGAGACTGATTTTCTGTAAACGATGAATTTTATTATTTTTACAAATCAAGGTTATCACCTTCAAAATAGTTCCCTTGGGCAGCTACACAGCGATAGAGGCGTTGTTTCCATTGTTCGTAGCAGTGCTGGAATACCTTTTAGCTCGTCGGTTACGCTCTTCTGGATATTATCCAAAGTATCAAAATGGCGTCCTTTCAAGTGGTTTTTGAGCAAGGGGAATAACAAAAAGTCACAGGGACTGAGATCCGGCGAATAAGGAAGCTGAGGAACCACAGGAATGCTTTTTTTTGCCAAAAGAAAAAATTGATGGAGACTGTCGTGTGACATGCTGCATTGTCGTGGTGCAGCATCCAAGTGCGTGCAATGCCTGGTCGCACACGTGCAACCCTTTTCCTGAGTCTTGCAAGGACTTCATTCGGTACACACGTTCAAATTTAACTCACTACTGATCACCGTCAATCAACGATCTGACCTCACCCTTTCCACATTGTCATCCGTTTTTGAGGTTGAAGGTCTTCCCGCACGAGGTTCGTCTTCCACTTGTTCTCGGCCTTCTAAAAAGGACTTGTGCCATCTGAACACTTGTGCCCTAGATAGTGTATGTTCTCCATAAGCCCTTTGTAAATTTTAATAAGTCACAGTAGCGGATTCGCCAAGCTTAACACAAAATTTGATGGCACAACGTTGTTCAAACTTTTGCCAGTCCATTTTTGTAACGCACCTCACAAACACAACTTCACGTCAGAAGCTCTCAACAATCGTGTAGCAACTGTAGCAAGTTGAAACTTGTACTGAGTCAATGGCAAGCATTCACCTACCTGCCATGTGAAGGTGGGGGCAGCAGCATTGCCGGTTCGTGCACAGTGTTGCCAGTCTCATTACTTTCCTAACAGACCACGTATATCTGTCATTTTTGGTTAATAACTTAACTGCACTTCAAATAACACAAAATGTATATTTGTAAAGACTGCATGTAATAACTCAAATAGGCCTATCTTATAAAGCAATCAGAGTGATACCTGGAGCAGACAGATATGTCCAAAATATCCGAATTACAAAAATGCTCGACCTTGATAAGATATATGACTTCATGCAAAGGAAGAAACTCAAATTTCGGACAAAACAACGCATCATCCGAATCCTACCATTCACAACATTGGCCAACGGAATCCTAGAAGAAGGATTTATAGAATGTCAAGACTTAATTAACATAAAAACACTCAATTCATGCAGCAAAAGCACGCCCAAAAAGTCAAGCAGCGTAGCAGTTGGTCATCAAATCAAAACAGAGGCCACATACGATGTATAATTATTACCAATATACGAGAATGTGAGTCAGTTTTAGCTACATACCCTAGTTCTAGAAATATATAAGTAAAGCCTTCTCCATATATATGTATAAGGTTAATTGCCCAGTTTGCACGACAGTTGCGCAAAAGTTGAAGTCACCACCACCACAAAACAATGAAAACAGAAAAGTGGGCATGAGAAATGGCCACAATAACACAATAAGACAGAGCAACAAATGTTACAGAAACTTCCGAAAATGCAAAACCGCCAAATCGGATCGGATCTAAATTTTAATTATTAATATATGTACTTGAAGATATTGAGGTACATTGATAGAAATGTAACCTTACATCTACGACTTACACATGAAATCACTATATTGTAGAATATTCTGCTTTTCTGAAGAAACTACATTACATTTTCTAAGATGAAATAAACTAAAATACATTGTTAATGAAATTTCGCTTACTTTTTAGGGTCATGAAAACCATATTTGTCATAATTCAGTTATGTCACAGCCCGATAAACTAACTCACTGAAAAGAATCTCTATAGAAATGGGAAATTAAAATACCAACAATATTGTGTTTGTTTATGTGTAATTGTTGCATATAGTAGTATCAGTGGCGGCGAATGGGTTCCAAAACTGAGAAGGGCAAGGACAGTTTACTTTTCCTTGGTATATAAGGTTTAGCACAGTGTTGGAGCAAAAGTGGCATAATGTAGGAGGGCAAATGCCCCCCCCCATAATCAGAAACATCAAAAGTGGATTACACTGGTAGCATGTTTGTATGTGTAATGTACTTGTGCTAAGGAGTCCACAAGTTCAAACCCAGTTGTTAACCATATCACTGATATCTCAGTGGTTCATATTCTGGAGCTAAGGCGAAAAAAATGGTGACATCAAGTGATTGTGTACCTCAAATCGTGTAGATTAAAGCGTTAGAATATTGTAGCATACCTGTCTTATACATTTGTGGAAAAGTATGGCGAATTTTATTCTTAAAGAACTGCAAGAACCTGTAAAGAATCTATAGACACAACACTTGGCAGTAGATACAGTCTATCTCAGGAACCCGTGAAGCAAATCTGTGCATAAAGGCTGCTTTACATTGTTCGAGTGAGCGAGAGAGTTACTGGGACGAGTTACTGGCCTGTCTGCTCGACTCGACCCTTCTATGGCGAGTAGCTGTTTACACACTTTCTACTCGAGTCTAGCAAAGTTGGAGAGTGGCTGCAGCTGTTTGGTGCTCTTTTGATAGAATGAACTCAACGACATCGTTGGCGATTAAAAAAAATCTCTGAAACGGTTTACAAACTTTTCTTTTTACGAGAAATGAATACAATAATGCATGAGGACATGTCTAGAAAGAAAACCAACTTCCTTGAATTTTCTATTTTCAATCGTTCTTGGTTGTACGTAAAACTTATTTTTTTATTTTCAATTTTACTTCTCCTACACCAAATACATCAAGTCCCATATCCTGGACTATATACATATAAGGCCTCATACGCCCGCAGTTTCTTTTGTTTCTTCCTATAATCCGCACAAATTGCATTGACACTCATATTCACGTACAGTTCTACAAACTTTATGTTGTCGGACTTGGACCACCTCCTATTCATGTTTGATAAAAAAAATACAAGCAAACTCACAACACTGTACCACAGCACAGACTGTACGTATATTCTCCTCAAAAAGTATTTACATTGATTCGAGTGGTCTGTCGAGTTTACGCGAGAGTGAAAAATTCGATGGGGGAGGAAGAAACTCGGTCTAATCGCTGTCCTCCTTGGACAGCCACTCGACTGTCCTGATTACTGGAGCGAGTACTGGCTCCAGTGCTCTCCCCAGTTGTTTACACGGGGAGAGTAGCTCGCTTTACTCTACTCGCTCCAGCTACTCTCCCGTCTACTCTACCAATGTAAACCAGGCTTAACGGTAGAGCAGGGGAGAAAGTGAGTGGGCGGAGCAAAGCAGTGCGCACTGCTGCAAAGACAATGGTAGCTGCAGTCGCGTTGATCACTCGCGCGTTCATTGTCCGAGCAGAGAAGTTGCTTTTTGTTCGCTTGCTCCATAGATTACTGGGACAGAGTATAGAACTTCATCTATAAAGTGACACATTGCGGCTCTTTCGAAAATTGCTCTCTGAATGTAAAAACAGTCCTGGGGAGGCGACTTCATCACATCAATGAGGGTTGCAAGAAATAATCATTTCTCAAGACTCAAATGTCAACCTTGCTTCCACCAGGGCCTCCCCGATGGAGCAGTGTAACGTCGTCGCCTTGTAATCAAGGGGTCCTGGGTTCGATACCCGATGGAGGCACATAGTGGTTCGGATCCCACTTTAAACTGTAGGTCCAGTCCCGATTAGCCTTACTGTACATAAAGTGGACTTGAAACATTAACTCAATCAATCAAATCAACCTTGCTTCCACGCAGTACACACCGAACTGCATTTTGCAGACTGAAGGGGCTCTTACGTCTGGACTCTATGGGACTTGTATAATCCTCTATGCAACTTTGTTGTGTGTTGTCCATGTGTGTTTGTGATTGCCCTTCATCTTATCACCATACATTCTCATCCTTGCGATTAGCCAAAGGTGGTAGAAAAGCGAGGTAAAATAAACTAACTCAATCAGTCAGAATCATCACTGAGCCATTCACAAGTCAGAACAGCTTAACACCTCTTAAATTTCTTACGATGACGCCATTTTATTTTAATAGTCTGATTTGTGGCTATTTTGGGGCGATTTCCTTTTATACCAAACCTAAAATGGACTTTTTCTATAAGATTGAAAATTCTGAATAAGCCCTAAAAAATTATCATTAAGGTTAGTGTGAGAAATTGTGGATATTGCAAAGGATTTTATATGATAAGGAAATTGAGGATGAGCTTTAATAACCATAGGAGAATTGTGCGGAACGGGTGAACAAAAGACGGAAATAGAACAGATGAACTCGATGGGCGATTCACACACTTCTGCCCATCTCCGCATCTTCCAGCTCAGTCTTCTTGCTCACTTTCTGATCGGGAGATCTGCTGCAATTTTTCCTCCATTTCGAGCCCTCCCATAGAATGGCTGAACCCCCGCCACGTCGAGACGGTATCAGAGCGGGGGGATGTTAAGAAAGTGGTGAGAGGGACAAGAACCGACGCTTCCCCTTTCACCTTGCAAATCCCGGCATTATCGCAGTTTCTCTGTCCTGACGTCTAGGAAGCGAAAACCGGGAAAGAGGTCATAGAACCGTGGCGTAGAAAATAAGAGTCTCTGCGAGAGAACTTGGATGCTGTGGTCTTTACCCTTTCCGAAGCATTTCCCGTCGCCCCAAAATTCTCTTTTCTGTTCTTATCTTTTGCAGCAGTGATTGCATTACCGACAATGAATGCAAATGCACCCATCTGAACCTGCCCTCTTTGCCCCAGTACCCATCCAATTTGTCAAGATTCTGGGGTAAAATATAAGCCGTGATGTTCCGATACCATATTGAATGTTGCTTTCCTTAGTATTGGTACGAAAGGAACGAGAATAGAGTGATATTTTTTATATAAAGCACTTGGGCACAATGGACCTGAATGAATGTGCACTGTGAAAATATGAAATGAGGTTTTGTCTATCTATTCATTCATTTGGCTTATTTTTACAATCCGTAGAAAGCCGTATTTCCCTCCCTAACGAAGTTCAAATTTATGACTATGAATGTGTGTGTGTGTAGAAAGGTAAACGTTAAGGCTACCTTTCTGCACATTTCAATATATCCTGAAGAGGGTGCCGAGGTAAGGGCCCAAATTCCAAGGATTGCATTGCTGGGCCCCAGAGCCACTTCATGCAGGGACATCGCTTGAAAGATACCCACCCGGGAATCGAACCCTGGTCTCCTTCGCGGCAGTCAGACATTTACATGAGGTATCAACTGTTATTTACAAAACGACCTCAAGGCTACAACATTAATTAAGTGCGCTTCAAAACGCCATTTTTGTTATTTTAAAGATGGCGTCTCATCAACGAAGAGGAGTGGTTTCTTGCCCTCTGTCAGCCTATAACTTATATACATTTCTCGGCAATTGAAAATCCAATATCTCTGTACAGTGTCTCTCAAAAGTTTTAGGACAACGACATTTTAAACTAGGCAACCCAATTTACACAAGCCGTTGGTGGGTTGCGTGCAGAGTTAGGCTCAATTTCATGGTTGCCATATGCACAATAGATAATTATAAAATACGCGAAAGAAATATAAACAAGTATTGTTGTATAAAATTATTAAAAATATCACTATTATATCGCAAATAACAAAATTCTTTCTGAAAGAAAAAAATAGGTTTTCTAGTATTTCATCGCTGATGTGTCTACAGTAAGGAAAAGAGGTGAGAGGAAACGAAAGGTTACAAAGGAGAGGATAAAGAGAAAGAGAAAGCGAAAGGAGAAGAGGAAAAATAGAGGAGAGAAGAAAGAGAGGATAGACGAGGAGAGGAGATGTAGTGAGGAGAATGGAAAAAGATTCGAGGAGAGATGAGAAAAAAAGAACAAAGAAGAGAAAAGAGGAGGAAAACGAGACGAGAGGAGAGGAGGAGACGAGAAGAGGGAAGTGGAGAGTAGAGTAAAGGAGAGAAAAGGAGAAGAACGAAAAAGAGAGAATAGTGCAGTGGAGTCGGAAATCTAAGACAGGAAAGGAGATAAGAGGAGTGGAGAAGAGTGGGATGGAGATAAGATGCGAGAAAAGTAGGGAAGGCGATATGAGATAAAAGCAGAGCGAGCAGAAGGAGGGGAGAGGAGAAGGAGAAGAGAAGAACAGAAGGGACTGAAGAGAAGAGGTAGTTGCAGAAAATATCGTCTCAGCGTCAAGAATTGATTCATTGGTCAAATTATCAACATGAAACATTCAATAACATTTTGAAATGTATTGGAGAATATATTAGATCGGTGCGAAATGCCTTTTGGCTGAGTTCAGAGCAAGTTAAAATCTCCATGTAAGATCTTTGATTTTACCTGCGATTACACCACTAAAAAAATGAACGTAATTTTTAATATTTATAATAATTAATCAATTTTTCTCCACTTCTCGGTTCGTTGAAATGGAGATTTTGTAATTCAATATTTCCCCTCCCCCCATCGTTAATTCCAAACGGAATCATTCCGTTTCACACGGCGTGGACAATGAAAACAATGGAATATGTCTAAAACTTACGATAAATTTTCTCCCACCGGAAGGGTTTGAACCTACGACCGTCGGATTGACAATCCTAAACGGTAGCCACTACCCTACAAGCTGGCTCCTTAAGCCAGGTAGAAGGAGCTGACCAATGAGAAATGTAGATGTAACTCTACTGCATGTAAGGTGCAAACAAGTATTGTTTGTAACAAAGAAAACGAAAGTAGTACGACTCGGCGAAAACATTTAATGGAGAATTGCACATGGTGAGAACTTTTCATTCGATATTTGCGGAGGTATCCTTGCATTGAACCCGAGTGGGAAAAGGGGTAAAATTAGCATGACCTGAATTGCCACACATATAAATAGTTATTTCATTAATATTTGTCAATGTCTTGGAAGCAGTACACAATTATCGTCAGAGTATCATAATTCACGATCTTATATATAAAAATATCCCGTTGAACGTGTGTCAATTCATTTATTTTTTTATTTTTTTATATAAATTCCATATGCAGACCAATGTAGCCACTATATACTGCTATTATAAATAATGTTACAATGCACTTGTTTAATGGAAGGGGTATTTTTTAAGGAACATCTAGTATGGAGGATCGAACGTGGGACCGCAATGCTTTCAAGAACTCTAACCAATACACTACGCCCTTTGTTTCTCTTGGAGCTACAGTTCCTAATTATTCTGTCGCCTCAATATTGTAAACGTCATCTGCAAAAAAGAAGTTGAATACTCAGATATAGCTCTGTACTTCTAGAATTACTTTAGACACATGCATTTGAAATTTAACTCTGAATTTCTTTCTTCGTATTAGTATATCTAAGCTTGTGAATATATTTTATTTGTAATTTTATAACGGTTTCATGAACATCTACGAAATAGTTCCTTATAACTTGGAATATGGTGAATAGATATGAAATGTCTTGACATTAATTTTCGACCACTAGATTTTGGCAAGGGAATTATGTGTGATCCGTTTCCAGTCATTCATTGCTTAAACAAACGTTTTAAAACTATGTGGAATTTTCATTCTGAGATAAGTTTCTTTACTTGCTACATGTATGCGAACTACACTCTGTCCCACTTATCTCTGGAGCAGGTGAACGAAAACAAGTATCTGAGCAGCGATGAACACGTGAGAGGAACGGGATTGCGTGGAGGGAGGAAACCCACTTCAGTTACCAGCCTTCCCAGCAGCGTGCACTGATTCGCTCTGTCCACTCGATCCCCTCTCTCCACTTCTCTTCCGCTATGCGCGGCTTTGCTCCAGAGATGCTGGGACAGAATACAGTTAATTGTTTCTCAAAAGGTATCATCTATCTCTGTATGCCACACATTTAATTCTTACTCACATGGAAAAAAAATGTCAATTTGTATTCAGGGGTAGTTTCACAGTTACAAACTATTTTGGCCTTGATGAGAAGTTTAGTGTAAGTAGGCATTTTGTTTATAATTTTGAAATTGAAGTCGTCTAAGGTTGAAATCCTCATATTTAGGGCTTGAACTCGTCACCTAAGAGGTTGAAGATCGTCCTCTACTTTGTGCGTGACCTTCTTTATTTCTCTATTCATTATTCATCCTCATCGTCGCGATTAGCCAAAGGTAAAATAAGAAAAGCCCTCCTCCGTGACCGTGCGGTCTAAGGAGCTGTGCTTTGGACTAGGGATGGCCAGATCCGGATCCTGGCGGATCCGAAATCCGTATCCGGTTGGTTCCGGATCCTAAAATTTTTCGGATCCGGAACCGCGTATCCGGAATTTTCAGATCCGGATCCGGATCCGGTACTTTCGGATCCGGACCCAGAACTTTCGGATCCATCCCATATGCGCTTCTTTGAAAAGTAAGAATGTGCTTATAACATATTGTTACATTCTAATATACATATATATATATATATATATATAATATACATACATACACATATATATATAGTGTGTGTGCGCGATTTGTAATTAATTAATACACTTACAAGGGAGGTTTAACTTTCCCCCTCCGATTTCCATGAAACTTGGCAGGTGTATAGAGCCCCGCCCCCCTCAAATGTCAAGATGAGGAGCAATTGAAGTGGGGATCTCACCCGAAACCACGTAAATATGGCATAGAAAGAAACAGGGGGCATAGGGCCTCTCTATACACCTGTCAAATTTCATGGGAATCGGAGGGGGACACAGGGGTCAGATGATCCCCACGTCAATTTGTCCTCATCTTGACATATGAAGCTGGTTTTGCCCCCTAAAACAGTTTTTTAGCCGAAACAAAAAAAAACACGTATTTCTTCCTTTGGGCCCTTCTATATACCTGCGAAGTTTCATGAAAATCGGAGGGGGACACAGGGGTCAGATCCTTACTTCAATTTGTCCTCATCTTGACATTTGAGGGGATTTTGCCCCCTAAAACAGTTTTTAGCTGAAACAAAAAAACACGTATTTCTTCCTTTGGGCCCCTCTATACACCTGCCATGTTTCATGGAAATCGGAGGGGGACACATAGGTCAAATGCCCACTTAAATTTGTCCTCATATTGACATTTGAGGGGGGGTTGCCCCCTAAAACAGTTTTTTAGCCGAAACAAAAAAAAACACGTATTTCTTCATTTGGTCCCGTTTATACACACACCTGCCCAGTATCATGGAAATCGGAGGGTGACACAGGGGTCCGATCCTCACTTCAATTTGTCCTCATCTTGACATTTGAGGGGGTTTTGCCCCCTAAAACCGTTTTTTAGCTGAAACAAAAAAACACGTATTTCTTCCTTTGGGCCCCACTATACGCCTGCAGAGTTTCATGGAAATCGGAGGGGGACACTTAGATAACCTCTCTTGTTAGTCTTACACTTTGTAATTATATAACACTGCATATATTATAATGTTTTATTTTAATTTGTAAAACTGTAACTGTAGAACAATTGTATAATTTTTGTATAACATTTCTATCTTGTTATATGTGTTAAAGGTTTCATCCTGGAATGGAATGTCTCACATTTATGTGTGTTTTCATTTCCAATACTTTCGAATGAATACATATTCGTTTCAATGGCATTTACAAAATCACCTCTGACATTTTATGTTAAACAAGTAAGATTATTTTTGTGCACGAGTGTGTTAGCCGATGCGTAGCAAGGTATTTTAGGAACAACACTTGAAAAAAATTCTTATAGGACTAAGTAATGAAAAAATTGTTTGTAATCGAAGATCATAATACCTTTTAAGTTGTGGTAATATTATAATGGGATTGAGATACGAAACTCTCGGATCCGGATCCAGATCCGAAACTTTCGGACCCGGATCCTGATCCGGATCCCGATCTGAAACTTTCAGACCCGGATCCGGATCCGAATTTTCGGATCCGGAACTTTCGGATCCGGATCCAGATCCGTAACATTTGGATCCGGATCCGAATGGATCCGGATTTTTCGGATCCGGATCCGTTTGGCCATCCCTACTTTGGACTCCGACTGCAGGACGGCATGGATTCGAGTCCGCCTATGCTCACTCTCTAGGTTCTCGGCCTGTGTATGGGACCGGTAGCAACCCATCATCATGAAGAAATTGGGGAGCTACGAGTGTGTAGCGTAACCCGGTCTCGGAAATCTCCTATGGGGCATGTTCCTGTGTAAACAAAAAATAATCGATCAGACAATTCGATATCGAAGGCGATAAAATAACCTCCGGTTGACCAAGTTGCCAATATAAATAAATGGAATACAGATTGTCTTCGAGCTTACATTGTTAAAAAGAAGCGGATACACGTATTACTATCCCAATAATTATTCAATACGGTTTTGTGTTTGTCAGGAATTATCACTTAAACTATTGCATGTTGAGCTGGTGCCTTCCTAGCCGCTTCTGATGAAATCTACTATTCTTCAGATTCTCTTTAAAATTCGACTCTGGTCACTTGTAACGTGCTGGGTGCAGACACTATGCATCGAAGCACAGTGTTGCGATAAGAAGCGGCCTTGAATAGCGTGAGTGAGTCACTTTGATCGCGAGCAAGCTAGACTAGCTTGTCTGCCTTTGAAAACCAAGTCATTTGTTTCACGGTTTCCGAACGCAATTGCTATTGTAGAATTATATATTTTCTCAAAAGAGCAAGAAAGGAAATTCGACCAATGTTCTCTCGTCGTTTAAAACCAAATATTTTCTATTAAACGAAAAGTTCACGATTGTCAATAAACGGTTTAACCTATCTGAGCATAACGTGAATGTAAATACTAAATTTAATAGAAAGGTTCTCCAAAATTTCTCTACCACTGTCTACGTAAGGTCAGTACCCAGGGGAGGGGCCATGTGGGCCATGCTCCCCCTCGAACCCTATAATATTTAAATGTGAACCTAATAATAAATAAAGACGAAAATAACATCGTCGATTTTTGAAATGTGTAAAAATTTCAATTTTGATCTTACATAAATGAATCTGTTTCTTGCGCAAAAGTCTTCAAGCTGCAATATTGGGTGGTTTTAGTTTTATAATCATTGATGCAAGGCTACTAGACGTCCGATTCAGCGATTTTGTCAGGTCAGTGCGTTACTTTCAATCCCTGTCCCGACTTTATCGAACTGCAATCGTGATGCGAAAATGTCTCTTTATTATTGTTTTTTTGTTAACTCACAATTAGACATGATCTTTATTTTATGAATAATTCTAAGTACGCAACATTTAATTTATAAATATATTATTTTCTAAACATAGAATTATCATGACTTTTAATGACACTATTTGAACTATTTTGTAATATCTGTCTGTCTGTCTCTCTATCTCTATCTCTCTGTCTATATATATATATATATATGTGTGTGTGTGTGTGTGTGTGTGTGTGTGTGTAATTATATAATTGGGTCTGGCCCCTCCCTCAAATAAATCCTGCGTACGGGCCTGGTCTACGTCAATGACAGAAATGCAAGCAATAATCTTATTTATTTTTAACCCAATTAAAGGAAAGTGTAAGCATTTAAAAGAAATAAGAAAGAGCATAACTGTTGCTTTTCCTTAGAAATTGTTCTTCGAGGAAGAAAAATGAGAAGGATTTAGTCCAACACCTTAACACAGTGTCCCACGAGTCTCTCTTGACTCATACTGTCAAATGTGAGATTATTTTATGAATAAAATTTCCGCCTGTTTACGTATAACATTGCGCAGATTTGGTAGTTCGCACACGGTGTAATTATTTCGTGTTACCTTACGCAACAGCAAATACATTTCATAAGACTGTTCTGGACACAAGACTTGTATCAGTAAACAAGCATCTTGTCTGTTACAGTATCACAGGAATAGAACATCGTCCTGTAAAGTTCAAGCCTCTAGATATTTTCCATTAATAATGTCTAATCACAATAATAATCACAACTCGCATTTTCACAACTACCAATATTATCGTTTTCAATCACTTCGAAAATAATTTCTCGATATCGGTTATACTACAAGAGAACAAATCAAAATTAAAGTAAAAGTTCAACTACACGTATACTAAACGACATTTACAATATTGGAGGGAAGGAATACTTAAAAACAATTGTTGTTTCATTCGAAGGTGTAGTGGTTCTTCTACCCAGTTTAAGGAGCGATAGCTTGTAGGGTAGTGGCTACCGTTTAGGATTGTCAATCCGACGGTCGTAGGTTCAAACCCTTCCGGTGGGAGAAAATTTATCGTAAGTTTTAGACATATTCCATTGTTTTCATTGTCCACGCCGTGTGAAACGGAATGATTCCGTTTGGAATTAACGATGGGGGGAGGGGAAATATTGAATTACAAAATCTCCATTTCAACGAACCGAGAAGTGGAGAAAAATTGATTAATTATTATAAATATTAAAAATTACGTTCATTTTTTTAGTGGTGTAATCGCAGGTAAAATCAAAGATCTTACATGGAAGATTTTAACTTGCTCTGAACTCAGCCAAAAGGCATTTCGCACCGATCTAATATATTCTCCAATACATTTCAAAATGTTATTGAATGTTTCATGTTGATAATTTGACCAATGAATCAATTCTTGACGCTGAGACGATATTTTCTGCAACTACCTCTTCTCTTCAGTCCCTTCTGTTCTTCTCTTCTCCTTCTCCTCTCCCCTCCTTCTGCTCGCTCTGCTTTTATCTCATATCGCCTTCCCTACTTTTCTCGCATCTTATCTCCATCCCACTCTTCTCCACTCCTCTTATCTCCTTTCCTGTCTTAGATTTCCGACTCCACTGCACTATTCTCTCTTTTTCGTTCTTCTCCTTTTCTCTCCTTTACTCTACTCTCCACTTCCCTCTTCTCGTCTCCTCCTCTCCTCTCGTCTCGTTTTCCTCCTCTTTTCTCTTCTTTGTTCTTTTTTTTCTCATCTCTCCTCGAATCTTTTTCCATTCTCCTCACTACATCTCCTCTCCTCGTCTATCCTCTCTTTCTTCTCTCCTCTATTTTTCCTCTTCTCCTTTCGCTTTCTCTTTCTCTTTATCCTCTCCTTTGTAACCTTTCGTTTCCTCTCACCTCTTTTCCTTACTGTAGACACATCAGCGATGAAATACTAGAAAACCTATTTTTTTCTTTCAGAAAGAATTTTGTTATTTGCGATATAATAGTGATATTTTTAATAATTTTATACAACAATACTTGTTTATATTTCTTTCGCGTATTTTATAATTATCTATTGTGCATATGGCAACCCTGAAATTGAGCCTAACTCTGCACGCAACCCACCAACGGCTTGTGTAAATTGGGTTGCCTAGTTTAAAATGTCGTTGTCCTAAAACTTTTGAGAGACACTGTACATGCTTACCACACTAAAGGAGGAAAAAATAAAAGAATGGCCTCAGTTCGCATACAGATCGGTGCAAAGGCCTTCGCAGTGGCTCAGAAGTGATTGCACTTGGACTACAAAGACTTACGGTATACAAGCACTAACTCAAACTTGAAACATAGATCGGGAATAGGTCTGTGCTAAAATGTAGCAAAGTTGTGCAACCGCACGTACAGAAGTCCGCTAGATAAGAAAAAAAAATGAGTTTATCATTTGACTCCCCATTGAATTCAAAGATTGTATTTGTACATTTAATTTATACAATTTCACAATAATTTTTAAGGATATTGTAATAAAATTGTGAGAAGTGGAGTGTGTATTTTTACATTTTCGTGGCAATGAACCTAATGGTAGAAATAGGTGACGCTGATCATTCCTGGAATTGTAAGTGATTCAACTAAAACGAGTAGTCATTGAAAGAGAAAATGCCTTTTACGGATTTGATCAAACTCTGATTTGTGTTATTACATAGGGAAATAATCATGCTGATAGGCAACATACTTTGGATATAGTGAGAAAGTAAAGTCGTTACCGTTGCCTACGATCCAGTGTCATTCCTTCCTCACTTACTTACTGACCAATTTGTCCTCTCCATCAGACTAAAAAGCAGCGTTCTTCTCGAAAATTCTCTCGCGGTATCTCTGCTTTACATCCACCATTCTCGGCTTTGGCCAGGACTCCGGGTTCCGGTCCAGAATCCCCGGAAGGAAGCAACGTCGAAATTTTTGTCCGAGGTGATACATTGTGACCGACAGACACAGAGAGCGAGAGAGAGGCGGAGGGCTGACAATGGAGAATGTCAGTCGAGGCCTAATGGATCCGCTTGATTTTAATGGCCTCTCCCGACCTGATTTGTTCGCCATCCGTCGGAGACACGTGATCTCTGGAAAAGTCTTTTGTCGTCGGAGTCCCCAGCCCGCATCCCTCAACTCTGGCTATAAAGAAGAATAATTCAGGTAGGACTGGAGGCACCCAAGGTGACGACATCGCTTTCCACTTCCTTCATCTGCCTCGGCCCTCATGCATTATGCCATAAAGCCGCGTTCCATTTTCTACTTTGTGAATAACATTCGTTCTTTTGGATTTTAATGGGCGGTTGAAGTTCATGGAGGAACCCGCTGGCATCCGTCTGTAACGTGCAAGTCTCAAGGATCAAGCGTGGTTGTGAAAAATTATGGCTAATATACGAGGGTCGTTGCAAAAGTCGTGGGACTCTGCTGTGTGGCGCTGTCATGCTCCTGCTTGTACGTCATATTTGTTGCCGAATTGGTCTTACTCTAGAGCTCAATATGTTGAGGAGATACCACGGACATTCGCTCAGTTCCTCTTACTTTATTGCCTAAAGAATATAATTATTCTATCTATCCACTAGAACATCAGGAATGCTAAATGTTTGTTTTGTTCCTTTTCTATACTAACATAATTGAAGGATATGTGCTCTTCAAATTATGTAGTAAATCTGGTAGTGTGTGGTCCCCATGGGATCAGATTACGAAGGTATCATGTGCCCATTGTCTTAGGCTTTATGGTGTTTTGGGTGAGGCCTGTCTGTTCGAAGTATTACATTATTCCATACATGAGTCTATCTTTAAACACTGTTAGTGCTTCATCACCTTTTATACAAAAGTTTCGTACGATCAAAATCTTCGTTGCGTGACTTTCTGGACACCCTGTACACACACATAAAAACACACACAAAATATATAAACAAATCTCCCGATGGCGTAGTGGCAACGTCGTCACCTCGGGTTCGATACCCACTAGAGGTTCATGATTTTTTCTTGCTAAAATTCTCATTTCTCTATTCCATTCATGTATCACATAAAGTTTGTGTTGTCAAGATTTCAACACTGAAGTTCTTCATATTTCCATAACCATTTACTAAATCGTTATGCTGTAAATCGATTGTAAGGGTTATAATATTTCAAGAAGAGAAACATTATTTAAAAAATGTATTAGTATATTAAAATTCATCTTCTGGATTAAATCTTTCCCATGCAACTATAGTAGATAATAATTTTGAGAAATTTCACGCGTGTTAAATGTGTATAAAAAGAGTACATTCCTCTTGCGGAAGGGTTACTGTATTTGTTACCATTTTACTTAATTATTACTAAGAATGTCCTACATGTCTATAGCACGAAGCAATTCATAGACACTAGGGCAATGCCTGAAAAAGTAATTGAGACACATTTAGGAAAATCAAGGGGAAAAACATTGTATTGACAATGAAACAAATGACTTTTAGTTAATGACCACTGTCACTTAAATTGCAATGTTAATTCCATTTTATTACTTAAAAATTGTATTGGCTTGATTCTCCGTACTTTAATCCTACTTTCCAAAAGTTGGAAATTCGTTAAGAATAATTGATTCACCTCTGCTGGTAGCCTGTTTAATATGGAATGGAATTACGGCAGTACAAATCCCTTTTCCAAGTTTGTTTTCTGGTCTTGGAAGAAACTTCCATATTCCAATTCTGAAATTCAAGAAAATCTGAAGAAATTCCTGCATTTGATGTCCTCTGATGGCACAAGAGAGAAAAGACAAAGATATTTCGGCTGTGTCTTTTTCCTCCATTAAGATTAAATATAGTACACTCCTCTTTGCTTTTCTGGCCTCTCATATAGACGCATGAAATGAACCCACGTATTATATCCAAACAAAAAACAGAATAGAAACGTGTTTTAGGTATGTGTGTGTGTGTGTGTGTGTATGTCTTTGTCCTTGGCAAACTTTTAGAACTACAATCTACCACCTCCTTTTAAAACATTTTCAAATTTTGAATTTTCATCCTGATATAAGACCTACAAAATTCATCTCATTTATAAGCAGAGAAATTGACGGAATGCCTACCTCGTTTTTAAAAAAACCTATAATTCGGAAGTGGGTATGTTGTCACGAAATTTCTTTGACACTATATATGCCTCATGCCATGGTGCAAAGTGCACGGGGAACTTTACATTTTACCTTACCCATAGACCCACATATATGTAACAGTATGTATGTAAAGAAGAAAATGTAGAATATAAACATCATCGATAAAGTAATTGATTGATTGGTTTAGTTTATTTTATTTCATTTTTACGTCACTTTTGCTAAATCGCAAAGTTGAGTGACGATACAATGTATTTGATGAACGGGAACTCGTAAGAAACATCCATGCTCAGCCCGAGATTTGAACCCGGGACCTCTAGCGTCGTACCACGCTGTACTAACCACTCCACTACAGAGATCGTCTAACGGAAAGCGAAAAAAAAAAGATTGAAAACTACAGAGTAAAGAGGATAAGAATCTTACCTTGAACCCTCGCAAAAGCAAGTTCTTACCCCAAGAAATTACGTCCAGCGGACGAAGTAACAAGGGGTCATAAAGGGGGAAAGGACCTTGAATATTTAGTGCTGGCACGCATAAACTGAAGGCGAGATAAATGATTAGAGAAAAGTGTGAGATGCCTAAGTATATGCTCGTGGCATTGGGATGATTATGATCCCCCTCCCCCCTTCCGTGTCCTCCAGAGTGCTCAAGGAAGAGCACAAAAACCAGATCACGGTCATTTTGTAGATCCTTGCATTGTAATTGGCTTCTTAATTCCTGTTTTGTTACGTAACATGTTGTTCTATGTTCTTCACTCCTACTCATTGTTATTCAACAATGTTGTTTTCCCACCGGTGCAAAACACTCTCGCACCCTCTAACATTTTCTCTTTTATGTACTGTTTCACGGCTTCCAAGCACACTAAACTTTAGTCTGTGCATATAATTCCCATTTATTATGAGATCGTCAAAATATTTTTCAGGACGAGGCGGTGATGACCGATAGGAATGGGGTGGGAATATTTCTGGAGGCAGTCACATTGAATACCATATAAATAAATATCATATTTAATCCAGATTTGGGCTAAAACATTTGTTTATTTATTTTGTTTCGTTCGTTGAGGACGTATCTTGGAGGGGTGTCTTGCCCTCTTGCCACCCTTGGCTAGGCGGGATTTAGAAATGGCAAACAAGGGATGGTAATTCTCCTTACCTCCAATTGTGAAATATTAGAAAAATGGTCTTCCGAAACAGCTGTATGTATTTCTAGTAAGTGATAATTGACACGCACCTTCTGGCTTTAGGGCTTTATGTTAGTCTGGTTACAGCCCTTTTATCGGACTTCTCAAAGGCTTCTTAGGGTTAGTAGGACCAAGCCCTTGCGTGGTCTGTGGTGCAGGATTTATTTTTAATTATCACCTATGTAGGTTTCAAATGAAAGATCATTAAGATCTCTTGCTCGAACATTTATTTGAACTTCCGATGTTGTACAAACACTTTTCAAACAGACAATTCACCCGATACAACTTGTAGGCCTAAACATATTAGTTGTACCGAAGTTTAAAACCATGGTCCTTTTGATGATGCAGGAGAACGCCTTATTCAGAGTTGGGTTGTGAAATATCTGCCAAATGGAGTACAAGTACACCAGCCGAACCGAAGAACGAGGCAAGATATTTCCCCAACGTCCCCTGAACCATCAACCTTTCAGCAACCAGGAGAATGTCCCGCTGGCTTACAAAGGTCTTGCTCTTTTATATCAAAAATTTGTTTACATTTTTCCAAGGTAACTACATGATTGTTTACATATCCATAGTTTCAGCATCTCTGCAAAAATTAAGTTAAACAATCCATTACTTACAATAACCCATTTTTAAAGGAAGAAATCTAACATTTTTAAAATAAAAGATTTCAACATTAATTCGTATAACACAGATTGAACATTTTTGTGCTTGAAAAAACATGTGTTCACTGGGGCGACACGAAATTCAGAATTAATATTTTTTATATTTGAAAAATCATGATAGTAACGTACTATGCATGAAACACACAGAATATATCTCTCCACACACACACATAGCAATACCATTTCGAATGTTTTTACCTTGTCATTGGGTTAACCAGATACTCCATTGTGTAAGTTACAGGATATTGTTATATGCAATACTAAGGCGATAGAAATATGGGAAAAATTGACATACTAGCTAAAAGTGTAATACACAAAACACTGCATCGCATATAAAATATTACACATGCACACATACAACTGATATATTCACAATTTTTAATTATATTGTTTTTGTAGTTTTCGGATTCAAAAAATGCACACACCAAATATTCATAACATTTCATTGCAAAAAAATGTTGTTTATTTTGAATTAAGTAGAAACTTTTATCGTGGCCCTTACTACATCGACCAGTACTGACTACATTAATTGATATTTAATAATTACTAATAATAATTGCTGGTGTTGAACAATCAGTTGTTCGTGGTGTATTTCAACATAGTCTCTTGGTTACTGCAAAAAAATATTTTTTTCATTTATGTGAACTGTGGAAAGATTGTTGATGCTCTTTTTCTCAATTTGTAACATGAAGAATTCTTGCCGGCTCTATTTATAGGAAAGCAATTCCGTTTCCAGAAAACGTATCAACTGAAACTATTTTTTCTTCAGCAATAATCTCGTGTCGTCTTCTCCGACATTTCACCAGTCACAGTCCGTTCCGAAGAGAAGTTTATCCAAGACATTTAAAATGAAACTACAGTTAAAAAAACAAAGAAACTGAGTTTTAAAAATAAATATTATTTTGTAATTCCATTAATAACTGCGAAATTGGAACGTCATGAGAACACACACAAGATTTCTTGAAAGAACTGTAAAACAAAATAGGACATATTTTTTTCTTGTCTGGAAAGAGGAGATCATTTGTGACCTGTGTTTCATTTTTGTTAGATTCTCATGTGAGTGTTTATATATCTGCTGTAGCTGCAATGGACTCCAATTATAGAAAACATTCTGTCCGTTTTACTTAATTTGATCTGTCACAAAATTTCATGAGAATATAACTGTACACATACAAAGGTTATCATTCAATTTGATCTATCACAAAGTTTCATTAGAGTATAATTGTACACATACAAACTTTATCATTTAATTTGATCTATCGTAAAGTTTCATTAGAGTGTAATTCTACACATACAAACTTTATCATTCAATTTGATCTATCATAAAGTTTCATTAGAGTATAATTTTGCACATGCGAACTTTAGCACACGATAAGAGCAGATACAACTCCGTTGTAAGGACACCATCATTGACTTCAAGTTGTTCAGTGTTTGGAACTGAACAATGCATTTAGCTAGTTGTAAGCATAACTTGACTATCTTATCATTTCCGAAGAACAAGTTTGTTTAGTTTCTAGCAAAGAAGGGATTACTATTCCAAAGCCATAGTGAAGAGAGTGCATCTGAAATAGTTTATCATTGTAACTGGTGAACAAACTAAAGTTCCTGTTTGATCTTTGTATTGCACATTGGTTTTGTTATATCATGTAATTTTGTTTGTTTCCCGTATTATTAGTTGTTAATATCTTGATCGAAAGAATATTTGTCTTACTAGCAAATTATATCCTGTTGTCTAGCCAATGAAAAGAGACTAATGCTTAGAAAATGGTACAGATCGGATTTTTTGCACGTACCACACGCATTGGCAATAGGTTTGAACAATATATTACCGCCACGCATGGCAATATGAAGCAAGAAGTTTCAGGTTCCAACCCGGGCAAGGTATGAATGTATCAGGGTCATTCCATGCCAAATCAACCAAACAAAAAAATATTTTTGAACTTTTAGGATTCGGCTTTTTAAGATTCTTTGTTTACGGTATTTATTGTAGTTAACAAAAGAACAAAACTGCCAAATTTCAGATTTTTCGGGATTTTAGTTTTTGAGTTATTGACTTTCAAAAAAGCGAAGATCCTAAAATCTGACGACATTTTGAAATATTTTAAGCCTCAGTAGATCAAAACCTATTTGACCCAGAGAGCTCAAAAAGGTGTCATTCTCTTTTGCGTTTAATCAGCTTTAATTTGAAATGCAACATGACTGTAATATTTTATTTTTGCAATTTTTCAAACTCGAAAGAACACCCTTCTTCTGTTACATCATCAGATTCGTTAGTTGATCATTCATCCTCACTTTCGTGATCAACCCAAAATAAAGAAAGCGACTTAAAATAAGAGAAATAAAATATAATTAACTGGGCATGTGAGACCGAAAATTAGCATAAATGCGAAGGCAAGTCTTAGGGAAGCCCGGGTCGTTTGTACTATTTCATCAGGTTACCAGTAACTTGGCAGTAACTTGAAAAAGTGACCTCAAAACACTAAAATAGAAAAAAAAATAACAACTTGAAACAACTGAAAACAACTTGCGCAAACACATCTGTATTGGTTACCTAATTCGTTAACGCATCTACCAATTCGATATTATACATTGACTGCCTCGTCCAAATCTAATTCAAGTTTAAAATACGGACCTATCTAAATGTCGAGTTGCGTTTAACAACGTGGAGTACATATGGGAAAATCTCAAGTACTGTGTTTCCGTCCCAGTAGTCTAGAAGAAGCAAGAATGCCCTCGGGATTTAATCTTTCCGGATGGTAAAAGCTGGGACAGTGGAAAAGGCCTTCTACGCAATGGAAGTGCGTGGCGCCAAAGCCTACTAGTATGGAGATACTTTCTCAAGGGGATTTTGCGAAGAGACAGTCGAGCCTAGGAGGCTGGGTGGGTGGTGCCTGCGTTGTTTGCGCACCTCGTGATCGACGATCGAGAACCGGGCCGGGGAATCTAGTTACGTAGAAGAAGCCTCGGGGGACGAGTGAAATTGAGTTTGCCAAAGAACAACGTGGATGCAGTGGCAAGGGTAGGGAAAAAGGAGTGAACTTGAGAAAGGAAATTGGTAGAAATGGACGAAAATAAGGGAGAAAGGACCAGACAACACGAAGGCTGGGGGAATAAAAATCCCACGAAAATGTTCCCCTTGCTCAAATTCAACCTCGTTAATGGAAAGTGTGAGGCGCGGTTGATACAATAAAGCCAATGAGTTGTGTTGCCCCTTGCGATGGCGCACGGGAAGTTTTTCCTCCAGCTTACGGGTCCGTTCATGCTTTTCCAAACTTTTCCGGTTCAAATTCCCTTTGACTTCTCATACATGTAATCCAAAAGTATCAAATGGTAATATTTGTGGGCACAAAGAAGCTCTGAGCGCCATCTAGATTAGTAAACATATTTTCCTAATCAACCAATCCATCTGCTTGTATTGTTTGTTTAAGTCCACTTTATGCTCAGATAGACTAACGGACACTGGACCTGTAGGCTAGGGTGGGATCCGAGCCACTGTACAATGTGTCTTTAACAGAATCGAACCCAGGACCTCTCCATTATGAGGCCATAATTATCACTACTCTATAGAGGATCTCGGAAAGCGGTAGTGAGTACGTCTCAGATAACTCCGTAACAAAGTATTTCAATTATTTTTTGAGTTATTTAAGTACAATAGTGGGCAGCACAACGACATTATGACCTGTCTGTCTCCCCACGGCAGTTAGAAAGTCACAATGGCATTGTAAAAATAAGAAAATGTTGAAATTGTTTGCAGCTTTTTCTTGATACGTTCAAGCCTGTAATTATTATACTATTAAACGTATTATTATATTTATTAATAATAACTTAATAATAATCAGCTGTGAACGATGAGACTCGGTGAAGTACACAGACTCCTCTCAGGTACAGGGATAGTGTTAGGCAAAGACAATATTCACAGCACAGAGAAATAAAACCACATTGCTGCAGTAGATAAACTAAAAGGTTTTATTCTTTATTTATGGCAATTATAATGCGAATATACTTCAGACTAAGGCGAGGATTTCGCTTTGTCGATGAATTGACTCAACTAAAACGCATAAACTCAATGCGTGGCTATCGACATGACTATGATCACATAGACCTAGCTTGTGCCCCGAACTACCACACCAAGAGATACGCAATAATAACTGAGCCAATATTTGCTCTTTAGCCTTTTATTTCCAAATTAATCCTTAGGCTAGCTTTATTATTTAACGTAGAATGGTTGCAGTATTGTGCATATCATCAATGCATGGCTATCGGCGTACCTATGATCACATAGGCCTAGCTTGCGCCCCGAACTACCATACCAAGATGTATGCCCAACACCGAGGAGTTCCTTTTAAGTTTAAAAGCTTCGTCGATCCGTGGCGAAAGTGTGATATTTCTTACGCGATATCCTCGCTTTTATACTATTTCGAGAACAAAGATTCAAGTACAGATGAATCACTCACTATTTACAAAAAGATGCTACCAACAAAACTGACATCTATACATGTTTAGAAATACAAATTCGTATAGTGCACTCTGGCAAACATGAAGATACATTAAACTACTCATAATAGAGCATAAAATACAATAAACAAAAGATATACATTACAAACAAGGTGCATTATTACATATAATAACTAGGAAATTACGCTCTCTTTCACAAAAATAAACATATTAGTGACATACCTTCCACTGGTGACGTCACACAAAAATATGGATTATATCAAGTTGTACATATTTCCTACTATGTCCCTTTGCCAGTTTGGTATCTCCTTTTCATATATCCAAACTTTACACTTATGCTCCTGACTTGCTATCGTTTCGATGGGCAAGTCATGGGAAAATTTAAAGTTTTTCTTTCCTTATCCCAGCATTCTGACAATCCATAAACTTGATCTACACTCTGTTCCCACTATCTCTGGAGCAGGCGAACGAAAACAAGTCTCTGCGCAAGTAGTGACGCAAGACAGCTCCACCAACGAACACGTGAGAGGAACAGGATTTTGTGGAGGGGGAAAGCGACTGTAGTTACCAGCCTTCCCAGCAGCGTGTACTGCTTCGCTCTGTTCACTCGCTTTCCCCCACTTTTCTGACGCTATGCGTGACCTTGCTCCAGAGATAAATGGGACAGAGTATAGGTGGTATTATTCTAGGGTTGATATGGTCTGATAGAGCAAGATTTGATGATCTACGAGTATTTGTTACACGTTTCGAGTTACAAGTCAAAACTTCTCAATCACAGTGAACAATTTGAAGTGTTACAGATTTAGGGAGTTTTCAGACCGAAACGACACGTATCAATTGCAAACAAGCATTTAGAAATATCTGTAACCTTTCATACCGATGCACAGTGGGCCAGAATTCTGAAAATGAGGACAAAATCTGAATTGGTGAATATAGTTACTTTAGGCTGTTAGTATTTCTAATAAAATAATATAATACATAAAAAACGTGAAATTATTCTGTAGTTATTCACATGATAGCAGTGCAAAATAATAAAGTAACATGTTGTGTACAAAGAATTCCCTGTGCTCATGTACCGAAAAAAAATCAGTTTGTAACATCACATAAAACCAGATAAATCCTGTGCTTGTTGACATGGAAACTATCAAATGGAGCCACGGTGGTCCAGTTGGTAGAGTGTCTGACTGCCAAGCAGGGACTCGGGCTCGATTCTCGATGTGGGTGATCTAGGGTTGGATTTTTTCTGTCCCGGTTCCTGAATAAAAGCAGCTTGAGTTTATACAGCATGTAATAAATCTGTACCAAGAGGCAACCGGAGAGGGAGAGAGGGGTGAGCATGGTGCTGATCGCTATGCCTTCACAAATAACCGAGATCGTGAATATGTGGATCCTCCACATTCCCCATATTCCTTCGTGGCACGGTGCAGTGGGCAAGATGATTCTCACCTACCTCACACTACGAAATAAATTTTACTAAAGTACATTGTGTTCATATACTGACTGAGATAAACCTTCACTGCCACTGTTAGTAGTGGATAGATTTTCAATTGGTAGGCAGATTGTTGGGGTTCATCTGACACACTATGATGTCGAGGAAGCAAGTTACGTCTTCTTATAGCGTATATGATTTCTTATCAGGCAAAGGCCAAACGCTTGGTGGTAGTGGATCAGACGAGATGAGCAGATGGTGTATAAGATCTTCATTGGTAGAAATTCGGGAGCTCTCGAGGGAAAGTCGCTCACTTAATGTTCTTGATTCTTGTTATTTGAACCTCCTCAGAGAGCTGCCGACTAAAAGAACAGCTGCTGCTATGGAATCAGGACCGTGCACCGCGATCGTGTGTACGGAATCGGGCATATAATACCAGAAATATTCTGTTACAAGATATTTCACAGTTACCAACGCATATTCACGAAAACTGTCCACTTGACGATTGACGATTGTCTTTACAAAATAGTTGCATCGTTTGACTAACATCTTGTTAATGCCTGTGATTTTCACTGACTTTTTTAGGATCCTGAAAGAATTGGTGTTATGTCTTGAAATCATTAGAGATGCCACTACCATCTTGTTTAGGCTTGTCGACGAAAATGTCCATGAAGCGTTTGAATTTCTCCTGGACGTTCGGCTTTTAGAGTTTTCGTTTTTGCTCTGTCTTCTCCACGAGCCTGCACCTTTTCAATTCGATTCGATACGACATGTCAAGGAAAAAGTCAAGAATCAAATCCATGCACGTAGGATTGACAGTCAGAACTGAGTATTTGCCGCTCTTTAAGTGATCTTGTCAAATTTGTTTCCATTTCTGTCGGTCAAGCGCCACAAATGTATCCCACCTGTACAGATGATGTACCGATCGCTTTGTTGCAAACTAAGGTGTGGAAAAACTGTCGGATCTTCCCAAATACCAGATGAGAGGTGTGTAGAACTGAGATGCTGTTCTGGTCCCCATTATAATCAGATTCTACTTGGGTTACATTAAATACTACTTTCTAATGCAATTCTATTTCAATGGAGGCTTATTTGCCGTTGTGAAATCATAAGCAACTGACATTCGTTTTACATTTCTTAACTGAGAATAGGCACGAGTTGGCAGCCAGTTTTCTGTTAGTTGCTTTTATACGACCCATTCAATCATTCGGCACAAACATCTTCATTCTACCTCATCCTACACATTTTGGAAGTCAAGCGGAAGAAAAGCATATAATTGCAACTCAGCTGAAAATGGCAGCGTATGAGCATGATTCTATAACAATGTCCACAATTCAGTAAATCATTTCATACTGTACCCACAGGAAGTACATACCTTGATATGTAGAATATATGCAACAGAATCCCACACCGATAGGGATCTGAGAATTCAAGACCAGTATCAATTGGTGAAACTGTGTGCCAAACGTCCGTGAAATGGCATTTGGCAAATGTATGGGTTTTGCCCACCTTAAATCCTCATTTACGTTAACATCTGAATGGAACTATTTGCGTTTTGATGTAGCCCCATCATTGTTCTACGAGGAACTAATGGTTTAAAGGCTATGCTTTCAAGTAGGAATTTTGATTATTGTCCCCATTTTAAGAATTCTGGCCCACTGTACGATGTTGTGAGACGACAAGCTGCAAGTGTCGCTTTGATTGCGCCTTTTTCTCACGTATCATGTCGCCTCAGTCTGTTGGTAGGACATGTGTACTTAATGCTTTTCTATAGACTGACTGCATGCCAGTGTCGCGTGTCGCTTCAGTCTGAAAACTCTCTTAGACTTTACTCTAAAAACATAGCACATCTCTAAATTTTCAATGTTCACATATTTTATCTTGGCAATACTCGATAACTCCCCCACTCCTCTCTCTCTCTCTCATGAACGAGGATAGAAGCTAAGAAGAAACCTCTAGATTGAAAAATCCACGAGTTTTCTTAGTACCGAACCACTGAAATATGGCCATACCGGGAATCGAAATTGGGTCCTCTTCATTTCAAAGCCATAACGTTAGTCGCTACGCTACAGAGAATGGCGTAGATAACAGTGCCCTTACCTCTGGTAACTCTTGGCTCTCAACCTTGAAATAAGAGATGTAGAAGATAGACTAAAGAGAAGGGAACAATTTGATTCAAACTTGCAGCAAGTGAAGTGAGTCAAATCGAAGTCGAAAGGAAGGATACCAGTACATTTTCCTTACCCACTCGGCTCGCATCCAAAATTAAATACCGTGTAATAAAGATCTAACATTTCTAACCTATTACCCAAAGCAGCCATAACGGATGCAAGAAACTGGCGAAACTGAAATTTCAATCATCTCACGCCATTTATTGCAGCTCCTTAGCGAGCCTCTTTGTGGCAATTCGACCGCAAACGATCTTCCAATTTTTCACTCGACTTGCTCCGCTGGAATCCTATATTACACTCCTTACGGTTGGAACAACCATGGAACACAGACCAAAATCGCATTAATATGCATTCCGTTCGCCAGCTCCTAAACTTTAGAATATGTTGCAGGGAATTGGAAACGGAGCAGATTCGCTTCCAGGCTATCTTAGTGGTGAGCGAGGAATTTAGATTGCTTTTGTCATCCGTATTACTAACCACCGACCAGAAAGTCCAATTATGCGCAGAATTAGTCTTTAATGTGCGAATAGTTGTGAATCTCGGGTTTGGACTTAATGGAGCATTTCTCGCTTTTCCGATCCTTAAGTAATTATCTGTTTAGACACCGGTTCTAACAGGTGGCTCTACATTTTGAAGCTAGTAAAAGAGAAGAAATCTAACATTTTGGTACTAACTGTCCAGATTAGGTACATTTAAGGAATTGCAGTACGATGTTACCTTCAAGACCCTTTCGGTATAACCTGATGATTGTCTTTTTCAAGGACAGATAGTATTATATTTTGAAAGTTTAATGTATTTATTAAAGAAACATTGGTTGTTAATTTGAAATATCTATGGCTATTGCAAAGTGGGCAATGTAGAGCAACCTATACATGTCTACAGAAGGTCATCGGCTCTATTGACTATGGAGACGTCGGATGCAACACCATAACCAGTAGTATGGTGCAATGGAAGCGACAACTCACACATAAGCCCCGTCTGGTTCGATGCACTTTTTGACTCTCTTTGCACCGTAGCGTCTAGTTGGTTACACGGTGCAACACAGTACTACGTTCATTTGGTGTCAAGTAGTGTATTTGGTGTCTGCACCATTTGCACTACGTTCTGTAGCTGTGTAGTGTGGGCTGTATGGTCACGTGGTGTGTGCAAACTAATCAAATGAATGTTTCAAGAAGTAGACAGGCATTTGTTGCATCGTCTGAACTTGACACCGCGATCCGTCTACTTGGTTGAACGCCATTTTCTTGCACCAGCCTGACACCAGGATACACTTGCACTACACCGAGTGTCAAAGAGTGCAGCGAACTAGATGAAGCTATAAACTCCCACGACTGCAGGTTGAAAGAGGTGCATTAGTTCCACACCTGCTTTGCACTTGTAAAGGTCGTCTCACGATTGAATGGCTGGTGGATGTATACATTAGGGCAACTCTATTTCGTTCTTCGTTCAAGATGCTTCAGATCAACAGTGGACGTTCTACAAGTATGATGGCTCCTTAGTGCACCACGCGTCTACAAAACCGCCGTGAAGCTAACTGCGACAAGCACAGGAAATGTAACACCTTTGATCTTTCAACAGTCGCACCAGTTTCTGATGATAGAATTATTGATACTCCACAGTATACCTGCATCAAAGACGTCAGTGTCAATACCGTGAACTTTAAATGCAATAAAACGTTGGTGGCTTACTATACTATTAGAGTCTAAATTCTTTTGGGTGAATATATAAAGACTTGAGAAGGTGGGTACACGAGGATTTACAGCACACGACGGCTAACAAGGTCCAAGGGAGAGTTAGTAAAAACTTTACGTCAATCATAGCATAAAATGCCACTACATCACACCTCCTAATAGATATACAACAACAGATAACACTGTTAGGTGGTCCACAATTTCTGTAAATATATCGTTAACATCGTAAAATATTCCAAAAATATGTATTTTCATGGAATTCTAATTGATTTTTCTAACAACATTAAACAGCCAAACCAGATACCTTGTATAAATTGAATCTGAAGGCGAGATAACCAGTACTAAAAAGAATACAATACAGGGTAAGTTAAAATGATGGACCCGATTACAGAAATGTATTCTGTGAAATCTAACTTTCAAAGTTTAGTTTCCACGAAGTGTTTCCACTTTCTACCGCTAGAAGTCAGCAGCGAGCAGCGAGCAGGAAAATGGCGTTGACTGGAGAACAGAGTGCTTGATTATCATGTGAACAAGTCTGTGATTAGTGTGTAACGGCATTTTCGTTCCAAATATCGGAGAGCACCGCCTATGGGGAAGGCCATTCGTAAGTGGTATGAACATTTCAGAGATTCGGGCTGCATCTGTAAACGAAAATCGACTGGCCGTCCGTCGACTGGGGAAGAGTGCGCACATGCTTCGTGCGGAGTCCACAGAAGTCCACCTACCGGGCAGGGAGAGAACTTCAACTTCAACAGAAAACTGTCTGGCGGGCTCTGCGGAAACGTTTTCAAATGAAACCCTACCGCTTGCAACTAGTTCAAGCCTTAAAAGACACTGCTTGTGCTTTGCACGCATCCTTCTGTGCTGATTTCCTCGCATAAATGGAAATGGGTTCTCTGAGAGGTTAATTTACAGTGATGAAGCAACTTTTCGCCTTTCAGGGAAAGTGTGCAACGTGCTACCACTCGTAACTCCAGGGTATGGAGTTCCGAATTGGCAACACACCACTCCTTGCTCCGGCTGGTCAGTTGGAAGCACCAGTTCTCACCCAGGGATCGGGATTAAGACGATCCACCCTTCCTCCAGGAAGGAAACCACCGAATTGCGACCCGTGACAGTAAATAAAATTCCAAATACTTTATAATTAAAATGTCCAAAATCTTTAATCGCGAATCGCGCGCGTACATACTGATTCGCACAAGTTAAAATTATATTTTGTTGGGTCATGCACGCTCGTAGGCAGTGATAAGCAACTTATTTAACACGAGAGTCTGCGCACCACCTTCCAAGTTAATAGCAAGACCGCAACTGCCTACCTCAAGCGCGAGGCGCAGCATAACAGATTGTTCTATCTTACAATAATACAAACTCATAACATAAAATAACACAAGAAAAACTGATAATCTATATAACACATCAATGTTAATTAGCGATAGAAAGCTAAAGTTCAGGTTGGCAACAATTAAAAATGCCAACGTGGAAGTTTTTACATTGCCAAAAACACGTAGCGTAGTTCCCCCACTCCTAACATAAACAGCCAATAGGAAAACGATATTTTATTGAAAACGAGGGATAAATACTTTGCTATAATATTACAATGTTAAACTATATAGAAATAACTAAACTGATTTTATAAAATAATTCACATTTGCCCTTGCACATAAAAAAAGATTAAATAAAGATTTAGTTTATAACGAAGACAAATTACTTCAATCTTGTGCATTGTTGAACGAAAATCGATATTAAGAAGAAATGTATTTAACTTGTGCTTAAACAACAAAATTTGCGTGAAAGATAGTAATAATCCTAGCCATTTTGGATTTGAAAAACAATGAAAACGTTGCATATATTATTTAGGATAATTATTAGCCTATAAATTCTGAATAAATGTTGCAAAAATACGCGAATAATATAATAACATAAGATAAAACGTAAATATATACATGAATTATGACAACTATTAAGTATAAATAATTTAATCCAAGTTCTTAACTTGAAAGTATACGAATAAGATAAATGCCAATATACGACTGAAATCTGCCTAACATGGCGGTCGTTACAAGTGAATAGACACAACGTAAGAATTTGGGTAACTGCTAACCCACATGAATTTGTGGAACACGAACGCGATTCTCCCAAAGTGAATGCCTTTTGTGCCATTTCCCATGAAAAGATTTATGGGCTCTTTTTCTTCCATGAAAGTACTGTGACAGGACTTGTTTTCCTTGATATGCTGCAACTATGGCTCCTTCCACAACTTGCAGAGGATAGCGCAGATTTCATTATCCAATTGGATGGTGCCCCTGCGCATTACTATATCAGCGTTCGGGACCATCTCAATGGGGCATTCGAACAACGTTGGATATGCCCGTGCATCTCCGGAGGATCGACCTCTCCTTCATTGGCCACCTCGTTTTGTCAAGGATCATGTTTACATACCACCACTTCCAACAACATTGGATGACCTGCGTGCCCGCATCACAGCAACCATTGCTGATATTGACCGCAACATGCTACACAAGGTTTGGCAGGAGATAGACTATTGGCTTGATGTGTGCCGTGTTACGCGAGGTGCTCACATAGAACACCATTGATTTGTTTGAAAAAAACTTTGACAGTTTACCTTTCTTAGCACATGTCTTACAATAACATTTTTTTATTATATTTCACAGAATAAATGTCTGAAATCGGGTCCATCATTTTGACTTACTTATATTTTAGAAATTATTTCTACGGGGAAGGAACCAGCCTTCCTATGTATGACACTTGCACAGGTCAAACACCTTTCTGTGTTTGCCAGAAACGGTTTAGTTAAGTATACAGTATTTTGTCTTGAGAACAGAGCATCAGAGAGAAGTCTAGAGCCAGAAACGAACATTTTACAATCTTGAGCAAACGTTCGTTGTAACTACAACCAATAATTGATTTTCTGGTGTTTCGATAATAGAAGCTCTTAATAAGCAGAAAGACTTGCCCATACTAACATATTTTGTCCATGAATTGTACTATCAATACCTCAAAAATAAAAACTTGTGAAGTACAAATAGTTTTTGCTTCCACGTGCACCAACCTGACATTACTCTACGTCTAGGAATATAAAAAAATCAGTATAATGTCACTCAAAATGCGCTCCAATTAGCAAAATAACTATAACTGAACTAACTCTCGTACAGTCCAAAACCCAATCAGTTTGTATTTGAATTTTTCTTATGAGCACATATAGGCTAATCAGGACTGGACCTACAGTTTAAAGTAGAATCAGAACCAATATGTCCCTCCACCGGGTATCGAACCCGGTATACCTTCATTACAAGACGAGAACGTTACCATTCCCAACACCAACACAGTGGTTTGTTGCGAAGCAACACAGAATTTCCATCTTTCCATATCCTGCGATAGATTTTACATTTGCCAACTTTCTTCATGTTCATATCAACAATGACCTCCCACCTTCGTCATTGTCTTCCTAAAGGTATATTACCTTCAAGTTTGCCATCACAGATCTTTTAAAGGTTCCGTTCATCTCCCATGCATCCTCTTTTGCCTGAGTCTCTAAACAACATCCGTACATAATTTATCATTTCCAAAACTTTATTTTACTGAATTCACGTACTAGTGTATGAAAAAATGATTTCATGGATCAGTTCGAAGTTTTACAACTACGGAAACGTTTATTACATTTTTTCCTCACTATATTTACCGGTTACATTTTAGACATGTATTGCTTGATTGAATTGTTGTCATAAGTCAACTTTGTGCACATAAAGGCTTATCGGGACTGGACCTACAGTTTAAGGTTGGATGCAAACCACTGTGTCATGTGCCTCCACCGGGTATTGAACCCGGGACCCCTGGATTACAAGGCAACAACGTTACCACTACGCCAGGTAGAATCGCTGTGAGCATGAACGTTGCAGTATTAAGTACTATGTTGTTTACTGACTGCTTAATTGTAGGATTAATATACTAGGGTAATGTCCTGAAGTATACCTTGGAAAGGTATCGCCATTGGTAGCAGATGCTGCAAATCACAGCGTCTTCATACGGTGCTCCTTAAAGATGCTGACCCACTTTTACACTGTTGTCAAAATTCCCATTGTCAAATACGACCAGCATCCTTCCGTAAGGGATAGGAGCTACAATACAGCCGTTAAAATGTTAATGGCGACTGTAAAACCGAAGACGCCCTTTGACCCTTGGAGATATTACCTTGGCAACTATGCCCTTTTGTTGAAGGGTCGCGTGATCGAGGCAAGAAATCTTGCAGAAGGTCCCATCCGCATGTTCCTAATTACTTTTGGTTAATTACGAACGCAGCTGTGTCGCATGACAGACTGCACAACGTGTGACTCGGTGTTAAGGGAAAATTGAAAGGCGCTAGTCTAGTGTGTCGTGATGGATGATAGCCTGGAGGTGAGTTCCTTCCGGCAAGCTCTTAATGAACCTTGGAGCGTCTTGAAGGTCATAAACTTGATGACGTGGTTCATGACAAGCTTCTTGTCTGTTTGTTAAGCGTTGACAAGATTATGGATTTACTTATCAGTTTCTCTCTAGGGAGATTATACTAAATGACAAAGCAGAATCACTGATGATATAAAGGCTAAATATTTCCTAACATCCTTATCAATTCGTATTTCCATATTTTTGGTATTATTGCACACAACATGACTTTTTAAATATTGTCCTCTATGCAAAATGGATTGATTTAAATCAGTACATTAATCTCGTAAATCATTTAATAGTGTTTATTAGGCCCAAAAAAAGAACAAAAGAAACAAAATATATGTAAACTAAACCCACTTAAATTATATTGATATAATATTCAGTAATTTTTATAGGCAAAAATAGCAAACATTTTGTGTAGGAAAATATACAAAATACTAATCATGTTAATCCGTAAATCGTGTCACCATCATCAAACTGTAAATAAACATCGCAGCTGATATTTTGCAAACTATAATTAGAAAGGGACCAAAATTCAGCTTCAATGTTTTTTTAAAAATACTTTATGTTACAATTATAGAGTACATCCAGAAGATTTTTTTATTCACTGGAATAAAACATTGACATTATGTATTATAGTTTCAACAAACATTTTCATAGTAAGTTCATGTATCTAGCATCAGGAACAGAAAAATGTACATTTTCATATAATGTTTATTTGCACTAATCAAACTTTTCAATTAAAAACATATCTATATGTATGGTGCCAAAAACCATTCCAACAATTTTAGCCTGTTTTTAAAAAAAATCCAAAAAGTCGATTTCATTTTTTTAAAAATCGAATTTAAAATATAAAAACCATCAAAAATATTTTTTTTGATAAAAATCATGATTCTTATCCACCCTGCCTCTATCGCTATCAAATTTAGTGGAACGAGATCTCATTTTGTTATTTAGCGTCGTTTTTCTTCTACTTTGGATAATCGAGACGATGAGAATGAGTGATGATTGAATTCAAGGGACACTCACAGCGCATCCCCAGGACTGGAGTCGAACCTGAGACCTCTGGGTCGTAGCGCGCTGTGCTAATCACTCCGCCAGGGAGGTCGGCGAGATCTACGTGGCGTAGTGGTTAACGTTACCCCGAGACCGAGCTCTTGATATTAGTGCACCAATGTAGATAAGGCATCTAAACTGTTTAGCTTGTCTGCAGTATGTTTTATATTGTTCCACCCTTTCATTTTGTTTTTATTGTGCTATTAAATTTCTGGCACAGATTGCTTTAAATTCACTTTTCGTGCACCTAGGCTAATCTGGACTAGTACAGAGTGTTAAGGAATGGTCTGAACAACTGAAACGTGTCCCCTCCTCCTATGCTATTACAATCCTACATTTCGTTTCATTCCTTGTTAATAATTCGGTTACTGTACGTCGCGGCGATGAGGACAAATGATGAAACTAGTGAAGGGACAAACATAACGGTATATCCATAAGTTAACCAGGATTCAAAGCTGAATCCTTTGGTTCATAATTCTCAACATCATGATTAACCTGAAAGTTATAAAAGCGATATTACGTAACTAAAAATTCAAATGCCAAAGTAGGCTACAGTATAAGTTCTGTGCTTCACATTTGTCGAGCCAAGTAATAAAGTAATGTGCAGTGACATTATGTAAGGTATCCATATTCTAAAATGTGGAGAATATAGCAAAACTGCTCACGAGAAAATTTAACTAAACAGGAGTGCTATGAGAAATCTTAAGTTATTAGTGAATATTGATCTCGTATATTCTCTTCTTTCTCAAATTCATTGCACCCGTTTTCATTAAATACATTATTTATTTAAATTATTATTTCATACAGCGAAATCCGTGAAGTATTTTCGTCAAGACAATATGAACTTTGCAAGCTACAATACGAACAAATTAACCATGCTAATTTTCAACATAAAATTTCATAATTAGGGTGAATTAGATAGTGATCTACGTTGCATTGATTGATTGAGTCCACTTTATGCACAGTAAAGCTAATCGGGACTGGACCTACAGTTTAATGTGGGATCCGAACCACTATGTGCCTCCATCGTGTAACGATTGAAAATTTTTTGGCAAATCTTTTTAATATTTAATAGCCCTCGTATAAATTCATTTGGAGTTTTAATCTTTTGAATGTACATTTTTATCTTTTATCTTTGTTAACATTGTAACGCAGTTTCGAACCAACGAGAAAGAACGCAAAGCAAGTAGAAGCTTGCGTTGTTTTTCTTCCTTAACTGCGACGGACTAAATAAGATTAGATTAAATTTAATAGTTTAAACCCAGCAGCAACGACTCAATAATTGAGTCTCATCAATCTTGCGACGAGCTACATGACATTTGTTCAGCTTATTGATTTAGACCAGACAACAACGACTCAATAACTGAGTCTCAACGATCTTGAAACGTGCTAATGTCATTAGTTCGAATTATTTGTTTAGCGAAAATTTGCCTGGTAACGCTGGTGACGCGCGCAGCGCACTGCGAAAGAAATTTCTATACCTTTAGGTTTCAAATGGTAATACTTGATTTACAACTAACAATAACCACTTTCCATAGTAACAACACTAACACAATTTACACATGCGAAATTCCCCCCCTCTGTGGAAGAATTAGTCATTAAAGCATTTACACAAACAACGAAATACGAATGAAAGAAATGTTGAAGTACGCAAATAGAAACACAAGAAACAATGAACTTATTTATTGAATTGAAAATAACAAATGTTTCCTGTTTATGCGAGCATTATCAATCAGTCCTTATTGAACTATGAGACGTGAAACAACTGTCGAAACGTGATTGAAAAATTACCATTTATGGTCATTAGGCATACACATTTTATGTTATATAGAATGGGTTACAAAAGTCCATATTATTTCCTAAAATTGACGTAAAACCAATTTGGGAACATGCTGCTCATTTATTTTAGCATGTTTTGTACGTTTCCCGAACGAGAATAGTTCGTTTTATGTGTGCACACAACCTTTTTCAGACATGGCGTCGATGGCCATTTTGTAATTATCGCATGGTTTGTAGCGAGTACTAGTACCGTGTCACCTAAGTTCCAACACACGCGAGATAGCTATCTCTTAAACGAACTTTGCTTATCCGTAGGTACCACGAATTGCGAGAATTTTCTTCTTCTTAAAGTCACTTAAGGAAATTTAGTTTCCTTACCTTGTGTTTCGGGAACGAAGAATCCAGCATGCACGAGTCCACTCCTTACCTCTCTGGAATCCGAGAGTTCGACTCACTTCCAACGTTTTATCTGCGTTGTACTTTTACTCCATGCTTTTATCCGCCGTTTTATCCTAACAGCAGATGTCAGATTCGTCCAGAAACCACTGAAAACAATTACAATTTCCTCAATCGTCGTGACATAACTTTCTTCACTCCATTTTTCTTTACCGGAAGTCCTTTTCATTCACCGCGCACCCCTATCGATAACTACCATTCTTTTTCGCAGAGCACAATTGTCTTCTCCAAACAACAATTTACATGATTTAGAACTCACACGTTAACAAATATGTGTATGTGTTAAAGAACCTATTGTAATGCTTATTAAGATAAACTTTTTGCTGTTAATTAACCAATGGCATCTAGACCAAAACGCTGTATATTTTATTATTTTGCGCCATAACTGCGAATTGCCCATGCGTGCAGTGACCGACACATCAAAATGTCCTTGTGCATAAGGAAACCGCGAGATAATCGGATATCAAACAAAGGAATTTACAATTTAAACGCGCACAACGGTCAGAGCCATCTAGCGATTTTTCGCGTAAGTACTAAAGCAACAAAGTTTTTATATTGCATAGGCATTCCACCTATCGTGAATTCTCTGCACTAGACGAGTTCATCGTCTTAGGACATAAGTTGGGCTACTTTACCCCAGCAAACACACACGAAACTCAAATTTCTAGAATACCTTATGACAGCTCGTCATAAATGGCGCCCAACATAGGGCTGAACCCTCACACAATAATTTTGATACAATACTAATTTTAGACTTACATCAAACAAACATTCATATTCCACATATTCACTAATATACATATTTAATATATACAGACATATTAATTTACTATTTACAATATGAAACATCCCAGATCACCAACTCTGGTGACTCCATCATTCTCCAGAACGAAGGAACCCCGCATGTGTCTTGGTGTCTTGCAAAACATAGTGGCTTGTATATTCTTGGTTGGAGCAGGAAACAAATAAATGCCTAGGCCCACCGCAACATTATACTTACTTGACTATTAGCCCGCCGCAAGCATAACCTAACTTGACCTTTACCACATCATACCTCCCCTCACCCCGAAACTCAACATAGCCCCCATGGAACTACCTAAACAACTTTTTATTTTACTTCTGGATCCATTCTATCTGAGCTAATAACTATTGTAAATGTTTCACCTTATTTTGGAGCAATCAGGAAGATTTCAGGGTCATCTCGCATGCTAGTACGCCGCAGAAATTTCACCTACTTGGTCAACTCGTCCGCCGCAGGCTCAATCTCACTTTACCCATACGAGAAATTTTAACCTTGAACTTCCCCTACCCCGCCTTTATCTACACTGTCCTTAACTACCACGTCTGATTTACAGCTAAACCCCATCGTCTGTAACATTTCATCCACACCTTCCAAATTCAAATCTAGTAATCTCTTCACCCACATTCTTACCTTGTCCTCTGAACATTTCCAAACTTTACAATTTTCTATCGACTGGTGATCCAATTTTTCTCCTGTCACACAATCTTTCAATGAAAGCGTGGAATCTTTACTGTTCTTAACACAAAGATAAGGGCCGACAAAGAGGTCACAATATTTCCTTATCACCTTATCTCCGGTGCCACTTAAGATCTGATTCTTAACGAAGACTAGCATACCCTCTCCCACTACAGGTTTCACATCCATCTTAGCATTTTGTTGCTTCAATTTATTTTGCCTTTTACTGAGGCTAGACAGATTCGCCATGACTAGCTTGTCATTCCAAGTGACATTGTTAGCATCGACCCCCAGCGTCGGTATATCGGTCAAACTTCTTGTCATGTTTAATCTCAACTCCATTGGAGAATATCCTGTTTGTGACGAAATGGAGCCATTCAGAAGGCGCAGAGCTTCAGGTACACTTTCCGGCCATTTGTTATGATTGGAATTACAGAGTATTCTCATCAAACGGTTCAATTCCGAATGATAGCGCTCTACCCAATTTGAGCTCGGATGGTACACCGGAGTGTAAACAAGTTGTACCCCCCATGTTTTCATTGCATTCTGAAAAATTTTCGACTTAAATTGTGGCCCATTATCAGAAACTATCCTCTGAGGAATCCCCAAATGAACAAAGTACACTTTTGACAATTTATTCACAATGGCATTAGCATTGCTATTAATCACCGGGTATGCCACCATGGCATAATTGGGAATATACTTCACTAATCAGTTGAAACATCCCAGAACCCTTTAACATGTTAAATTTACTAATACACAATATCTATATTCAAAATAGATCCCATAAAACTCAAAATTTGGTGTGTCAGATAGCCAGAAATATGTTTTTCTTTACAAACACAATTCGATGTTTGGACAAACTCAGCAACCTAATTGCGACTGTGCAAGGAGAATTCACTAAAACCAGAAGCCAAATCAAACAGATGGCGACAACAGCTCCGTAAATACATGGCGCGCAATCACTGCCACCAAATGTACCACTAACATTTTGTTATTAATACTGGAACCGAACCAGGATACTCGCCTTAAGTAAACCAAAGATACGTTTTATATGTCTTATAATTTCACGCTGCTATGCAAGATTAATTGAAATTTATTTGTTTAATCTTGAATACTGGTTACCATCGGGTGGCATATCTCAGATACCCCCTACCATCACCATGTCATGTATACAGAGAAATCAAACCTATTGAATGTCGTTACTTTAACTCTACAAAATACAGACTCCAGACGAACTTGTGTCAGGACTAAGCCGACACTAATGGCAAATGTCCCCTCGACACCCTATCGTTCTCACATTTTCTATGTGTGGAGACGTATTTTCCCAAGGACGAACAAATACAACATCCAGTGTCCCTGATGTTCCCTTGTGTTTCTTTAGAACGGCAATCAACACGATTCTACCCGAGAAATTCGCACAAAACTTTACAATAAAACTTGCATGCACATGTAACAACAAATTCAAAATGATACTGCCCACTTAAAAGCTGTTGGCTCCAAAATGATAGTGAGGCTGCTTGACTTGTTAAATGCTCCCATTTTAAATTTCCCGCACCAGACTGTCCATCAGATATCTTTCCTGAGCTATAAATTTGACACTAGATCCCAACTGAACTGACGTTTCAAAATAAACACAAGTTAGTATTCAAATGATAATTATATTCAAAAATTTATTTTAAACTACCCAAAGATACATACATTATTAAATCCTTCAAATTAAATATATTATCTTTAATATTTACATTTTTTACAAAGCGAAGTTACTTTCACTGATTAAAGAGTGATGATCGCTCCGATGATCTCAGCAGGCTTCATCTTTGAGCAATCATACTCAACCATATGCATCCCATGCCATTTTCTTCTGACATGAGTGCGATGCCAGATCATTCTAACCCTGTACCAAAGAGACAAAGCCAAGAGAAGACAAATACTCAAAATTTCCCCCAAAACTTTTGTGCTGGTACTTTTCCGAGGAGACTTTTTGTTCTTCTCTTCCTAATATGGCTTGGATGGAGAGATACTCTTCCACCAGCAACAGTTCGACTAATTACCGAAGTTTTCTTAGGAAGTGAGTCAGTAGGTGACTTCATTTTAACTCTGATGCGCCTCCCAAATCTGACTGAATAACCAGTGCCTAATTTCATGAAAGAAACGACACATGCCATACTGGCAATTCTTTTGGGCATAAGAACAGGCATAGGACCACACCTAATGCAACTTCTGGGTTCGATTACTGAATTCCTCACAACAGTCTGCAATGGATAACCAACTACTGGTATGACTACGTTGTGTACAGAATGATCTTGAACTATGGACACTAAAGGTAAGTCAATACTATTTTCCCCAACAGACACAACAGACAGGATAGATTTGTTCTGAGATGAGACTGAATTTGAGTGTAGACACTGAGAATCCACCTTACTTTCCGGACACCCTGTATCAGCTTGCACCGTGTAGACACGCTTACACAGCGAAGATGAACCCGAAGAACCACTTTGTTTAGAACCAACACCCAGTAAAGGAATTTGCAAGCTCGGTTTTGGGAAAGATGCATCTTTTGTGCAAAAGCCGACAGGGAAAGACTCGTCTCTGTTACCCGACACCCCAAAAGACCACTCCTCGCTTATCAAATATTTTCCCTTATTACCCTTGTGGTGTTTTTGCTCTAACGTTCTGTTTCGGTTCATTTCGCTGGTACTCTGTGCATCACTTTCTGACCAGGAAGTCAGAGTGCCTGTGCAGTGGTCATGTTCGACCGAATGTGAAGTACACATGCAATTGGTGACCGCAGAAGAAGTTACAACACCATTCATCAGTTCAACTTTACTCCCTGACAAATCAAACTCCTTCGTCAAAGACTCATGCCTTTTTTCTACCAACTCAGCCCTGTACTGTGATACTGAAAGTGTGAGATCGTGCAGACCCTCACTTGTTTTAACTACTTCTTGCCGCAGCTCTAAGATACATTTGCTGGTATCACTGAGGTCTGACTGAAGTTTCCCCATCAACCTACTAGTGTGAGCGGTAAGTTCAGACTTCAGCAATTTGTTACTGTCATCCAATTCTGACTTCAGCAATTGGTTACTGTCATTTAATTCTGACTTCAGCAATTGGTTACTGTCATTTAATTCTGACTTCAGCAACTCAATGCTTGCTTTTGACGCTTGGAACCGTTGATCATTCCTTTCATCACTCTGCTTGATAAAGGCGAACAAGGAATCTAATGTAACCGGTTCCTGCTCCGTTGCCATTATTAATATTAGCTTTAACAACAGCAATTAACCAACTAAAGATTAACCTACTTGAAACCCAACAAGAAATTCTAAAACGCAGCCCCTCTGCACTTGAGTCCTCGTAATCTTGCGACGGACTAAATAAGATTAGATTAAATTTAATAGTTTAAACCCAGCAGCAACGACTCAATAATTGAGTCTCATCAATCTTGCGACGAGCTACATGACATTTGTTCAGCTTATTGATTTAGACCAGACAACAACGACTCAATAACTGAGTCTCAACGATCTTGAAACGTGCTAATGTCATTAGTTCGAATTATTTGTTTAGCGAAAATTTGCCTGGTAACGCTGGTGACGCGCGCAGCGCACTGCGAAAGAAATTTCTATACCTTTAGGTTTCAAATGGTAATACTTGATTTACAACTAACAATAACCACTTTCCATAGTAACAACACTAACACAATTTACACATGCGAAATTCCCCCCCTCTGTGGAAGAATTAGTCATTAAAGCATTTACACAAACAACGAAATACGAATGAAAGAAATGTTGAAGTACGCAAATAGAAACACAAGAAACAATGAACTTATTTATTGAATTGAAAATAACAAATGTTTCCTGTTTATGCGAGCATTATCAATCAGTCCTTATTGAACTATGAGACGTGAAACAACTGTCGAAACGTGATTGAAAAATTACCATTTATGGTCATTAGGCATACACATTTTATGTTATATAGAATAGGTTACAAAAGTCCATATTATTTCCTAAAATTGACGTAAAACCAATTTGGGAACATGCTGCTCATTTATTTTAGCATGTTTTGTACGTTTCTCGAACGAGAATAGTTCGTTTTATGTGTGCACACAACCTTTTTCAGACATGGCGTCGATGGCCATTTTGTAATTATCGCATGGTTTGTAGCGAGTACTAGTACCGTGTCACCTAAGTTCCAACACACGCGAGATAGCTATCTCTTAAACGAACTTTGCTTATCCGTAGGTACCACGAATTGCGAGAATTTTCTTCTTCTTAAAGTCACTTAAGGAAATTTAGTTTCCTTACCTTGTGTTTCGGGAACGAAGAATCCAGCATGCACGAGTCCACTCCTTACCTCTCTGGAATCCGAGAGTTCGACTCACTTCCAACGTTTTATCTGCGTTGTACTTTTACTCCATGCTTTTATCCGCCGTTTTATCCTAACAGCAGATGTCAGATTCGTCCAGAAACCACTGAAAACAATTACAATTTCCTCAATCGTCGTGACATAACTTTCTTCACTCCATTTTTCTTTACCGGAAGTCCTTTTCATTCACCGCGCACCCCTATCGATAACTACCATTCTTTTTCGCAGAGCACAATTGTCTTTTCCAAACAACAATTTACATGATTTAGAACTCACACGTTAACAAATATGTGTATGTGTTAAAGAACCTATTGTAATGCTTATTAAGATAAACTTTTTGCTGTTAATTAACCAATGGCATCTAGACCAAAACGCTGTATATTTTATTATTTTGCGCCATAACTGCGAATTGCCCATGCGTGCAGTGACCGACACATCAAAATGTCCTTGTGCATAAGGAAACCGCGAGATAATCGGATATCAAACAAAGGAATTTACAATTTAAACGCGCACAACGGTCAGAGCCATCTAGCGATTTTTCGCGTAAGTACTAAAGCAACAAAGTTTTTATATTGCATAGGCATTCCACCTATCGTGAATTCTCTGCACTAGACGAGTTCATCGTCTTAGGACATAAGTTGGGCTACTTTACCCCAGCAAACACACACGAAACTCAAATTTCTAGAATACCTTATGACAGCTCGTCATATAACAACAATGAGTTCTTTTCGTTCGGCGCTGCGTGGGTTTGTAAATAAGTTTAGCTTGCATTGTGTTTCTGGATATGTCTTTTGGAAAGGGTAATTGTTAGATGCTAAAAATAACTTTTCAGTTTGTCGAAATCTTTTGTTGAGAAATAGGATTGCGCAATCTCGCAAGTATAAATATCAGCGTTCTCGCTGGCAGAAAAAAATCAGTATAGCAGTAGATTCCGGAATCGTTAGGTGATTAAATCGCTTGTCGAGGTCCAGGGCTGGGAGAATACGGGCGTTGTGTGGGGAGTGGCTGGTCAGCTCTCCCTTCCACAATGTCCGAGGTTCTCCGTAAGCCACCTTTCAGGATTTGTGCTGGTCAGCATGATCCTTAAAGGGGATTTAGCGAGCATATAAATAATTTGATTCATACTTATTTAATCTTAATAATTTAAAATTTTGATTCTTAAATTCAGTCGAAGTTGGCACTGGTCAGTGTGACTCCGGTATAAATTCAAGTTATACATCCTTCTCGTCGAGTTATTTGTTTTAATTCTTAAATCATTTTGAATTCTCCTGGTCAGGAGGTTCATTTAAATAAATTTGTTTCTTTGATACTTAAATCCGAGAGCATACCTCTGGTCAGAGGATGTCTCTTAAATCTAATAACTTATATAGTTTCACGTCCGTTTCTAAAGTCTGAGTATCCGGAACGTTTAATGGGTTTTCTTATTTTGGTTTTATGTTAGATATAATTTTGAAACAGTTATAATAGGTGACCGGTCGAGTAAATGTTTTTATAGAAATTCGTTTTATGTAAAAGTCTATTGTTTTGCTTTTGCAATGTGAGTAGCCAAAAAGGGTAGACAGTGTCCCCTGTTATGTTAAGGAATTCCAAGCGAACATTTGTAGTTTGTGGCCGAGAGATGGCTTTGGTAATTGGGTAGAGACAGGCTCCCCTTATCTTTAGTTATGAATGTTATTGGAGGTTGGCCCCGAAGAGGGTAGTATACCTCGAGAGTTCTAAAGAACATAATACTGAAGTGAAAATATGACAGAAGCACAAATAGATATTTACGGAAACATGTTATGTAAATTTTTCTTTTCTTTTGTTTCCTAGAAATTTTGTCGACCATTACTGAATAATTTGTCACCTGTTTATTGAAACCAAGTTAAGCTGGTTAGTTCTATGATGGGATATGGACAATATATATATATAAGAGAGAGCTCTCTGGATTGTATGTTTACTCGTTTACAAGTTTCAGTCTAAGTTACGGAAGTCATTTTTGAACAAAAATTTAATTTTGGCATTGTAGTTTTCTCTTGATCAGAAGATTGTATATTTTTCTTTCAACCTAACTATGCTTTGTAAATAAATTTATAATCGTTAATTGGTATTTCCTTATAGCAAATTTGTCTCATAAGTATAAATTAACTGGCATCCTTTGGGTTTGGTGAGGTGTCCCGCCATCACTGGTCAGTGAGGCGGAGGCTTTATCAATCCAAAGGACGTTAGATTCGATTATGCTGATTTCGCTCGCGACTCGCATGCGTATCCTCACTGGTCAGTGGGATGCGGGTGCGATCACGAGGGAAGTTTAAGCACGAGAATGGTTACCTTATTTTGGAGTCTTAGATAAGTAAGCATAAATTTAATTCTAATTATATTGTTATTCAAAAGCAGACCTTTACCCGAACTTTGGGATGCGGGGTCTCATGCCCCGCAGGAACTGAGCGTAGTCGTGGCATTTATATATTTATAACAGAAAGATATTTGGTAGGCAGCGACGCCCGGTCTTTGTCTGTCGAGGGGAATGAGCCGGTGTGTCGTGTGTTAGGCAACGTAGGCAACCAAGCTTAACTTTGCAATCGGGTATCGAACCCGGGACCCCTTGATTACAAGGCAACGACGCTACCACTGCGCCATCGGGGAGGCCCTGATCCACGTTACACATTTAGAACGTTGACATATTCTAAATTCTACTTGAAAGAAAATTCTAATTACTTTAGCAAGAAATTGTTAAACAGAAAGAAAAAGAGGGGTGCAAGGAGTGATCCTTCCACGTAGAGCACCCAATTGTCAACCTCACTTCCACGTAGTACACCATGGACTGCATTTTGCAGACTAACGAAGCTCTGGCGTCTGGATCTACGGCCAGTATAATCTTCTTAGAGCTGTGTTTTGTTCATATTTGCGCTGAGTTCCCCTTTACAGCATCAGCTTTTAACCAAAGTCAGAATATTTTTAATATTTTAGTAATGACATTACAGTTATTTTAGTTACATTAAGGGGCTGGACCCCGTATAATGTGGCGGGTGCAAAACAGCCTATAAGTGCTCACGCACCCAAAATGTTTGATTCAAATTCAAATTCAAACAAAGAAAGTTAAATACATAGGCCAATACACATGAACTATCGTACGATTTGTGCATTGAAGTTCATACTACAATAAAATGTGCCTTTACACTCGATTTTAATTGTAGGCAGTGGTTCTAGATAAGGGGTTACCCCATGAGTGTTAAATCGACTCAGAGCTGACTCGCCAATAAATATTAATTCATTCCATCCCATTCCAAAAAGAAAATATTTAAAATATTGGATACGATTCACTACGCACATTCCCTGATGAAAAAAAAGTTACCGAATGAGGCATTTTAAATGAAAAACTAACGAAGATGCCAATACAAACATAGATGAATGCATGACTTGATGCATTTTACATGCACGAAGAGAACCATATCAGGTGCATTTAACTCCCTGATCACTGACCATTATGCAATGCAATAAACCAGAAAATATAAATGAAAAATTCGGTCTTCCATAAGTTGCTATATTAAACAAAAATATGGAACTTCGTTACTTCGTATTAAGTGTTCCATTTCATGAGTCAACAACGGAAGGTAAATATATATATATATATATATATATATATATATATATATATATAGAGAGAGAGAGAGAGAGAGAGAGAGAGAGAGAGAGAGAGAGAGAGGCTCTGTAAGCATCATGTCACATGAGATCAGCGTTGTTAAAGTTGAATTAATGTTCATGTTTGAACGAGGACTGAAAATATAATGCGTTTTCTATAAATATTTATACATGTATATTGAAATGGTTTGTAAACTCTGATAAACATCAAGTCTTCATTCTTGTTGATTTTTTACTGAAGTTTCGAAAATTCCACCGTTGTATTAAAATAACATAAAATGTAAATACAAGAAAATGTGGATCGATGTAAATATTCAAGCTAGAAAATAGCTCCCAGTGGATGCGGTAAAAAATATATTTTTTTAATCCTATGGTTTTTGAGCTCAAGTAGTGCATGTTTCGGGTTACAGATGCATAGTGTGAGTGTACAACCAATAAAAATCTCTACATCTCAAAAATATTTATCTGAGTGGAGAAGTTGGAAATTCGTAGAAAGCTGGATTGACCCATGGAAATGAAGGTAATATCCTCAGCCCTATAACTCAATGCTGGGATGATAGTTTCCTTTTAGTCATTCGGAATTATTATTCTTTCAGTTTTCCTTATTACGACCTGTTAATCACAACGATACAATAGGTTAAATAATTGTAACAATGGAACAATGGACAACAATTTCAACAATAAATATTGCATTCAATTACCTTGGAAATAGCTACAACAACAATCAAATAGAACCTCATTGAGACCGTTAACATAGAAACAACTATTTCTGTTTCAAGATGTTCCGTCAAAGATTTCGATAAATCTTTCAAAATCTTTATCCTCTTTAATATTGTCACCAGATGTAACAATTGTATTTATCATTTTTAGATTTTTCATAATATTAATATTGACATATGAAAATTGTAAATATTTAAAATATGTAACTTGATATAGTCACCAGATATAACAATTGTATTTATTATCAATTTTAGATTTTGCTATATAATGTATATGAAAATTGTATATAGTCAATATTTGTAATTTGATGTAACAGTATCATGTTACATGCATGACGTATGTTTAGGACACTTGGTGTAGAGCTGGTATACGGCTAAATCCAATAAAGTATGAATCAATGAATGAATCTTTCAAAACCAGTCAATGGTTTAGTGTTCAAAATGTACGATTTTACAGCGCTTTCGTCTATATGATGTTTATCTGGATATTACGCAGTATGTATATGTACTTACGACCTTAGGTGTATGAGAAATGCTAAGATAGATTTTGTGGTATTACAGATTCTGTAGGTATAAATCTATGTAGAAGGGTAAAGTGTGTGAGGACAAGTGAGCCCACCACACGCAGAGGCTTCCGTTTAATTCCAGTGGCCATCTGTATATACCCTGTCCCATGCAACTCTGGAGCTGGCGAACGAAAACATGTCTCTGCGGAAGTAGTGACTCGAGACGGCTCGACCAATGAATGCGTGACAGTGGAAGTGAGTGCACGGAGGCGAAAACGCGACTGCAGTTGCCAGCCTTCGCGGCAGTGTGTACTGCCTCGCCCTGCTCACTCGATTTCCTCCCCTTTTCTGACGCTATGCGCGGTCTTGCTCCAGAGACACAGAGTATAGACATCCGCAATGAGGGTGTTTCATTTCTCTTTCTCTCTCTCTCTCTCTCTCTCTCCTTTACTTTTATTCCTTCCTTCTCTCTCTCTCTCTCTCTATCTCTCTCTCTGTGTTTCTCTTCTTTTCTCCTACTAGCTTCTCCCCTTCCTTTCTCCATTTCTTAAAATGGTCCTTCCCTTATGGTGACAAGTAAATATGACGTCGACACATCTCACTATAGGTATCTGGCCCCTATTAGTTTTCGTAAACCATCCACAGGTCACCTACTGCAGGCACTTCCTGGTATACCTAGGTACTTTCATAATAAATGTTTTATTCTAAATAATTGAAAACCAGATGGTATATTTATTTATTTTTCGACTTTTATTACATGGCGAAGTTATGGCTGTGATCTCATCTCTTCCGCTTAAAGTTCGATACCCGGTGGAGGCACATTGTTGTTCAAATCCCACTTTAAACCAAAGGTTCAATTCCGATTAGCCTATCTGTAGATAAAGTGGACTTAACAAAAAAATTCGAAATTCTTCCACTTCACCATTAATAACGATGTTTTACATATATTAGCTAATAAAATGAAAATGACACAAAAAAACCGCTTTACAGTTGATAAACGTGGACACACAAACACATATTATATACAGGGTGACTGGTAATTAGATGTATTCCCTGAAAGGGGTTAAAGCAGAGACAATTTGCATTAAATTTGACCATATGATACCCCGTCCGAAAATTAGTAGTTTTCGAGATAATCGAATTTCAATTGTTTTTTTACAAAATGACAATTTTCCACATAAAAAGATGAATGTAGAAAAAACTGCTCATTGCATGGAACTTATTTCAGCGTTTTCTGATAGCTAACAAATAAGTGGTTTGTTGAAAAAAAAAGTTTTCCCAAATAACAATCACATGTAAGTAACGGGTGAGTCTAAAGTTACAAGTGATGATAAAAAAATGCACCCTTAGTTTACTTGGCAACGTATTAATAACAAAAATTGTATGACACGAAGCGTACAAATTACTTAAATTCCTTCCTTGTGACATCTGCTATCCAACAAGGTACAAATGTTGCTAACATTCACATTTGTGTACAAGAAATAATACTTTGTTCATCTGCATGTGAATGGAATCAATGCACAATACAATTAAAGAACATTACACGTCTTGCTCAAAGTGGGCACCTCCGTTACGAATGCAGGCACGCAGGTTTTTACGGACATTTGTTCTCTTAACTCGTGATGTGATGGTGTCCTTGATGTGTTGACCAGCTGATAAGATCCTCTCCCTGAGCTCTTCTTGCGAGTTTACCGTTGTGTTGTCATGTGGCTCCAAATGTAAAAGTCGCTAGGCGTCAAATCGATCGGGGGATCGAGCTGGGCAGTCATCATGCTGGTAAATCATGTCACATCTTGTAGCTAGAGGCACATCCTCCAACGACATTGCCATCCCGTTCCTCAAAAAATGTTCATAAGTGATGCCATTTAAGATTTGGGGCAGGAAAAATGACTCGATAAAATGATTGTTGATGACTCCCATCCATACTTCTGCCTGGGCGTGCGACTGTGGCTGGATGAAAATTACCCAAAGAAATGGATTGGCCGAGGCGACCAGATTCCCTGGCCGGCTCGATCCCCCGATTTAAAGCCTGGAGACTTTTACATTTGGAGCCACATGAAAGAATTAGTTTAAAAGACACCGGTAAACTCGCAAGAAGAGCTCAGGGAGAGGATCTTAACAGCTGGTCAACACATCAAGGACACCATCACATCACGAGTTAAGAGAACAAATGTCCGTAAAAACCTGCGTTCCTGCATTCGTAACGGAGGTGCCCACTTTGAGCAAGACGTGTAATGTTCTTTAAATGTATTGTTCATTGATTCCATTCACATGAAGATGAATGAAGTATTATTTCTTGTACACAAATATGAATGTTAGCAACATTTGTACCTTGTTGGATAGCAGATGACACAAGGAAGTAATTAAAGTAATTTGTACGCTTCGTGTCATACCATTTTTGTTATTAATACGTTGTCAAGTAAATTAAGAGTGCATTTTTTATCATCAATTGTAAGTTTAGACCCACCCGTTACTTACATGTGATTGTTATTTGGGAAAACCTTTTTTAAAACCAAACCACTTATTTGTTAGCTATCAGAAAACGCTGAAATAAATTCCATACAATGAGCAGTGTTTTCTCAATTCATCTTTTTATGTGGAAAATTGTCATTTTTTAAAGAAACAAAAGAAATTCGATTATCTCGAAAACTACAAATTTTCGGACGGGATGGTCAAATTTATTGCAAATTGTCCCTACTTTAACCTCTTTCAGGGAATACACCTAATTACCAGTCACCCTGTATACATACAAAGCAAACACACAAACGTTTACGCTAAAAACATGCTCCAAACATCATAGTTACTGTTCGTTCTTCGTTTACACCTGTCTCGGGAATCTTTGGAACAAGGCCGCGCATAACGGCAGGGAAGGCGAAAAAACTAATATTCGGAGTAAAGCAGCTGGTAGCTGCAGTCGCGTTTTCGCCTCCGTGCACTCACTTCCACTCTCACGCATTCATTGGTCGAGCCGTCTCGAGTCACTACTTGCGCAAAGGACTTGTTTTCGTTCACTTTCTCCAGATATTCCCGGGACAGACTTTAGTTCGTTTAGACAACTGTTTCATTTAGTTTCGAAGACAAGTTCTTCGTACACCCTGTTTATAGCGGAGAGATACGCATGAAAGTCTGATTTTTTTTCAGTCTTTGCTGATTGTTTGTTAAAATATTGAAAAATTGGGTAAACATTTTGGGGGAGTAAGGAGCACTCATAGATATATCTCAATTCAATATTCCATACTACACTTCCAAGAAGTGCATGCACACGTACAGTGGGAATCATGAGTATTACCGTGCAAATTGTGCATCAGCATGTTCGTGCCCTTTATTTGATCCAATAACAGCTTCAACATTTAAAACAAAATTGAAAACAAGCTGTTGACAACTTCTGCACCAGCATACATAAAAATCCATCACTTACAAACCCATAGGATGCAAGAGAAGAATTAATGAAGATAGTCATGGACAATTTGCACGGTAATACTCATGGATCCCACTGTACGCATGGACCACAACTAACGCCCTTGAAAATGTGTAAAGTTGGTGAATCAGGAAATGGAAAAAAAAAAGCTGGATTTGGAGCGGGGAAGGTTCAGTGACAAAGTTGGCCCATAGGAGCCACTTGCGTTGGCGCATTAGCAAGTTTTATGGGTAGGTAATACACGCGCTTTTTCTGCATGCAAGCCGTCTGCAGCCATTCCGAAAAGCTTCATTAATGTGAGTTGGATCGTTTTCGAAAGTCTTTGACCCATATCGTTTCCAACAACTGGTCCCCGGAACAAGAAAAAAACAATCGGGTGGAGATTTCAAATCCCGGAGCCATTGTTTCTCTTTGGTCTTATATGGAATGAATCTGGACATTTTAACAATCGAAAAAGCATACTTTTATATCGATAGTTAATCAAAGTTTAGATTTCATGAAATCTTTGAACGTCCACGGATTTAATCAATAATATACATCACTAAAAACATTACAGTGGCAGAAGGAACATCGTAAATTAAAATTATTAAATTAATAAAAAAACTCATAAATAACTCGCAGTATTTTCTATTTTGTGTACAATTACATAAGAAACATTCGTTTTAAGCACTGTGGACTGCAGTTAAGCACAATAAAATTAATGGCTCGTACAGTTAAAACTCGAAAGGTATTGATCACGAATATAGACATATTTGTAACAAGTTTTCGTATCACGTTACATCTTTATTGGAATCATTGAAGATTAGAGATATTACAAATAACAGACACGAAGCAATATCTTTAAAGTATACAACAGAAAATTGATGTTTCAACAGGTGGAATAGATGTTACAAATATTTTAGCCATGACATTTTATAAACGAAAGCTTATAAAAAGTATGTCATTACGGTGGTACGTGGACGATAAATTTCGAGTCAGAACCTGACATATTATAGTCTCTTTGGCGTCTATATAGCTAGGAATCCATTACCTTGTGTAGTTTGCACATATCTACTACTGCTACGTGCCATACGTAGATGGGGAAGAAATGTAACACAATGTTGAAGAACTGTATTTCTTCTGTTACCTCCCTAAAGCCTAGAATTTGTCACGGCGGGCAGGAAAGAAGTTTTCATCATATCTCACGGCCACAAATATCAAAAGCTCGCCCTGTTCTGTAATAAACTAGGAAGCGGGAAGGGTCTTTTCTCTCTCTGTTGCTGGAGAGATTCCAAATTGCTCCTCCCTCGCAAGAATCTTTGGTTATGGATGGTCTGTTAATGGCAGGTCTCAACTCGAAAGTTGGCAATGTAGGAAAACTGAAGCAATTGGAGATATCCGTATAACATGAGAAAAAACGAAATCCTGAGAAAGCTTTTAAGTAGGGCTGAGCAAGATACCAAATACCAGAGGTATCGTGATCGGTTGAATTTTATTTACCGATACTGGTGGATAATTTCCCGGCGTTTTTAAGCGTTTCGCCGGATCTGCAACAAATACCGCCCGATCTGATTATTCTGGAAGTTATGCAAAAATCGAAGTCACCAATAATTTTGTACCGATAATATGATAATATTAATATGTGGGGAAAAAACTTTAATTTGTGATTACTTAACGTGTATTTTCATATTCTGATGTGATATTTTAATATTTTAATTTTAAAACTCAAGTAAATTATCAATTTACTTGTAATTGGAATTGGAATGGAATACTCACCCACTAATATTAATATATTTTTAGCAAGTATCGCCATCGCTATGGGTATCGGTTCAAAGTATTATCGTCTCAACCCTACGTTAGGGGTCCCTAGTTTAATACCCGGTAGCCACATAGTTGTTCGGATCCCACTTTAGACTTCAAACACCAAATCAATCAATCAATCAATCAAAACTGTAGGTCCAGTTTCGATTAGCATTACTGTGCATAAAGTGGACTTAAAACACCAAACCAATCAATCAACCCTACGTTAGTAATCAATTTTATTAAAGGTTTAAAACCTCTCTCCAAGCTTTTAAATAAAAAGAACACGTACATCTCCTTACGCTTTGTACTAATGATTTTCTTTTATAATTTTGTAAACAATAATATCACAGAGAAACAGGACATGACATAGAGTGGAATGAGGCTAAGCAGATAGGAAGGGAGAAGAGAATACTAGTCAGAAAATGGAAGGAGGCTAAGGAAATAGAGTAGAAAGGTGAAGAAGACACAATGAACTGGAATGGGGGACTGAAGATTAACAAAGAATGGAAGAAGGTGTTAGAAAGAGTGGAAAGGACAAGAGAGAAAGAGGAGAGAAGAATGAAGGAAAAAGAGCGTAAGATAAAGAGTCCAACCGCATTCCCGATGGAAGAAAATGTTTAGCCTTCCAGGTGAAAGTACAGTTGACAAGGGAAAGCCACCTGCTAGAGTGTTCCAGAGCGACTTTCTGGTGGTCTGGAGGGGAGTGATTTTTGTGTGTATGTGTTGTCCTGTTTTTGTGCCTTGTTGCATTTGTGCTTGGTGCGGGGTCTGAGGGGGACCTTGCTGGAGGGTTGAGGCGTTGCGTTTGGTTTATGTTTTGTAATGGAGTGGATTTCTGCCTTGGTCGGCATATTGAGTTTTTCTATATTAGATGCATCGGTTCTCAAGCAAAATGTTTTCTCGAAATCCGGTTGGCTTATTGCAGGTGATGATATGAGATCGATCTTCAGTACACCGAAAGCTTTATCTTCTTCTTCTCCCCAGTTCCACTTGTTATTTTTCTTTAATAGCTCATACAATGGTCTTGTCTTTTGTGCAAAATCCCTAATAAACTTGCTTCTCCAATTATACATTCTGAGAAATCTCTGTAATTGTTTCTTCGTAATTGGCTTAGGGAAAAATCTTTATTGCTTCATCCTTGTTTGTACATAGCTTAATTTCTCCACTGGAGATAACATGTCCTAAAAATTTAACTTCCTTTCTGACAAAAGAACATTTTTCTAGTTTTACTGTTAATCCTACATTTCCTAATATGCTCAATACCCAATCTATTCTTCTTATAAGGGAATCCCAATTTTTACTGTGGATACACATATCATCTACATATATGGCTAACCAATCCTTAGTTTCTATCCCAAATACCTTGTTTAATTCAGTCATAAATGCCGAGACCGATGAATTTAAACCATATGGCAATCTTCTGAATTGAAACAATCTTCAGCCTTATCTGAATGCTGTATACTTTCTTGACTTCTTCTCGATCTCAACTTGAAAGTATCCCAGGGTCAAATCGAAAGAAGTAAAGTATCTTCTTCCTTCAAATGAGTGTAGCATCTCATCTATTCTATCCACCTGGTTTCTTGGAAGTAATACGTGTTTGTTTAGTTCTCTGAAGTCTAAGACTGGTCTAACTCCTCCGTTGGGTTTGTCAACTACATGCATAGAGCTTACATGTATGGTATTTGAATCTTTTATAATTTCCCATCTTAACCATTTCTGAAGTTCTTCCTTTACGACTTTTCTTTTCGCAAAAGGTATCGGATACTGTTTAGATACTATAGGTCTTTCTGTATCTACTTCTATTTCGTACGAATACTCTCTCGTGATTCCTGGTTTATGGCTAAACAAATTCCTATGCTGTAACAAGGTTTCTTGTAATTCCTTCCTCTCTTCTTTGGAGATATCTTTGCACTCGTCAACCTTATTCTTTATTTCCTCAACAGATGCAGTGTATTCATCATCTTCTTTATTTATTTCACTTTCAATTTCTTCACATATATCATTTGACACTGCCTTCATCTGTCCTTACATTAAATTGAGCTTGCCAATACATTCTTCTCTCTCCTTTTCCACTGACTCTAGATTCAATCTTCTATCTTTGATATAAATATGACCATCATACTTTTCCAAAAATGGTATTCCTAATATATCACTTCCTAAACCTTTCACTACGAGGAATCTAACAGGAAAATTTAACCCTTGAAGGTTCATCATTACACCAACGGTTCCTTGTATTTTATATTCTTCTTTCCCTGCTGCCATGACCAATCTTATATTATCCCTTTCTGATGCATCTAGACAAGCTTGTGGATATTTTCCTTTTATCTTCCTCCAACATTCGTAGCTCATCACTTCTACCACACTACCACAATCTATAAGACACTTTACTTCTAGATCTATAATCTTTGCTTTTACATAAAAAGTTCTCCCTGGCTTCAGATCATTGAAATTTGGCTCTTCTATTAAATATAACTCAAGACTTTCTCTTTCATTATTTACATCTCTATTTACAATTATATCTTTTGAAGTCTTGTTCGATACCCGATGGAGACAAGTAGTGGTTCGGATCCCACTTTAATCTGGGAGTCCAGTCCCGATTAGCCTATTTGTGCATAAAGTGAACTTAGGAAAAACCCAAGCAAACTATTTACCATAGCGCTAACCTTCATTCTTTCATTTATATTTTTTTTTCTTCTTCATAATCTTGTGTAGTAGTAGTTGTGCGTTTGTTTTTTCCTTGTGTAGTGGTTGTTATGTGTTTATGTGTCTTGTGCAGTAGTTGTGCTGTGTAGTGTGTGTTTGTCTTGTGTATTAGCTGTGGTGTGTAGTGTGTTTGTGTTTGTCTTATGTAGTACTTGTGGTGTGCTTGTATGTGGGTTTGTCTTGTGTAGTAGGTGTGCTGTCTAGTGTGGTTGGGATTGTCTTGTGTAGTATCGGTGATGTGTATGTATGTGTCTTGTGTTGTAGTTGTGCTGTCTAGTATGTTTGTTTTGTCTTGCATAGTAGTTGTGCAGTCTAGTATGTTTATTTTGTCTTGCGTAGTAGTTGTGGTGTGTAATTTGTTTATGTTTATATTGTGTTGTAGTTGTGGTGTGTTTGTGTTTATATTGTGTTATAGTTGTGATGTGTTTGTGTGTGTCTTGTGTAGTAGTTGTGCTGTCTAATGTGTTTGTGTTCATCTTCTGTAGTAATTGTGCTGTCTAATGTGTTTGTGTTTGTCTTGTGTAGTAGTTCCTCCATTCATATTGGGGGTTAGGCGTAGAGCTGACAACTCTGCACTGTAAAAAAAAAAAAAAAAAAAAAAAAGTCAAGAAACAGCAATATAAGGCCATGGATGTTCCCAAGGTAAAATATTCCGGAGGTAAAATAGTCCCCCGTTCGGATCTCCGGGTGGGGACTACTTTGAGAGGTCCCTGGACTAAGGATAAGATCTACGTTAGGAATAAGGATATTAAATTAGGCACCTGGAATGTTCTGAGCCTTTACCGGCCTGCGGCATTTCAGTGTACAGTTAATGAGATAGTTTAGTATAAATTAGATGTAGTAGCTGTCCAGGAAGTTAGGTGGCCAGGAGAAGGGAATTGTAAAACTAAAAATTATACTTTTTTCTATGGTGGTACTGAAAATCATAATTTTGGAACAGGCTTTTTCATAAATAATAGAATTATATCGGCTCTTAAAACAGTAGAATTTATTAATGATAGGATATCATATGCAGTTTTACAGGGTAGGTGGTGTAAAATTATTTTAATAAACATACATGCACCAACGGAAGATAAAGATGATAATACTAAAGATGATTTTTATACAGAGTTAGAACAGGTCTTTGATAAATTTTCTCAGTATGATATGAAAATTCTGTTAGGTGACTGTAATGCACAGATTGGCAAAGAAGAGACATTTAAACCCACGATTGGTAAAGAAAGTCTTCATGAATTAAGTAATGATAATGGTATAAGATTGATTACTTTTGCAACCTCAAAGAATTTAATTGTGAAAAGTATCACTTTTAAACATAAAGATATCCATAAATATACCTGGTCTTCTCCAGATGGTAAAACTCATAATCAGATAGATCATATTCTCATTGATAAGAGAAGGCATACTAGTATAATTGACGTTCGTACACATAGAGGTGCTGACTGTGCCAGTGACCATTATTTAGTAATTGCTAAATTAAGAGAAAGACTCTCAGTGATAAATCATAAGCAACAAAATTTAAAAGTTCTAAAATTTGATACAGGAAAGTTTACTGATGAAAGAATTAAGAAAGATTACCAAATTAAACTGTCAAATAGATTTGATGTTTTACAGGATTTAAATGATGATGAAAATATAAATGAAACAGACGTAAATAAGAATTGGGAGCACATACGTAATGCAATAGAATCAGCAGCTAAAGAAAGTATAGGATACCATAAACCGAGAAAAAGTAAGCCATGGTTTCATAATGAATGTCATAATCTAATAGAAATAAGAAATCAGGCTAGACTTAGGTGGTTAAATAACTCTGATGATACAAATCTAAACAATTATAATAGAATAAAGCGAGAAGTTAACCGCACGTTTAGAAGTAAAAAAAGAGATTACTTGAAAAGAAAAATTAACGAAATTGAAACAAACAGCAAAAATAAAAATATCAGAGATTTATATAAAGGTGTAAATGAGTTTAGAAAGGGGTGGCAACCTAAAGTAAACTTGATAAAAGATAAAGACGGTGATTTTCTAGCTGACCCAAGCGATATTCTAAATAGATGGAAGAACTACTTTAATGACCTTTTAAATTTTCATGTAGGAGATAAATCAGAAGTAAATGAAGTCCACACAGCAGAACCTTTAGTTCCAGAACCTAACTTGACTGAAGTTAAAGATGCTATTAAAAGGCTAAAGAATAACAAAGCACCTGGCATTGATTTAATACCAGCTGAGTTAATTAAATATGGTGGAAATTCCTTAATATGTCAAATTCATAAATTAATTTGTTTAATATGGAATAAAGAAGAAATCCCTCAACAGTGGAAAGAATCCATAATTGTTCCTGTTTTTAAAAAAGGTGATAAAATGAACTGCAATAATTACCGTGGAATTTCTCTACTCTCAACAACATATAAAATATTATCTAACATTCTTTTAACAAGACTAACCCCATATGCTAATGAAATTATAGGTGATTATCAATGTGGATTTAAACGTAACAGATCAACTACAGATCAAATTTTTCACATCAGACAGACACTTGAAAAAAAGTGGGAATATAATCAAAATGTCCATCAGCTATTCATTGATTTCAAAAAAGCATATGATTCGGTCAAAAGAGATAAATTATATAATATATTAGTAGAGTTTGGAATACCTAAGAAGCTTGTTAGTATGATAAAAATATGCACCAGTGAAACAGAAAGTAAAATTCGTGTGGGTATTAATATGTCTGACAAATTTACAATTCATGATGGGTTAAAACAAGGAGATGCATTATCTCCATTGCTCTTTAATTTTGCCTTAGAATATGCTGTAAGGAAGGTAAAAGAAACTAAAGAAGGACTAAAATTAAATGGTGTGACTCAGTTCTTAGCATATGCAGATGATGTAGACTTACTGGGGGATGATGTGAATACAATTAAGAATAATGCTAAAATATTTTTCAAAACTGCTAAAGAGATAGGTTTGGAAGTTAACAAAGAGAAAACTAAATATATGCTTACAGGCCGAAACCAAGTGTTAGGTAATAATCTAAATCTAATTATTGATAACAACTCATTTGAACGAGTTTCCAAATTCAAATACTTAGGAGTAATATTAACAAATGAAAATTATATTAAAGAGGAAATAAGAAGTAGGCTTAATTCAGGAAATGCATGTTACTTCTCTCTTCATAAACTTCTGTCTTCTCGTTTAATATCTAAGAAACTAAAAGTTAAAATATACAAAACAGTAATTTTGCCTGTAGTATTATATGGATGTGAAACTTGGTCCCTTACATTGAAAGAGGAACATAAATTGAGAGTATTTGAAAATAAGATCCTTAGGAAAATCTTTGGACCTAAAAGGGATGAGGAGACAGGTGAGTGGAGAAGGTTACATAATTTAGAACTACATAATTTGTATTCATGTCCAGATATTATTAGAATAATTAAATCAAGAAGACTTAGGTGGGCAGGCCATGTGGCACGAATGGGAGAGGAAAGAGGAGTTTACAGGATTCTTGTTGGGAAACCTGATGGTAAGAGACCTGTAGGAAGGCCAAGACGAAGATGGAGGGACAATGTTGAGATGGACCTAAGGGAAATCGGTAGGGATGGAAAAGAGTATATAGAACTTGCTCAAGATAGGGAAAGATGGAAGGCCTGTGTTGCTGCAGCCATGAACCTTTGGGTTTAAGAAGGCTAGGGAGTTAGTTAGTTAGTTATAATATCACAGGTAATATACTAGTACCAGGAACAATGATGAACATGTCACAGTCCATATTGCTTGGTGAAACGTTTATTTCATAAATTGAGCCAAGGAGGTTCAGCTAACTAAACAACCATTATGAAATGTACACTAGATTACTCTACATGATGGAAGTATTGCGACTGCTGGAGATAACTGTGAAGAAAATGTACAGTCAGCGGCAATAAAGATAAGACTCATTTCCCTGAAAGGCGCCATGTGTGTTGCCTAACTTTTCAGCGGAGGTAGAAGTTGCCAGTGAAAACTTCCTATTAAAATCCACTTATCGCCGTAGAGTTAGGCAACACACATAACGTCTTGCAAGGAAGCGAGTATTTTCGGTGACTGTACGTAGCAATGTGAAAATCAAAATGTGTGGAGTTTGTAGATAAGACCCTGAAGAAAAACCTGAAGGAGTGTGTGGACAGAAATATATTCATAATTTTATATATTCACTTTTAAAATTGCTTGGAAAAATGCGCAGAAAGTGTGTTTATTGTGTATAATCTATTCTTTCATAAATTTTATCTTATGTGAGGGCTAAAGAATGGTGGAAGAGCGAGTTTAGTGGTCGACACCGATCCGAACGTTTCGGGTTCGAGTCTTAGCCTTGTCAAGGATGTACCGTTACGATTGTTCCTTCATCCTTCATCATTTTTCTTCATCATTGTCCTTATTGTCACAATAAGGGGTAGAAAAGACAAACGAAGTAAGAAATAATACAAATATAAATAGGTTTTAATTGGTTGATCTGCTTTATTTATTTCGTTTTTCTGTCACTTTTGGCTAATCGCAAAGATGAGGGTGAAAGGTGATGAGTTGGTGAAAGGACAATCACAAATATAGATGAACAGGACAAAGCACGAGTCTTACAGATGATTAATTAGCTTTGAAACTAGACGCCAGAGCCTAGTTAATCTGCAATATGCTGTCGAGGATGCACTACATGGAAGAGATGTTGTCATTAAGATGTCCTTGGAAAGGGTCACCCCTTACATCCTAAAAAGACTGTAAGTATTGACCTACCATTATATGCCACCACAATTAAAGTTTGGTAGAGTATGTAAATGAGTAATCGCGACTGGGATAACTTAACTATGGGGAATTGAAAGAAATATAAACAGAAATGAACAACATTATTTTGCAGATAAGTAGAGTTCCGTGTCTCATATCTTTTCGCCAAGAATGTTTTAATCAGGGTTGTTAACGGTCCAGGATCTGTAAATAAAATCAATTCCGGTCCGGGAGGGAAAAATCAGCAAGCTTAAATATGTTTCGGACCGTAAAGAACCTTTTTATTTGGTCCTGGAACCTTTTATTTGGATCAGTTTAAATACGGTGCATGTTCGGTATTGAAATTAAACAATACGCAATTTAAATTGTGCGAGGAAAAAGGATCCGGTCTGTTTACAGAACCAAATAGAACCGATTAGAATTTATAGGTCCCTGTACCTTTAACAAGCCTGGTTTTCAAAACCAGAGAAAAAAGAAACACTTTCTATCAACTTATTTTAACTTAACATTTTATGATAATCTATAAATTGCAAAGCCCATATGATGTCCGTACACTGTAGGACAAATACTACTACGTATTATCATGTATTCCCACAGTAAAAAATGGTCATACAAGTAAAAATCTGTGCTGCATCTTCATGTCAAAACCTTGTGTGTTTGGATTGGGAACTTGTGAACAACTTCAAATAGTTCAGGTAGGCCCTCAACAGATGACGCGAGTAGCGAGAGCTCAAAGTTGGTGAGAGGTTGCAGAACGAGAGCACTCTGGTGTCCCGAATGGGAACAAGAAATGCTCTAAGTGCATGCACTTATTTCAAGGTGCTTTCTTTCTCGCACTTCTTGTAGGCTACACCAGCAAAATCCGTGCATGTCTTATCGTCTCTACACCTTTGATGGTAGCTCGTGCTTTCACGAAAGTCTTTCAAAGTTTAGCAATGTTTGCTGCAAGTTTTTTTCCAAGCACAAAGTGATCAGTCTGGAATGGATCCATACGTTTATGTGGTATTCAAACGTCCGAGAAATGCCCTGTTGAGGATCAAACTCGGATCCCTTGATTACAAGTCAATTAACATCCATTCTCTAAAATCCTATTACATTATCTCCCTCGAAGGCATACCATATTGAATATTTGACTTGATATGACCCGGCTTGGACATTTCCGTGTAAGTCTTCCCGGTGAGTCTCATCTATCCAACTGCACAGATCGCTACGACGTTCCCGGGTTCGAATCCCAACCTGAGCATGGGTGTTCTTTGTAAGTGCCCTTTCATCAATTTCATCATATCATCACCCATCCTCATTGTCGAGATCAGCCAAAAGTGGTAGAGAAGCGAAGCTAAATAACAAACACCAAATGAAATTTCACTTAGTAAATTACACCGACAGATCTGTAAACGCGAGTAAAAACTAATTAGTCGCTTTATAAAACCATTTATTTTTATAAATCGTTCTCTTTGTTTCGATTGATAGAATTCAGCACACAGGCAAATTTTGCCCGTCACTCTATACGAGTATAAGCATCCTAACTAAATCAAAGTGAGAAAGACCACAACAAGAAGATATAATAAGTGTATTAAAAATTTCCTAGCACAATTCCTAAAACTAATACATTCATTCATTATTAACAACTAAAAATACGCGTATACTGTCTTCGATGATAAAATCTCCATAGGTCTTCTCTATTCTTACGGCGGGCGCTCTATATACTAGCAAGATAAGTGGGAAGCGGGGAATACGCAGCAGACCAACCAGACAACGGCGGTGGCGCCGAGAGTTACGACGTCGAAGGGAGGAACTACAACCTTCACTTTGTTCTACAGGTTGCTCCGTTTCTTATTGCGCTGGATTCGTCGCTCACCCACTTCCCTTCCAGCTTCTAGAGCGCCCGTCATAAGACTGGAAAAGAGCTATAATAGTTTAAGCTAAAAAGGGCGCACTCAGCACACATGAAGACAAACACAGGATAATACCAGCCCCACTGATATATTGGCCGTGGGTCTAGTCGCCTGAACCTCGTTCGCCTGCAACATTGCTCTTACCGGGATGCAATACGGGGAAGTGAAGTTGACTTTGTTGTGTCTTTCCAAAAGGTCACACCTTACAACCCACTTTACATTATTTCTCTATTCAATTTAATGCATAATGCATTATGATTAAAAAATCTATAGCGCTACAGCCCAATATTGGGCCCTGGCTTACCTACCGACTCCTGGCCTCCCTCCCAAGCGGGCCACCAGGGGGGCGTGTAGATCTGCAGCCAGACTAGGGGGACGGACCGACCAACCCCCAGCCGTTGTAGGACTTCGCGACCGGATTACGCTCACTCACTCTGAGCTCCCCAATTTCCTCACGATGGTGGGTTGCCACCGGCCCTATACACAGGCCGAAAATTCCCGGAGACTAAACCCGGGATCGAACCCAATGCATTATGATAGCATTCGCTAATATTATGGAAACATTGAGCGTAAAGGTAATACCTTGTAATGTTGTAATACAGCGTGTTCATAAATATACTGTCATACTTTAAAGTGGTATTACCTCGCTTTGGATAATCGTATTTAAATGAAATTGGGGACATTTGATAGAAAAACTCAAATATTTTATTTTACAACTCATAGACATTGAACGTGGCCCCCACGAGTGGCCCTGCAGACATCAAGGCGATATTCCCATTCATGCCACACACGCTCCAACATATCCACAGGGATGGACTGGATTGCAGAAGTGATGCGAATTTGCAGTTCTTGCAGGTTTTGAGGCAATGGGGGTACATAGACACAATCTTTTATGTAACCCCATAAAAAAAAGTCACAGACCGGCAAGTCAGGTGACCTCGGCGGCCAATGTAGAAGAGCTTCACCAAACTCTGCGTGGAATGATAAAACACACCAACTACGTTCTTAAATCTTCTGTAATAACAACACAATTTTAAAGGAAAACATTTACACGTAACCTGCCTGCCTGCTAAATATCCAACAATGAACCCGCATCGTCCATTGTTGTCAGGAGTGAATTTATTTCAGTTTCTATGTTTGATCTCGTTCATTGTTGTCCATTGCTGATATTGGTGTCCATTGTTGACATGCTCAAAAATATTTGAGTTTTTCTTTCAAATGTCACCAATTTAATTTAAATACGATTATCCAAAGCGACGTAATACCACTTTAAAATATGACAGTATATTTATGGACATATAGGCTATTTTAATACACGGTAGTCTGAAAGTTTATATCCCTCTTTTGAACGTAACTTAACTTGTATTATCTTATTGTTATTATAGTTCCTTGTTTCTGTATCTACGAGGGTTGATCAGCATCCTCTGCTCCCGACCTAGAAGGCTTTGCCAGAGGGCCATTTAACTACTATTATTTTTCAACATAGTCCCCTGTAACTTCAATGCACTTTATCAATCGATGCTCTAGGGCTTTAATTCCGGCACGAAAAAAACTTCCGACTTCTGCTGAAACCATACCTTTCAGCATCCATCACTTTAGAATCGCTGCTAAAACTGTTCCCACACAGGTATCTTTTGAGTTTTGTATCCATGTCGTATGAGGGGACAGACTATCTTCCCTATGTTATTATAAATGTCCGTTCGTGACAGTTTTTTTCAGCAAATATTTGATGACTGCACGGATAACCGTTTTCTCCATCCCTTTGGGAATGCTTACACCCCTCACACTTCAATCACATGTAAAACAAAAACAAAGAGGATGATAAAAAAAAAAAAAACTTGGTGAGTGTTCCTGACTAAAATAGACTATGCAGCACACGATTTGTTTTCCTCCTCCAAGAACTGGAAGTGTGTTAGGGGAAGATCATGCTGATCAACCCTCGTATATTTTATATTGTGTACATCTACTTCAGCTTTGATATGTTTTATCTCTACTTTATTTATGTAATTTCAAGAATATTTCTTGTCAACAAATCATGTGAACTTAAAAACTCAAAGCAGAAAATGTGGAACACTGTACTTAGGGATTCGCTTGTTGTGTTTGCAATATCTATCTAGGTGTTTGCCTTAATAGCAAATTTGTAATACTCATTGAACCAAAAATAATGTTGAGAGCCGATTAATGTAGTTGCTTCCCCTTTCCTTTACCCATCAGTAGCTGAAAATCTGACTCCGCGATTTTAGAATAGTCGAAACCAGAAGTTACCGAATACATTATTCCGTGTAGAAAATAACGCAGTTCAATACATGCAGATTATATGCTGACGTGGCGATGACTCAACGGTTGTGTGGTATACGTTCCAGCATGTTATGGAAATGTGATATTTAACCAACCAGGCATGCAAGCACAATGTTTGGACGCGAGAACAACGCATCAGCATCATAATACAAAAAAGCGAACGTATGTTAGTGCGATAAGGTAAACCAATTCTGGGAAAGGGAAGTGATTTTGTAACCATAACAAGAATACTTTCAATATTGTATTCCATTACTTTGTATACTGGGGATGATATCAAGACAACACTTAGCAAAAAGCGTCTGAAGGCTGTCTCGTGGAAATAACGTACAGAGACTAGTAAGAATTAAAATGGTTTTCTTAATCAGGTTTTTACTGTTTGACGCTTCGTTTCGACGCTACGAACCCTTGAAAAATGATATTTCATACAGAATATATGTGTAGCTAGGCTGTACATGATTACAGTTTGCAGTTAAATAAGCGGATCTCCACGATGACATAGTGGTAATGGGTTCGATACCTGGTGGAGGTACATAGATTTTCGGATTCTACTTTAAACTGTAGCTCCAATCCAGAATAGTCTTTCTGTGCATAAAATGGTCTTAAAAACATACTCAAACAAGCAATTACAAAGCAAACTACACGATCTACCTACAAATGATTAGGTAGATTATGCCCGTTTAGTACACGTGTTTGTATCAGTTATATAATAAATAATTTTGATTTTATCAGAAGTCTAAACATCTTGTTCTCGTATAGACAAGTCTAGAAGGATTGATTGATGTTGATTTTATCCGCTTTTCTGCCATTTGTGGCTAATCGCGAAGATGAGGATGAAATGGTGGTGACATGGATGAGGAGACAATCACAAACACATAGGAACGACACAACAAGAGACCCACAGAAGATACTGGCTGTGGGTTCAGATCCCAAAGTCTCGAAGGTCTACAAAATGTAGTAAAACCTGATCTCGTTCTCGACTCGAATTTTAATAGTTCATTTCGGTATCTTGTCTCGTCTTGGACTTTATAATTAGGTATGTACATGTTGAGTTCAATATTCAATAAATAGTCAATATATAAGTACAAATACCTGTTGATTTGACACATATCTAATAACCACCATAAATTTACATTTCAAAGCACAATCTACTTTTTAGTAGAACAATATTATAATAATCAATGTTTGACTTCGTAGTGATCACTTTCCAACATGATGGAGGAAAAACTATACTATTAAACTTTGAAGTTTCATGTGGTCTATTATAAAGGGCCAGCATAAAATCTAATAAAGTTCAGTAACTTGCTATTTCAAAGTCAAAATAAGTTACTTGAATAAATATTCTACATTATAATCCAGCATATTAATGAGAATTTATATTAAGTAAGTAATATATAGTATTTCTGCTACTTTTAGTGGTAAGAAAACAAGTTTTGCTCTGTGGCTCACTAAGCTTTACTCTCATTCGGAAAATACGAGAAAAGTTCTTTCTCACGGAGCAGATAAAAACACAACACTTATGAAAGCTGCTGGGAACAGGTATCGTTCAGGCACATGTTCAAATCAAAACTTTCTAAATTGAATAACGATATGACAATTGGTCGGTTGTACTAAACATCAGCGTTTCGAGCCTAATTAACGAAGATACTCTGAGGCAACATAACAAAAGTGAGATTTCTTGGTACACTGATTAACAGAATAACAGAATCAATAATACTAATGAACAAGAATCACAAAATAGAAAAAAAATGGCCTCCTGATGGCGCAGTGGTAGCGTCGTCGCCTTGTAATCAAGCGGTTCCGGGTTGGATACCTGGTGGAGGCACATAGTGCTTCGGATTCCACTTTAAACTGTAGGTCCAGTCTCGATTATACTTACTGTGCATAAAACACCAAATCAATCAATTAATCAATCAAGAATCACAAAAGAAGCAAGTGAGCAGAATCGCAAGTAAAATTATCTGTCGGATGAACAAGAGCTACCCTATTACACACGCTACTGAATAGAATTACAAATATCAAAGTAGTTTGCTTTGCCCATAGTTGCTAGTAATCTGATGGAATCGCTAAATAATACGTTTTATGTTCCTGAACAATATCGTTCACTTGGATCTGAATCAAATTTTACTGTGAGAAAGTATCTTTAGTCCTCGATCCTGTTGGATGGGGAAAATTAAGCACTTTAAGTCATTATTACAATTACACAGGGAATGTTTGCATTCATATCACATGAAAATATTACAATTTGTTTATGATTTGGTTGCGTTAAATTTGTTTGCACAATTATATATTCTTAATATAAAAATCTTGAGCATTCATCTGCTGAACTATATCTAACTCTTCAAAGAAAAGCGACGGTGCAACCCTAACAATTAAAATTCCATTAATAGATTAATCGCCTTGATTACGGAACATAAATGAATGAGAATTCACCTACGCTCAGGTCGGCGATGGAATCCTGAACGAAAATCACACACAGTTACATATACTAAAAGAAAATTAATTTTTGATAGTCAAGTTGAAATTATAGGCAGGAAATGTGATATCATACAGAATACACCGCTTAGAAGAGGTGAAAATCGCCATACTCTTAGAAATGAACTCTCTCATTAACGTCAGTTTGAGGGAGGGGACGTACGAAGTGTCTGACTGGCGGGCGCCCGTCCCCTTGTCCCCTCTCTGGCGTCCTCGCTGCTTCTTGTCCGCCTCACTAATCTTCAACGGTTAGATTGATTGATTTGCTTTATTTTACTTTGCCTTTTGTGCCACTTTTGGCTAATTTGCGAAGATGGTGATGAGTGATGATATGATGAAATTGATGAATGGCCAGGATTCGAACTCGGGACCCCTGGATTCATAGCGCGATGTGCAAACCACTCCGGCACGGGGACCGGCATTCAACTGTTAGAAAGAGTTGAAATTTCACATTCGCTGGTGTAAAGTTGACTTTTGCAAACAGCTTGACACATGACAATTTGTGCAAAACAGGAGCTTCTCGCTGAACCACAAGCTCTATGGAAATACACCCAGTGTTGGAACCACGAAAGCGAGAGTGCCACATTGCAAAAAGGAAGCGGAGTAAAAAGTGATATGCGGTTAATGGTAACAGCCACTGCGGAGGTGAAACAAGGAAACCAAACACTCAGAACCGCCTTCGGACAACAATAACAGGGAATCCCGTCGAGATCACCCATCACACCAGTTCCTTTGGCGCACAGCAAAACCACTAAATATAACGACCGAAGCAGATCGTTTAGAAAGTAGACTGACTTCCTCGGGTAACCACTCCTTCTTCAGCATCGAATTCGCCTGTCGTGCACCCTCGAAAAAGGAATATGTATGCGTCAGGAACATCTAGATAACTCCTACTGAACCATTCTTCCTGTGAAAGCCTTTCATGTTGGTATAACTGTCACGTCCGAACCTACTACAATGGAAATCTGTATTTTGACATGCCACTTGACCCCAGAAGAAGAAGTTTATGTCATCAGCATTCAATTGTCAAAGGGTAAAAGCTAGCATTACAAAGTGCCAAACCAAAGATGGATGATCAGAGTTCATCAAGCGAACAACAGCTCCAAGAGCTGCCACTCGTAGACAGATAAAATCAAATATGTCGACGTGCACCAGCGGAGCTCAATTCAAATTATTTAAATTCCTCGAAAAAGAATAAAAAGTTGAACATGAAAAGAAATGGGAATATATAAACAGTCAAAGTAATGTATTATTCACATAGAGGCAAAGACAAACTCGCATAGAGGTTAGACAAAATTGTATATTATATTTTTCCATTGTGTTTAATAATTAGAACCCAGTTAACATCTGTCTTAAATGAGAAATTAAAAATATTAGGGGCTCCCCAACGGCATAGTGGTGACATTATATCTTTTTAACCAAGGGTCCCCATGTACGATCTCCGGTGGAGTCACATTGCAAAGTGCTTAGGATCCCACTTTGAACTGTAGTTACAGCATCAATTAGCTTATATACCGTTAAACGGGGTAACTTCGTCATAAGACTGATAGATGTCGGTAGGAGTCAATTGCTGGTGGAACAAAGGGTGTGTTTATTGAGTTTATTGAGCAATTTCACACCAAAAGTGCCCCTGAGGGGCATGGGTGCATGTACATTACAAAATACATGTTGACATCGCACATTATATATATATATATATATATATATATATATATATACATATACACACATCCATTTGGCAGAATTTTTTATATTAATATAACATAATATAATAGTAAAAACATACAATGACAAATTATTTCTTTAAGTGAACTAGTGCTGTAAAAGTACAATATTATATAGTGTATACAATCTAAATTTATTTCATAAAGTTATTTAATTCCTGAAATTCTTTAACTGAATATAAAGTATATTTCAATAACAATTTTTTCATTTTACTTTTAAAGATCGTGGTTCTTTAAAAAATTTTGTAACCTTTTGGTAACATATTGCATAAGTGGATGCCTATGTAAAAAGCTCCTGTTTAATATGCATTAGCCGAACTTTGGGAATTTGAAAGTTATTTTTTGTCTGGTATTGTAATTGTGAGTGTCTATCTACTTTGGATAGTTCGATTTTGTTTCGTGTATGAAAGTGTTACAATTATGTACAAACTTGGAAGTCTTAATATACGATTTTTTTAAAAAAAGAGGTTTAACTGTAGGTATCAGTTTTGTGTGCATTTGCCAAAATACGAAATGGTCTTTTTTGAATTTTAAAAATCCTCTGCGATTGAGCCGAGTTCCCCCAAAATTGGATACCATACCTCAAAATACTCTAGAAGTTTGAGAAATAGATATTTAGCATACACACTTTATTGAAACTATTTTTAAAGTTCTTAATTGGTAACATACGGTGCTTAGCCTCTTGCGTAAATGATCTATGTGAACTTTCCAGTTTAGACACGCCTCTATGAATATTCCAAGAATTTTGTATTGCTAGTAGCTGTTATAACGGCATGCCCTACTGTGAAATTATCTTGCTTAATAGAAGAGTTTTTGACTCTAGTACACCAAATTTTATTATATTAGTTTTTTCGTTGTTCATAGGAAGTTTGTTTGCTGAAAATCAGCTTTGTAGTTCAGTAAGAGCTTTTTCCGTTTTTTGAATTAAAGTTATATCGTTAACAGAATCTACTAAAGCCGTAGTTTCATCAGCGAAAAGAGTAACTTGGGCGGTTTCAACATTTGCTGGAAGGTCATTTATGAACAATAAAAACAATAGAGGTCCTAGTATCGATCCTTGGGGAATTCCAATAACCACATCTTTCAATTCGGAGTAATATGTTGTTTGTGTTCCATTATTGGATAAGCTATTTATTGCAACGCTCTGTTTTCTATTCGATAAATAGGATTATATTAATTTGTTTGATAGACCGCGGATTCCGTAGTATTTTAATTTCTCTAGTAGTATGTGATGATTCACACAGTCAAGCGCTTTTGATAAATCACAAAAATTCCAACAACAGAACACATTTTGTTTATGGCGGAAAGAATATTATCAATTACATCAAAAATTGCATTTTTTCTTGTTTTCTATTTCACAAATCCATTTTGTTGCTTTATGAGTATCTTTTTATCTTCTACATACTTTATTATCCTATTATAAATTAATTTTTCGAAACTTTTTGAAAAAATTGCAAGGACTCGCGGCCGTCAGCCTGTTACCTGACACGCGACGCACCAGCTCTGCCCCCTCGAAAGACCTAAACCGGGCGACGCTACGCACACATTCAATTAATTATATGTCTCCACTAATCTCAGTAACTGCGGGACATGAGCGTCCGCATCTCAGGGTTCGGGTAAGGGTCTGAAAAAAAAAAACTCTACATTCTAGTTTAATCACCCAACAGAGGTTTAATTCACCCATCGTGACCGCACCCGCATTCCACCGACCAGTGAGAACACGCATGCGAGTCATGAGGGAAACAACACTTATAAGACTGACACCTTGTGGATTAATAAGGCCTCCGCCCCACTGACCAGTGGCGATTGGACACCTCGTTAAACCAAAAGCTTGCCAGTTAATGTCAATATACTTATAACTCAAATTTATTCTCAAGAAAACGCCCGTTAGCAAATACTGAATTTATTTACATCCCGATTTCAAATTAACATTTCCAAAATTTACATAAAGGGCAAAATTAAAAAAAAATCTAATTTAAACATTAATCAGATTAAACACTATTCTCAAACAAAAAAAAATATAGAAACTTCTGGTCAATTTGGAATTACAAGCATACCAGAGGCTAGCTACTTAATGGCTCCCGTTATTAGATAGAATCTTGATAATAAGTCAACATAAATCTAAGAGCACTCCCTTCCTACTACATACCCAAACCACCTTTAAAGATTTAACTCAGCTATGACTTGGTCTCCATATGGGCAATAAATTGTACATAAGTCGAAGATATTACTTGCATACAAGTCTTACCAAAAGAAATTACTATATTATCTACCATAATCCCTACATTAATGCTTTCATCATGTTTTCACGCTTATATTATGCTTTCTAGAATTCATGAGGGCACCACATTCGGGTCAACCTCAAACAAACCTTCACAATAAATTACCATGGAACCTTTCTCTACCCTATCAATGCCATATCTCGGCCATTTAAATTATAAATGTCCACGTGGAATTCCTTTTTTTAACATAATCTTTTCAACGTTGCTGTTACTCGTATCACAAAAGCAAACCGTAGAGAGTTACATAAATAAATTCTAAGAGAACAAAACTCCATCATAAACCCATTATAACTGTTCCAAAAATTTACTGTGCACCCTCTGACCAGAGGTATACTCTCGGATTAAGATCTTTAAAGAAATCAAAATTATCAACGGAGCCTTCTGACCAGACTGTTCCATAAAATTATTTAAACGCACCTCCTGACCAGGAGTGTTCTCAGTTTAAATTTTTGGAACCTCCTGACCAGGAGAATTAAAAAAAAATATTTAAAATGCAATGGTAACTAATTCGACAAGAAGATTGTATATCTTTTATCGTTCTATATTATCATTGAATTAAAATCAAAGTCACACTGACCAGTGCTAACTCCAAATCAGAATTTATAAATGATTATAGTTTTTTTTTAGGTTTTAACTTTAATTATGATTAATTATTAATTTAAGAAATTAAATTATTTATAAGCTCGCTTAATCCTACTCAAGGACCGTGCTGACCAGCACTAGCCCCAAAAGAGACTTAGGGAAAACACCGGACATTGTGGAAGGGAAGGCTGACCAGCCACTCCCCACACAATGCCCGTGTTCTCCCAGCCTGGACCTCAACGAGGATGTGATTACCTGCAAATTTCGGAATATACTACTCCTTTTGCCAGCATTTATAGTAGCGGGATTACGCAATCCTTCTCCCGAACAAAAGATTTTTTTTCAACCGAAAGTTATTTTTAGCACATTAACAATTACCCTTTCCAATAACACAGCAAGAAACACATTGAAGAAAAATCTACTGATAAACTCACGCAGCGCCGATCGAAAAAGAACGCATTGTTGGTACAAGAGAAAGAATGCAAGCTCAACTTGCTCTGCCCTCTTTCTCGCGCGGCAGAAACTGCGTTACAACTTTTAACGTTGCCGTTTTCCATACACTCGTTAATTAATTTAGCCAAAGGCTTGTTAATGTACGTGCAAATCTCTTTGATCACGTTAATCGGCAGTGAACCTAGTCCTTTTGACGTTTTGTTTTTCATATTGCAAATTATGTTGGAAATTTCTTCGTCTGTAGTAAGGGTCATATATAAAGAATGCGTGAAAGATCTTTTCACGTTATTTAACTTTTCTTTGTATGTGTCCGTTACGCTGATGTTACGATGCAGGTTTAGTGCTACATTAACAAAATAATTATTAAGAGTATTAGCTATTTTTTGCGGATCTGTCTCTATTACATTACCCGATTCTAATATGATATCTTGTTTCGTGTCCGTTTTTTTTTACCTGTTATATGATTAACTATTTTCCATAGTTCTGCAACTTTGTTTTCTGAATTATTCAACTTTTTATCTACACACAACTGTTTGCAATGTTTTAATGTTTTCTTGTTATTTTTGTTGAACTGTTTGTAATGATCTTTAAGGCCAGGGCTGTTTACATATTTACACTGTTTATGCAATGATCGTTTTAATTTGCTAAGATTTTTAATTTCCTTGGTTATCCATAGGCAATTGGTTTTGTTGTGAACTCGTGCTTTTTTAATGGGAAAACATTTATTAAAATGATATCTTATAGTATCAAGAAATTTTTCGAATTTCTCATGTACGTGTACAGCCATATTGTTTATAAAATCCCATGTTTCTGAATTTAGAAATGTTCTTATAATTGTTTGTGGGTCAAACAAATCTGAATTTTACGCGTGGTTTATGTTTCTGCTTGTCTTCTATTACGTGTGCCTTAATAAGCTGAGAGCCCGACCCTGTGGCCGAGTGGTATAAGAAGGAATTTGGAAAAAAAAAAAAAAAAAAAAAAAAAAAAGGTGGTTAGCACATCGTGCTGCGTCGGCAAGGGTCCCGGGTTCGAATCCCGGTCGGCTTGGTTGTTTGTGAATGTCCATTCATCAATTTCATCATTTCATCATTTCATCATTCATCCCCATCTTCGCAAATTAGCCAAGAGGCACAAAACGCGAAGTAAAATAAACTAAATCAAATAAAAAAAAAATCAAAATTAATAAGCTGAGAATCATAGTCAGAAAAGCCTATGCAAGTCTCTACTGAATATTTATCAAGGTTTATATTGGTGAAAATATTATCTATTGTACTTTTTGTTTTGCTGGTGATTCTAGTTGGAGATGTAATTGTATGAAATAGACCTTACATCCAGAAAGCTATTTTTTCTGTTGTCTCTTTATGTACCTCGATGTTAAGCCACACACGTGGAATGGACATCAAGGGAGCAAGTGTGTTGTGTGCAAGTGCATTGTGTTTTGGCGCTGTTTGCAGCATTTTCTCGTGCACGACGCCAAGGACATATAAGAAGGAATTTGGTGGTCGGAAATATCAGAACTATATCTCCGATCAGGTGCAGGAGGCTTTACGACTGATCGGAAAGTGAAAAACGGTCGCGGAAGAGTGACGATCTTACCTCTTCATGGGGGTAATTTTGGCCTGCTAGGAACGTAAGCAGAGATGACGAAGTTACCCCATTTGCTGTTGAAAATTCGTCACGAAAATGCTCACGTATTTGGCCCCTCCTAATATTTTGGAATTTCTTTGGTATTCCTTTAGCAATTTATAAAATACAAAGTGTTCCTCGCGTATAATTTTCGTGTTGTCACTCGCCACGGATTTTGCAGGGCACATTAGAATATGTTACCCCGTTTGACGGTAAGCTTGAAGTGGGAATAAAACAAATTTCTCCTGTCTGCCCCAATTTAGCTTGTTGTCCGTCACCTTTCCCCCTTGAATATTTTATAAATTAATATAAAATTTGAAGGTGGCCGCGGTGGCTCAGTCGGTAACGCGTCTGGCTACCATGCTCAATGCCGGGTTCGATCCCCGGCCGGTTCAAATCCGGGAACTTTTCTAACGTTGGAAGCGGCTCCGACGCCCACCCAGCGTCGAATAACATGGGTACCTGGGGGAAACCCTGGGGGGTAAAGGCGGTCAGGGGCGTGATGCTGATCACATCATCCCCACTCACGACCGGATAAAGAAAGTGTAGGGCGTTACCCACACACCCCCTATACGCCTTCATGGCGTAGTGCTAAGCACAGGGGAGCACTTTACCTTTACCTTTTATATAAAATTTGAAAACATATTGGCTAAAAGAAGTAACTATCCTGACAATTTCTAAAAATATGCATTATATATGCAAAATAAAACAATATACACGTATCTATTTACATCAAAAATATGCAAGATAAATATGGTTTTGCTCCTTAGATCTTTGTCAGAATACAAAAATAAATATTTTTTTAGAATATGCCTTTCAAGAAAACATGCATTAGCATTACTTATTACCTCCCAACTGTTGTCTTCAGAAGAGCCACTGACTTTTAAAAAATACTTCAAGTCGTACAAGGCATGTCCTCCTAGAACATTTGGCTGGAACCACATTTTTCTTTCAAAGCACGACGAACAATTCAAGACTCATAAATATGGTCTTCAGTTCAGTTCAGGACAAATTTGCAAGGAGAGAGTAATTAGAAAGTTCGCACAGCGGAAACATACCAGCTGATACACTTGGTGTGTGCCGCGCCTCACAGGGCAAAAAAGTCGTGGGCGTCCGTTAAGGATATGGCGAACAAAGTATGATGGATACAGTGGGAATTAGTTCTGAGGCTCCACACCCATCCGGCACCACATTTGCATCAGAACGGCTGCACTCAAAACTGTTCATTATGCGTTAACATCTTGACCTCTTAACAACTCTTTCTCCTTAGCCCTATCCTCGCCACTTTAATTTAAAAGTTACAACATTGAACCCACATGCTAAAAGTTTTTTTTTTCAGTCTGGCTGGCCCTGTTCATCAGATCATCACTTTTACTTGTGATTTTTCATCAACAGCTTATCGTGTATTTCCGATTCTGTTCGTCGGCGTTTCATGGTAATATTGTTCATCGGCACATCAATTTTACTGGTGATTTTTCATCATCAACGTATCGTTTATTGCCGATTCTCTTCAACAGCGTATCATGGTAATATTGTATATCAGCGCATCACTTTTACTGGTGATTTTTCATCATTTTCGTATCGTTTAATGCAGATTCTCTTCAACAGCGTATCATGGTAATATTGTATATCAGCGCATCACTTTTACTGGTGATTTTTCATCATTTTCGTATCGTTTAATGCAGATTCTCTTCAACAGCGTATCATGTTAATATTGTTCATCGGCACATCACTTTTACTGGTGATTTTTTATCATCAACGAATCGTTTATTGCCGATTCTCTTCAACAGCGTATCATGGTAATATTGTATATCAGCGCATCACTTTTACTGGTGATTTTTCATCATTATCGTATCGTTTAATGCAGATTCTCTTCAACAGCGTATCATGTTAATATTGTTCATCGGCACATCACTTTTACTGGTGATTTTTTATCATCAACGAATCGTTTATTGCCAATTCTCTTCAACAGCGTATCATGGTAATATTGTATATCAGCGCATCACTTTTACTGGTGATTTTTCATCATTATCGTATCGTTTAATGCAGATTCTCTTCAACAGCGTATCATGGTAATATTTTTCATCGGCGCATCACTTTTATTGGTTATTTTTCATCATCATCATATCGTTTATTGCCGATTCCCTTCAACGGCGTATCGTGGTAATATTTTTCATCGGCGCATAACTTTTACTGGTGATTTTTCATCATCATCGTATCGTTTATTGCCGTTTCTCTTCAACAGCGTATCATGGTAATATTGTTCATCGGCGCATCACTTTTACTGACGATTTTTCATCAACAGCTTATCATTTATTACCGATTCTGTTCATCGGCGTATCATTTTACTGGAAATTGTAATCATCATCAGGTTTAGGTTTTCTTTACTTTTTTTTAAAAAAAAAAGTGTTTATATTACACCTAGTAGTCTCTCTTTCTACTTTTATTTTTCCTCTTTCTTCTTTATTATAGTATACATGCACTTTCAATGTGAATTTACCCTAAATCGAAGTAGTCTCTGTTTATTCTTAATACTCGAAAATCTTAAATAACCATATTCAATTAAATATTGAACCTCATAACTCACAACTACTTAATCCTCAGACTTCACAGAAATAATAATAATACAAGCATAGCATGCACTGATGACACAGTACAACAATAATACATACTCACAACACATGAAATACACAAGTTCACGAAGACACACTCATGACACAAAATATGCAATACACGCATATAGTAATATGTGTATAAAACTATGTAACCAACAGTGTACCTGGGGCAATTGAACCATCAGCGTATTGTTAACTGTGATATTGTTCGTCAGCGCATCACTTTTAGTGACGATTTTTCATCACAGCTTATCACTGATTACCAATTTTGTTTATTGGCGTATCATTTTACTGGAAATTGTACGTAATCATCAACTTACCATTTACTGGTGATATTGTTCATCAGCGCGTCACTTTTACTGGCAATTTTTCATCAACAGCGTATCGTTTATTGCTGATTCTGTTCATCGGTGTGGTATTTCTACTCATCAGCGATATATCTTGTTGGAAATTGTCATCATCAGCGAATCATTTACTGGTAATTCCGTTCATCAAAGCATCACTTTTAATTTTCGTCATCAATTTGTCGTTTACTAGCGATTCTCTTCATCGGCGTATAGCTTTTCCTGGTGATTGTAATCATCGTTGTAACGTTTACTGGGCGGTTCTGTTCATCGTGTCACTTTTACTGGTGATTCTGTTCACTATAGTCATCTACTCGGTGAAAGTTGAAAGTGAATCAGATACCGCATTCATTCATTACCACTTCGTGAGTTTGTTCAATAATTTCTCATGAGAATAGTAGTGATAAAATGCATTAGTAATCAACTATTATATTCTGTAATATTCCTAGATATAAACCGAGATTGTAGAACAAAGAGAGGAGGGACGGTTCTGATAAAACAAAATTAAAGAAAGAACGTGGATTTGGACGGATGACACAGTTGCTTTCAGGGTGTCCCATCAAGAATGCAGCATCCACGAAATCCACGTTTCCAGCATAAAATAGAGCGTCTCTCGCCTTAAAATATGTTGGCAATGTTTATATTTCACTCCGAAAAGAATGCGGCAGCGCGAAATTAACAGCCACAATGATAACACTCTAGTCACATTCATCCTCACCACAGAAAAGCTCCACAGCTATGTCTGGCGAATTTCTTCCTTAAAAAAAAAATATCTTAGGCTTCTGAAGATTAAACGGCCTGTGACGATTCTTTCGTTATCAAGTTTTCAGACGATTTCCTCGTCCTTTGTCTCCACCCCCCCCTGAAATCTCCCACCCCCCAAACACCCCTCTTCCCCTCGGAGGACCAGAATTCTCTCTCAGCATTAGCATTCCCCGCACGATGTTAATTTCATTGCGAGGGCCATTACGTAAATAACATGGCTTCCAGAGGCAGAGTACTGGCATTGCGACAACAAACACTCTCCCGAACGAAGAGTGCCTGGCAAAAATAATAGCATAGTTTCCTCTTTTCCCGCGGAAAAGTACCTGGGTGGCTTCTTTATGTTCAAAAAACTGTTGGTGGCTTTTCGGCGCGAAAAAGGCTTTGGCGTCGTGGTCGATCTATTATGCAAGGGAAAACTTTGTTTCCTTTCAAGTTTCGGTTTTGCGATTTCCACTGTTTCGTAAGGTGCATTTGACGTGTTTGGTAAACCATGAAGAGGGAAATAAGGTTTCATTAATTTGCCTTTCATTTTGGACATAACTTGGCCTGGATTATAAATGTGGAAGCCCCGTGTTAACAATTTCAGTTAGGATAAATTATGTTAGCTGGTTGGTTATTTTTTAAAAAAAATATTTCTACAGTGTAAAGATAGAATCAGTACATGATCCTTCTTTTATAAGTTTTTATGCATGTTTAATATTTTGTATTTTAATACCTTAATCCCTTTTTATGCAGTTTTAAAATTAACGTACTAGAGACTTGGCTTACGTAACTGGAAGCAGGGTTGCGGAAGGTGGATAATTTTTTTCCCCTCAAAGTTGTTAAGACGTGGAAAATTCCAGTTTGCTGGTCATTCTTCGGAGGGCCTATATAAAGGATCCAACGGAATAGCGGGGATCGGCATTCTTACGTTTCTTGTGCAAGAGGAGAGACAACGAAGGTTCTCTCGGTTCCAGTATAGAGTGGCTGTGGCTAGCTTCATGGCTAGCGGCCGATTATGCATAGACAGTCCACGAAATTCATTTTGAATCGTTTGGCGACAAGCTAACGCTCATTTACTGGAAGATATTATTATTATTATTATATTTAAAGAAACATCTTTTCGAGCCACTAAAACGAACCACTCCTTTCTATATTTCAGATATGGAGTATTTCATTAATTGGATCATGTCATTTTTTTATGTGGTGGTTATTCCTTTTCTATTTTTTGTATATATTTAATCATTAAATAAATAGTATTTTTATATATTCTTAAATTGAACGTCTGGGTTTATCCCTAATTGTAAAGAATATAATATGGTTTGTATGGTAGTTATTCTATATATTTTACTTTGATCTACCCGTTTCGTTAGTTTTCATTGTCTAATGCAAACTATTTGCCTGGGTAAGGAAAGAAAACAAGTAACAGGTCGAGCCAAGGCAGGTTACGCCTCTGGAAGGCAAGGCATTACAACCGCATTTCAAATATCTCATTTTTTTTATTTTTTTTCATTTTCGGGCCCTTTTCAAAGCAATTTTGTCCAGTTTACAAAATGTAGACCCGTGGCTCGCTCCCGTGCTCAATGATCCTGTAAACTGGCCTGGATGTAACTTGCATATTAGTCTACAGAATGAGACCATAGTCCAATAAAACTTACGGACACACCAGCCAATATGTGGAAAGTTTTCTGAGAGGACAATGTTCGTTTTAAGTCCACGTTACGCTCAATCAATTTTTGAAGACAGCGGTAAACATGCCTTCAAAATCGACCTTCAAACCTTTTTATATGCAATCGGCATTTAACCCCTGGCTGAATTATGTTGACGAGGGGTAAAGATGCTGAGACTCTCTGCACCATCTGGCGGCCAAAAATTAAAGTAAAGCCACAAATAACTTTTGTCGGTCTTAAACTTTATGGATGATTAGTATAATTAGGGTTAAGGTCACTTTTCTGACACTTTTGATGAATGATGATTATATAAATTTGATGAAGGGATAGTCAAAAAGGAACATCCATGCCTAAAACCGGGACTCGGACACGGAACATCAGGAGCCGAAATTGCTAGTTGACATTGGCTGGTCTTGACATAAGAGCGATGCTCCCCCCCCCCTCTCTCTTTCTCTCTGACTGTTAAATTACTAGTCACCTACTTTTGATGATTGATGATATGATGAAATTGATGAAGGGACACAAAGAACACCCATACCCAGGCCGGGATTCGAATCAAGGACCACTGGCCTCGTAGTGCGCTGTGCTAACCCCACCGCCACGGTGGTCGGCTGTTCGCAGAAGAGTTGCAAAGCGTATACTTTACTCATTGTGCTAAAACGTTTCTTCTTTCACTAGAGTGTGCCTTTTTACAGTTAGAAATCATACTGTACATACTAATCATCTTGAACTAAACGTTTTTATTCTTATGATAATCATGTTAAGAACATCCAAGGGGAAAAGGTGATACGGACTTTCCATTCCGATTGCCAATTGCTGAAAGATAATACTTGCATTTACAGAGGTCTTACCAGCAGGGTGTGTCTTTGACCCACCCTTCATCTACCTTCTAGAACGTATATGCGTGATGTTCCACTTAGCACAGCTGTTCACGACACGAGCACATCCATCCTTGTGAATGGGTTATTGAACTTAAGCGCTGGTAGCTGCATAAGGCAGCCATTAAATGTCGGAAATTGCGATCTTCGAGATTGAACTTTCTATTTCGTCCAGTCCTTAGCGGATTTACAACCGTGCTCCTGGTTTGACGTTCAGCCCAAGGACAGTGAAATGGCAGATCAACACTTCCGTTATTGGTGTATGAATATCCATTTCAGAACTTACCAGGATGCAGTTGAGTCCCGGAACGACTTTTAGACGGCTCCTGAAGACTATCATACCTAAACTGATTACCTAGGAAACGAGCCATGAAACATAAAAATGGAAGCGAGCACTTCCCCTGTCTGAGCTGTACATCGTTTTGATTTTGGACATGAGAATGGAAACCTAGGAAACAGTTTTCTCTATAACGTGAACTAGAATTTGTAAAGAGTGGTGTAAAGTTTCAATTTTCAATCTGCTCAGAAAATACTTTTTCGAAGTTTTCTTTCGTTTCCAAAAAATGCCGGGATATTAGAAACTTTGAACAATTACATATGTTTAGAATTCCTTTTGGAGGATTCGAGTGAATTTCCATGTTCCCTTCTTTCAATGTTGTCTAAGATCTGTGATACATAATAGGTTTACGGTGTCCTTAGGCTATTACAAATGTGTAGACACATAGATAGAGTCATAGACAAAATTCCAAACACATGTGAGTTTTCAAGATTTGTTTTTTTCGAAAAGATCTTTACTAATCCAGTCCAAAAGTCCAGTATAAACAAGGTGAGAATGACCCCGGCTAACTCGTTAACTAAATTGCACAGTCATTTGTTTTCTCGTCTCGCTTCCACTTCTCTCGTGTCTTTTGACAATGCCTCATAATTTGTCAACGCAATAACATGGGAACAATGCAAGCAGCTGATTGCATCTCTCACGCTCCCTCCGCTTGCTTATGGTTGAAAATTCGGCTACAGCGTCACAGTAATTCAGGGCTATTGTTTTCTTGGTCAAGCTGCATGTGTTGCAAGGCTGTGTTCGGATCGGCAACTGGTGTCGCCAAAGGCACCGTTTGACTTGCTAAATCCCAGTACCGTGATAGTACAAACCGGCGATTTAGGCAGACATGGAAGAAAGAGGTGAAGGAGCGAAAAGCGCACGCTTCAACTCGCTGTAGACATGTTGCAACTTTCACTTCGCAGAAGCAACGTTAACTGAATAGACGGTCTAAAACGCAGTGCTACTTAAACATTTTATCAACAACACTATATTTAGAGAAAGTATAAACGGAGAAATCACATGCCACATTTTCAATTAAAGTAGTAGTAGTTAGCGCTGTCGTCTGCTTCCGTACTGTGTGACTGTGGCCCAGAACGCGGTGGATGAAATTCGAACTGACACCTGGCGGGAAAAGTGTAAAGTGCACTTCTAAGGAACCTTTCTACGTCACAGGAAAGAGAGAAAATAATGTAAACGGACTCTTGCCGATTCAGACACGGCCTTCATATGTCGTTTTAGACTAGATAGTCGTTCATATATTTGCTATATAGGAAGTTAAAACATTAGATTTTGTGCTTTTACAGTGCTTTTTACGGTCGAGTTGGCCGTGGAGGGATGACCAGCGCGCCGGGAAGTGAATGCCGGCATTTAAACCCACAGCTGTACGCTGACCTTCGTACTGGACGCTTCAGTGCTTCAGTATTCGGATAGTTGGTGTCTAGTTTGCACGTGTCTAGTTTGCAGGTGTTTTAAATGTGTTTGCTTTCATTTACGTATTACGTGTGCTTTTCTGCAGTCTAATAATCCCACGCTATCCGTACAAATTAATACAACACATTTTTTGTACGATTCTTACGTCATTAGGAATTATTGAAGGGAAGTTAGAAGGCGTCTTGCAGCAGAATTCCCAGATGTTCCTGTTCCACCAGCGAGAGTGTTCGAAAACTTGTGAACAAATTTAGGGAAACAGGGTCTGTTCTTGAAGCGAAGGGTGAAATGGTGTGTGCTTACTGGGGAGAAACTAGACGACGTTGGAGCACGATTGGATTGGAACATACTCCTCAAAAATCTTCCTGCGGCTTGCACAAGAAACACATTTCCATGACGTCTGCATGGTGAGCTACTAAGCTTTTTAACCTGAAGCCATTCATTAGAAGCATTGAAAGAAAACAATCAGGAGAGTAACTTAAACCATTTCGGAAAAGGAACTGTTAGTGAAAATTCCCTCAAGAGATGCCGTAAATATGTGGATGCAGGATGCACCTCTTGTAGCAAGGTACGTACTCATTTTAATTGTAACTGCCCATGTAATTGTACGAGCTGATTTCATCCCATAGCTGTCGGTACCAGTTATGCGGATGTTGCATCCAGTTTGCCGGTAAACGCGCTTCCGTTGCCCGGCGTGATAGCCGCCACAAACTCGATTGTATATAGGGGTGCAGATCCTTTACTTTTCACAAACTACAAACATTTTGTATGCCCACAGCTCGTGGTCACCAGCAATGAAGATTCAGTGAATGTACCACTTGTATGTTCTTGTTTCAATGAAGGAGTATTAATGATTAGAGCGTATTAGCAGATCCCCTCAGCTGAGTTTCAGCATAATAGAAACACGTGGCTGGCAAACACTTGTAAGTAACCTTAGTATAGAGTACATACATCATCACTCTTGTAATCATTTCTAACATCGATTCATAACAGGGAGTTTCTTCACCTTTATCGTCACACCTAAATCCGATGACGTCAGTTTGCTTCTTGATTCTTCCGCTCAAAGAGCACGTGGTGAAATTGTCAACATATAATTCCAAGAATTAACAATGCTCCCAGCGGCTGTTAACGGAAATTACGGCTCTCCTTTCGCAAACTCTTTGATGATACATTTGAGGATTAGAAAGATTACTTCACATCCTGATGATGTCATCTTCCTGCTTCTTGATAATTGCAATTAGAATGACGGGCAACTTTCCTTCAGAGGCGCAATGTCAAACTCTCCACTTTCCCTTTTCTTTGCGGGTAAAATCTGCGAGTGTTATAATTTCAATTTGCACCAGCCACACCCATACCCGAGAGCTAAAGTCTGTAATTTAATTTGTATCGCATCAATAATTAATATGTCGGAAGCAGTCATTAAAGGAAAATGCTTAACACTTGTTAACCCTTGTGGTTCCCGATGGCGTAATAGTAACGCTGTCGCTTTGTAATGCAGGAGTCTCGGGTTCGATTCCCCGGCGAGAGTTCAGATCCCACTTTAAACTGCAGGTTCAGGACTTGAAGCAAGCAAACCCTTGTGCAGCGATTTACTTTTCACACACACTCAACAAACCCTTAATTTTTTCACAAATTGTCATTTGGCTCTAAATGTACCCTTATACTCACCTAAATACAAACCTATCCCACAAAAAAGGAAAATCCTGGATGAACTCCTGCCCTTGTGTGGCAAGATATATTCTATTCAGAGATGTCACAGTATGCTTGACGGAGTTGAATAAAAGCCTAAACTACTCTGAAGAATTGCTGAATCTTCTGAACACGTATGTCGAAGCATTCTTTCTCATAATTGTGGACATTTATTAAACAGAATATCTTAGCTCGAGTCTTGGGAACAGAAACGGATATCTGGTGGGGGATGGAGCGATGCTAGCATGAGGTTTAGGCTCAACCGTACACCCAACCGCGCACTTGAAAAGTGTACCTTGTTTGTGTGCGTATCTGTTTGATTTTGATTTGATCTTTGTTATTTATCGTCGCTCTTCTGCTACTTTTGGCTAATGAGGATGAGTGATAGATGATATGACGAAACTGATGAAGGGACACTCACAAAGAACACCCACGCCCAGACCGGTGCTAACCACTCTGCCACGGAGGTCGTCATGTACGTATGTATAATATTCATTAATGACAGAAGGATTGTTGATTGATTGATTGATTTTACTTCGCTTCTTGTGCCACTTTTGGCACATTTTTCGAAGTTGGCGATGAGTGATGATATGATGAAATTGATGAATGGACACTCACAAACATCCATGCCCAGGCCAGGATTCGAACCCGGGACTCCTGGAAATGACAGAAAGACAATGAAGTACTGTAGATACAGTAATTTATTAGTAAATTTCATACGAACTTTTGTGCGGTATTTCAGTGTTTTCTAATTTCGTCGTCTAAAGTAGAAAACTAGAAAATTTCGTCGTCTAAAGTAGAAAACTAGAAAATTATGTTCAGAATAGTATTCGGGACAGGAAACAGCACCACAAAGCTACTGTTCCCTGTTTTACCAAAGCACGGCTGAGAGAACCATGATGGTACTCTCCGTTAAATGGCCTCACGATTATTTTCGTGAAGGAAGGACGAAAGCAATAGTCTTTAGTTTGTTTTAAGTCACTTTATGCACAGATAGACTAATCGGGACTGAACCTACAGTTCAAAGTGAGATCCAAACCTCCATGTTCCTTCGCCAGGGATCGAACCCGAAACCATTTGATAACACGGCGACGACGTTACCAGCAATGGCCTTGAACTAACAAGAAAGAACGGTCAGTTGTGTAGTTTTATGTCTTACCTTGCAGGACATACATTTTCAAATTTTTTTTTTTAAAGGTTTCCAGTCCAACTCCCGAAAGTGTAACTCTGTACATTTCTAAAAGAAAAACACGGTAATGTGTAGCAAGACATTATTACATAATCGTGTGTCGAGATACTCATCTCGTTCCCTCTTCCCTGTCTGGAAACTCTCTCTCCCTTTCCTGTTTCATCATCGACATGCCAAGTATTCTCCTCTCCAGAGGGTATGTAGCATCTCTCCTTGCTTTATTGTGGAGTCGTAAACGCGTTTTCTTTTACTACTTTAGGGCATTCACACTTTCTACATCATGAGCAATGAGACAAGAAAATTGCCTAGGAGCAGTCGTCTGGATATGTCTCTCTTGCGTTTTCTATTCTTTCTTTCTTCCCCTTTCTCCCGACAAGGATTGCCACCAACTGACGAGTTTTGAAAGCCGCATTTCTGTAATGCAAGTGACGCATCCTACCACTTTCTCCGCTCGGCGGTCCTTTTTTTCCTGTTTCGCTAAGCAAGACGTAACGATTAGTTTTCTGTTTTGGCTAGTTTAAATTCTCCTGATTCTTGATCTTTTCTTCTTCACGACCATATCTCTATGTTTGGATATGAACTCCAATAATGATGTCCTGGTTGCAAGTCTTGAGTGCTGAATATGTAAATATGCTCTGGGTCATAACCTTGACTATTGAATAATGATGCTCTGGTTCAAACCCTTGATTGCTGAATAATGATTCTCTTGTTTAAACCCTTGACTGCTAAAGAATGGTGCTTCGGTCCAAATCCTTGACTGCTGAAGCTCTGATTCACACCCTTGACTTCTGAATAATGATGTTCTGGTTCAAAATATTGAGTGCTGAATAATGGTATTCAAGTTAGAATCTTTCAAACAGTCGATTGATGAATAATAATGCACTGGTTCAAACCCTTCATCGCTAAATAATGATTCTCTTGTTTAAACCCTTGACTGCTAAAGAATGGTGCCTCGGTCCAAATCCTTGACTGCTGAAGCTCTGATTCACACCCTTGACTTCTGAATAATGATGTTCTGGTTCAAACCCTTGACTGCTGAATGATGATGCTCTGTAGTTCGTTGATTATTTAGTGCGAAAATTAATGAAATAAATTATATTAAATTAATTTCTAGGCCTATTCAGGATCCATACCATGAGGTGGAAGAGATAGAAAGGAGGTCAATAGGAATATTATTTTTGCGCATTCAAAAGGGAAGGGTTAATTATAAACCTTCATATGTGGGATATGAGCCCTCTAGCTTGATTAGCTTACCTTTTTATTATATTTTGGTGAATGATGCACTATGGGGTTTGATACTATTGGAGAAAGTTTAATTCTTTCAACTACAGCATAATAAGAACATATTAGGTTTCATGTATATTTTACTCTATCATGGTAATTCTTTTTCAGGCATCATATTTATATGTTAATTATAACAGTGGGCTAAACAAATGTTTATTATGATTTTGTTGTTGTCACTGCTGAATAATGATGCTCTGTATCACACACTTGATCTCTGAACAACGATGCTCTGTTTCAAAGAATTGATTGATGAATAATAACACTCTGGATCAAACCCTTGAACTCTGAATAATGATTCTCTGGTTACTACCTCGATTGCTGAACAGTGATGCTCTGGTTAGAAACTCTTGGCTGCTGAATATTGACCTCTGAATAATGACGCCCTTGTTTATACTTTTGATTGCTGAGTAATTGTGCTCTGGTCCAAACTCTTTACTGCTGAATACTAATGCTCTGATTCACACCATTGACATCTGAATAATGATGGTCTGGTTCAAATAGTTGATTGATAAATAATAACACTTTGAATCAAACCCTTGACCCCTGAATAATGATGCTCTGGTTCAAACAGTTGATTGATTAATAATGATGCTGTTTGAAACAATTTATTGCTGAGTAATGATGCTCTGGTTCATAGCCTTAACCTCTGAATGATGATGCTCTGATTGAAAGAATTGATTGATGAATAATAACACTCTGGATCAAACCCTTGACTTCTGAATGATTCTCTGGTTAAAACCTTGATTGCTGAATAGTTATGTTGTGGTTCATCCTTTGGCTGCTGAATATTGACCTCTAACTAACGACGCCCTTGTTCATACTTTTGACTGCTGAATAATGCTGCTCTGGTCCAAACCCTTGACTGCTTAATAATGATGCTCTGATCCACACCATGGACCTCCGAATAATGATGGTCTGGTTCAAATATTTGATCGATTAATAATAACACTCTGGATCAAACCCTTGATCTGTGAATAATGATGCTCTGGTTCAAACAGTTGATTGATGAATAATGATACTCATTGAAACAATTGATTGCTTAGTAATGATGCTCTGGTTGAAACACTAAATTACTGAATAATGTTGATCTGGTTCAAAAGCCAACAGAATCATTTCTGGTGCTTACTGGACTGTTGTTGTTTTTTGCCTAAACATCCACATTCGACTGGCTGTTTTATTACTTAATAGTGTATTTAATTACGTCTCTTGCCAGCCTCAGAGAATTAGTCGTCAGCATAACGCACTGTGAAGTCAAAAGTTCCACTTCGAATCAAATTAATCCACCGATGTTTGGTTTCTCTTTTTCTTTTGTTGATTTTATTTCTTCGTTGTTTGACAGAAAATAAAATGCAACATCCTCGGTCTTGAAGCAGGACAGGAGTGTAAGGAATGAGCCAACAGTCAACCCATAACGCGCTACGGCACCGGGGGGTCCCAGGTTCGAATTCCGCCTGAGCATGTGTGTTATTTTCGAGTGTCCCTTCATCAATTTCATATCATCACTTATCTCATCTTCGCGATTAGCCAAAAGAGGCAGAAAAGCGAAGTAAAATAAACCAAATGAATAAATCAACCAAATATTGACCTCTCTTCTGGGCTGCAATTTGCAGACTAGCCTCGCTCTGGCGTTTGAACTCACAGCCAGTATAATCCTCTATGGGATTCGTGTTGTGTCGTCCACATATGATTTTGATTGTCCCTTCATCCGTCTCATCTTACCGCCATTCATCTCCATCGTAGCCATTAGGAAAGGGACGTAAAACAAACTAAATCAATCCAAATCATTTGAAGGAGAACACAACATGACTTGCTTTGAGGAAGCAAGAGCTTATTGCGTTGTACAGGGTTTTCATAAATTAGTTATACAAAAGTAACCGTTAATTGTGAAGAAAGTGCATGTGTAACAGAAGTGGTTTATACAGTAATGAATATCTTCAAGATTATTGTTGTTAGTTTCAGACGCCGCCCTGGAGTCGTGAGCGTTTGTTTATCTTACACAAGTACCGACTTGGATTGGTCGTGGTGGCACGATTCCGTGGCCACCTCATCGACGTTGCTGGGAAGAGGGGGAACAAACACACGTTCTTTAATGTAACCCCAGATAGAGAAATCCATTAGGACCAATCAGGCGAACGAGGTGGCTAGTGAAACTAACAACGTGCAACAATAAACTTGAAGATATGCTGTATTCACTGCTGTATAAAACATCTCTGTTACACATACACTTTCTTCACAATTAACGGTTACTTGTGTATAACTAATTTATAGAAACCCGTATATTAGTATTTCGATAATTCAGATTATTGCAGTTCTCAGTTTGAATATTCCATAATATTTGTTCAAAACGCTATCTTCTCTCAATGCCAAATCATAAACACCCACGGTAGGAAATATAGTTTGTTCGTATGTCGATTATTTCATCATTGTCCAACTTTAAGAAACTTCCTTCATTACGTGTAATGTCTGATTCTGATGATATCAATGACGATACCGTCAGAGCCAATAATATGGCTTACTTTTTCCATAAATTTATGACGCTACAGCCTATAGCCGGATGCGGCCTAATAGTATAAGCTGATTTTGTAGGGGTCTATGCTGGAAACAGCTGCGGCGGTTGTATAGTGCCTCCGAATACAATTTTATTTGGTTTGAATCCCGGGTTAGACATGCGCATGTTTTTGTCGTTGTTGTACAGAATTATTTTCACAGAAAAATTACCCACTAGCCAATAATTGCAACTACTTAAGTGCAGTATTTACTGTAATACCTTTAGTGTATATTTACTTGGGTGTTAATATTACGGTTGTCAGATTGGAGAAAGTAAAATATGGGTTTTGCGCTGGAAAAAAATGGCTCTTATCGTAACTTTCATCCTCGCTGTAGGCATCTATGGAGTTGAAAGTACAACTTTATTTCTACAGCGTGAAATGAAGGCTAGGAGGGTCATCTTTTTATGGGCTTATTTGTTTTGGGAGAACAAAGTGTAGGCAATATGCAATGCTTATCTGGGAACCACAGGTTTACGCAGCTATTTGCATGACTGATTGTCATTGCCCTACCAACAGCTTGTTGCAGCAGCGATGCACATGTTAAGGGCGGGTCATATTAAACTCATCAACAACACATGTGGACAGGAATGGGACAGCAAAAGTGAGAAGAGAAGATTGATTTTTATTATGGCGTAATTAAGGTGGTGGAAACACGGGAATGGATCCATAGCTCATTCTTTCACAGGGGCAGGTGGGAATTCAGTGCTATTTGGATTGGGGGGGGGGGACGGTCATAAACGACAAAGCTAGGTGCTTGTTGTTTGCTTTCTGTAGTTGAAAACCACCTCAGCGCTCTAGTTTTTCAGTCGACCGTTATGTAACGACATAGGATGGCACTGTGTGAAGTAGGGGCTCCATTTCTGGAATTCGACGCATTTTATCCATAAACTTAAAGTTGCAGCTCTAAGTCCAATGGCCGCCATCTTCACTGACGTTTTTCTGTCATTCTCTCTCTTAATTATCTCCAGCCAAATGCGCAGATGGTTCATTTAATAAAGACTACGAATGCTTCGAGCTGGTAACTGTGAACTCTTTGTCTACTCGTATCAGTGGCAACGCCAGAAAAAAAATGGGGGTTAAGGTGACCAAAATCGGAAATGTTGGCATACAAAAATTCTTACAAGTTCAAAAATTAGTACATAATATTGCACATCGTAATAATGATGCCATTATATATTTATAGTCAAAATATATATATATATATATATATATATATATATATATATATATATATATATATATATATATATATAAAAGAAAGGGAGACCAGCCTCTTAGCTGTGCGGCCGTAGACCACCCTGCCCCCCTTTTAGAATCACCATTGACTCCTTGCCTTTCTTGCAACGTATCCTAACATCAACGTCACGATGGTACAAAGAAACGCTATTGGAACAAATTTTCGGAGAGCAGAATCGGAACTTTCTTAACTCACCTACTGTAACATAGCAACGAATGTGAAGATAGAATAGGGGGAAGAGATCTAACGAGGTATAGAAGACTCTAAGGAGGGGCCAAAGGAGCATCTGCTTACGCTCCGAACGTCAAGAGGCCAAGTACTTTACTCTCGAATAGGAAAATTCATAAAAACAAGCTGCTTTGCAAATTGAAAAATTCACACATCACTAAAAACACGTTCTGAGTACAGAAACACATTCCAAATATTTTAATATTAATAAAAATGTGTGTATATACTATTAATGTAGCCTATTTGTAGAATGACACAATGATATGAAAATGTAAGCAAACGTGCAAAGAGACACCTCTGTGAAACTCTTACAGCCATTCGATGTAGTCACCAGCATCGTGTACAGCCGTTGCCAGCGATGTGGAAATCGTAATATTTCTGTAGCAGTGCCTGTTCTGTTGATGGTTTCAATGGAGCGGTCTATTGCCTGGTGAATCTCTGGAACAGTTCTGAAACTTTATCTTAGGGGATCAAATCGAAGTTACAGGGGCTGATAGAATATCTGCCAGCCTCATCGAGCTAACAAATCAGCCACAGGTTGCACTACATTCGCCCGAGCATTGTCCTGCAAAATAGTGCGAGGATTCAGCAGAACGTGTCCTCTCTTCTTTCGCAACGCAGGTTGCAGGTTATGTTCCAAAAATGAACAGTAATACTGCGCATTGACGGTCCATCCTGGAGGTGCGGCGAGATTTACCTGAATTTTCACTTTAGTGGGGTTCTGACTACAGAACTACACAACTTTAGACCGCCAACTCCAACGATACTCTATTCATCTCGTCACTGCGCATGCGCCTAGTGTTGGAAGGAAGAGTCCATTTACTGGGAGGTAGGTCAGGTATCAAACTAACATGTGGTGTAAGTGAGAAGCACCGGTTACGTTTCATGGCGTATGTACAGCAGAGTTGCCGCTATTAAATTTCCAGCTCAGGTATATATCCATTCCAGCATCTAATTTAATTAATGATCATTGAGATAATGATTTAACCCAGTCCTTCCTGACATCCCAGGAGTGACAAGCCGACAGGAAATATTTTCAACAAAAATTAAGACTTTCCGTCGCGATCTCCGGTCCAGCAGAACACTCCACGCCATGCTAAACTTTATCAGTTTGTGGACGGTCCTAATCTTAATCATTTTTTTTACGCTTTGGTGGTAGTGTTAAATATAATATAAATATTCAAACAGTGTAAATAAATGTCACATGAAACACCTATATTGGGTAAATCAATTAGAGATATACAAGGTGTCCACAAAGTCCTGCTACCGTTACAATGAAACTTAACTTCTAAACTATATGAGATAAATAGATCCAGTTTTTTGCAACGTGTTCTACAGCTCTCAAAGTTTTATTTATAATTACAACACTTCAACCTGTTCGAGAACTTCTGCAATCCATGTACGAAGTGTGACAAGATCTGGAACAGGGGTGTACCCCCAAAGGGAAAAAATCCAAGGGAGTGATATCAGGGGAACGCAGTGGCCAGGATATAGGTCCATTGCGGCCAATCCATCTCCCAGGGAAATGTCTATCCAAAAGGTCCCTCACATCTAGAGACCAATGAGGAGAAGAAACACGGATTGCAGAAGTTCTCGAACAGGTTGAAGTGTTGTAATTGTAGAAGTTAAGTTTCATTGTAACGGTAGCAGGACTTTGTGGACACCCTGTATTATTGGTCTGATAATATGGTCGGACATATATTTACCATTAATCATGTAATATGTAGCTTAATTATCTGTTGTAATTATTGTACGTTAACACCAACATTTATAGAAATATGTGAATACACGTATGTATAAATAAAAACGATAGAATATATAGTATATTTAAATACTCCAACTCGTAACAAGGTTATGTAATATGTTGACTAATATTCATGTCACATGTAATCATGTAACTTAATTATCTATTGTATGCTGTAATTTAATACCAAGAGTCGTAGCAATATGTCTATACACCTATATATAAAGACGATAAAAGATTCACGGAAAAAACTGTGAACCTTTCCTGTCCTGGAAACCAGAACAGGAATGGTATTCTAACAGCACATGTATATCCCGAAATGTAACAATGAAGGGCAACAAAAATGGGGGAACCATTATTCGACAAACAGACTTTAGTTTTTAGGTACCAGGGCAAAAGTGCATACCACCGAAAGTATGCGGGAGTAGGCGGGATCTTTCCCGGGGTTTCTCCCATTTTATAATAATGATTTAACGATAATATAACTGACCAGTGTGGTTTGCCACTTTTGTGATAATTATAAAGACTACCACATCAGTGACACATCGGAAATGTACAAAAATAAAATTTGAAACGAAACTATATTTTGTGTAGACACCGTGAGGAATAATGCATGTAAATGCAGCAGAAATGATACGAGGTATTGTCAGCATATGACATTGATTCAACGGTAGACAATAATGTATATGATAAGCGAATTGATTATTTGCTATAACACATTACAGTATACCTAAGTGGAATGGCATTTCATCAGATATACAAACTGAAATTTCGAATTACTTTTCTTATTTTTACAGTCTTCTTGAATAAATCACAACACTTTAGATATTAGTCAGGTCTGACGGTAGGGCAATAAGGTGACCCGATGACTACTCTATTATCCTGTTGTAATCTCGACTAAGCCCAGTCTCGGGAATCTGTGGAGCAAGGCCGCGCATAACGGTAGAGAAGGGGATAAAGCGAGTGGGCGGATCAACCTAATGTGCGCTTCTGTGCAGCTGGTAGCTGCAACCGCATATTTCCCTTCATGCACTCACTTCCCCTGTCGCGCGTTCTATGGTTGAGCCCACTCGAGTCACTTGCTTTCGTTCGCACGCTCCAGAGATTCCCGGGACACAGTGTATGTTGAAAATCAAGGCAAGCATGGATGTGTTAATACTTTCTCTCTTAATCCACTGTTGAGTGTCAATATCCATAAAGCTCCGCACAACTTTGAGTACCTGGCTGCACTCCACCCTGGCCCAAATTATCCTAAATTCGGTTCCTGTACGATGCGTGGTTAAGAATCAGACGCACAAAGACGATAGTACATATTTAATGACTGTAATACAAATACGCGATGGACTGCACAATAAATACTAAGTACTGGAAACTTGACTGTAGAATGTGCCTCTACAGGGCACTTGAAACAGCGCGCGAGTGTCACGGTTCTTGACACGAAGACTTCCTTAACCCTAGTTTCCATTCTGACAAGTTCCAGACTCATGACGCGCAACGTGCACAGACGCAGGTTGCGCGTCATATAGTGCACAGTTTCCAATTCAAAACTGCTTTTGCAAAATACGCCCGCAACAACACTGGAGTGCAGGACCGCAGTGTAGCGTTGTGCAGTGCTTTAGAGTAGTCAGTGTTTCTTCTCTTGTATTGTAATAATTTGGTGGTGATTTAACTTGTGTAAAGATGAACAATACAGCTATGGAGGGTTTTGTGGTTATGGCAGGCGCGTACTCGTGACATTCAACAGCACTGACTCCTGTTTATATTCCTCTATAAGTTTTACCACTTCATCTTTCGACCACTCCATATTGTCCACAAAACGAACACTCACGTACAACTACACAACCAACTACAACAGCTACACTCAAATAACAGGACGTTGTGTCGTGACGCCGCTTCAGTCCGAACAGCGAGCACGTGGTTGTCGTTGCCTCGTCTGTTTCTACTCTAGTGCGCATGCCAGTGCCCCAGGAACTTGCTGCAGGTTGTTTCCATTGTCCGGGGCTCATGACGCGGCGCATGTTGTGCCTCAAAATCGTTTGGGGCAATTTTGTCCCCGGCACTTGCGCCGCGGCATGTTGCAGATAGTTTCCATTTCAACAAATGCTTGGCACATGCCGCGTTGCATGTTGCGCGGTAAATTTGTGGTAATAGAAACGGGGCTTTACGATTACTGCCAACAACGCCCATGCGTTTCTGCATTCTCAGCTCTCGGGACTTTCCCGAATTTCATCTGTGGGTGTAATAGTTTCGTTCTTAAAGTCTACGGGAAGTTCCGCGGGGTTTTACCCCCACACATTTCATAATTTCGAACTCGCACATAATATGTAAAATAACTTGACACTGAATATACACAGAAAAGAGAGACATAAGATAAAAAACACTAATTGTACACATTGTTCACTGAACAATAAATAATAATAATCCATTGGTCTCATCGTCGCCATTAATTCAGAAGTTTAGGCAAGAGGCATGAAACGAAAATGAAGAAAAGTCGAATTGCATGAATTTCTCTCTCCTCTCTCTCGGTTTCTAACTTTCCTTTCGATGCATCTTTATTTCTTTCTTTACACATAAACTATATAAAATTATTACCAATATGTATCAAGTGCGTAAGCGGTTCCAATAAAATTATATCCTTCCGCTTCCCACTAGAGTGTAAGGACTAAAAACCTAGAGATGGTGCAGAATTCCCAACGTCATCCTGACAACCCAAATAATGTTCCTGATGCGTTGAGGAATTTTTGGCATTACCAGCGGAAAACAAACTTTCGCTCCACAAGTAGAAAAGGGGAGGGGGGTGAGCGAGCCAGAAAAGTTTTCTTGTGGTGATCAATAAATGTTGGGAAACGTGGCACGAGAAGAAAAAAAAAGGGCTGAAGAAGAAAATATTTCGGCCATTCCCTTTTAATCAATCTTATCCCTTTGTGACGGCTGCTTCATTAGGGTGATAAATTCATCTGTGCGAGGAAGGGGGGGTAATTGCAAGAACCCCAGCGTAATATTGATCTCTGCTTCTCTCACAGGGGGGGGGGGCTCTTACACAAAGAGCCGCCCATAAAAGTGGTATTGAGGCTGGGTTTTGGAGATCCAAGGTTATATGATCATTAAATCTGCCTACAGTTTGGTAACCGAAGATTCTCTCCCAGTTTGCAGACAATCAGAGCTTGGGAATCACTGTCCACCACGACATAATTTGATTTTGTCAATGATACCAGAGAGTGGTTAGTGGCCGACGTTTCGAGTTGTTATTGTGTCAACATATTGGTAAAAGAGGCACTTCATACTTTATACTCAGGTTGAGAGTACAGGCTAACCATGTGTGAAGTATCCAGACCACTCCAGCGAAAATGTCCATAGAGAAAGAGGCGTTGATTTTGGGAGGGGAACCTGTTTTCTACCCCCGGTGTACTTCAAAGTGCTTCTCCCCCAATATTCAGTCGCAGTTCAATATAGTCATTGTTTCATTCCGATGCTGCTTGTTAATCAAAAAAATGTATTCTCTCAATTCTCATGGTATCATTTCCGAGGTCAGCGCCTTGGTCTCCTTTCGTTCAACTCGCCCTCTTAAATCGTATAAAGTTATATACCCTGTCCAACTGTCTCTGGAGCAAGGTCGCGCATACCGTCAGAGAAGGGAAGGGCAGAGCGAAGCAGTACACGCTCCTGAGAAGCCTGGTAACTGCAGTCGCTTTCCTTCCCCTCCACGCAAGCAAGTTTCTCTCACGCGTTCATTGGTGGAGCCGTTTCGCGCCACTACTTCCGCAGAGACTTGTTTCCGTTCGTCTACTCCAGAGATAGATAGAACAGAGTGTAGGTTTCACATTTTCGTACCTACTAAGCATCAGCCTAGTGTATCGACCCCCAACAGCCTTAACTATACAAGAAAATATTACTACCACCAAGGGTAACTTGTTTTTTTGGATTTGATAATTGATTGGGAGTATAAGTAATTTTTCACCGTGTATATGTAAGGGAAATTAACAACACTGTATACGCGTAAAGTATTGACATAAAGATCTTGTCAGAAGTCATAACGATGAATGATGAAGTGATATGAATGCGGAACAAAAAAGAAGAGGTGGTTCAGAGTGATAATCCATCTAGTGAGGCACGAACAACTCAATTACTATTGATAAAATGATCACGAAATACACTCAAGACTAAATAGAGACACTGGAGAAAACACATACATTTGTAACACTCTCTTGGGGGTTGCATATTTTGGAATATTACAAGAAAGGTTGTGACTGTCATCTTTTTATAACATTCACAATTAAGTTGTATTAATAATGAAAATCTTTGATAAGAAGAAAGACATTTCATTATCACTGTTACTGTTCTAATTATGTATTATGGAATATAGTGTAATACGTATATAGTAGATTTCTGTATTTTTTTCTTATACATATAATATATTTGTACTAGTTGCTAATTTAAAATAACAGCAACAATTATGGCGACCTTCAGCCTGGATTCGTGAATATATAGTGTGGAAGTTATCTTCTGATTACTTTAAATAATGGATCGGAAGCAACATTCTTACAACTTAAGAACGGGAGTTTTTTTAAGATACGATGTCGTCGATAGTTTCAGGGAAAATGAAACTATTGAAAAAAATTCCGACCCAATGAAGAATATTATTTGTTGCAGTAACATTGAAGCAGATTCCCGTCTTGTGAAGTGCAATGGCAGCAATAAATGGGAACATTTGGAGTGCAGAGGTTTGACTGTAATGCACTGGGTAATATTTAGTTCTTCTATTGAAAGCTATTTCTGCAAATCTTGTAAATCAGATTTTGATCCATTTTTGTTAAAATCTCATACAAGTACAGTGACTCCCAACTTGGACAAGATTATTGCTGCATTTTAAGTTACGATTACCCAAAGTTTGCAACAAAATAATGAAAATCTTCAAGAAAGATTGCAACAGAACATTCGCTGTGAATTGCAACAAAATAATGAAATGTTGCAAAAGGAATTACAAAAGGATATGCAACAAAATAATGAAATGTTGCAAAAGGAGTTGCAAAAGGAGTTGCAACAAAATAATGAAAATCTGGAAGAGAAGTTCCAAGCCATTCGAAATGAATTACATCAGCATAATGTTAGGTTTAACGGCCGGCTTGATCATATTGAACAGTCGTTACAAGATGTTGCCCAAACTTGTGAAAATGTTAGCAGTGAGTTGAGGTGTAAATTGGATGGAGGTATTAGTACAATGCATGTCGAAGTTTCAGATATTCAAAAACAAATGAAGAGTCATGACGGAAAGTTGGCAAGGTTGGAAGTCTGCAATGAGGAAATTATGGAGAAATTTACTCAACAAGAGGTTAGGTTTGAAACATTAAATGCGGAATTAGATAGAATGAAGGTAGTTCAAACTGCTACAAGTAGCTCTGAAACCTTGGTAAATGACCTTAGAGATAGGGTTATTTCTTTGGAGCAAGGCAATGCCATCAGCAACAGTGTTGCTAACGAAACTTTGAATGGAAGACGAGAACTGAGCGAAGAGGATGGAAATTGTAAACAAACTGAGCATTTGGCTTGTCAAACAAATAATGCAAATTCAAATCGAAGATCACGAAATGTTAAATTTCGGGCTAGTGCTCGAAGTGACAAACGTGGTGTTGGTTCTTCCTGTTATGATTCTTCTGATATTGATGTACCTGCAATTACTAAACTTAAATCAGGTCAGAATGCTACTTCTTTAGGAACTGATTTTACCTATAGGCTTTCCAATACATCCTATTTGTGGAATCCTCCATTACGTGACGAATCACCTGCTCATTTCACTACACATCCGTTGTCCAATATGGACTTCGCACTTTCGGAGAATACATATAGAGTGCATTACAATGAACCTTGTTCTACTGATCATTATGGTTATGGGAGTCCTCTGAATGCCAGTTTTCATAATGAAACTCAGGGTTGTACAACGAAAGCTTATTCAAATAATCCAATTTCACAAAAGTATTTTCAACATACACCTTCATGTGAGAAGCCAATACATACTGTGGCTGGTAAAACAAATGCTACAACTTCAATTCCGATGTTTTGTAATCAAAATTACATTCCCAGAAATGACATTTTGAATGATCCAATTAACATTGCTTCTAGGAATTCTGAGTCTCCACATTTTGAATCAAACCAGTTTTGTAAAACTGCGCGTGCAGAATGTAATACAAATATTTCTGCAGGAAGTCCATTTGGAGAATGCCCGGGTAAAGTTATTCGTGTAAATCAGCTAAGCCAGTTACCAATTTTTGGAGGTGACGTCTCGAAACAATCAGCTAGGGAGTTTATAGACCAGCTGACAACAATGTTAAATTTGATTGGTGTATCTTCTCAATATCGCCTGCAAGTTATTCACAAATATTTCTACAATACTGCAGCGTATTGGTTCAATAGTGAAAGACGGAATTTCTCATCGTATGATGATTTTGTGTCCAAGTTTCTTGAACAATTTGCTTTGAATGATTTGTTAGAAAGCCAACTGGCAGTTTTGCGTTTTCGTAAATACAACAGATCTTCTGGATTATCATTAGAAGCGTACGCATTGAAGGTATATTCATCTTATTGCAACCTTGTAGAAAAGCCTAAACAAGCTGAGATAATAAGAGTAATTCTGAAGCAATTGCCAGCAACAGTTTCTAAGAATGTGGGTTGTCACGAAATTTCCAACCTTAAACAATTAACACAAAAACTCAGGACAATAGACTTATATTCTAGTGATAAAACCAAATCTTTGTCACTACCTGGTGATTATATAAGTGGGGAGTACAACTCGAATAGTTTCGAAAAATCTAGGCATTTTGTAAGGCAAGTGTAAGTCATGTAATAATAATAGACGACAACAGTATAATAGGGAGTATAGAAATACACGCCATAATAATAATAATAACAATTCAGATCGCAATAGGCGATATGGCAATGCCCAACAATGACGAGGACGTGGAAACTTCCGCGGACAGAACTCGCGGGGTTCCTCGTCTTCAGCAGAGCGAGGCCAGGAAGGTAGGGAAGAGCAACGGGGGAGACCACGCTGCTCTATTTGTAACTATCCCAATCACTCGGCAGCCACTTGTTTTCAGAACAAGTAGGCTTTAAACGAGCAGTGACTGCCCATAGAAAAGACGTATGCGCAGATTTTGTAGAAAAACCAAATTTCAGTCTCTACTTTCCCCTATGAGGAACTAATTTATATTAACACAGTGATAGTATATTATTACATGTAAATAAGTCATGCAGTGATTCATCTACCTAAACAGTAGCTTCAGAAAGACTTATGGGGCAACCAGCTGCTAGGAATCCCAGAAACAACTATAGGCAATCTGAAGCTAACCAAGAGAGCTATAGGCGACAAGGTAACGATCGAAGTTTGTACTTTCATAATAACAATCGAAGAACAAACACTGAAAGGAACGCTAGTAATGGTAATAATACAGATGCACCGAGATACAACAGAAATAGAAGATTTCAGAGTTCGACCAATACAGAATTGCGAGGTGACTCCATTAACACTAACTCAGAGATTTCAGCAAGGAACAATGGAATTGAGTGTTGCTAAGCATGTTAATGAAGACTGGGCAAAAAAGTAGGAATTGTAAGATTTCAGCGACATTTGGTAACGTTTCATTTTGGAATCTAGTGGTGTAAGTGTTCAATTATTTCACATGTCAAAAGGCAGGATGTGTCATTGTGTTGTGTTAGTACGTCTAACAAAGCTAACTAAACTTGTTCCTGCTTATTTTAGCATATTTCAAATGCAAGCAAATCAGGGCATTACGGATCACCCAAAAAGGGGCAAAACGGGTCTCCCTCTTTTAGTGCGTTTAACGATTGGGTTGGAAAATTAGCCCTGATTGGGATGTGTCATTCATGACCACAACCAGAGAGCGGAGAGGAGAATGGCTCAAGACAGAGGAGGTGTGGAAATCGGCTTGCCCCTCTGTAAATGGCACCTCAACCTACCATCTGTATCAAACATAATTTGAACTTCTTTCCTTAAGTGTGACTGACACGCAACAAGAGTAACATATGAAAGTTTTATCATTAATTTTAATTTCCATTTGTCTACTTTCTCTCCCATTAATTATTTTGTGCATATGTCACATGCGTTTGGGGAAGGGCGAATGCCCGGTTAGGGGTGGGCTTAGCATCCCCTAGCCCCTACGCTGTTTGTACTTGTAATTAGGAAATAAACACTTAATCAGCTTCTTATAACATTCATTTGTCGAGTCCAAAAATATCTCATTTGGGTTAACACAAAGCCTGCAATAACACCTCGGCTGGTTCACCATTTGGAATCAAGAATTCAAGCTTCAAATTTGATTGATTGATTGATTGATTTTACTTTGTTTTTCTAACATTCTTGGCTAATCGCAAAGATAACTGTGAATTGTGATAAGATGCAAGGGCAACCACAAGGACAAATGGACAAATCACATCAGGAGCCCCACAGAGGATTATGCTGGCTGTGAGTCTAGACGCCAGAGCCACGTTAGTCTGCAAAATGCAGACCAGGGATACCTTTTTATATTTAGGTATCTTAGAAAAGGGTAGCACTTTACACCTTTCAATGTACAAGGGATCAAGAGAGTACGATACAGTGGAATCCAGAATATAGTTAAACGTTAACGAAATATATAACACTCGAAACAAAAAAAATATCATTGGCATCACACTGCACCGTGAGAGCATATAAGAGCCGTGGATTGCTCAACACATTCTCGGTCGCAGCTATAGCACGAGATGGAGTGATCAGTATAAGGATTTGGCAGACCTCCGCCCCTAGAGATCCTAAACAAGTCTTTTCGGTAATCAGATGGACTGGATCATAGCTATTCATATACTTGTATTTTACACATACTGTTGTGTAGAAATTGGTAAATATATTAAAAAAAAACTAAGGCCAATCTGTTTATTGTACTGCAACATGAACCGGACAGCAGTTTAAATCCTAATTACCCGGACTTCCGTGATGTTGCGGTTCTGGGTTCGAAACTGTGCTTCATTTTGGATGTTCTTTAATCAACTCATCATTCTTCCCGCATAACCCAAATAGATAAGGAAAATGGAATAATAATTGCAATTCTATAGAGTAGAAGAGTTGTGCAAAGACGAAATACAAATTTTCAGCTTTCCTCGGCAAAACCAGTTTTAATGCTGACATTCCTGCTCGTGTAGGCAGCAGTGTCAAACCTCTACAAAACTTTCCCATCCTAACTTGTGACGAAGCTTACCTAATGAAAATATCGCAGTGAAAAGTACACCATGAAGAGTGTGGTGCAATGTAACGCCAAGAGTGGTTTTACATATTTTTAGAACTTGAATTTTTTATTAAGTCCACTTTATGCACAAATAGGCTAATCCGGGCTGAATGTACAGTTTAAAGTGGGATCCAAACCACAATGTGCCTCCACCGGGTATCGAACTCGGACTCCGTGATTATAAGTTTACGAACGACGTTACCAGTACGCCATCGGGGATGGCCACATATACTTAGATTTGATGTAACGAAACACTCGTTTGTGTGTTGATACTGAATTAGCGATCTTTAGCATCATCTCGTTACACTACTGGCTGTCAAACACTAGTGGCTGCTAAGTTATATTTTAAACAGTGTACAGGTGTGCAAACTAAAAAAATGTTGAAAAAAAATGCATTCATCTTTTTCCTGTAAAGCAAAATTGACTGATTGATTTTATTTATTTTACTTCGCCCCTCTGTCACTTTTGGTTAATTGCAAAGATAATTATGAGTCAGACCGGCATTCGAACACCTGGCATTGTAGCTAGTTGTGCTAACAACTCTGCGACGGAGGTCGGCGAAGCCTTTATTTCGTAGGAGACTCGTAGGTCTATATTTTATTTATTTATTTCGGCTTTGTATACATGGTGAAGTTTAGGCTACAATGCCTACTCTTCCACTTAACCATATGCTTCGACATTATCTCACATCTTGTTTATTAATAAAGTATAAAACAAAAACAAAATCAGAAAAAATGAAAAAAGAATTTTGAAAAGTATACTTTTTATAAACACACACAGACACATGCACACCCTTTCACACACACAAATGCAAGGCAGTACAGTATAATAACAATGAAAAATAATAATAATATACTTACTACAATAATAATAATAATATAGAGATGATTGTACAAAGAAAAGCACCCGACTTACGTGGCGGAATGGCCAGTGGTAATGCGGTACGAATACAAATGTTTCAGGTTCGAATTATTGATTGATTTGCTTTATGTAACTTGACGAATGGACACTCTCAAACATCCATGCCGAGACCGGGATTCGAACCCGGGACTGCTGATGTAGTTGCGCGATGTGCAGTTCCAGGTTCGAATCCCGGGTTAGGCGTTATACTGTGTTTGACCCCTTATCAATTCCATCAACTCATCCTCATCGTCGCAATTATTCCATGGCGTAGTAAAGCGACGCCAAATAAGGGAAACATAAAAAAAGGAAAGGTGGTAAGCATGAAAATGGAGTATAGTAAGCAAATTAAGCAATTATTGGACAAGACGAATCGAGAGAGAGCGTAACACTTAAGGACAATCCGGGCAAGAGATTGCACGCATAACCAGAATAATAAAGCGAAATGTATGCATTGGTATCCGCAATTAAAAAAGGCACGAATATCTTATCCATGGAGAAATAGCTGCCAAGAAGATGCTATAGGCATAAGTTCCAATAGCCCCGTTTCTCTGTCCAATGAGGAAATTCATTACGTCGATGCAGTTGACAACTCTCAAATTTGTCTCCCCAAATTATAAGTTACGCACACACAACTTCCGCTTCCCCCGTGGAATACATTCTGAAAGATCGGCCTAGAGCAGACCTTACGGGTTTCTAAGAATATCGGCGCTTGGAGGTGGCCTACTATGGCACGTTGGAGGAATGCGGTTGCGCAGCGAAGGTTTTCAAGGTGCTGAACACAAAACCAGCGTGATACTTTGAGCGCTGGGGCAAGTTCTTTTGCAGGAAAGATCCGGACCAGAATGTACCAAGGTTAAACTTCGCATAAAGAACATTCCTGTTGTGTTCTAAGTACGGGTTGCAGCGTGGACGGGTTGAGGTGTTTTCGATTCACCGTGCAAACTGGAGGATGCAATCTCGTGCTGGGGACGACCTTATTAGCGTGGTTGTGCCTCGGCCGTAACGATAAAATTGCATTCCTGGTGAGATATGCTGTTTTTGTTTGTCAATTTTTCCCGAGGTGGTCTCGTTAAAGTCCATTTCATGCACTTGTAGGCTAACCGGGACAAGATAGAGTGGCCTCCGCCAAGAATCGAACTCGAGGATGGCTCTGATTCATTAGAATTTTTGGTCACCTTCCCGACTTAAGTTTTTAAGTCCACTTTATGCACACATAGGCTAATCGGAACTGAACCTACAGTTTGAAATGGAATATGAACCGCTATGTGATTCCACCGGATATCGAAACCGGGATCCATTGATTACAAGACGACGACGCTACTACTGCGCCATCGCGTAGGACAGCCCCATGTACTACAGAACCTAGATTTGATCGTTTAACACATCGTTTAACAAACACTGGTCTGCAACGTACGACAGGAGAACATCTTTAGAATATTCCCAGTGCACACGTTACCACCACGCTATCGGGGAGGGCCCAACTTATTTGCTTTTACATGCATCAGAACAGGTTTCAGTTGATCATACGTCAGTTGTGTGTGACTGCATGAAGTCATATGCTGCACTCTTCTCATAAATTGACCTTGACCTTCTCTAGGTTAATTGTTGATTGGTTTGCATAATTTTACTTCGCCTCTTGTGCAACTTTTGGCTAATTTGCGAAGATGGGGATGAGTGATGATATGATGAAAGTGATGAATGGTCACTCACAAACATCCATGCCCAGGCCAGGATTCGAACCCGGGACCGACCTTCTCTAGGTAAATCACACTAAACTAAAGAGGCTGTTCAAAGCCCATAAATATCCCAGGAAAAACATGTTGCTTCGATGCAATATTAAGCAAAGCGCGACGATGACTTTCCCAAGCAAATAAGCTAAGAATTACAATCAAATTATGTGGAACTAGAGACTCGAACCCAGAGCAACTGTTTTCACAGCTCCATAAAATATTCGCTACTTAACGGAGACAGAGTTTGGAAGGTTTGTTGCAGGGGGTAAAGGTGGAATAGTTGCATATCAACCAACCTTTCAAAAAAATAACTATATTAATATAAATAATATTAATAAAGAACTCAGTAACGTCGCAGTAACTGCAATGTTGCAGACCAACGAGGCTCTGACGCTTAGACCTCTCTGTGGAACCAGAACACAGTCATAGGCGTGCGCACGGTGGGGAGCAAGCGAGGGCAATTGCCCCCCCTCTAATCATAGACGTCCGCAGATTTCTTCCACGGAGGGACAAGCAGGGCATTTTTCCATTGGGCATATTACCTCGATAATAGTGTTGCCCCCTCGAAAAACATCACTTGAATTTAAAATTATCGCATTAATTTAAATTACTATGACTGAAATGAAATTATACGTGTTAAATATGATTGACATTCGATTTCTAAGGGGAGGTGTAACCATCCTTGCCCCCCCCTTTCTAGACGTCCATGTCCCTCCTACATTATTGTACTTTCACCTAGAAATGTAGCGGAGAGAAATCTTACCGCCGTTATTAAACGATATTATACTCTTAAAGAAAATTAAGTATTTTCAAGCCGATTAGCGTTCAAAGCATCTACGCGGGAAGAGGGGCAATGGGCATTGCACCTCTCAATCTTGGACGGAAATCAATTCTAGGAGGGCAATGGGGAAAAACATTGAGGTAAAAGAAAGCAAGACTATAGAATCTATTGGTAGCAGGACAAAAGGATACTCAAGATGGAATTAGTTTTCACGTCTCTCTTTCATTATTTCTTCCAGACGGGCAAGAGCATCTCCAGGGGAACACAGAGGGGCAATTGCCCTCTCGATATCAGATTTTATACAAATAAAAATACAATTGTAAATTTTCTTGCTCGCTTCGCTCGCAATTTCTGCTTTTCTAACGGTCTTGTCAAATTCAGAGCAGTAGTAGATAAGTGGAGGCGGGAGTCGACCCATGCCGCCGAACGATCTTAATGACAATGTTGTTAAAAAGAATGCCATTGCGCCCCGTTAAAATATTTGTACCATATTAAATCAATATTGTTTTCAGTTTTCAAAAATTTGGATCTAATAATTTTCTTTCTCGCTTCGCTTGCAATTTTGTTGTTTTCTTTAAAGCACTGAAAATTACCAGAGATAACTACTAAGTACTTCAGACTCTTGCTGCTAAACAGTTTTGTCTGCAAAACACAATGCATGAACACAATTGTTTGGAGGAAACGGAGCGCGGAACATTTCAGACACTTCAGAGACAATTTATTTATTCAGTATGGTGCCTCTATGTTGCTGCATTATATATATATATAGTAGCTGATTTATCCCTTCTTCTATTAGACAGGAAAATAATGAATTCTAACTATAGTGTAAAATGAACTTGGAGTTGAATGCCATTGTGAGTGTCACTATTCATTTCAGCGACCCCGAAAACTATGGATTCCACACTAATATCGATCGTTTTACATGTCACACCAACCCATCCGCACCCCTAGGGGTGTCAGGGGTGTCTTGGAGTTGAACGGCATTGGGAGTGTCACTATTCATCTTAGCGACCCCGAAATCTATGCATTCCACACTAATATCGGTCGTTTTCGATTATTTTTACATGTCACCCACTTCCCTCCCCATCTCTAGTGGTGCCAGGTGTGTCTTATCCCCACAGTATTTCTTTCCAGATTGTAAGTCATATGTGTACCAATTTTGGTCATCCTGAATGTCACCAATTAGCTTAGACTCCGAAAACTATGAATTCGACACTAATCTAGGTCATTTTTGACATTTTATTTTTCATCCCCTCTCAACCTCCATCCCCATAGGTAATGAACGTCGAGTTTAACGGCATTGGGAGTGTCACTAGTCATCCTAGCGACCCCGAAAACTATGGATTCCACACTAATATTGGTCGTTTTCGATTGTTTTTACATGACACCCCCTCCTGCCCCCACCCCTAGGGGTGCCAGCGGTGGCTTACTCCACACACATTTACACATATACACACACACATCCATTTTTATATATATAGACTCGCGCACTTTCGACGTGGCCATTGGCCACGTTTTGTACGCTCGAATGCGTGACCTTTGGCCACGTTGTGGACGCAATCACGTTACAGATGGGGTTCCTCAATGATCTTAATGACTTTGAAAATATCTGCATGTTGTATTGGATGAAGGGGAACAAGTGTATAAGTTAAGTAATTTGAAAAGTTTAGAAAATAACTCTATGTGTGTACTCTAATATTGTACAATATTCAACACATTATTGTATATTTTCATAACAATAAACTGGGTAATTAACGTCCGTTTGAAAATAGTTAGTTATTTCATATAAACGAATTGAATAGCGACACTATATTGGAAAAGCAGTATTTACGTCTTTTGTCCTTTTCACATTTTTGAACGTAATTGGATAATAACTGTTTTCCGTCATTCCTCTAAAATTCCTACCTTGCCTCTGTAATAAATTCTGATGCTTGTATTTTGAAATTCGAAAAGTCTAGCATAATTCCATTATAGTAATTTTCGGTGTGAAAATAAACTTTCTTTAAGTTACCTAACAACGTTAGTTTCCATGGACAACAACAAGCACGGCAAGATCTAATGAACTGCATGTCATTATACCCCCTAAACATTTAGTTAAAACAAGCACGATGTAGATATTTTGTCATTGAGTATAACAATATATTCGTAATTGTATCTGGGCTGAATCTTCTTCTGATGTAGATGTCACCCTTGTTTCAGGCACCTTTTCAAAACATGAGTACATTCATCTGTGTGCTATCGATCTGTAAGAAATACGTGGGTGACACTAAAAGTTTTTAGATGCGGCAACACTGATTGCATCAATACATTGTCTCTAGGATATGTTGAAGTTAGTAGTCTGTGAAGTGTGATAATGCTGCAGAATTTATAGTTGTTAATTGTTGTGTGCCAGAAATTAGTCAATTATTGTCGTGTGTGTACAGTAAAATGGATTTAACACGGAAGCACTTCAGAGCAATGATTTTTTACGATTTTCGAGCAGGTTTAACGCAGCAGCAATGTTATGAAAGGCTCCGAAATGCATTTCAGGAGGAAGCCCCATGCCGTGCGACTGTGTTTAATTGGTTTTTAGAATTTTGACGTGGACGTCAGAAACTCAGTGATGAATTACGTGATTGTCGTCCTGTGACAGTAACTTCTCAAGAAAACGTCGACAGAGTGCGTCGCATGATAGAGGAGGATAACCGGGTGACATATGCAGTTATTAGTGCAACACTGGGTATTGGTATGAGTCAGGTTCAAACGATCCTGCATGACCGTCTTGGTGTCAGGAAGCTCTGTGCCAGATGGATCCCACACCATCTTACTCAGGAGCAAAAGCAGGCACGGGTCACGTGGTGCATGAAAATGCTGGACAAATTTAACCAAGGACAATCAAATGCAGTGTATGACATCGTAACAGGTGACGAAACTTGGGTGTACTGTTATGAACCCGAGAGCAAACGACAGTCGACGCAGTGGATCTTCCCGGATGAAGACCCACCAACAAAAGTCAGGAAGGGACGAAGTGTTGGCAAACAAATGGTTGCCACTTTCTTCAGTCGGACGGGCCATATTGCAACAGTGCCGCTACAGGGACGTCGGACCGTTAATGCTGAATGGTACACTACGGTTTGTTTACCGGAGATCGTACGGGAAGTTCGTGAAAAACGCCCACGAAGTCGCATTATTGTGCATCAAGACAATGCGCGCAGCCATACAGCAGTAGGAACAATTGAATTCTTCAAAGCCTCCAACATCGAAGAAATGACTCATCCTCCTTACAGTCCCGACCTCGCCCCGTGTGATTTCTTCCTGTTCCCTAAAATCAAGGATACATTACGAGGTTCTTCATTTCCTACTCCCGAGGAGCCAATCACCGCCTTCGTTCAGTGCATTCAAGAGCTCCTTGCAGAAGTGTGGTCCCAGTGCTTTCACACTTGGTTTGAGCGGATGAACAAGCGTATCAACTGTCATGGAGAATACTTAAAAAAATTATAGCATTCATACTTTTGGTCTCCAGTGTTTTACTTGCGCGTGTCTAAAAAACTTTTAGTGTGACCTATCGTATAATGTATCTCGACAATTAAGAATTGAAGGAAACAATGTGTGCAAAGGAAATGCCCGTGGCAATGATTGCTAAGGACGTTAAAAAAGAGCATTTTCACCCTTAAGAAAGGGCCACTTGAGCGATTTTTTAATTTTCTCGGACTTTTGGGACGATTTCATGGGGAGTCGTAATTGGGCATTTTTCGCGTCCGCGGCTTCCTTCATGGAGAACATTTATGTCAGTGAGTTAGTCAGTCAGTCAGTGGTGGGATTAGGGCTATATATACACACGTATATTATATGTATGTATGTATGTATATGTATATATACATAAGCCCATCAATGCAATGAGGCCTTCCCGATGGCGCAGTGGTAGCGTCGTCGCCTTGTAATCATGGGTTCCCGGGTTCGATACCCGGTGGAGGCACATAGTGGTTCGGATCCCACTTTAAACTGTACGTCCAGTCCCTATTAGCCTTACTGTGCATAATGTGGACTCAAAACACCAAATCAATCAATCAATCAATCAATGCAATGAAACTAAAAACAGTGAAATAAAATTAGGTTTTCTTTCCCGACTGAACTTTCAAGGATTTTGCCCCCCCCCCCCTAAAGAGGAAGTCTGAGCACGCCTATGAACACAGCATAATTTTAGTTCTTGGTAAGTAACGAATGAACGTATAAGTTTTAAAAATTGAGTTAATATGCTTTATATTTTATTTTCTTGGTAGGGCCTTGTTAGCAATTTTGTATTAGTTAAGGGGCTTATGTCCGTATGGTGTGACAATGTGGACTGATGCGGACATAATATTTCTTTTAAAAAATCAAGAAAGAATTACTACCATCAAAGCGTATTCTAACGAGAATGTAGTCTCTTTCAGTTCATGTTCCATAAAAAATTATTACGCTTTAATTGAATATAAATTTATATCAAGTAGGAAACGAGTGAATTATAACAATATTTTTGCCTCTAATACCTCAATAGTAGATATAAATTCAACCAACCAGTAATTCCCATTGCGTAGATGCTCTCCAAAAGCTTGCATTGCCAACAAATGCGAGAATTTGGAATTGTAGTTGAGGTAATTTATTACTCTCGTAGGAATGTCATATAATGTTATTTCAACTATTAACGTTGTCGCCCTGCAAACAAGTAGTTCCGGATTCAATACCCGGTGTAGATATTGCACATTGGTTCGGATCACACTTCAAACTGTAAATACAGTCCCGATTAGCCTATCTGAGTATAAAGTGGACTTTAAACAAAATCTAGAGAAATACTAATTTCAACTGTAATTGAAAAAATAATTTATATCGAAACAATATAGAAAGAAAACTTTTGTTCCCTTGTTGGAAAACCAGAATCAAAAATAATAAATAATAACTTCAGAGAATCATTGACGTACGCTAAGACACTCTTTGAGAAAAATGGTGGAGAAAACAAAGATTGCAAAAACAAAAGAAGATATCAGAAGACTTTCAAGGTGCTCGAAGAAATATGGAAATTTTTTCCGGAAAAAGCTGTGGAAATTTGAGAAAATTTCCTGCTCCCCATCTCGAATAACGCCGACATGACATTCTGTTAATGAGGTAATGGAAGAGAGATATGACAAGGAAATTCAAGAGAAACCTTTGAGACAATTGAAATTAGATTGTTCTTGAACGGCAAGTGGATGGAGTGATGTGTGACTGCGCGGAGGTTGAACATTATTCAAGATTGGCCAATCAATAAACGCAGACAAAGATGAATTCCTTATGTCAGCAGGATTTCAAACAGTGAAATGGACTCCGGATTGTAAATTGGCAGACGGATGCCGTTGACCGAGTGACGTAACAAAGGCCACAAATTGAGCGTATTCAATCTTTCCACCGCAACACAAGTCTCCTTTAAAAATTGTCTCCACAGTTAACTGATTTGCAAATGGGTTTCCTCTGCATTCCGTCAATCTAGCATTCGTTTGTTTGTTGCCTCGTTATCTATTGGAAAGCATAAAGGTTAGGTGGCATTTGGACTGTAAACCAATAAATATTTGTCATTGCTAATAACGTGATCATCAGAGAACAGTTTCCATTTACAATTCCGGTGAAGATATTACCTTACTGAAGACAGCTGTAAACAAATGTCATATTTATTATTTAGTCAAACTAAATGTGTATCAAAATCTTCTGACTCAATATAATCACTTTATACTAGCTACTTTGTTTCAGGTTTTTTTGTACAGCCGCCGGCAAAAAATGTAACATGTATCCTGAAATACTCGCTTCCCTGTAAGGTGTTATGCGTATTGCCTAACTTTGCCGCGAAAAGTGGATTTTAATGGCAAATTTTAAACTTATAACACTGCTGTATAGTTAGGCAACATACATAGCACCTTTCATGGAAGCGTGTATTTCAGGAGTCAGGATATAGGTGTCCCATTTTTATTGCCACAGAAAACAACCAACAAGAGATAGGTTTAATTGCTTGCAAACGATCTTTTATTGAATGTTGAATCGTATAGCCCAATGGATATTTCTCTCTTTTATTTCAAAATATTCCAGGTTCGATTCTCGGAAAGCTAAATATTTATAGTGTTAACTCACTCATCCTCACGGTAGTTGAAGAATTAATTAAAAGGAGTGACGAAGGGACTCGATTTGCTGACCACGTGTCACCAAATGAAAAGCCATTAAAGTCCATTTTATGCACATATAGGATAATCGGGACAGAACATATAGTTAAAAGTGGGATCCGAACTTCTATGTGCCTCCACCAGGCATCGTGCGCGATACTCTTGATTACAAGGCGGCGACGTTATCGCTACTCCATAGGGAGGCCAATGATATATACAAAGTGTCCCAAAATAATGTTTACACCCTTTGAACTTTATTAACAGAGAAACTATTAAAGACTCAACTAGACCTTTAGCATTTGAAGCTGCAATGTCTATCTTGAGCATGTGTGAGAGCCTCTGCTTCTTTTCTTTTTAGTCCCGTCACAGCCTGCCAAGAGGTAGTCATTAGTGTACACAGAATGGCAGAGGTGAGGAATTTGTATTTCAAGAACCGTAAGAAGAGTCGAATATTCATCCAGATCTCCTGATTTAACACATTTATATTAGTATCTGTGGTGAGCGATGATGAATGCTGTGTACGTCACAAAGCCAAAGACACTGAGTGACGTGGGACATGCAATTGAGACAACCTGCGCTTCCCTTCCAGCAGACACCGTATCTGCTATTTATCGATCTGGTCAGATTGCACATAATGTACAGGGTTATTCGAAAAGAATGGTACAAAAGTAAAGTTAATTTATTTTTAAGGAAAATAGATACAAAAGCAATTCTGGTGGGAAAGAAGAAATGTAGGTTGTAAATTTACCTGGGCAATTACAAATGTTCGATATGATCACCCTGGGTAACACGGCAGATGTCAAAACGATAATCCTATCGACTGTCTCCCTCTACGTTCCGGAGATTTTTTTACTGCACAGACATCCAGTTGATTCAAACGTCTACACCCAGCGTGTAATGAAGTGTCTACGTGGTGGTCGTTTCTTGAATTTCGTGCGAAAGTGTCTCTGAACTGTAACAACTGCCCCTGTTCGTGCAAATTCCATTACGCAATATGCTTGCTCTACCTTCGTTTGCCATTTTAGCTATCAACAACAAGTAGCGCATCTAGCGGATTTTACGTTAACTACAACCACAGGCTATAAATTTACAACCATCTTTTCTTCTTTCCCACCAGAATTGCTTATGTATCTCTTTTCACTTAAAAATAAATTTACTTTACTTTTGTACCATTCTTTTTGAATAAGGCTGTATTACTTCCAATGGTGGTCATATTGAACATATATAACTTTAAGGTATGTTACACCAAAAAAAAAAGTTCATGCTTGCTGTTATTAGTGTTCGTGTTATTGACGTTCAAAGAGTGTAAATACTATTTTGGGACACTCTGTGCATATGTTGTTCGTAATTTTGTTTTTCACGTCGCATTTCAGCCATTTTCTGCTAATAGCAACGATGATTATGAGTGATGATTAAATTGCATTGAAGAAATGACACATTCATGTATAACATCGATGCAAAGGCTGAGTTTCGAACCCGGGAACTTTAGTGGAAAGATCTAAAGTCGACCAACACTTAACGCTCTCGACCACCGAGCCGGTGTATGTGTGCGTGTGTGTTTCAGATTTTATACAAAATCCAACCATAAAACCATAATTTCATAAAAACATAATGCGTGTGAAAACCATACTTATCTGCTGATATTTAACATAACGCATTCTCACATCCGCTCACTATTTCCCCATAGTATCGGCATCATATCAACTTACACGTAAACACGCATGTAGAATTGATGCACTGACTGAAGCATGTACGCAGCTTGTCATATAACTTGATTCTACTTCGGGTCATTTGTAACAGTCCCACCTGCGGTCTGTCACTAACAAGGCATCACTTTGCTTCAATCCCGCGATGGGTAATTAGTGGCTTCCGCGAGGTTACAAACCAGTAATGAGTAACTCTATAATCATTTCGCACCAATTGCAAGTAAATATCGGGGATGGAGTGAGGGGAAGTGTTCTGTTCCAGGAACCCCATATAGGATGTACAGTCACGGACACTTCTGGGTTGTAACAATCTCATTGCAAGTCAATGTATTCACTGCAACCCAGAAGTGTACGTGACTGTACAATAACCCCAGTGTTTATGAATCTCTCTTGAATAGGCAGATGTTCATATTGTGTCTTTTTCATTTAAGGTGGATATATTTCAATAGAACCCTAATGTGCATAAACTGCCACGCTATAAAACAATTGAATGCAATTATTCTTTCTGCCCTTATTTGATTACAATGTACAGTCTCCGGCAATAATAATAATAGGACATCTAGATCCTGAAATGCTCGCTTCCTTGCAAGATGTTATGTGTGTTGCCTAACTCTATGCTGATTGATGAATTTTAATGGTAAATTTTTAATGGCAACTTCTACCATAGCCGTAGAGTTAGGCAACACGCATAACGCCTTGCAAGGAAGCGAGCATTTCAGGATCTAGGTGTCCTATTTTTATTGCTGGTGACTGTACCTTGGAAGATTTAAATGATTGAGGAAGTAGAGAGGACGTGGGTATCTTCTGAATAGAGCAGACGTCTAATGTAGCATTAAATACATTCAAAAATGAATAATTGGGCTAGAGGTAGGAGATGGCAGTCGGTTCGACTGGAAAGAACGGTTGCGCTCTGTGACGCTATCACTGGCCAAGCTTACACTTCTTTTGTGAATAATGGATTAATAGCTTTGAAAACATCCATTCTAGCGTTTGGCTGCTATGTTGTAATCTGTATATGAAGTCACGGTCAATTTCTGGAATCTGACTTTCAATAGAATCGTTACAACACAGAAATGTCTGTGACGGTACTGCTCATTCTTCTGGCTACTTCGAGTTAGATTGGTTGAATGATGTGATTTATTTCACTTCGCTTCTCTACCACTGTTGGCTAATTTAGAAGATTAGGATGAATGGTGATATGATAGGACAATCACAAACATATATGGAGAGTACACAACTCAAGTAAAATAGAGGGTTATATTGGCAGACGCCAGAGCCCAGCTAGTCTGCAAAATGCAGCGTGGAAGTGTACTACGTGGAAGCGAGGTTCATTTATTATCTAATAATTTATATATTTCATCTGGTGTTCCACAAGGATCTATACTAGGTCCCTTATTGTTTACGATTTATATTGCAGACCTACCCTCAGTTGTCAAATACTGTAACGTACATTCATATGCTGATGACACCCAACTAACCAAATCATTGAATCCAACAGAAATTGCAATAAGTATTGAATACATAAGTAATGATTTGGGTGCGATAAAAACATGGTGTGATGCAAATGGCCTTAAAATTAATGCTAATAAGTCATGTTATACATTTATTGGAACTCGAAATGCTATTGGTTCGGTCGAGCACACTAATACAACAATTAAAATAAATGATGATGTCATACCTAGAGCTCAAGTAGTTAAAAGTCTTGGACTGATATTTGACACTCGTCTATCATGGGATGAGCATATTAGCCGCCAAATCAATAAATCATTTGGAACACTTAGATTCTTGTTTAAATTTAACAAACTATTATCTTCAGAAATCAAGAAGCGATTATTTGAAACACTCATATATCCATTTCTCGACTACTGTGACGTAGTATACTCTGGTAGAATAAATAAAACTTTACAAGCAAAAATTCAAAAATGCTAAAATGCGTGTATGCGGTTCATATTTTGCATCCCCAGGCGTGAAAATATTTTACCTTCCATAAATAATAAGAATATCCTCAATATGTACCGTAGGCGACTACTGCATACATATTGCCTTATACATAAAATTATTACATCTGGAAAGCCGTATCTGGCAGACATGTTGATCCCTCGCACCAGTATTCACAGCCACCATACAAGAAATAATTTCAAATTTAACCTTCCACTCTGCAACACACAGGCATATCAGTCGTCGTTTTTATATTTTGCAGCAAAAATATGGAGTGCCTTACCTAAGAGCATGTCGAGCATATCTAAAATAGAATCTTTTCGAAATGAAGTAAAGAATTTTCTTTTGGCAGATCAGAGATTGTGTTCAAATACTATGATGTAACTTGTATGTTTATGTTATATATATTGTCTACATATTTTTTTAATTTTTTTATTCATTTTATTTTATTTTTATGTAGTTGTCTTTTCACAATTTTTGTATCATTTTATTCATACATTTATTACAATTACTTTATCAATAGATCTTGTAACTAAATCATACAGTTTATTGCACACTGTATTAATATTGTAATAACATAAGAAATGTAAATTTAAATGTAATCGATGACACGGGTTAGGTGGCAGAACAGCCTCAGGCTGAACCTCGCCCACGTAAATAAAGAATTTGAATTTGAATTTGAATATTTGGGTGTCTTATTAAAGGCTCACCCCGTACACCCGAAGTTTGAGGGATATAACCCCCCCAAAAAAATCACGAGCACCCTTGTGTTCATGTATACTTACTAATCTTGTGGATGCATAGTCTTAACTTCTATTGGTATTTTTGTTATTTTATGACATGATGATGATTTGGATATTGATGACAAAGACCAGAGAACAAGCAAAAGGAAACACCCAAGAGTTGAACGCAGGGTGAAAACCATACCCTCTACACCACGAAGGCCAGGGTTAGCTTACACCGTCGGATTAAATCACCAAATATCCGGTAAAACAATATTGTTTACAATACAGCTTAGTGATTGGAAAGAACAACCGTTAGCTGGTCTTCTAGGTGGATGTTTACAACGGAAAAGCGTAACGTGCAAATACTCTGAGTAAGAATACCTGCTCAGTCGAGCAGTGACCTCGACCTTGGCCTAGTTCACAAGGAAGAAGAGTCCTGGACTCAACCAAATGAATAGCAAAGTGGAGGAATTTATTATGAAACATGTTCGCTTTCTCAGGACCTAGTGTCGCCACTGGTCGGACGCTTCTGGTCTTTTTTTTCCTCGAGGCACACCAAGAACAGTGGGAATTTACGCATTATGCTTGTAGTTGAGGGCATTAACACTGTCTATCAAATGGCTTCGGCGTTTCATTAATTAGGCTTATGTGAATGTGTGATTATATCAAAGATATGTACAAGGCTTGAAGTTTATTGCAATTTGTGGTGAAAGGATATTATTGTCCTTGCTTTTGTTTTCTGTTCATATGGAAAACAATAATAATGTGTAAAGTAAGGGAAAACAATGAGAAGAAAAATCAAGAGTTGATTTGCAAAGCGTGTCAGTGAATCCACAGGAAAGAGGCAAGGATGGCTAAAGGTCTTAGGAAAATGGAACATAAATGAGACCGTTATCTTCGTCTCCCCCCCCCCTTCTCCCTCTCACTCTGTGTCTGTGTCTATCTTCTTTCTCTGTCCATTTTATCTCTCTTTCTCTCTAAAACAGAGAAAGAAAGAGAGAGAGAGAGAGAGAGGAGAAACGAGTGGAAGAAGATAAATAGAGAGGAAAAGAAAGAAGTTGCCTTCTTTCTATTTTTCCTTCTTCTCTCCCTGAAAAACAAAGAGAGATAAAACTCACTCCTTCATCCAAACTCCTACCTTTAGCAAGAAAAGAAAGAACGAAGAGGGAGGAAGAGAGGAAGAAGGGAAAGAGGAAGAAAGTCGTATCTTTCTTTCTTTCTCTCTCTCTCTCTGTCTGTCTGTGTGTTTTTCTTGTTTCTCTCTTCTAGAATAGAAGAAAGGAGAGGAGAGGAGGTTTGTTTTCTCATTCTCCCTTTTCCTTTCTCTTCTCTCCCTCTCTCTCTCTCTCTCTTTCTATTTACCCTTTTCACACCCTTCCTTTCCTCTCCTCTCTTCTATTCTTTTCGCTTTTCTCCTTCTGTCTCTTCCTCTCTCTCTCTATTCTTCTTCCTTTTGTTCCTCTTTCTCTCTCTTTCGACAACACAGAGAGAGTGAGAGAGAAGATAACATAGCGAATAGGTAAATGGGGCAAATGATGCCAAGGCAGATGATATAGTAATCTAAACATGGTTCACGAAAGCCTTGCAAAGTCGTAGAACAAGTTTGAACACCAGAATTCTTCTCCGCTATCACATGCGTAATGAAAGCCATAAGGAAATAATATGCGTCGCAAAGTCTCTGTAGTAGGCGCATTTTGCACAATCAACAGGGCTGAGTGGATTCGTCTTCGTAAACATAAAATGGTGAGAATTTGTATAAGGAAACAAGAGGAATTTGAATTAGTAATTGAGAATAAGGGGCTAGTGCCTCCCAAAATTTTGTAAACACAGCATTTATCTAAATAATATTCTCCACGCGTGAGACTTCTGGCTATATAAACCAGTTATTCAATGACTGTTTTCATGGTGGCAGAGTGGTTAGCACACCGCGCAAACACATCAGAGGTCCCGGACACTCTTTGCGAGTTTCTCTCCATCATTTGGTTCAATGCATTTTACCTCGTGATATGATGGAATAAATGAAGGGACACTTACAAAGAGTCCCCATGCTCAGGCCAGGATTCGAACACGGGACGCTTGGAGTGCTTTTCATCAATTGCATCATGCCATCACTAATCCTAATCTTCGCGATTATCCAAAAATGGCAGAAAAAGAAGGAAAAAAAAACAAATCAATCGAGCAATCAACGACTGCTTGGTATTCAAGAAATCAATACATTAAAATTCCTATCATTGGTACAGTAGCAGCGATTGAGTTTCAAAACTGGGAGGGGGCAAGGGGAGTTTACGTTTTCTTGCTAGACAAGGTTTAGTATAGTGCGGAGGCAAAAAGGAATTGTATTAATCCACTAGCGGCTTCTACCTATTCGCACGTGCACACCCAAAATAAATCTGTAATGCAATTAATTTTTATTATACTTATTCACTGGATACTATCTCCTTCAAAACATCAAACGCTCCGAACCCCAATCACCCTGTCGGCTTCGCATTACCAGTGCCTGCCGCTGAGATACGTTTGCTCGGAACACAAGTCGCCTGGTGCTCGTTGGCCGCTGTTTGCAGCACACAAGAAAAGATAAGGAATTTGCTCTTGTAGATCGCGGTATTATGGGATCCACGCACACTGCTAGCGTTGTGTTCGCGATACAACAGTGTTGCAATCTCGTTCCATTCGAGATCGTGTACAGCTCACCGCTCACGAGAAGATCCCCAAACGAGGGTGACGGGGAGCGGTTGTGAAGGAAAGGATCGGTCCATTTGCAAATTTTAGGGGTAGCAGAAAGCCTTCCGCTGCGGCTTTTCAATCACGCAGAGCGTGTGTCCGCAGCAACAGTTTGCTGCTTTTCTTTCAGTGGCCAGAATACTTTTGTATTGCTTATCCTGTGCATTATTTAGACTGGATTTCAAAGAACTTTAAAAGAATATACGGCAACGACTTTAGGGTTACCAGATGACAAACTTTAAAAAAGAATGCATTTTTAGATTGCACAATGTTGTTAACTTTAGCTGAAGACACACGTTTTGTGCTTACTGGTGTTTTGGTGGGCTTATAGATCACACACCCCTGTAAAATAATTTTACACCTTTTCCGTATAACTAATATTAGGCCTCATTGTAGGCAAATGTCTTAATATTCTAATATTTATTCACTATGCTCCTAATATTATACGGTTGTGAAGCTTGGTCTCTTACTTTAAAAGAATAACAAAAATTGACATTCTGCCTCGGAGTTTTTTTCTTCCAGGCCTAAAGTCAGGAAACCGTTTTTGTAAGACGTCACTAAAAACACATTTGCATTTTGGCATGGTTCAGATCGCTGATCGACAGAATTTCACTTCTCCACTGCCATGTAACAACAAGAATACGGCAGTTAAAAATACTGTTTATTTCTGAATTCCGTCATGAAACTCAAATCAAAGTAAGCCGCGGCGAATTGCCTAATCTTACCTATTGTCAGAAACTTGCTGCTCACCAAGAGCCGCGGTAGATGTCACAAATGTTTTGAAATCAAAACCTCACGCGGCGCGGCGGTGACAACAGAAGAGACGCAAAGGTCCAACAATATTTCTTTGTTGCAAGAAAAGTTTATTTTCTTAGCGCTTGCAACTGAGAGTGTTGTATTTCTTTACTTTGAAATTGAAAACGGAAACAATATTAACAATTGTTTACAAATAACATTTTGTTGCTAATCTTGTAGTTAAACAGCTGTCTATACCCCAAAAAATAAGATATTTCCAAATTTTCCTAACAACCATGGACGTCCGCAGGATTTTTTCCAGGGAGGGGCAAGGAAGGTATTTTTTTCCAGGGGGGGGGGTCAACATGGCATATTTTCCCCAATAATAGTGTTCATCCCTCAAAAAACATTGCTTAAATTTGAATTTATCATGTTCGTGCAATAATTAACACACATTATTGTGGCTGAAATTAAATTATGTGTGTGAAATATGTAATTTTTTGATGACTTTCGTTTTCCAGGGGGGGACCATGGCCCCCCCCTTGCCTCCCTTCCGGACGCCCATGCTAACAACCCGCCCGGAGCATTTTTAGTACCCGAAAAGCAGGATTTGTCCGGGTAAAAGAGAACTTGCACCAGTTACAGCGAGCCCACATGTGTTTTCACTCAGGGTGCACACCCCCGACCCTAATAGTGGAGTCGCCTGCTGCTACGTCACTTCACTTCCGTCAGGGATCTTCTCCTGAGCGGTCAGCTTGTAGCGGAGTAGAGGCAACCCACATATCATTGTAAACGGAAAGATTTTTTTGGAAAAGGGAAATTCTATGATATCTTCGGCCACACTGTTCCGAGCATGACAGGTCAAGAAAGAAGGGAGGACTGAAGGGGTGGGATGGGGGCAACTGAAAGCCAAACGCGTGCTTTAAACAATGACTTGCATTGTCTTTGCTTAGTGCAGCTTGGTCAAAATAATCTGCCCTTGTGGCGCTGTAGTCGAATTATCAACCCGCGCAGTGGAACCGTGGATCAGTCAGCTGTGCTTGCTCGTGCGATGCAAAATTGTTGCGTTCGATACCCGGTGGAGGCACAAGTGGTTCGGATCCCACTTTAAACTGTAGGTCCAGTCCCGTTTAGCCTTACTGTGCATAAAGTGGACTTAAAACAACAAATCAATCAATCAATCAAGCAAAATTGTTGCACTGTCAAAAGCTCGTTCCTATTTCAGTGGAAAGTGTTTGCTTTCATAATGAAAGGAAAAACTGTACATAGCGAAAGCAGAGACGTAATATTTAACGTTGTTGATTTCTTGGAAGGAAGTTAGCCACAAAGCGTGCAGCAATAATACGGATAGAGCGGAAGGGAAAGGAAAAGTTTGAAGTACGAAGAGGGCAGTGTGGAGTGGACTGAGTAAGTTCTGTTATTTTCCTTAATATTTATTATTCATCTTGATTTCGCTTGCTTCTGTCGGTCATTAGAAGTAAGCAACTGCTAGGTAGATTACAACTGATTTTCTGCATGTGGACGTTGGATCTGCTACCTTGTTTGGAGGAGTGGCTCGAGATAAAATTTTCACCCGGGTGAAGTGGAATATTGGCGCCCCCTACTTTCCACCTTCCTCCAATATAAATCATAAACAAGTTATATATTTACAGTTTTAATGACGAAAAGTAATAGCCATATTTTAAAAATACGTACTTTAATACTGTTGAAGAACACGTTTATTGTATGTATGTGTTTAATTAATACCTACATAATGACATCAAAACAACAAAAATCTCTTAGCTTAAATTGCTTCATGATTTTGCAATATAGCAGTAACTTCAATTAATTCTTGTCTACAATAAAACCAACTCTTTTTTAAGACAAATAGCCGCGGACACTGTGGAAGCACATAGTGGTTCGGATCCCACTTTAAATTGTAGGTCGTCTCTATTTGCTTTTCTGTGCATAAAGTGGAGCTAATAAATTCAAACAAAGGAACAAATAGCCACGGTTAGGATTTGCCTCTAATCAAGGAAGATCCTCGGTTTGGCGGCCCTAAGAGGTCGGCGCCCCGGATAATCGCCTGGCCTTGCTTGTTTGATGTATGCAAATGTTATTATGCTTGTTCACTATTATCAGTGGAGCGAAGGAGAAACTTTTAACTTAATATTTTGAAAATCCACAATAATATTGAATATTGTAGATCGGTATTTCTATGTTTATAGTGATTTTGTCAGGTTATCAAATGTTGAATTATCTATACCCAATAACATCACTCTTCTCGTGATCGACAAAAAATTCACCAATTTCCAATTTATAAACATTAATATTTTTTTATATTTTTCATGAAATAAAACTCTCCCATAGCCTCATTTTTAGTAAAAGGTGGTCTTAACTTGCGTTGCCAATACATTTAGCATCATTATGTAAGCAAAAACGTGTGCGAGTATTTGAGAGGGTTGATAACACTTCCGCTGGACAGGAGTCTGAAGTGCACACCCATAAAGTCAGACCACGAGCCGCCACTGTATTAATCATACAAACAATTACTGATTGTTTAACAAAAAACGGGTTGTTAGGCAATTGCCCCCACGCCCCTCAAATCGCAGCCACTGTTCAATAGTGTGGAAAATTTAGTTTATCATTGTATACTCTTGCAAAAACCTCTAAGAACTGTAATTGCCACGTTTGTAGTCAAACAGTACTCAGAAATGCATAAACGGGTTTGTATTTGTTCTCAAGAATTTCACAGGGAAAACGAAGCACACGCACATACATATAGAGAGACTTAATGCAAGTGGAATGAGATCCTCGTGCGACTTTTCTGCACAATAAAAGCATAAACATTATGGAAACACATTCTATGTTTGCTCAAGATGTGCTGATGAAATAAGCTCTGTGGAGGACGAAGTCGAATGCCTTCTCAAAGTCCATTCCTGGACAGCCTTAATCTACTCCATCGCACATACATCACTTGAGAAACGAGAAAATAACATCCTCTCACACACACACGCGTTGAGATTCATACCTATTCGTGGCACAACCGCTTTCTTCCTCCCCAGCAAAATTTAGGCCTCGGTGCTGAGTTGGTCGCATAAAAATCAAATCGGCATTCAATAGCCGAATGCCACACCCACATGCTCGTTCTTCCCGCGGTATAATTGACGACTGTTCCAGTTACCTTTTGTCCCTTTCCAAAAGAGAGAGAGAGTTCAGTCCACTGCCATTACATCTTTTGCACAATTCGCGGAGACAGGAAGTAAAGTAGCTTATTTGAAAGCAGTTACACCCGCAAGAGAAACGAAAATTGTTGTCAAAGGGTCAACAGTCAACGTTTCCAGGTGTTCTCAAGGCATCGGATTTTGACAGCCAGGTGGTAGGTAAAGGAGAGTTTTTCTTCTTCTTCGTAACCACGAACAGAACTTGCTTTCAAGCACGTGGTTTACTTGTGTCATGCTAATCAATCATCGTCAAATGAAATTATTGTCCGTCACTACGTAGTCATTATGATCATTAAGCTTTGTCAACACTTTAGGCATTATTCTTGAACAGAGAACAAAATGGCACTCTACATTTATGACTTCGACAAGGCATCTGATTCAGCAAACAGATGTGTCAAACGTCAAATATTACATACAGGAAACTTTAGAGATTTTATAGAAATAGCTACCGAGCTATGAGCTACGAAGTATTTTCTCCTTGCGAATATTTCTTCTTGTGTTATACAGAATAATGAAAACTATATTTGCTAGAAAAAAGAAATCCAATGCAGCATGTTTGGATAGACTCTAAGACTTGTATTTATTTATGTCCACCATCTAGTCTAGTCTAGCCTATATATTGTCGGGTTTAGATACGTATTTGCAGTTTCAGCTCTTGTAAGAGCTCTTAAGTTTCATGTAAGGATAAGGAAGTATAAAAATAAAAATACTACAATAAAAGTGAAAAGAAAAGCGATTGATTGTTATTGTTGTTGATTTAGTGTTTTAAGTCCACTTTATGCACAGTAAGGCTAATCGGGACTGGACCTACAGTTTAAAGTGGGATCCGAATCACTAGGTGCCCCACAGGTTATCAAACTCGGGACCCCTTGATTACAAGAAAAGCGATTGACTCTGAATAAATTAACATCACCAATACCAAATATTATTATTAAATAAATATAAGTAGTAAAATAGTGACAATGAGAAAGATGTAGAAGTAGATTCATTTACACATTGAGAAATATTGTTATAACAATTGGTGGTGCAGATGACGATGTTGAGAGCATTTATATCGAATATAGAGGAACTCAATTTACATATCCTTATTTACAAATATTAATTCAGTACTGCTTCATGTAAATATATTTGAAAAGTCATGATACATCCCAGGAATCGAACCCGGGTCTCCCAAGTGGCAGTCATTCGCCTTATCAACTGGGTCTCTGTAACTAACTTGCAACCAATGCGAAGTGAAGAGTAGAATACTTTTACATAACTTGTACTCTTGTAAACAAAGGGTAACGGGTGCTATTCCTAATAGGAAATAGTTGTTCCAAGCAATATTAGTCTCTCATTGAAAAACGTTAGCATCAAACGATATTTGTCGTACCGAACTATTGCTTAATTACAACCATTCCAAATATTCAAAATTTCACACATTTCTTTCTCCAACCAGATCTCTACGCTGATACGACATGTAACAAAATTCAATTTTCCATACCGGTTCATTATTTTGTGAATCAGGGTGATAAGAATACTTCCAAAATAATTCCAAAATTATTTTTAAGATAACTTGATGTTTTAGAAGTTAGAAACGTACTATAGTATGATATTTGATACAAACTAAAGAAGAAAGTTGTATATAATGCAGTGAAATGCCTTTAAATATATATATTTCAACTGAAATACTTACAGACAAAAACAGCAATGTAGAAATAGGAATTTTAAATTAAATTACCTGTAGAGAAAAGAGACAAATAGCAATATAGAGACAGGAATTTTAGATGGAATGCCTATAGAGAAAGAGAGCAACATGAAAATAGGAATTTTTAAATTCAATTCCTTGTAGGGAAAGAGAGCAATATAGAAATAGGAATTTTAAATTGAATTGCGTGTGTAGAAAGGCAGCAAAATAGAAATAGGGATATTAATTTCATTGCCTCAAGAGAAAGGATGCAATATACAAATAGGAATTTTAAATTGAATTGCGTGTAGAGGAAGGCAGCAAAATAGAAATAGGGATTTTAAATTCATAGCCTCAAGAAAAAGGATGAAATACAGAAATATAAATTTTAAATTCAATTTCGTGTAGAGAAAGAGAGTATTATAGAAATAGGTATTTTTAATGAAATACCTATAAAGAAAGAGAGTTATGTAGAAATTTGAAGTTATTTTTTGATACCAAACATCCAATTTGATTAGAATAAATGTGACAAAAGTAGTGACAAATTGTGAACGTGAGAAAGCAGATAAGTTACTAGAATGAATACACAAATACAACTATTTTAGTGATGAGAAATGCTTATTGGGCCGCTGAACGGTCAACTCACGATCTAGCTGTCATAATAGAAGAAAATATTAGCTCTTAAGTGCTGAAAACTAAATCCGAAGTAAATCCTTTTGGATATTGTGAACAGAGTACGGTTACCCCTTTAGGAGAGGTAAGAAAATAGTAACTATGGTTAGGGCAGTTGATTTGTAATAAGTACTATCCAGCATTAACACAAGGAACAATATGGTCTCACAAATAGGAATAGGAAAAAAAAAAAAGTGAAACGTTGGACATTTAATAATATCCAATTAAGTTTGCGGTCTAATATCTTTAACATGCTTATTTCTTCGTGTTGACTGTTCAATGCAAGGATATTGAACATGAAAACAATGAAGCCCAATAAGGAGAAAACTTTTTAAACTGTACAATTTTTTCACCTTCGCAATTGTGGTCAAGAGCCTGCTTAACAACATTGCTTATAAATGTTAAATAAGGTTCCTATGCTCACCTAAACGCTAAAAGTATACTCGCCAGATGCTGTTAATTCGCCGGCTCTGCAGCGTCCGAGGTGTGAAGCCTGTGCTCATTGGCTAATCTAACGAATCTCTAATTGGTTCGCGAATATCTGTTTTGATGTGGTCGCGAGGCTTCGATTCATTTAGTTGTGGAGTATTTGTGGTGGCTTGTTCCACAACCACGTAATGTTCTTCCGTGTAACTGGAACACTCCCTAATTGACACGTTACTACGAGCCGGCAGGCAACTCCGCAGCAATTCTAGGCATTAAAGCTGGTCGCATACCTCTTTGCTTAACATGTGGGGATGACAACGAATTCGACTTGTAATGTGGATTTCGAAAGGCTGTGTTCGGGGAATTGTTTCTTGCTTTATAACAAATTAAATCAAATTTCCATATGTTTAAAATTAACAAATTCCAATGCTAATGCATTAAAGTATTTTGTACGGCAAATATAATTTAGTATATTTAACGCACAGAGCTTATAATCACAAAATCCTTTTAGAAAAGTTTATCAAGGATACAGATAGACTAACATTCAATAGACCTGTAGTTTAAAATGTGATCGGAACCTCTGCCGTACGCAGGAATTGAGAAGGTGAATAGTGCTTTCTAGGGTTGCGGCACACACAATAAGATATTTCGTATATTTAAAAAACTTTCCACTCTCAAAAATGGCTATGGAGGGTTATTTAAGACGAGTTTGCATTTAACAGTGATTTTTTCCGAGTTCTTCACTGCTTTGTTTGGAAATGTTCAATTTCTCAATATTTTGGAGAGTGCTGTAGCCCCTTCAGCACCGTCTGCGTACGCCAGTGATCGGAACCACTGAAATGGCTCCTCAGCATGAATCGACCCAGGGTACCCTTGATTAAAAGATGAAGGAATATGCGGCCTCCGGTCATTGGTTCGTTGAAAGTTAACTCATGATCTCACTGCTGACGGTTAGAAGTTCGAGTACTGATCTGGGTGCTCCGCTGTGTGCTTGGTGCACCCTACCACCAATTCCATGCTTTCGCCATTGAAAGTAAGGGTATTGGACTGGACTGATATTCATTGTAGGTTTCATTATGTTAATATCATGTTTGGAGAAATGTTTACATGATGTAAACAAGAAACTTAGGAATTATCGTTTTTCGTATAATTAAAAAGAAATGTTGGTACTTGAGGATGTGCGACTTTAAACCTATTGACAATCAATCTCCTATATTGCAAAGCAGATTTTAGTTTTGAAATATTAGCCTTGGGTTAACCTAAAAGACTGTATAGTCGAACAGACAAAAGATCAGTGTTGCCATCTTTGATGCAGATGATCTGTGATTACTGTTGGTGATGCGGATTTCCTCCTCGTTCCACCATATTGAGAACAACTACTCTCTCACGGCTTCTACACTCTGTCCGGAAAATCTCTGGAGCAGGCGAACGAAAACAAGTCATCTGCGAAAGTAGGACTCGAGATTGATCGATTGATTAATTTGCTGTTTTAAGTCCACTTTATGCACAGAAAGGCTAATCGAGACTGGACCTACAGTTTAAAGTGGGATCCTAACCACTATGTGCCTCCATCGGGTATCGATCCTTGATTGCAATGCGAGGACGTTACCACTGCGCCATCGGGGAGGCCATGTAGAACTCGAGAGTCGAGACGGCTCGACCAATAACGCGGCTACCAGCCGTTTGTAGCAGCGCGCACTGATTTGTTCCGCCCATTCGCTTTCTCCCCTTCCTACAGTTGAGGACTAAAAGTGGTAAACGTTGTAAGTGCCAAAAGCGAAAGTGTTGGGAAATCGCATCGTTCCGCGCATCAGCCCGTAAGAACGTTCACACTAGTGACCTCTTTACACGCCCTTTGAACTACTTAGAGGGCTACCAGCCACAATTCACGTTTACCACATTATAAAGCATGGCACATTTCACAGTTTAACGTGGAAAACGGTGTTTGAATTATCGTGGCACTTACAGCGTTTACCAATTTTAGTCTTCAGTTATGTGCTGCCTTGATTCGCAGATTCTCGAGACAGAGTGGATGAAAAGTTATTTTCCCTATTTATTCCTCACACAACACAAGAAACTGTCGAATAAACAAAAAAAATCTAACCTAACATGGTCTAGGTGGCACTGGCCGTTTGTGGCGAATTCTAAGAACAGATTTTAATTTTCGGGGAGACATCCTTAGCCAAACTGGCCGTTCATAATTGTTCCCTCCCTTACAGTATGTATTAGTGCTGTTATAGAATTTCCTACTCATCTGGACATCGTGGAGTCCTGAAAACACAGTTAAATAATCCCCATACGCAACCTTCTCATGTAAACCCACATTTTTATTTCATACAGTTGAATTTTAAACACATTTCAAGCCATTCTCCGAAACTTCGTAAAAATACCACAACAGACGTTAGAAATCCAACAATATATGGTTGATCTGACTAATCTGTGATTCTCTTTGTGTCTACACGGTGGCGCAGCAGTAACGTCGTCGCCTTGTAATCATAGGGTTCCAGGTTCGATACACGGAGGATTCCCATAGTGGTTCGGATCCGACTTTATAAAATGTAGGTCCAGTCCCGATTAGCCTATTTGTACATAAAATGGACTTAAAACATCAACAACTGTGTTTCCCTTTACACAATTTGACAAATTTTGGTCTCGTCAAACTTCAGCAATGGTTGTCTTAAGAGGGAATGAGAAGAACCAAAGAAACACTCGCTCAAAGGCTAAAAGTCTTTCAGGAATGGCGGAAATGCAGACAAAAAAATATACCACGCAAATGTGGAAGAATATAAACATGCTCCTGTTTGACTTAGGGCTTATTTCTCATAACCAGCACGCTATAAATATCCCGTCATACCCTTCGGCTGGAACTTCTTGAAAACTGAAAACATTTGAACCAGATAGCATCGCATGCGCAAAGGAAGTCGCATAAATATTAAACAGCATATTTTTAACACGCGAGAGGCTACCGGCTATCTTCGTGTGATAGTCTGTCTACTTACGTGACTTCTGATGTCACAGAATACACACTTATGCAATGTTACGTTGATAGAGAGAGAGGATGAACATGAAGATATTCACACTACGAACTACAACCTCAAGCAAGAGGTTCTTACAGGTTTTTTAGTTATGCAAAAAAACAGTCTTCATATTACTCAACGTTGATTCATGATTTCCGGTTATGCATATTTGCTATATTACTTCATTATTTAGTTCCATACTTTTTAAATGATATAATTCTTATTTTATCAATGAAAATAAAAGTGCCGACCTCTCTGGCGGAGTGGTTAACACAGCACGCTACGACGCCAGGGGTCCCAGGTTCGAATCAATGCCTCGGCATGGGTGTTCTTTGTGAGTATTCCTTCGTCATCTTCATCAGATCGTTACTCATCCTCATCGTCGCGATCAGCCTAAAGTGGAAGAAAAGCGAAGTAAAATACACCAGATCAATTAATTAATTAGAACAGTGATTGCATAGTGGCACTTGGGAAACTCGGGACTATAATATATACCGGGTGGCCAGAATTAAAGTTACCCAACTCAGAGCCCTCTGTAGCCTGTTTGAGGCATCGTAGAACTCTGAAATTTGGTGAATCCACTATGCAGACCATGGGAAAGAGGATGGCGATAAAAAAAGTTCAATTTTCCTCCACCAGGTTGAAATGTAGCGCTGTACTTCCATGATGGGTTGTACAAATAATCACATTAAGTGATTTAGCTGAATTAGTAATTAGAAATATATTTCTTTGTGGCTGGAAGTTGCGAGAAAATAATCTCTCGTTTATTGCAAGATTGCAAGGTAAAGGCAAATCCATAACCAATTGGAGCAGTTTACGTCATTATTACAACCCATCATGGAAGTACAGCGCCACATTTCAACCTGGTGGCGGAAAATTGAACTATTTTTTATCGCCATCCTCTTCCCCATGGTCTGTATAGTGGATTCACCAAACTTCAGAGTTCTACGATGCCTCAAACAGGCTACAGAGGGCTCTGAGTTGGGTAACTTTAATTCTGGCCACCCGGTATATGGAACATTTTAAAATTTTATTTTACTTTCATATTTTTAATGACATTTCCCCATAAGGATCTCTCGCCACGAAAGCTCCCGGAGTTCGAATCCCGGCCTGATCATGGATGTTCTTTCTGAATGTGCCTTGATCAATTTTATCTAATCATCAATTACCCTCATCGTCGCGACTAGCCAAAACGTAATCGACGGTAAACAACAAAAATGCGAGAAATACAAGAAACATTTATCAGAAGAAACAAATTATATTTTTCAGTAACTTACAATTTAAAAAAACATATTTTTCTCTAATATTGCGTCGATTGTTGTCACTTTAACAAACTACGACGGTGAAAATAAATGATTAGTTGATAACGGTACACTCATAATGAAGCAGAGATGCCCGAGGTCAGGAATCGAACCTGAAGCCTCGAATAGGGATATCGTGGATCGAACACTCAATGCGTTTGGCCATGGAGGCAAAGAAAAAATATCAAATACAGGAAAATTAACTACTTGACAATGAGGCAAATTAAATGGTTGTTTTTTCTACTGCAAAGGGAAAGTAATTGACTTGAAAATAAACATTTAGAAATTCTATGACAGAACATTCTACTAACTTGAACATTGGTGATTGAAGAATAAGGTGTTACTTCTAAATAAGAAGCAATGGCTTGTGCAAATTTATCTACGTTAAAAATGTATAGTTTAGCACCTAGATGACTATTCAGTGGCGGCGATTAAGGGGACGAGGGGGGAAGTTACCCCCACTTTTATTCCCACACTATGCTAAACCTTATATACGAGGGGAAAGTGAACTGTTCTTGCCCCCTCCAGCTTTAGCACCTTGTCCCCCCCAGTTTTGAAACCCAATCGCCGCCACTGTGTCTCTTCCATATAAATTTTGATTGCAGTATGAAATGAACTAGTAGAGTAGGTGGACCGGTTCAGAAACCGAAAATGAGGCTCGGTGAGGCTCGCCTTAATGGATTTCTCTCGTAAGGCGAGAGCCTCATTTTCTTGCAGTGTTGCCAACTCCTCACTCGAAAAAATCACCAAGGTTTTTGTTTTTGGGTATAACCTAACCTAAAGCAAGGAGCTGGCAACACTGCTTGAGGCTCGCCTTAATGGATTTCTCTCGTAAGGCGAGCCTCAAGCAGTGTTGCCAACTCCTCACTCGAAAAAATCACCAAGGTTGTTTTTGGGTATAACCTAACCTCAAGCAAGCTGGCAACACTGCTTGAGGCTTGCCTTAATGGATTTCTCTCGTAAGGCGAGCCTCATTTTCTTGCAGTGTTGCCAACTTCTTACTTGAAAAAATCACCAAGGTTGTTTTTGGGTCTAACCTAACCTAAAGCAAGAAGGCAACACTGCTTGAGGCTCGCTTTAATGGTTTGCTCTCGTAAGGCATAAGCCTTATTTTCTTGCAGTGTTGGCAACTCCTCACTCGAAAAAATCACCAAGGTTGTTTTTGGGTATAACCTAACCTCAAGCAAGAAGCTGGCAACACTGCTTGAGGCTTTCTCGCAGTGTTGCCAACTCCTCACTCGAAAAAAATCATCAAGGTTTTTGTTTTTGGGTATAACCTAACATCAAGCAAGAAGCTGGCAACACTGCTTGAGACTTGTTCTGCAGTGTTGCCAACTCCTCACTCGAAAAAATCACCAAGGTTTTTGTTTTTGGGTCTAACCTAACCTCAAGCAAGAAGCTGGCAACACTGCTTGAGACTTGTTCTGCAGTGTTGCCAACTCCTCACTCGAAAAAATCACCAAGGTTTTTGTTTTTGGGTCTAACCTAACCTAAAGCAAAGAACTGGTAACACTACTTGAGGCTTGCCTTAATGGTTTGCTCTTGTAAGGCCGCGTCCGAATCGGCAGCAGATGTCGCCTAGAGCACCGTTCCATCTGGGGACTCAGCCAACCTCTGTTGTCCGAATTTGCGGCAGACGTGGAGTGGGAGGGAAGAGCAGAAAGGTGCGACAGATGCACGCTTGAACTCGCTGTGACGCTGCGCTTGGCAGCCATATTCTAACTTTCACTTTGTACAGACAACATTTACTGATTAGAGGATGTAAAACTCAGTTATATTTTAACATTTTATCGATAATACTCAATGTAGAAAAATTATAAATGATGAAATAGCGTGTTATATTTTTAATATGAGTAGTAAATAGGTGGAAATCAATGTGAAGTTTGTTTGGCGTCTTCTACTTCCGTGCGATGCGCCTGCGCCCCCAGAGCGCGGTGGGTGAAGTTCGGGCTGACACCTGGCGAGAAAAGTGGCAACCGTACTACAAGGGGACATGTAGATTCGGACGACTTGGACGTGACTTCGACGGTACGCGAGAGCAACGGGAGAGAACGGGGCGGAGTGCTTGCCAATCCGGACATAGCCTAAGGCATAAGCTCTATTTTCTCGCAGCGTTGCCAACATCTTACTCGATAAAATCACCAAGGTTTTTTATTTTTGGGTCTAACCTAACCTAAAGCAAGGAGCTGGCAACACTGCTTGAGGCTTGTACCTAACCTAACCTAACCTAACCTACCTAACCTAACCTAACCTAACCTAACCTACCTAACCTAACCTAACCTAACCAACCTAACCTACCTAACCTACCTAACCTACCTAACCTAACCTAACCTAACCTAACCTAACCTAACCAAACCTAACCTAACCTAACCTAACCTAACCTAACCAACCTAACCTACCTAACCTACCTAACCTAACCTAACCTAACCAAACCTAACCTAACCTAACCTAAAGCAAGGAGCTGGCAACACTGCTTGAGGCTTGCCTTAATTAATTGCATAAAGCAATTTGCCAACCTACTGGTATTTTTGCCATAGCTTTTTACAAAAAAAAAGAGAGGAGAGAGAGAGGGAAGAGTTAAACAACCGACAATGCTGCTAATATTTACCTACAGCTTTTTTTTTACTTGGCAAGGGTTTAGCCAATTTATACACTGGCGCAACATACACACACTGGGCAATAGAGCCGGCAACAAATATATACTGCCGTAAAAGAGAGAGAGATGGATGGATGGCAACACAGTATGTGTGTGCGTGTGTGTGTATAATATGTAGCATTATTAACTAGAGTGTGTTGGCAACCCATCTACAACTAAAAAAAAAGATAGAGATACTAACATTGCCGTAAGATAAAGAAAGAGAGACCTATCGCGATTTTTGTAAACCTCTCTTGGGGGAAACACGATGTGCTATACACACGTGCGCGCTGGCGCCTCTTATTATTTTTCGTATTGTGAGGCAAACAAACAAATAAATAATTGTTGTTTTTTAGGATGCCTGGCCCCTAACCCCGCCAGGGTGCGTGGTGCCCAACCCAAAAAGGTTCTAACGGCTGCGGCTCGGGCAATAAAATCTGAAGAAAATTTGTGTCTAACAAAAATAAACTAAATAGAATTACACATGCATACAATATTTATTGTGTTTTTTTTCTATCTACAATTATATTTTTCTTATATATTTTTTTTATTTTTTTATAGAGTTGATTAAAGCACATATTTGAGAAAGGCAACACCGCCCATATATAAATAAACATACCCCGAAAAAATGCGCTCCATGAAAAGTTGCCCTGTGTGCAAAAAAACTATATCAAGCAAAAATTTTGCAAGACATTGTCGCACCTGCGTGCCAGGCAAGCATTTGGCTGCCACCGAACTGTGTTCCGGATGCAATAAACACATTACAATTGCATATGCCAAGAAGCATAAGCTTACTTGCCTAAGCAAAAATACATCTGGGGCCCAGCCATCGACCTCCACCAAGAGGGAGGCAGAAGCAGCCTCCATCAATGCACCACCTGCTAAACGCGTCAAGCCTGCGATAAAAGCAGACCGGTCTGCTTTCGGAGGAATATTAGAAGATTACGTCCAATTGTCGGATGGCTCTTGCGATGTTTGTAGCTTTTTAGAGGAGAAGCGAGCAGAGATAGTTTCTATTCTTAGTAATGCATTGGCTACGCACTCCTCCACTAAATTCTACGCATCGCTACGTTGCTGGTACAAGAAGCCGTCTGGTGAAATTTACAGGTTCTGCCACAACACCAAGGCGAAGACGCTGCATCTGGCGGATGTCGACAACCTCGAGGACATCTACAGCAAGTTTGTCGAGGAGCTGCTGGCAAAGCAAGAAGAACATGAAGCTAAGGGCTCGGGGGGTTCGCTGTGTGGTGAGCGTCACGAACTGCGCGTCAAACTTTGCAAGTTTGTGCCTCTCTCCGCCTCCAGCTACGTCCCCTTACCAGAAGCGATTGTGGAAAAAAAGGCTGTCCTGAACATTCAGAACAGTGACGCCAAGTGTTTCGTTTGGTCTGTGCTTGCAGCATTGCACCCTGTTCACAGGAAAAACAACCACGCCGAGTTAACCACTACCTACCCTACGAGGCAGAGCTGGAAGATGCGATGGCTGGGATTGACTACCCGGTGGAGGTCTCGGACATTCGCAAGTTCGAGGCCCGTACACACAACCCTCGGTTGGCCATCAACGTTTATGGTCTCACTGACGAAAATGTGGTGTACCCCATCCGTGTGAGCGACGTAGACGACGACGGTGCGCAAGAAATTCACCTTCTGCTCATCAAGGATGAAACTCGCCATCACTACACCCTTATCCGTTCGCTCTCTCGACTTGTTTCGAGCCAACGGAGCAGTGAAAGTCACCACGTCGAGGTGTGTCGCAGGTGCTTGTCCACTTTTGATAATCGAGAACAGCAGGATTACCAGCGCATCAGAGGTCCCAACATCGCTGCCGAGAAGCTCGCTAACCACAAGCTCTACTGCAAAGCCAACGAGCCTGGGGTGGCAGACTTGCCCAAACCTGGTGCCGTGGAGTGTTTCCACATGCACGGTGCCATGGTGGAGCACCCCGCTATCATCATCGCGGATTTCGAAGCTTTCCTCAAACCTCTGTCCACTTGCGATCCCGATCCCGAAGTTTCCTCCACCACCCCTTACCAACTCCACGAGGCATCCAGTTTCGCATACGTTGTGGTGCAACGGGACCAACACATTGACCCCGAGCCCTACGTGTATCGCGGTCCCGATGCAGCCAAACACTTCCTCGAGAGGATGGTTGTCGAGGCTATCGAGATAGGGAAGGTGCTGTTGACCCCCAAGCCTATGCTCCCACTGTCCTTCGACGATCAACGTAGACACGACGAGGCCATCGCTTGCCCAGTCTGCGCCGAGGAGTACACCGCCAAAAACTGTAAAGTCCGACACCACGATCACTTTAACGGTAGGTATGTTGGTCCTTGGTGCAACGACTGCAACCGTAGGGCCTGGGACCCGCGCTTCATCCCTGTGTTTTTTCACAATGGCTCGGGGTACGATTTTCACCACCTGATCAAGCATCTTGGATACGACAATGCAAGAATCAATATCCTGGCACAAAACGAGGAGCGTTATATTAGCGTCAGCAAGTGGGTGCCGATCCCCAACTCAAAAAGCAGGAGCATCGAGCTTCGCTTTCTCGACTCCCTGAGGTTCCTCCCGGCCAGCCTCGATGCTCTTGCAGGGAAGCTGAGCAACAAACAAATGCGCATCACCTCTGCGAATTTTCCAAACTTGGACGCCGGTCTCTTCAGGCGTAAGGGGGTCTACCCCTACGAATACGTCACCGACTCTACCAAGTTTGCGGAGACGTCGCTACCTCCCCAGGCGAAGTTCTACAGTCAGCTACGAGGCTCGAACATCAGCGACGAAGAATATCATCACGCCCAGTCCATGTGGCGCGAGCTGGGTTGTCGAACTCTCGGAGACTACCACGACGCCTACCTCAGACTTGATGTGACGCTCCTCGCCGACGTGTTCCAGACGTTCCGGGCGACCGCAATGAACATCTACCACCTGGATCCCGCCTACTTCTATAGTCTCCCCGGACTGGCGTGGTCAGCCATGTTTCTGGTGACGAAAATCAAGCTGGAGCTTCTTTCGGACGTAGACATGGTGCTGTTTGTGGAACGCGCCGTGCGGGGTGGAATGGTCCAGGTGTCGCAACGGTACGCGCGCGCCAACAACCATCACATGGCTACTGGCTACGACTCCACCCAACCGTCGAGCTACATCATGCACACGGACGTAAATAACTTGTATGGGCACTCCATGATGCAGCCACTCCCTTTTAGAGGGTTCGAGTGGGCCGATCCTTCCAAATTTGACGTTGAAGGTTTCGACGATTCGGAATATGGATTTTTCGCCGAGGTGGACCTTGAGTTCTCCGAGAAGCTGCAGGATTTGTTCTGCGATCTTCCCCCTGCACCCGAGTTTAAGTGTCCACCCGATTCCAACCAGACGAAGCTCGTCATGGATTTCGAACCCAAGAAGAATTACGTCCTTCACTACAAGAATCTCCGGTGGTTGATGCAGCGAGGGGTCACAGTCCACGCAGTTCACCACATCCTCAAGTTCGAGCATTCTCCATGGTTGCGTCCATATATTGAAGTCAACACCGAACACCGCACCGCAGCCACGTCCGAGCTTGATAAGGATTTCTTCAAGCTTATGAATAATGCAGTGTTTGGCAAAACCATGGAGAATGTACGGAATCGCGTGGACATAAAATTGGTGACGAGGAAAGAGCGATGTCGTCAGCTTGTCGCGAGTCCATTGTTCAAGTCTCGAACAATCTATAACGAGCAGCTGGCTCTGATTCACATGAAGCAAGGTGTGGTGAAACTCACCAAGCCCATCTATGTGGGAGCCACGGTTCTGGATCTGAGCAAGCTCCACATGTTCGAGACGTACTACGGCATATTACGTCCACACTACGGTCACAACATCTCGCTTCTCTACACGGACACGGACAGCTTGGTGTACCACGTTCGCTCACCCGATGCATACGGGGATATAGCCACAGTTCCATCTTTGGTTAAACTCTTCGACACCTCGGGCTATCCCCAGCCGAACCAGTACGATATCCTGGCCAGCAACAAGAAGGTGCCTGGCAAACTCAAAGATGAGAAGGACGGAGACGTGATTCTTGAGTTTGCAGGTCTTCGCGCCAAGGCCTATACCATCAAAGCCGAGGGCGGCGTTACCAAGAAGGCCAAGGGTGTCGGCAGACAGGTGGTTCGGGAGCATCTCACATTCGAGGACTTCGTGGATTGCCTCAAGACCAGGTCGTCGGTTCTAAGAGCAGAACAGCGCATCCAGAGCGTCGACCATGTGTTGACCACCAACAAACTGAGGAAGATTGCCCTGGATCCCAACGACGACAAGAGGTGCGTTCTCCAATGTGGAATCCACACACTGCCGTGGGGGCACTATCGCTTAGCAGAAAGCAAAACCTGCAACATATGCCCATCTTCAACAGAAGATTCATAAAACAAAACAAAAAAAAACAAAAAAAATCATTTTGTTAGTTATTACAAAAAAAACACTGACTGTCATTACAAAAAAACTTTGACCGTATTTTAAATAACCAGCATACCTATGAATCTCTTTGGTTTCCGAAAACAAACCAACATGGAGACTGTACACCGCGCGACGACAGATCATGAATTTCTACCTTCCATGTTAACTAAACTCAACGGTCTACTGATTGTTCACCTTAATAGCATTTGGACGAAATTGGATGACGATGTAGGCAAGATGTTTTACGTCTTCAACAACAATTTACATTTTTACAAAATTCCGATCGATGGAAAACTTCAAATCACCGTGAATCCGGAAAACGTAGGTGAAATCAAAATATCTACCGGCAAGAACATTTTTCGAATCAAGCACGACAAGATGCTTTCTAACATTACGTACGATGTTTCTGCAGGAGATTGTTTATACGTGGAACTCCTAGGAGATTACGACAAACTCATTCCTCTCTTCGTTGAATTACGAATCGTCTATCCTATTATAAATAACCGTTAACCAAAATGCCTAACGATATTTTCGGCAACACTAAGCGTGTAGACCACGCAGAAGAGATTCTCATGTTGGACGTCCGAATTAAAAAGTTGAGGAGCGATTTGATCGCTTTGCAGGAGACCTTAAACAAAAGTTTAGAGTCGGAGATCGCTACGCTCCAAACGCAATGTCTCGACCCCATTCTGAAAATCGATTCCGAACTGAAAACCCTCATAAAAAATTATGTCGACGTGCCTTCTTATGACAACGTTCAAAATATACAGTTGAGCGTGGATAAGCTTCAAAATGATTTGGTCAAATTGCAGCAATTTCAATCGAAAAATGAAGATTTGGAAAAATTGAAACTCGAAATCGAAGAACGAACTTCGGCAATCGAAAAGAATTTCTCTGAACTTCAAACCGTCGTGAAGGATATTGATGTAGAACGCTTGCATGTTGTTGTTTCCAAATTACAAGAAGAATTCGCAGGCACGTTGGAAGAAATTAAATCCAAGTTACAGACTTTGGAAGATACCATGACGAACCTACCATCGTCAGACGAACTGCAGGTCATCAGCAAAAGCGTCGCGAACATAAAAATTCAATTGGAGGCCTATCAAGATTTCGAACACATTCAAACCACCATCGCTACGCTTCAGGCGTCTCTGGAGTTGATCAATGAAGAAATTAAAAATATTCACGCTGAAGCCAGTGCGTTGACGAGCATACAAGACACGTTAAGCACGGTTCAGCAGAAGATCGAATATTTAGAAAATTTGAACGTCGAAACGAACCTTGCTCATTTTCATCACGTACTGGACAACATACAGGGTGACTTGGAATCGTTACGGACGAGCGTACCTTCGAGCGAAGATTTGGAAAAATTGAAATCGGCGGTGACGGCACTATCCGATTCGAGCGACATCAAAAGTTCATTGAGCGATCTCGAGAGTAGGGTGGCCAATCTCCCCACCTCAAAAGAATTACACGCTTTGAAAAGGAGCATATCACGTATGCTGAAACGACTAGAAACGGAAACGGCGAACGTGGAACAGATTCGAGACGAACTTGCTTCGCTGGTGTCGACGCTGCCCACTTCGCAGAGCGTCGCCGACCTTCACACGCAGTTTACCGAGATGCGAAGCATCGTGAACGATCTTACCGAAAAAAGTTCGAAATTGAATCAAGTCGAGAATCTTCAGAGTATCGTCGTCAACATCAGAGATCAAGTTGGAGTGTTGGAATCCACGCAGGAATCGACGCTGGCCTCTTTCGGTGCCAAATTACAAGAACTCAACGAAAACTTCAAGCAGTTGAACGTGGAAGTGAAAATCAAGCCGTCATTTTCTTCAGTAACGGATACCATCGTCGAACATTTGTTGCCCGTACAAAATATACTGGGACAGCTTCACAGCAACCTCGTTAGCGTCGATACTAAATTCGCTAAACTGCATTCTCTGCAAGCCATCGAAATCAACAGCGTACCCAATCAACAGAGAATCTCCACGTTCGTCGAAGGTAACAAACTGTACATGTTACATCCTTATCATCCGTACTACAAGTTTCTCCTCGATGGCACGATTCAGATAAACGAATTTTCGTACTGGTCTCACGGCAGAAAAGCTAGCGTTCCCACCATGACCTTGATATCGAATCGTGGTGTCCAGAAAGCAGGAAACATTCCTCTGGCACGTTGGAACGAAACGCGCAACATATATGAAATACACGAAGACGAAGATCTCACCGTTTTTGACGTGAGTGCCGGCGATAAGCTGATCATTCAAAACACTGGTGAGGTGCCACCCTCTTTGAATCCCATCACGCTTGTGCTTCTCTTCAAACGTAATCTCTAAAAAATGTCTAGGCAAGCCATCGTCGAAGAATTGCATAAACCTGCACGCCGCAACTACCAACGTTTGGCGGTGGTAACCAAGAGCATCGATGACCTCTGGCAAAGTGACCTCGTGGAGATGAGTAGCGGCAATCTAAAAAATGTGCATAAATTGAACAAGGGCAACAAGTACCTCCTCACCGTCATAGACACGTTTTCGAAATTCGCATGGGCTCTACCTTTGAAAGCCAAAACAGGAACATGCGTCACAGTAGCATTCAAGACAATTTTTCGCGAAAGCAGCAGACGACCTCGGTTTTTGCAAACAGACAAGGGGAAGGAATTTTACAATGCCGTATTCCAAAAGTTTATTCGGAAACACGACATTCGACATTATTCAACCTTCAGTCACATCAAAGCCAGCATCGTGGAAAGATTTAATCGAACCTTGAAAACACACATGTGGAAACGATTCACGCTTCGAGGAAATTTACAAATGGGTCGACATACTGCCGGAACTCGTCGACACCTATAATGATACGGTACACAGAACGATAGGCATGAAGCCAGCTGATGTTACGAAATCTGACGAGCAACGTTTAATTTCTACAGTTTACTGTCCAAAGTATACTCCCACGACTACCAAGAAATCAAAATTCAAAATTGGAGACCAGGTGAGGATCAGCAAATTCAAACGCACCTTCGAGAAGGGGTTCACAAAAAATTGGAGCACGGAACTTTTTACGGTGGTTCGAGTTTTACCCGGAAACCGACACACGTATATAATAAAAGATAGTAGCGGTGAGATTTTGAAAGGAAGATTTTACGAAGAGGAACTCTCTAAAACAAAACATCCCGACACGTACCTCATCGAGAAAGTATTGCGTAGGAAAGGCGACAAACTGTTTGTCAAATGGCTGGGACTTCCGGAAAAGAGTTGGATCGACGCGAACGAAGTGATCTTGTGAGTACGTGGAACGTGGTGAAGCGTCTACCGGATTCGGAAAGTCAAACAAAAAAAAAAGAACGGCGAGTTGCTTCCCGACAGCATCCGCTGTCTAATCGTAGGTCCTTCGGGGTGTGGGAAAACAACACTGCTCGTGGACAATTTTCTCCTCGCACCGAATTGGTTAGATTGGAAGAACAGGCACCTCTACGTGTTCTCGAAAAGTTTGGAGCAAGCGAAATACCAGCAACTGATAAAACTGTACGATGGTCTGGACATTGCAACGTTCTCTTCGGAAATAAAACCACTCGACGATTGTCGTGAAAATTCAGTCGTTGTGTTCGACGATGTCATCCTGGAAAATCAAAATGAAATTCGCAATTTTTTCACGCAAGGTCGTCACAAAGGAATAGATTGCTTCTTCCTAGCTCAAACGTTTTCCAAAATTCCAAAACAGTTAGTACGCGACAACGCTAATTTCATATGTTTGTTTCGTCAAGATCACACCAACCTCAAGCACGCGTATGATGACTACGTAGGCGGAGACATGAACTACAATCAATTTTCGGAACGCTGCTGCTCCCACTGTTGGAACAGTGACGATTTCGGATTCGCGACGATCGACATGACGAGAAAACCCAACGACGGAAAATACAGAAACAAAATCAACGACTTTCTAAACGTTGCAACGTTGTGAGAAACGACGTGTATAAATAACGTTATGACGAAACGAAAAATTGAAGACGAAAATCTCAAGCTTCGTGATTACCTCGCGAAACGCTTCAAAGGTTGGAAATCCGAGAATCGCGGATTCTACGAAGAGAAGAAACGTCAAGATCAACCTGTGATCGACGCCATCAGCGATCTAGGTAAAGAAATTAAAGGCGTGACGGAACAAAATAAAAATTTGATCAACGAACTCGTACCACTTGCAGCTAAAAGTTACACCGTACCCACGCCCATTTCAAGCATTCCTTCCACGCCGTTCGAACTGAAGGACGTACCGCCACGACGTCGAGCCATAGGTAGCACGCCGTCGTCTTTGGATAAGATCGAGTTGGGACCTTTGACACGAGACTACCTGAGCACGGGGAAATTCGACAAGGATGAAGTGTTCGGATTGTATCCAAGCATGGAGAGCAACGAAGGCGGCGGTGTGGTTTGGAAGATTGGAAAATCGAAAGTGAGCTTCGAAGGCAACGACATTAAAGTTAATTTAGGCGAGAAGGATAGTTGGAACAGGTATCCGGGTACGGTGGGACTGTGGGAACTCGTTGCCAAAAAGCAGCCGAAAGATTACACCGACGAAGATTACCAGAGTTACAAGGAAATTTTGATCATGACGGATGCCTTGTACCAGAACAACGACGCCTCGCAGAATAGGGTGAAATCGAGCAGCGGCGAGAAGTACAGAAATCTCATCAAACCGATTTGGAACCAGGTGAAAACAGGCAGCGGCGTCAAACTCTACAACACCCTGCCCAAAGAGTTTGTGTGGGTGGACGATGTGCGCAAGCTCATAGACCGATTGTTGGTTATTGCAGGAGAGGAGAATGCAGGCAATCGTAATTTCTACAACGAGAAGGTAGGAATTGTGGACATGATCAGCACCAAACTTTCCAACTTCATCGTGAACGACGACAAGGGCATAGGTCACCTCATTAAAATTATCAACACGCTGCCTCCGAGATTCTGGAACGTGGCCGAAGGAAAAGGACTCGTGAACGACATCATCAACAAGTTACCTTTCGAGATGCATTTACCCGGCTACCAGTTCTGCGGACCGGGTACCAAACTCAAGAAAAGATTGGAGAGAGGAGACAAGGGTGTGAATCCGTTGGACGCCGCATGCAAAGATCACGACATTGCCTACAACACCACTCGCACCGATCTGGATGCACGTCACGAAGCAGACAGAAAGTTAGAGCACGCAGCTTTCGAAAGATTCGTTAGCAGAGACGCTTCGCTGGGAGAAAGAGTTGCAGCACTGGGCACCACCATAGCCATGAACACAAAACAAAAATTTGGATGGGGTGTGTAGAAATAAAAAAATTTCTCGAACCGTGAAAAAAATTTCTTCGGCATATAAATAACACTACATAAAAAAAAAACAAAAAAACTCCAGTTGTGTTTGCCATCTTATAAAAAATGAGTAAACAATCACTAGACGCCCAAGCATTAAAACAAATGCTAAATTCATCAGTCGAATATGTAAAAATTCAGGAATTGGAAGTGGACAAACCTTACACGATAACTTCCGGTTCAATTGTTTCTACCCAGTATGGTCCCAAGGCGCGTCTGTTGCTCAACGCACAATACAGTCTATTTTTACCAGATCGATACGCTAACATGTTATCTGACGAGAAGCTAGCTATTTTAATCGAGAACAAAACTCAAATCGTGTACAAGGGTACAAAGGAACTTCTTGGTAAGAAAACAAAGCACGTAATAGAATTTGTGTAACGGTTCTGCGCGGAGTATATCCTTGAAAAAAAATTACACAGAACAAAAAAATCTCAGAACATTTATATATAAATAACATACCGAAAAAAAATTACACAAAACAAAAAAAATCTCAGAACATATATATAAATAACATACCGTGAAAATAACATATAGAGCATCAACATGAAGCCTAAAGGTGTCGTGTACCAGATACCATACTCCAATCTGAAAAATCTAGGTGCCCTCGATGGTTTACTCACCAAGAAACAACGCGAGAAGAAACGTTCTTGCTTGACGAAAGGACACGGAATGAAATTACTTCTCAGCACACCTCAATTGAGACGCTTGCAGCGTTCGCGGAAACAGCAAAAAATCGGAGGTTTCATATTCAGCATCCCAGCCATCCTGGCAGCATTGGGGGCCGTTGGAAGTTTGGCCGGCGGAAGTGCCGCCATCGCGAAAACAGTCATCGACTCGAAGAAGAACAAGGCAGAATTGGAAGAACAGAAACGTCACAACCTGGCTATGGAGAAGAAGGGGAAAGGTATAACCAAAAAACAAAAAAACAACCTCGATGCTTTGAAAAAATATAAAAAAAAGAAGAAGCCCTGTCCAACTTCGATATTGAATCTCTGATCGAACTGTTGGGAATAAAAAACTTCAGGGGTGTTTTCATGTCCGATTCTCTATCCTCTGCTGTGAAGAAAAAAGAGTATGGCGTGGTCAACCTGGATAGTTACAAAAATTCTGGTACACATTGGATATGCTACCTCAAAATTGACGATAACAATGCATTTGTTTTCGATTCGTTCGGTGGCACACCACCTGCCAGGTTGGTGAAGTATCTCAGTGTTGCCAACCTCTACTACAATGACAAACGCATCCAGGGTTTCACCGATGTTAACTGCGGCCACCTATGCCTTTCCGTTCTCGCATACATGTCTAAAATAAATAACCCGTCGGTGGAACATTTTCAGAAAGCATTGTGGAATCTTAAACACGATGGGCGTGTTTCATCTCACGAGCGAATCTTCAATCTTGAAACTCACGCTGCACGACGACATCGTCTATCCTAAATCCGTAGCTCTGCGTGCATTCTACAGCATGTACCTCATACCTAACGTCACGCAGCACAACAACAAAATTAGCGTCGGAAGCGAACACATCGTCGTCACGCCAGGCCAATACAATCTTTCCACTTTGCAAGCTCAATTACCCAAGGGCACGTACCTTTCTCAAAATTCGGTCACGCACAGAGTGGAAATCGTGTCGGCGACAGAGACCGTTGACCTGGGTACCATAGGAGAACTTTTAGGTTTCGAGAACAACACCAAACTCGAAGCTGGCATCAAGCACACGGCAGCAAACATTCCTAAATTTCTAGCCATAGAGACTCTGAACGTTCACTGTAACGTGGCGGAAGGAATGATTACTAAATCTTCGGACGGATTGTTAGGAAGTCACAAGCAGACGGGAATCATAGCTACGTTCAAACCCAGTTCCGAGTTCATGGAACCGATCATCTACACACCCTCTTCGCCGATCTATTTTCCAGTATGTCGCAACCGCATAGACGACATAGAGTTGGTGGTGACAAACGAGAAAGGAGACGTGGTGGATTTCGCAGGTGCCACTACGACGGCCATCGTGGAGATCAACATATAATAAATAACACGCATAGTAAAAATGGAGCAAATCGAAAGTTACGAATTGCAATCTTTCCCTCCCAACCGTCGCACGTTCGCCAATCTCAACGAAGCGAACAGGGAGATCGAATACGACGTGGACGTAGGCGATGGGTTCGTTCATCCTCACAGAGCAGACCTCTACCTTCAATTCGACGTGGTGAACAAAGAAAGCGGAGACGCGTTTCCCGCAGCAGCAAATTTGATACTCGTGGACAACTTCGTGCCTCACCTGTTCTCGCAGGTGGAGGTGAGGAAACACAACACCGTCATCGACAGAATAGACTATCCAGGCATCACGTCGACGGCAGTGGGAACATTGAAATTATCCAAAACAGACGCAACATACTATCAAGCAGGAGGATTCGAAGCAGGGACGAAAATATCGACGACAAGTCACACGGTGCTCTTTCCCATGCGTCTGCTGCCGGGATTCTTCTCGGACTACAAAGAGATCATGTGGAAGGGGGGATTGCGCGTCACGTTTCGAAGAGCAGCCAACGACAACGACGCGCTGATGCGATACACCAACTTGAACGCCGACGGCACGCCGATAGCCAACACTTTACCCGAAGCAGCCAAGTGCGTCATCCGGAGCATGGAGTTGAGAATGCCGATCGTGGAATACGAAACAAACTATGCCCTCAAGTACAAAGCGGAGATCTTGAAGAGTCCGCAGGTGCCGATTCGCTTTCACAGTTACCAGTGCGTGCAAAAGGTGGCGTCGGGAAGTCACATGGAATTCGACGTGACGACGCAGTTCAACAACATACAGTTCGACATGCCAGATTTCGTCGTGGTGCATTTTCAGACCGGGCGCGATAAAAATCAGGAAAAAAATTCCAGCAAATTCGACAACTGCAAGATCAAGAATATTTATCTGAAGAATGGAAGAAACGAAGTGTTCCCGCGCGAGAATTACAACCTCGACATGACCAAAAACGATTACCTAAAACTTTACGAAGCTTACACCTCTTTCAAACGCGTGACCGAGGGAAACGTGGACATGTACTACACGCCCAGCGAATTCATAACCCACAGACCCATGTCCGTCATCAATACCACAAAGAGGAAGCAGGTGGTGGTCAACGATCGCACCAACATCAAGGTCGTCTGCGAGTTCAACAGCCCGTTGCCCGAGGACACCGTATGCAGTGTGATCCTGGTCGCCGAGAAGTCCTTCGTCCACGACGTGAAGAACGAGAGGGTCACAGAGCAGTTTTAACAAGTTTTTAACATTTTTTCTTGCACAATAAGAAATTTTTGTACTAGCACAATCAGTTTCAATGGCACAATACGAAAAATTTCACTAGTTCAAGATCAGTTACAATATCAATTTCATCACTTATCAGTTACAATATCTTTTTTTGCACTATAGCACGAGAGACAAATCAGAAAATTTGCACAAAAAAAATTGTTGTTGTTTTTACACGAGAAAATTAACAATAAAATTCTTTTTTTATCGTTTCAGATGCTGTCGAAACATCAAAAACACATACACATACAAACACACTAAAAAAATAAGCATGCAACTTTATTTGTAACACACACACATACATTCTCCATCTTCATCAAAAAAAATATTATAATAAACATAATTATTTTTATCTATCACACAATAAAACTCTATATCCAAAATATTACAACATCAAATAACACTAGAATCGTTAGTACACGTTGCATGCATTACGGAGGTCCTCTGTAGGGTTTTATGGAAGTTTGGGGGAAAAAAAAAACACGTGAAACCCTACAGAGGTGCGGTTATCTACAGCCGCAGCCGTTAGAACCTTTTTGGGTTGGGCACCACGCACCCTGGCGGGGTTAGGGGCCAGGCATCCTAAAAAACAACAATTATTTATTTGTTTGTTTGCCTCACAATACGAAAAATAATAAGAGGCGCCAGCGCGCACGTGTGTATAGCACATCGTGTTTCCCCCAAGAGAGGTTTACAAAAATCGCGATAGGTCTCTCTTTCTTTATCTTACGGCAATGTTAGTATCTCTATCTTTTTTTTTAGTTGTAGATGGGTTGCCAACACACTCTAGTTAATAATGCTACATATTATACACACACACGCACACACATACTGTGTTGCCATCCATCCATCTCTCTCTCTTTTACGGCAGTATATATTTGTTGCCGGCTCTATTGCCCAGTGTGTGTATGTTGCGCCAGTGTATAAATTGGCTAAACCCTTGCCAAGTAAAAAAAAAGCTGTAGGTAAATATTAGCAGCATTGTCGGTTGTTTAACTCTTCCCTCTCTCTCTCCTCTCTTTTTTTTTGTAAAAAGCTATGGCAAAAATACCAGTAGGTTGGCAAATTGCTTTATGCAATTAATTAAGGCAAGCCTCAAGCAGTGTTGCCAGCTCCTTGCTTTAGGTTAGGTTAGGTTAGGTTTGGTTAGGTTAGGTTAGGTTAGGTTAGGTTAGGTTAGGTTAGGTTAGGTAGGTTAGGTTGGTTAGGTTGGTTAGGTTAGGTTAGGTTAGGTTAGGTTAGGTTTGGTTAGGTTAGGTTAGGTTAGGTTAGGTTAGGTTAGGTAGGTTAGGTAGGTTAGGTTGGTTAGGTTAGGTTAGGTTAGGTAGGTTAGGTTAGGTTAGGTAGGTTAGGTTAGGTTAGGTTAGGTACAAGCCTCAAGCAGTGTTGCCAGCTCCTTGCTTTAGGTTAGGTTAGACCCAAAAATAAAAAACCTTGGTGATTTTATCGAGTAAGATGTTGGCAACGCTGCGAGAAAATAGAGCTTATGCCTTAGGCCATGTCCGGATTGGCAAGCACTCCGCCCCGTTCTCTCCCGTTGCTCTCGCGTACCGTCGAAGTCACGTCCAAGTCGTCCGAATCTACATGTCCCCTTGTAGTACGGTTGCCACTTTTCTCGCCAGGTGTCAGCCCGAACTTCACCCACCGCGCTCTGGGGGCGCAGGCGCATCGCACGGAAGTAGAAGACGTCAAACAAACATCACAATGATTTCCACCTATTTACTACTCATATTAAAAATATAACACGCTATTTCATCATTTATAATTTTTCTACATTGAGTATTATCGATAAAATGTTAAAATATAACTGAGTTTTACATCCTCTAATCAGTAAATGTTGTCTGTACAAAGTGAAAGTTAGAATATGGCTGCCAAGCGCAGCGTCACAGCGAGTTCAAGCGTGCATCTGTCGCACCTTTCTGCTCTTCCCTCCCACTCCACGTCTGCCGCAAATTCGGACAACAGAGGTTGGCTGAGTCCCCAGATGGAACGGTGCTCTAGGCGACATCTGCTGCCGATTCGGACGCGGCCTTACAAGAGCAAACCATTAAGGCAAGCCTCAAGTAGTGTTACCAGTTCTTTGCTTTAGGTTAGGTTAGACCCAAAAACAAAAACCTTGGTGATTTTTTCGAGTGAGGAGTTGGCAACACTGCAGAACAAGTCTCAAGCAGTGTTGCCAGCTTCTTGCTTGAGGTTAGGTTAGACCCAAAAACAAAAACCTTGGTGATTTTTTTCGAGTGAGGAGTTGGCAACACTGCAGAACAAGTCTCAAGCAGTGTTGCCAGCTTCTTGCTTGATGTTAGGTTATACCCAAAAACAAAAACCTTGATGATTTTTTTCGAGTGAGGAGTTGGCAACACTGCGAGAAAGCCTCAAGCAGTGTTGCCAGCTTCTTGCTTGAGGTTAGGTTATACCCAAAAACAACCTTGGTGATTTTTTCGAGTGAGGAGTTGCCAACACTGCAAGAAAATAAGGCTTATGCCTTACGAGAGCAAACCATTAAAGCGAGCCTCAAGCAGTGTTGCCTTCTTGCTTTAGGTTAGGTTAGACCCAAAAACAACCTTGGTGATTTTTTCAAGTAAGAAGTTGGCAACACTGCAAGAAAATGAGGCTCGCCTTACGAGAGAAATCCATTAAGGCAAGCCTCAAGCAGTGTTGCCAGCTTGCTTGAGGTTAGGTTATACCCAAAAACAACCTTGGTGATTTTTTCGAGTGAGGCGTTGGCAACACTGCTTGAGGCTCGCCTTACGAGAGAAATCCATTAAGGCGAGCCTCAAGCAGTGTTGCCAGCTCCTTGCTTTAGGTTAGGTTATACCCAAAAACAAAAACCTTGGTGATTTTTTCGAGTGAGGAGTTGGCAACACTGCAAGAAAATGAGGCTCTCGCCTTACGAGAGAAATCCATTAAGGCGAGCCTCACCGAGCCTCATTTTCGGTTTCTGAACCGGTCCACCTACTCTACTTGAACTATTAGTTATATTGGAAAACTAAGTTCAAATTAAACTTTTAAAATGTCGAATACCTTATCAATAAATATTTTGTACAACTGTTTTGAAATATTGCATGATGCTTCCCATCTCTCTGGCTTAATCGCGAAAATTAGGATGAACATAGGCGCCCACTTGGGAGGGAAGGCACTTTCTGCCCCCCCCCCCATCCAAAATTCACGTAGATGGACACATTTTATTTATATTTACATACTAGCTGATTATCCTGCGTTGCCCAGGTATTTATTTATACCAATGTTCTATTAGACGAAAAAATAATGAATTCTAACTATAGTGTAAAATGTAACTAATTTTATTTACAGGTATTTAAAAGTATAAGTACAGTATTCAAATTAAATGTCATCGTGAATGTCACCAATTAGCTTAGATACTCCGAAAACTATGGATTCGACACTAATGTAGGTCATTTTTTAAATTTTATTTTTCATCCCCTCTCACCCCCCATGCCGATTGGTGATGAATTTGCAGTTGAACGGAATTCGGAGTGTCACTATTCATCCTAGCGAGCCAGAAAACTATGGAATGCACACTAATATCGGTCGTTTTCGATTATTTTTACATGTTACCCCCTTCCCACCTCCCTAGGGGTGCCAGAGGTGACTTACCCCCACAGTAATTCTTTCCAGATTGTAAGTCATATGTGTTGCAAGTTTGGTTGAAATTGCTCCAAGCGTTCGAGAGTTATGCCGGAAGAAACGTACATGTATACACACATACATCCATTTTTATATATGTATAGATATAAAGTATTGTTTATGCCGACCTTGCTCGCCCCAAAATTTTATCTTAAGTTGGCACCTCTGAGAATGAATGATGAGTGTTGATACAATAAAAGAGAAATGACGAATAAACAGGATTCGAGCCCTTTTTGTTATAATATGTCACAAATGCATACGTTATCAATGAAATTCTCTGCAGATCCAATGTGAGCTTAGATCTACACAACATTATGAAGCTTGTTCTCCGTTTTCCGCCAACACTTTCACCTTTTATGAAAGCTTTACTGAGTGATTTGTCACAAGAGCAGGAAGCTTTTCCCGCCTGCTAACAGAAAAGCTTGTTAAGGAATAATATATTGATGAATCGTGAATGAGAATGATGAAGATCCTGCCAGAGGAAATGCATTCTCCTCCCTTATCTTCAAGAACTCATCTCTTGTTTCCGTATGTACCAGCATCCGTGGCAGCAGATTCTGTAATCGGAGATCTCATCTCCTGAAATTCTACTCACACCGTTTAAGGGTTATTGTTCCTGATGGCGAAACGGCATAATATTTCGCTTTCTATAATTGGCTGCGAAGACTGGAATTAGCTTGGTGCAAGCTTTGTGTTGAAACTCGCTCCCATAGCTGGAGATTCTGCTAACAGCGGTAAACCATTACATCCTAACAATAAGATTTATACCATGATTGTTATCGTGAACGTCAGTTTTACCAAGCTACATCGCCCATGTTCATTTTTCAACTCTTCGTGTAATACAAAGTACACTTACTTTGTCTTATCTCCTCGGCACTAAAATTTTCAGAAATTAAACATGATACTTGATTAAGATTAGTCAAATGATTCTAGAATATATTTCCAGTGGAGCTATATTTCTATGGTTCATAGTTCACTGTATATAAAGTATGTGCGTTTGTTGCGTGTGTGTGTGAACATATCAAGTGTTCTTTTTACTTCAGTTCATTTCAATGAACCTGAAATTAAGATATGCCTTTCAGACTGAGAAATTAAAGGAACAATAACTTGCATTCAAAATTTTCACTCTAATAAAAAAGCATATGGCATAATAATCGCACATATTTTATTAACGAAGATGTACTCAGGTTTGTCATAAATTCCGTATATCAGCTGATGCCTGGTGCTGGTGTGAACAATAACAATATCCTGTAGCGTTAGAAAAATTGGTAAGATATGCTTGTTAAATATCGTATCTTTATTGCTTCGGTTTAAATCCTATATTAGAACTAAAATATTTATCATGTTCTTTAAAACAACAATGGGAATAATGTTAAAAAGAAATAATGAAACTAACAGGAAATATCGGTATTGTGAAACATTTCTGGATAGGTAACTTAATAATGAAACTTGAAAGAAATCTCATGCTGATTTCCATAAATGTGACAATTGAACTAAATTATTTAGTTTTAGAAGATATCTCGTCATGATTTGCTTCAACGCTACACTGGAACAAAAATATTTAATTTTTGGCTGTATCATGCTGGTTGACTTCAAGGGAGACAGTGAAACTGAAGAAATGTTGGGAAAAATTAATAATGATTTCCCTACGAGCTTGATTAATTCCATGATAATTAAATTAGGAGATTGCTACATCAAAGCATCAACTTAATCTGATTCTACGGTAGCCTTTTGTTGGTAGACAATCAATTCTGCAGGATAGCAAATCAATTTAGCCCTACCACTCCTGGGGTTCCGGATTCCAATCTCGTCCTAGGCATTGGTGTTCTTTGAGAGTGTACCTTTATCAATTTCATCATATAATCACTCATCCTAATCGCGATTAGCCAAAAGTGGCAGAAAAGCCACGATAAATAACAGAAAGTAAATCAATTCTGAAAGAATTTGGCGCATGTTGAAAGATCTCTTTCTATATGCATTCTACGCAATACGAAACGCTAATCAGTTACCAGAAGGGGTATTACCGATAGATCAGGATTCCTTGCTTGCACCAAAGTCTAGCAGAATGCAAATTTCGTTTCTTATTTTGCCTGGAAATCTTGGGAGTCCCAAGACGAAAATGGTCAACAACCCCCAAAGGGTGAAAAAAAGAATATATGAGAAGAAAAGGTTGTCGAAAGCCTCGGGATATGTAGATACAAGACACAATTTCGCATCCTCCGATATATTGCATCCCCCTGCAGCCACGGTACCTATGCGCAATATCTCAACCATCTGGTTCGGGTCCCTTCTCTCCAGCCAAGGGACAAGGTGATATCCGGAGAGACCAATCGGTGGATGTCTTTTGAGGGGCATAGGAGCGTGTATCGAAGTCGATTGATACTTGGTTTCTCTTCTTCCTTTTCTTTTTTCGTTGAGAGACTCTGATGCCTTCCGGTGTGGTTGCTGATAAGATGAAGTCTGGCTGAAGGAGAGTCGAATCTTTACGGACAGCGACTCCAAAGTTCCTCAGGTTGTCTAACGATCTTCTCGAGCAGACACAGGCGTGGTCAGGCGTCCAAGAGGTAAAGGAAAGCGATTGTGAAAGTAAAGGAAGTGTTTTGCGACGGACTCTCTTTCGGTGTGTGCTCCAGTTTTTTTCTCTCTCTCTTTCTTATATTTTTTTCAAAGTGTCTTTTTGTGTTCTCCCCCTACACTGTGGCCATCGACCTGAAGAACCTCTGGGAACATGATCAAAAAAAGAACATCACTGGTTTCAGAGTAACTTATCCTCAGAGACAGTCTTGCTGTACATTCGGTTGTAGCAGTGAGATTGGGTATCTATTTTCACTTTCGCTTTCCAAAGTTCCCTTCTTCGTTTGCTTGCTTGAAGACTAACGAGGCTCTGGCGTCTAAACTCACAGCCAGCATATAACCCGAAGTAGGGCTTGTGTTGTGCCCTGTACATGTGTGTGTGTGTGTGTGTTTGCCCTTCCATCAATTTCATCTTATCACTATTCATCCTCATCAATGCGATTAGCTAAAATGGAATAGAAGCGACGTAAAATAACCAAGTCAATCGTCAAAATCGTTAGTTTCTTTCATTTGGTTATTTTGAGTCACTTTTGTTTGGCTGACCGCGACGATGATTGATTGATTGACCTGGTTTATTTCACTTGGCATTACTGCCACTTTTGGTTAATCGCGAAGATGAGGATGGGTGATGTTATGATTACATTGATGAAGGGACACTCACTCATGCCCAGACTGGAATTCGAAACCAGGACCCCTGGTGTCGTAGCGCGCTATGCAATTAGTGTTGCTCACCAGACGAGATGGGACGAGACTTTGGCCTGTCTCGTCTCATCTCGTGGAAATGCTGGTCCCGTCTCGAAAATATTCGTTTGTCCCATCCCGTCTCGTCTCGTAAAGTTAATGTAGGATATCATGGCAACAAAAGTTAAGAGTGGGAAACATATTGTTCTCTAAAGTGGGTTAAACCTTTAAAACATTTTGTTCACTGTACACTCAGAAGAAATAAGGTTTGTTAACTACAAGGACATTAATATTTAGTCTAAAATAAAGTTTGTTGATTACCAATAGCTAGATACTTTATGAAATCTGCCTTGTATTTCTGACGTCCATTCACTCTTTTGTTACGTGCTGATTTAATAACTAACTAATTAACTCAACTGGACTCACTCAACTGAGCTTAGCAACGCAACAACGAAGAATCATTCGCCTCACCTGCTGGGCGAATTAAACATATAAATAATATACGGTCAGGATAAGTGCCTAAAGTCGGAGTTACCGAGAATAAACCTAGGAGGATTTGATTTTAAATACCTGAAATGACGTTACATAAGACTACGGTGTTTCTGAATATACACATATATTAAAGCACAGATAAATACACATTACATCTTGCCCTCTTTCACTCGATCTCACATTCATTCTCTCATTCTATGGCATATTGCGACAATATGACAAATACAAAGGTTAGATTATTTACTACTTTGACCATACTCTTGCTATGTCTTGGCTACATTGCCTTTTACAATTTATCGTTTAGGATTTTAAGTATAAAGTGAATAATTGTTCCTTGTGCGAACCCCTTCTATCTTTTCTGAAGGTACAAATATAATTCAATGAGCTATTGTTTGCTGTTAACATAAACTCTGATCTTAAACATTGATTACTCCGCCGGAATACCGATGCCTAGGGATGCCATAGCACTGATTTAAGTTAAGCAATGATTTGATTTACACAGATTCGCGGTAGATTGTCGTCATCTTTCTCACACACGCACATGGTTGGATCTTACCTTCGCTGCATTCCCTCTGACCTGGGTTGGGTGAAAGTGGTCCTACAGTTCTGGAAGACATCCGCACTCCAGGGTTGCACTTCGCGGTTATCCTGGTTGGCGAAAGTGGATCAGTCGGCAGCTCCATCTGGCATCATCGGATCCTGGCTTCACTCGTTCACTTCGCGGGGACGTCCAGGACGGTACACGCCCACTGTCGACTCCATACGACAACTTGCGCAGTAATAGGTCAGTTCTTCGCGGTCACTCGTAAGTACAGATACGTGACTTGGGCGATGAGTCGAACATACGCGATTAGCCATTCGCGGTTTCACATGGATATCAAATGTTATTAACTTTTACTACTTAGGACGTTGTTTCGGACGATTGACACGGGTGGACGTGTCTGGCGTTATTCTCACATAACCACACGTATGTGCACGGATGCGTAGACGGCGAGGGGGAAAACGACCCCCTGGTTCTATTCTGCTCTACTCCATGGCTCTGAAACACTCACTCGAGGAAAAACAAATCCAAACCTCGGGTCCGCTTGCAACTCGCAGCTCGGTCGCGCGTAGCTCACACTCCGGTGGCGATTGTAGGCAAAACTGTGTCTCGCTATCATCCCTTTTATTCCAGATTTGAACGTAGTGACGCTCTACCCTCTATGATCAGGTGCTTGTTTATTGTTTCTGGTGCTTTGACCGTTGTCCTCCTATCCTGGTCAATGCTCACTCCGGTCCTTAACCTCTGGTAGCAGCCCCTCGCGCAGAGATTAGGTTAAATCTTCCGCTATTGTATTCAGTCACGAAAAGCAAGGACAACTCAGTAGGGTAGCGTCTCCCTTTCAATTCAGCGATGAATCTTTAATAATTCATAACTTCCGTTGTTCTGTTCTGATTAGGCTCAAATCTTGGAATCAGTACTTTCATGATGTGGTCTTCCGCTGGTTAAAATCTCATCAAATTCGGTCCATTGGTTTAGAAGTTGCATTTTTTCTTGATATTCCCATAAGAATGCATGTAAATCCGAATTCGGCGAAAAACGGTGGTTGAGCAAGCTAGTGCTGGCTAAGACAGTCGTTAGACACCTTTATTCGCGACGGATATTAATATTACAAATTGCAATTAATTCCTAATAACGGGCAATTAGATTAATTACCTGATACTCAATATTTGACCGTTATACTTTATCCATCGTACACTAAGGGAGCTTTCACACCGATGAAACACGCCACAGGAGACAAATCGCAGGGTGGGGTTGTAATCTTACAAAGTTACAAGCGACACGAACGAACCCTTTCCGTCTAAGCACGTATTCACCGTATATGCACCAGCAACAGACCGAGGCGGCACACCGCACGATGTTAAGAAAACGACCGACTTCCAGCTACACGTGCAGCTTGTAGGATTGCTTCGGTTCGGAAGGTTACATTTACTGAAGTTTCTTTTCCAAGAGTCTGTTTGTTTGGTCTGCAACGTTCAGAGCGAAGTGACAAGCAACGCGGTAGTTTCACACTGAAGCGACAAACGACACGGACCTCTTCAGGTATAAGCAACTTTCATCGCGCATGCACAAACAACAGTACGTAAAACACGAGACACGCAAGTGACAATTGACACGCTACGGTTCGAAAGATTTCATGTAAGGGAGATTTGACATCGAAGCGACAAGCGACACGCGACACATGCCGCTTGGCAATGAGCCCATCAACAGCAACATTACACACCGTAGCAGCACGAGAGGCTGCACAAGCCTTCGTTGGATTGGTGGAATCCCCAAACGACACGGGACTATCGCACCGAAGCGACAAGCGACACAATCTCATTTACTTTATAAGCGAGCATTCCCCGCGCATGCGCTACCAATAGAGAGAGGCAACACGATACACTAAGCTATTAGAAAACGGCCAAGTCTGAGCGAAACGCAAGCGACACGTTCCGCCAGTCGTGTTGCCTCGCTACGGAAGGTTGCATTTATTACTGTGTGTTCATTTCCAAGCCGCTGATGCAGTTTGTTGCCTGTTTCATGATTCTTCTTACACCTTTGACTTAAGGCAAGATATGTTATTCACGTCAACGCAAAGTATCTAAAGCCCGAATCACACGGAACTGGATTGTTGGCTGCTTGTTTTCGCCTCACACGATACTTGTTAGTTGTTTTGTTACCGTACTTGTCGATAGACTTTTGTACCATAATTCATTGCGCAGAGCAGACAAACTGTAAAGATAGACCAGCAATTTAAAGAATACTGCTTTGTGCTTTTATTTAAAAAAAAAAAAAAAGTATGGTAATCAATGCGTACCGGACAAGCTTTTTGATGAACATGAGATTCGCAGGATTAATTCAGAAAAAAATGTCACGTACATATCTCATCGCTTTGCATAAATATCTAAATATTATTGACCTGAACACGAATGGACTGCACGTCATCTCTTTACTTTTTTTTATCGAGAAACGGAGAACTAACAAAAACAGCCAGCACTCGAAAACCACAGAGAATCCCCCCCCCCCTTTTGCAAACTCACAGATTATTTTCATATGGCCAAACTTTGCTCAGATTGGTTGTTCCAAAGAATCCAGTCGAGGAAAGCCAGTAGCAATTAGAACATGTCCCATTCCTCGAAACCAGTCAAGCAGCCAGCGAGGCAGCCATCACATCCGGGTAGGTAGCCAGCTCAGCGCCAACTAACTGGTAATCCAGTTCCGTGTGATTCTGCCATAACTATTTGTCTATTACTAGATCCTCCCCGATGGCATGGTGGTACCGTCGTCGCTTTTTAATCAAGGAGCCACTGGTTCAATACCCGTTGGAGGCACATGGTGGTTCGGATCCCACTTTAAACTGTAGGTCCAGTCCCGATTAGCCTTACTGTGCATAAAGTGGACTTAAAACACCAATTCAATCAACCGATCAAAGAGTCAATTTCTAGCTTGTTAGTGCGAAATCTTTGGAGTTTGCAATCAGTATACTTGAGGGGGGTGGGTATTGATTTTGAGAAGAGGGGTCGCAATGAAAGAACTGTCTTGTACGAGCAAGAATTTTATGACGATTGTCCCCAGCATGGCTGGGCGAAGACCTACAGTAAACAATGGTAGTGACTACCTCCACATCGTTTTGCGGAAGGATGAACGGAAGGAAGCGCCTGGGGTAGCAGATGGTTGGCAGATTTACGGTATTCGGAGGAAATTTCAGCAGGAAGATTGTGTGTTCTTTGGAAGTAAAGATAGCCGGGATCGGAGCAGATTCGTTACGGACAACGTGTGACGAATTCGGATTTGCGAGGGGGAATCTTGCAGTAACTACCAAGAGCTTGCTAAAAAATCGAAGATATGTTGGAACATCGAGAAATATAGAGAAATGAGAGAATGCTTAACCGATGAAAGAAATTACATGAAAGTGAAATATTTATATGGAGAGTCATAGAAAGAACTGTTTCCAGCAACACGCAATCGACAAGCGACACGTGCAGCTTGTCGTGTTCCTTCGGTTCGGAATGTGGCATTTATTAACGGAGATTCGTTTCTAAGCGACATAGGTTGTTGCTTTGGTCTGGTCACTTCTTACTTCGGTCTGACGTATGGGCCAAGGAACAGGCGACAGGCGCAAAGCGAGAAGTGTCGCTTGGAAACGAACCTACAGTAATGAATGCAATCTTTCGAACAGAAGCGACGCGACAAGCATGAGAGGATATCGATCATCCAGTGAAGTTTTGCCACAAATCAGTCCCTAACTTTTAATTGATTATATCTCTTCACTGGATTCAGGTGTTCTTTTGCTACATCTTTAGTTCCTGACCGCGAGGTGTGGGGGAGGGATTACAAACAACAAAGCAGATTACAGACTTTGCTTTTGGTCAGTTCCTTAGATGACACGATTTTATGTGGAATTTCTCTAATTCCTTATGTGGGATATATCGTGTTAGTAGTGTATTTGGTGGTAGGGAGAGGACAAGAAAGGAAGAGCTTGCTTCAGCAGATTTGTTTACACTTAAACCTAGCTCAACATGAGCATATGAGCTGTTTGCTCTAGTGTGGAACTCTGCCTAATCCAAGATTTTTGTAAAAATGCCTTCTCAGAAAGGAAGAGCTCCTCAGATTGATTTGCCTATACTTACAAAAGGCACTTCTGTGAGATTGTTGTCCATAATCCTGTCAAAAATATGCCCCTCTTGATATTTTTTTTTTACCCACACCTAAAACTAGGCCACCCTCACCTATATACACACCCACACCCACACCTACACATATTTACTTCCAATTTAAGTTCAATTGGACCTCATCCTCAATCCAATATTAAAACAATGCAATATGCAGAGCTCCTCTAGAATTGCTCTGTGACTCTCTCATTTCTTACATCATAAACATATGATTTTTCTCCTATGAGAATAACACTACATATGGTGTCATCAGGTAAAGCCTCATGGAATTCACAGATAATTTTAATATTTGTTCTGTCATTCACCACAACCTGTTTTCTTTTTGAAGAGTTAATTACAAACATGGGTCTCTGTGCTTTGAATTCATCTGGTGTGTAGTACATGTCAGTATTGCCTGTAGTGACTCTTTTGAAGGATGAAAATGCTTCATATAATTTAAGGAAATCGTCCTTGGACATGTCTAAATTATAATTTTCTCTAGGAAATACCTCATTTCTGCCATTTTTAAGATAAATGTTCTTGATGTTGCAGCTATCAAATTTACTTGAATTTTTTTCCTGATTGTTGTGTCTTCCAGTCTGAAACAGTACTACCACAAAATCAGGCATGTCAAATTGAATACTGGAGAATGAATTTGTAGCATCAAACTCATAATATGTACCAGATGCGGGCTTCTGTATGCATTGATATGTATAAAATTGCAGAGGAATCTGTGGATTTTTTATTATATCTGCTTTGTATTTAAGACCATAGCTGGCCTCATACTCAACAACAGGGATTCTTAGCTCCATAGTCTGAATAATGCATTTGCCTGCATCTGGTAGGGTATTAGGCAGAGCTTCCCCTGTAGAGTTTATTGTGCTGTACCTCATCAAGGCATTGTTATCATTTGCAGCTCTTCTAAATGTAATTCTTAACCCACCCTTCCACATAATATCTTTGAAATCTGAGAAAAATCCTGGCAACAGGCGCATGGGGAACAGCACTGTGTGGTTTTTAGATAATATCTTATCACCAGCCTCAAATCCACCTATTTTGTAGTATGAAGCCTCGGTTTTGGATAATTTCAGTGTGGCCAAAGCTGTGGAGGTAATGCCGGGATAATCCACTCTGTTTATAACAACACCATGTTTTCTGATCTCAATTTCAGAGAATAGATGTGGCACAAAATTGTCTACCAATCTTATATTTGAATTTGCCGGATAAGCTGTTCCATCGAGCTTTACAACATCAAATTTGATGTATAGATCTGCTCTGTGGGGGTGTATAAATCCATCCCCTACATCAAGATCAACCTCTATCTCTGTGTTGGGTTGATTTAAATTTGCAAATGTCCTCCTGTTTGGGGGGAATGATTGTAGCTCATAACTCTCAATATTTTCCATTGTATGTATTTTTATTTAAATATTAATTTCTATGATTGCAGTTGTTGTGGCTCCAGCAAAATCAACTAATTCTTCTTTTTCATTAGTGACCATCAATTCAATGTAATCTATTCTATTATGACACACAGGAAAATATAATGTTGGGGATGGATTGTAGATGATAGGCTCCATGAATTCAGAATTAGGTTTGAATGTTGCAATAATGCCTGTTTGTTTGTGAGAGCCTATGCTATTTGATTTGGTGATCATACCCTCAGCCACATTACAGTGAATATTCAGAGTCTCTATGGCTAAGAATTTGGGTATATTCATAGCAGTGTGTTTGATGCCTGCTTCAAGTTTTGTGTTGTTCTCAAATCCTAACAGCTCTCCAATAGTACCCAGATTCACTGTTTCTGCGGCAGATACAATCTCTACTCTGTGAGTGACAGAATTTTGACTTAACACTACACCTCTGGGTAATTGAGCATTTAGAGTGGATAGATTATATTGCCCTGGAGTGATGACAATTTTTTCATCCCCTACTGCAATTGTATTGTTGTGGTGTGTAATATTAGGGATCAAGTACATGCCATAAAATGCCCTGAGAGCTATTGTTTTGGGATACACTATGTCATCATGCAATTTGAGTTTCAATATTGAATTTTGGCTGGTGAGATGGAATACCCCCATGATGTTTCAGATACCACAAGGCTTTTTGAAAATCTTCAATTGATGGTTTATTTATTTGAGACATATATCTAAGAACATACAAACACAAATGACCGCAATTAACATCTTTGAAGTTTTGAACACGGGCATTATTGTAATAAAGATTAGCTGATTTTAGATATTTTATTAAATTTTCAGGTGGAACACCTCCAAATGAATGAAACACAAATGCCTCATTTTTTAAATATTTAAGATAACAGATCCAGTGAGTGCCTTGATTTTTGTACTCATCCAAATTAACAATGCCACACTCTTTGTTGAGCGGTTGTTCTGGTAGAGAATCAGACATGTACACACCTCTAAAATGTTTGATGCCCAGGGGCCTGATTAAAGCTTCAATATCTTGGTTTGTAAGCGGCTCTTGTTTTTTTTAAACTTATTCATGGCTCTCTTAACACCTTTGCCTTGTTTCTCAATGGCCAGGTTATGGCGCCTCTGCTCATCTAATTCTGCCCTATTCTTCTTGGCATCTATTACTGTTTTTGCTATGGCGGCTGAACCCCCAGCCAAGCTCCCAACAGCCCCGAGAGCAGCTAAGATGGCAGGGATGGTAAATATGAATCCCCCCACATGTGATTTTTTTCTTGATTGCTGTAATTTTTTTAATTGGGGGGTACTAAGCAACAATTTCATACCATGCCCCTTTGCAAGACAAGAATTTTTTTTCTTGCGCTGCTTTTTGGTCAAGAGACTGTCAATAGTTTTAAGAGATTTGAGACCTGCATAAGGTATTTGATACATAACACCCTTAGCCTTCATTGTAGGTTTATTATATACATATTCACAACCCCCACCCCAGTTTTTGTTTGGTACTCATAGCTATGGTGGTTCCCAATGCTGCTATTTTTTCACTTAAAGAAGCATCTTTGCTTACAAATCTGCCAAATGCAGCCTCTTCTAATTTCTTGTCTGCAACATGTCTCTTGTCAAGATCAGAATGTGTGTTGTATGCAATATCATGGTCTCTACAAGCAGCATCTAAGGGATTAACACCAGGATCACCTCTGTTTAATCTATGGTCTAATTTTGTACCGGGACCACAATACTGATAGCCTGGAATATGTAGTTCAAATGGCAGCTTGTTTATAATGTCATTAACCAGCCCCCGACCCTCAGAAATATTCCAAAATTTAGGGGGTAGAGTATTAATTATTTTTATGAGATATCCAATCCCCTTAGTGTCATTCACTATAAAATTAGACAATTTGGTGCTTATCATGTCCATAATTCCAACCTTTTCATTGTAAAAATTGTGGTTCCCAGCATTTTCCTCCCCAGCTATCACCAATAGCCTATCTACAAGTTTCCTGACATCATCAACCCACACAAATTCTTTGGGCAGGGTGTTGTATTGTTTGATTCCACTGCCAGTCTTGATTTGTGACCATATGGGCTTGATTAAATTATTGTATTTTGCCCCACTGCTCGACTTGACTCTTTTTTGTGTAGGATCATTGTTCTGGTATAGAGCATCTGATTTTATTAATATTTCCTTGTAATCCTCATAATCCTGTTCTGTATAGCTGCCAGGTCTCTTCCTAGTCATCAGTTCCCATAATCCAGGTGTTCCGGTGTACTTAACAAAAGCACCTTTTTCTCCAAGACGAGATTCTGAATATACAATTATATCATCTCCCATAAATGTTACTCTGAAATTGCCAATTCTATGAATAATGCTGCCATCAAGCTCTGTGTCAGCATATAAGCCAAACACCTCATCTTTGTTGTCTTTAGGTGTTGTTAAATATTTTTGAGCAAGAAGACCCAATTCAATAGGATCCTGACTAGCCTCAATTCTTCTAGGAGCAATAGGACTAGGTGTATGAATACTGGAAAGTGGGGTGAATGGATAATCTAATATGTTCCTAGCAGCTACAGGTACAAGCTCTGTGAGCAAATTTTGATTTTGCTCTGTAACAGTTTTGATATTCTTACCTAAATTATTAATAGCATCAATTACAGGCTGTTCTGTTTGTTTGTGTTTTTCATAAATTCCACGGTTCTCTGATTTCCATCCCTTAAATCTTTTTACAAGATAATCTCTTAACTTAAGATCATCAATAATTGGCCTTTTCATGTTTATTTATATACGTCTCTACGTCTAGAAAATTGTTGATTTTATTTCTGTATTTACCACTATTGGGTGTTCTTGTCATATCAATTGTGACAAACCCATAACTGTCCTGGTTCCAGCACCTGCTGCAAAACTTGGAAAAATCATTGTAGCTCAGGTCCCCACCTACATATTCATCATGTATGTGTTTGAGGTTGGTATGATCTTGATGAAACACACATATAAAATTGCTATTGTCCCGGATCAGCTGCTTGGGTATTTTAGAAAAAGTCTGTGCCAGGTAGAAGCAATCAATGTTTTTGTGCCGGCCCTGTGTAAAAAAGTTTCTAACCTTGTTTTGATTATCCAATATAATGTCATCAAACACAACAACAGAATTATCGAGACACTCATCAAGTGGCTTAACATCTGGTTCAAAAGTGGCAATATCCAGTCCATCATATAGCTTCATCAGCTGCTGATATTTTAATTGTTCCAAGCTCTTAGAGAAGATATACAAGTGCCTGTTTTTCCAGTCTAACCAGTTGGGTGCCAATAAAAAATTATCAACTAATAGTGTAGTTTTACCACAAGCCGATGGCCCAACAATAAGACATCTAATATTATCAGGCAGCAACTTGCCATTTCTCTTATTCTGCTGTTCAGGTTCTGGGAGCCTTTTTATAACATCCCAGGTGTTCATATTATTATTTTGTTTGCATCGATCCAGCTGTTTTCCGGATGACCCAGCCATTTGACAAGTAATTTGTTGCCTTTTCTGCGGATAATTTTTTCTATGAGATATGTGTCAGGCTGTTTAGTTTTGCTGAGCTCTTGTTCATAGAACCTGCCTTTGAGAATTTCTCCTCGGTGATCCTTTATTATATATGTGTTAAGGGTCCCGGGTTTAACTTGAACCACTGTAAATAATTCAGTACTCCAGTTTCTTGTAAAGCCTCTCTTGAATAAGTGCTTATATTTGCTGATTCTTACTTGATCCCCTACCCTGTATCTGGCCTTTCTTGTTGTTGGCCGGTATCTAGGATAATAAACAGTGCTGATCAATTTTTGCTCATCAGATGAGCTTATTACTTCAGAGGGTTTCATGTTGATTGTGGAATGGACAGAATTGTTATATTTATGTAGAAGTTCTGGAAGAATATTAATCCATTTATAATTACCTTGAAGTGTGAATTGTTTATACATAAGATTTTTTAAGGTTCTGTTGAATCTCTCTACAATTGAGGCCTTGAGATCACTGTAACTCGAATAATGTTTTATTGCCTGGCTTTTAATAAATTGTTGAAACACAGAATTATAGAATTCTTTGCCATTATCTGTTTGCAAATAGCGCGGTGATCTTCCACTCTGATTGATGATTGTTCTAAAAGCTTCTGTAACACATTTTCCAGTCTTGGATTTGAGTGGCACAGCCCAGGCAAATTTTGAAAATTTGTCTATTATAGTGAGTAGATACTTGTAGCCCTTGTTGATTTTGTCTAAGTTTTTCAACTGCCCACTTGCCATTTCAATCAAGTCGCTTTGCCATAAATCATCTATGCTTTTTGTAACTACTGGGAGTCTCTTAAAATTATGTCGGGCCTGTCTGTGTAATTCATCAACAATAATTTGTCTAGACATAATATGTAAACAAGAATATTCCAACTATAGGGTGTTCAGCAGCTGATACTGCAGGATTTTCTAAATATAATTTGTCCCCTATCTGTATTTTAAATTCCAAAGTGCCATCATCTTCAGTATAGGCTGTTTCCAATGTATTGGGATCTGTAAAATCCTCCAATTCTACACTGGTGATTTTCACTTTGTTGTTAGCATTTGTTATTGATAAGGTGGGGTAGTGGTGTGCCTGTGGCTGAAGCCAATATTTGATCTTGATTGGTCTCAATGTGCCCCCAACAAAAAATTGATAATAAAATTGTGCAGGGGACAGCATATATATTTTGCCACCTGGTGTAAATGGAGAATCATATTCTTTGTTGGGGATGCTGTACAATTCAAGAATTACTGAATGTTTTGGATTTTCGATTATGCCTGTTATTTCCTTTTCTGCTGTGAGCAATCTGCTTGTTACAGATTCAAGGTGCTCATTGATGGTCCTAACAATCTCATCGTGCCCAGGCTTGATTCTTATGTCAATAGCAAGTTTCTTGTATTGTTGTACAATTTCTTGTAGCTGCGTGGCAAAAACAGACAGAGCATTTGCTTGATTGGATTCCATGGTTCCTAGCTGTTGCTTGATATTAGCTACAATTTGCTGTAAATTTTCAACAATTGCCAATTTTGAATTCTGAGCAGTAAGATCATGGACCTGTCTTCTGATATCCTCAAACAGGGCATGCAGTTCATTAATATGTTGATTTGTTGGAAGAGTGGCCACTGCCTGAGTGAGATGTTTGATCTCTGCCTGGATATTCTTGATATCTTCTGATTTCAATATTCTATTCACTGCCCTCTTAATATTTTTAAGTTCCTGTGATGTAGGCAGATTTGATACTGTATTTTGCAAAGATTCAAGTGCCAATTTCACAGTGTTTAATTCAGAAGCATCAGCCACATTTTGCATAGCATTTTGGAGCAGGGCTATATCTGCCTGAGAGGGTGTGGATTGTTGTAAAATTTCAAGTTTTGTTTGGATATCATCGATCAAGTGATGAAAATGAGACAGTTCAGATTCAGTATTGAGGTTTTCAAGCTTTGTGATTTGTTGCTGGACACTGACAAGAGTATCTACAATCCCAGGCAATCGGGATTCTAGTACATTTGCCAAATCACTTTGCACTGCTGCTATTGTACCTTCAAGATGGGTTATGGAACTTTGAATTTTTCCAAAATCTTCATACGTTTCAAGTTGCAGCTTAATATTTGCCACACTCCGAGTTATTGCATTCAAAGCATCAGAAGATGGCAAATTGTTCATAAAATTTTCAAGTGTCTCAATTTTTTCTTTAACCTCGGCTATGGCATTGTTCAGAGGGTCCAGATTAGGTATTTGGAGTGACTGAATCTGTTCTTTTAGAGTGGAAATCACGAGATCAAAATCTTCTTGTGATTTTATGCTTTTGACAATTGTTTGGAGTTGTGTTTGGACATTATTTATTTGCTCTTCTAATTGCTGTTTCAATTGCTCAGAGTTGTTAGCCTGGGTCTTAAATTTGGCTTGAAGAGCTGCAACAGCCTCTTCCAAACTTTGAAAATTATCTAATGTAGCCAGGTCAGTATATTTCTGAAGCAGCAACTTGAGTTCAGAATCAATTTTAAGAAGAGGGTCCATGCATTGTGATTGCAAATTTGTAATTTCTAATTGAAGACTGGCATTGAGTGTGGTTTGTAAAGCTTGTAAATCACTTCTTAATTTCTTGACTCTGACATCAAGCATCAGAATCTCATCACTGTGATCTTCATGTCTTGTATGGCCAAAAATATCATTAGGCATTTTGTTTAGTAGTTATTTATTATAGAGTATCTGATTCTTAATTCTATAAAAAAGGGTATAAGCTTGTCATAAGATCCAGGGACCTCAATATATAAGCAGTCACCAGCAGAAACAGTATAAACAGTGCCAGAAACCATGTTTGAGTGCTTAATTCTGTAAATATTTTTCCCTACTGAAATTTTAACATCACCCTCAGGGGTTGTAATAAATTGCAATTGCCCACCTACAGGTAATTGGTAATGATTTAAATTGTTGTTAAATATGTACAATATTTTGCCTGTTTCATCATCAACATCTGTAAATATGCTGTTCAGATGAATAATTAACAAGCCACTCAGTTTAGACAGCATATCAGAAGAGGCTTGTGGTGTTGGCAGCTCCATAATACCTTGTTTTTTGAACCCAAATAAGTTCATAGGCATGTTTATTTATTCCAAATCATGCTCTGTGCTTGTGCATTGATTCCCATTTTTCAAATCACAATGACCCCATGGTAGAGTATGTATGCCGCATGATAAAATACTTCTCTTATCGTCATGTGGGTCCAGAGCCACTTTTCTTACAACATTTGAGGTCAATAAGTGATCCACACTCTGAATTCTGGATTCTGATGTTCTTATTAAATTCTGGGATTTGATGCAATTTTTATAATCTTCAAATTTAAGCTCTTTTTCCACAGCTACTTTGCCAATACCCTTGGCTTTTTTGATAACAGCATTACATGTTTTAAAACTGTACATCTTGGCACTTAACCCAGCAAATTCCACAATAACATCACCAAGTGTCTCATCTTTTAACTTGCCGGGCACCTTTTTGTTGTAGGGTTGAATATTCAAATGGCCTGGCAATTCACTGGTATCAAAGTATTGAAACAATTCAGGCTGTGACATATCTTGATAAACATCTTCTGTTTGAATATCAAGAATAAAACTATCCGTGTCCATGTACATCAGTTTTACATTATCACCATAAAAAGGTTTCAGCACATCATAATACAATGTTAACATATGTAATTTGGACAATTCCAATATTGCAGCCCCTACATAAATAGGTTTATCAAACTTAATTCTTGTTTTTTTCATGTTGAAAAGTGCCATATCTTCATCATAAATTCTTCTGTAATTGAAGTTGGGCTTTGCAACCAATTTTTTGCTCAGGCTGGGGTCAGTAATTATTTTAACATCTGTATGTTTTCTGACATTTTCAATAGTTTTGCCATATACAGAATTTACCATCAATTTAAACAAGGTCTTATCAAATTCGCTCTTTGCAGATGTTCGAAGCTCCGTGTTTGTATTAATGTATGGTTTCAACCATTCTGAGTGCCTGAACCTCAAAACTTTGCCAAGTTTGGTCACTTGAACACCATGTTTCATCAGGAACTGGAGGTTCTTGTAATATGTGACATAGCCCTGTTTTGACTCCAGTGTCATCATGAGCTTCTTCTGTTTAGAGCCAGGTGAGCACTGAACCTCGGGAATTGGGGGCAGATCAGAAAATTTGTTGTGCAAATAATCTGGAATTATCAGATCAACCTCTAAGAACAGGCCATGTTCTCTGTCATCATAGTTCTGAAGATCCTCAATATTGAAATCTTCGACCCATTCAAGCCCTGCATATGGCAGTTTTTGCATCATTGCGTGACCATAGAGGCTGTTTGCATCCACATACAATATATAATTTGATGGCCGTGCTGGATTATAATCAGGCATATATTTGTTATTTGCTCTGGCATATCTCTGAGAGCATTGCACCATGCCTCCTCTTATACCTTGCTCCACAAACAGATACATATCTTGATCTTGGATAAGATCCAATTGCATTTTAGTGTTCAAAAACATTGCAGACCATGCTAGGCCCGGGGCACTGTAAAAATACACTGGGTCCAATCCATAATTTTGCATGGAGGATTTTCTGAATGTCTGCATTATATCTGCTGAGATGGTCACATCAAGTTTCAAATAAGCCATGTGATAATCACCAAATGTCTTGCATTTGAAATTGTTCCACGCCAATTGGGCACGGTGATAATCTTCATCAGTGATTCCAGATCCTCTGATTTTGCTGTAAAACTCATGTTGTGGAGGCAGGGAACACTCATTAAATTTAGAAAAATCTGTAACATAATCATATGGGTATACACCCTTCCGCCTAATTGATTTCGGGTCCAGATTTGGAAACACTGCACGTGTGATTTTGAATCCATCATCAGGTAATTGAGAGGCCAGTGTATCCACGCTAGCAGGTAAAAATCTGTAAGAATCAAGAAATCTTATTTGAATAGAAAATCCATTAACTTTAATTATTTTGCTAATAGATATATATTTCTCATCATTTTCAGCTAAAATATTTAAATTCTGCTTCTCAAACCCCTCGTACCTGATCAGATGATGGAAATCATAATTGGATGCTCCATGGCAAAATATGGGGACAAATCTTGGTCTCTTGATCTGAATATTACAGCTATTACACAGGGCCTGTTTATATCGACCATCTGTATGAGAATGGTGATGTACCTTGATATTTGTATCTGAAAATTCAGAATCACATAGTGGGCATTTTTCTATATTGTTGAAATCTTCAATCTGTTTCTCTGTCAAGGGCAACATGGGCTTTGATTTTAATAAGATGTTAAATGCTATGTCACGGCACTCATTTTCTATTCTATGTGCAAATTTTTTAATGGCATCTGCTCCCATGTATGAATATTCTTTACTAACAACACCATCCTGTACAACCACATAACAAAAACTGGAAGGTTCATGTAGCTGGTATGGTGTAATAGATGATTCTTCAGGATCTGGGCTACAAAATGCAAGAGATTTGAGATTTGATTCAAAATCACAGACAATATATGCTGGGTGTTCCAACAAGGCTTCAAACTTTTTGAATTTGCAATTTTCACTTGGATTGGGCATCACCATATGAACAGGTTTATGATTGCCACAATATTTCAGATGCTCAATTAACTTGTTTTTGGCAATTTCTGCACTCTCTTTACGAACCCCATTCACTGTTTTTCTACCATCAAATACCCTTAAACATCTTCTGCATATTCTGAATATTCTATTGGATTTATCTAGTTGTGTTCTCACTAAAGCTAGAAGATTATGTATCAGAGTGTAATGATTTGTGCCATTCTCTTCAATTAAGAGCAGATCAATCGGAACAGTAGAATCATCATCAAGTATACTGATTCTGAGAGGTGCTATCAAGCAATTATCACGGCCAGTGGAACAAATATATACGTTAATAGATAATTGTTTGCCATTGATATGCCTGGCCCTTTTTTCAAATTTATCAATATTCTGAACAGACATTGGATATTCCAAACCCTCCATTGCATCGTCAAAATCATGTTCATGTTGTTTGTAATAAGTTATTCTCTCAGGATGCCTTGAAACTGGATACAAAGCAGCTAAAATACACCACAAAAAGCATTTCTGGTCGGTATTTTTTATATTAACCACGGCTCTTCTGTTTTTAATATTGATAGGTAATGGCAAATATGTAGAACCTTGTAATGGTCTGAATTCAGAAATATTAACATATAACTTGTGCGGAAAGCCGCATAGGCTCCATCCAGACTCTCTTGCCTCAAATTCAGAGTGTTTAATGTTCAATTGATCTATCAACCTGCTTATTATTCTGTCCGAATTTGCATTTGAATATACAGGTACAGTTTCTGTTATGTGGGGCTGTGTAAATTTTGTGCCATTTGACTTCTTATATTGTGTATACAATTTGAGGGACAGCTTATAAGAGCCATTTTGTGCATTTAGAATTGCCTGCAGATCAGGTTTTACACTGTTCAAGAAATTCTGAATACCACATCTTGGCTCTGATACGAACCGATAATCCCTAAGTTGGGCATTAAAACTGCTATGGATGGGTTCATAGCGTGGCTGCTTTGCAGGTCCGGCATTAAGAAGTGCTTCATGCTTCCTTTTGAGACCAGATGTGGATGGTTGTGGGGGCAATGTTGATGGCTGTGCAGAGCAAGTATTTTTATGTGTATATGTGAAGTATTGCATGTTATATTTTCTATTGCATTTGGGGCATATTTTTGTGGGAGCTCTGCATTTGTCTGGGTCACAAATCTTTTGGTGTCTGGCCCAATTAGAGCTAAATATATTTTTATTGCACTGATTGCAATATTTTTGATTCGGCATTTTTGTTGTTTGTTTATTATATACAATTTCCCGGGTTTCAATTCAAAACTTTATACTGGATCAGTTGGGTTCAGCACTGTGCTGTGTGTATGTGTGTATGTGTGTATGTGTGTTAATATTTCTCGCTTTGGTATTTATATAAAATTTCCTGGGTTTTTAAATCAAATTTTTATGCCTATTATGACAGGTTGTAAGGCCAATAGCCCACAAGTGGAAAAAGAGAATAAATATTGATCTAAACTGACCTAGCGCAAATACCTGCACGAACATGCATATCTTGAATGGCAATGACCCAGCACTGAGTGTTATGTATTGATTTTTGTATAACAAGCTGTGACAGATATAGGCCTAACCCTAAATAACAACAAACAAGCTAGATGTAACAAATATCAGGCAACAATATATATTTAATTAAATCAAACAAGCCTGTAAGTATGAGGAGCAATATAAAAACACATCTGTTCTTCTCAACCACTCTCACAATACTGGCTAATGCAATACAAAATCTCTTTATATACCCTAAATTCACGGGAATTTCCCGGCTGATGTAATTTTGTTTGCACGCAAAGCTTCAATACTCAGAAATTGCATCAGCCGGGAAATTCCCGTGAATTTTGTTTTTTACAAGAATTTCCCGAGGGTTTTTTCACAGAAAATTCCGAGGAGGCATATTTTTCACAGAAATTTCCCGGCTGATGCAATTTTGTTTGCAGGCAAAGCTTCAATACTCAGAAATTACATCAGCCGAGAAATTCCGAGGGGGCATATTTTTCTGCAATTTTGTTTGCACGCAAAGCTTTAATACTCAGAAATTTCACACATTAATCAATATGAAACATGTAAACATATGATGTAAAAAATAAGAGAGCCATGGAGCAATTCTAGAAGAATTGCATTGTTTTAATATACAATTTGAACCCAGTATCCAATTGAACTTAAATTGGAAGTAAATATGTGTAGGTGTGGGTGTGGGTGTGTATATAGGTGAGGGTGGCCTAGTTTTAGGTGTGGGTAAAAAAAAAATATCAAGAGGGGCATATTTTTGACAGGATTATGGACAACAATCTCACAGAAGTGCCTTTTGTAAGTATAGGCAAATCAATCTGAGGAGCTCTTCCTTTCTGAGAAGGCATTTTTACAAAAATCTTGGATTAGGCAGAGTTCCACACTAGAGCAAACAGCTCATATGCTCATGTTGAGCTAGGTTTAAGTGTAAACAAATCTGCTGAAGCAAGCTCTTCCTTTCTTGTCCTCTCCCTACCACCAAATACACTACTCGTGTTGTGACGAAAACAATTATTATATGATTGCCTTACTATAGTTTATGCGTTGTACCAGTAGTATTTTTTACTTTGAAAGCGTTAAAAACATTCCAGCTGTTATAAGGATAAGCAAATAATTTCATTAATATGGAAAAGCAAACAAATCCCGCAATTTTCTTCGTAAGGCTTACAAAATTTTCATAAATTTCTTACTCAAAAAAATTATAGATATCTGAATCGGTAGTTTGGAGTGCGCGTCAAATCTCCTGCATATGGCCTTGAACGACTGAACAGCACCAGCGAATCACGGACGTGCGGCGTTGCCTAGTTCAGAAGCTACTAAATCGTGTACCTGGCGCTCGGATATAAATAGATTATTTCAAGTGTCAGTAGTTCAACAGATGGAAAGATAATGAATTTGCGAGTATGTACGAAAAACAAGCGTGATTGTAGCTTATACCGTTCCATCTGTAGAAGCAATGTTATTATAAACGTATTTGCATTGTATCGTTTTTGCTCTCCCTTCGTTCCTGTTCCATTCTGAAACTTTCCGATTAGCTAAGGGAACAGGGCACGTTCGTTACCAGTGATGGTAGAAGAAGTTGACAAAGAGGATACCGTCATTGTTCGTTTTTTTTTCATGTGTTTAGTGGGTGTGTGCAGCATGTCGTTGAGTAAACCAAGTGGTAGCGATGGCGAGAGAAGAGAGAAAAATACAGTGTTGTACGAAGCCAGGCACGACAGGTGATTTTTCAGGTGTACAATTTTTATTAAAAAAAGTGTTCGAGTGACGAACAAAGTAAAATTGACTTTAAGAAGTGCCAGGATCTAACAGCTCAAGCGTGTGGTGTGAATCAAGCTACCGTTTCTCGGATATGTTTGGTGGCAAAACAATGTGGATGGGGGCCTGCTCCAATGTTTCAATAACCTAGACTAGAAAGCACATTAACATACCGAAAAGAACGACAAATTTAGATGACTTTTAAAAAAGACGTAGTTCGTAGAACAGTCTTTGAAATTTACGATCGTGGCGAATTTTCTACTGCCAAAAAGATAACGTACTCTTTACGGGACAAAATATCTTACAAAGGCTCTACAACTTCCACCTTGAGAATATTGAAAGAATTATGCAGTCCCTAATCAGGTATGTTCTTTTCTCCCATTAAGTTTATTATATGTTTTATTATCTAATGTTCCGTGCTCTCCGTGACAAGGCGTTTCGCTCGACCACGCTGCCGTGTGAGATTTCGACATGGCACCGCTGCAGTGCGCTGCTATTGGCTATCGCCATATGCAGGAGATTTGACGCGCACTATAGTAATGTACTTGAATCTGGAGTAGGGAAGACCGGGGCGAGTTGACCATGTTTTTATGTTTAAATTCCTGCAACTCTTAAAAATTACTATCTACTATTGATAAAATGCTACAAGCAATACCTGTAGTTTTCTTGACCACTGTGAATTTTTATTACAGCATGATGCTGAAAGTTGTAAAGTTAGGTGTTGGTTTTTTCGAAGCGTGTCAGTATTGTCAATTCACCCCATATATGGGGCGAGTTGACTATATGTGCGGGGTCAGTTGGCAGTATGTTTAATTCTACCCCATACATGGTTTGGAATATTTTACTTCAAACAATATACTGCCTTAAAAATTACGGATTACAAAAATGTTTTCACATGAACAGTATAACATGAAACATAAATGTTCCAAACTTTAAAAAAGAAGTTCAGAAAAGTGTTTACTGAATTTTTTACCCAGTGTTTATTTTTATTGTTATATCACAAATACAAATGAAATATACTGTCCTATAATCCTAATCAAATATATATTATTACAAACAATGTGTCTATATGCCAAGATGTTTCTGATGAAACAATTAATTGAAGATCAAGTTTCTCAATAGGCCTACAGTATTGTCATCTAGCCCCTTCCTTCCTATTGTCAACTCCCCCCGATCGCCATATTGGACTTTCTGGTCATGCCGCTGCTAAACATTGCAGTTTAACAAAGTATCCGAATGTCGTATCGGTACAATTTACCATAGTCTTCTGGATAGCCTTACCATAAACTATGTGCTTACTTACTTTGAGAACGTATAAGAAAGAATATAGAGTTGAGGAAATATACTTTGCAAGTAAGAATTGATGACATTCATCATTAGGGTTCGGAGTTTTATGGCCTAAACCTTCTGTAATATGCATGCATTTATGCCCTTAAAATTAGCAAAATATGACCTTAAAATCTGAAAATATGCCGAATAGGATATATGCAAAATTTATGACTGACATTTAAAAAATATATGTGAAACACAATTTACAAAATAAAATTCTGCCTTCAGTACTGAAAAACTTTTCACTGAACTCTCTCACAAAACTTTTTAATTTCACACACTCTGGGCACTTCACTTCCGGCATCTTGAAATTATAACAACGTACGCGTTACCTACAAAATTCGTTCCCCTACTTTCTGGAGCAAAGATGGTCTCTGGTAGCACTGCGAACTGGAAGCTTCAAACTCTAAACGACAGGATTCCTTTCTCCCCTTCCTTGGCACTGATAAGCTCCCTCACTGAAAATAACGTACACTTCCAATGCTGTCTGGTTGCCTTGTATAAAAGGGGAGGGAGGGGCAGAACAGCTAACGATAAGGAATTAACAATAGCCTAACAATCTTTAAGCCGATTGCGGACAACGAAAAGAACGATTGGAAAACAATTTCACTGTTTATTTTTTAAAGCACGTTCAGGAAAAATACACCGTTGGTTATTTTCCAACCAAGGTATAAAACAAACTAAAAAAAAACCGCCGTTTACATAAGTTTGCAAAACAACCCAGGAATTTATTTTTAAACACTGGAAGTACTGTGTGTTGAACATGAAAATATGCTTTTATTCCACACTTTTGAGCCATAATATGCCCTAAATCGAAAATATAGCAGAAATATGGATTTATATGACCAATAAAAACAGTGTTATTGATTTAAAAAACCCCAAGAAACGTGCTTAGACTAACTTAACAAACAGAAAAACAGCCCCTGGAAAAATATGATATGTCAAAAATTCGAGCCCTATTTATCATACACTAGAAACTTCGTTAACAAGACGCTCGACTTCTTAGTTGTGAGTTGGTTCTAGATATGACACATATTCTAGTAGGAATAAAAAACACTTTGTCAACTCACCCTCCGGTCTACGCTACTATTAGAACAAAATTATTAAACTTGAATACATTGAAAAATGAAAGTAATGCTGGATTTCAAAAGAGTGTTACTAATAAGTAGGATAGCCTTTCTTTGGATGTAATAGACGCTGATTTAGGTTTCAAACAAAAAACTTTATTCCGAGTATATAATTATTTGCAACTGATTAATTAATTTGTTTGTATTTTTCGAGACTTCCGAGACGAGACGAGACTTTCCGTGAGCCGTCTCGTCCCGTCTCGAATTTTTAAAAGCCTGTCCCGTCTCGTCCGATGGGCAACACTGACTGTTGACCCAGGCGCCAGGTCCTCGTTAGTCTGCAAGAATGCATGAGGGTGCACGATGTAGAAGAGACGTCGACATTTTTGTCTTTTCTGAAATTGTCACCATTTACACCTATTCTCGCAGATACACTCGAAAATAGTTCCTCAAAATTTATCCTTCAACCCATGCACCCACTCATGAATAAGGGCGTGTGTGCACTGGCTTAAACTTTACTTAATGTTGTTGTGTTCTACAGACAAAGGATTGAGTTTTGTCATTGTCATTCTTTACGTAACACAAATTTTTTGCTAAGAAGAAAGTTAGCCTATCTCATTATCACTGTCACTGTTAAAAAATGTAGCATTGTGGGATGTAGTGTAATTTAGGAATCTCGTAAGTTGATATCTGTGTGTTATTTAATTACCGTATTTTATAAATTGTCATGCTTGTTGCTAATGTAAAGAAAACCAGCACTAACAATGTCAAACTTCAAAGTTTAAAGAATACATAAATGAGCAAAGCGTGGTAAATTATATTTTAAGGACATTTATAATTTCATTGCAATGATGACAAAAATCTCGCTAAGAAGAAGGATATCTTATTATCTCACTGAAGTCGATTCATGTGTGTCATTTAATTATGAAATTTAGACGGTCCCCGCGGCGGAGTGGTTAGCGCATCGCGCTACGACGCAAGGGATCCCGGGTTCTAATCCCGGCCTGGGCATAGGTGTTTGTGAGTACCCATCAATTTCATCGTGTCACCACTCATACCCATCTTCGCAAATTAGCCAAAAGTGGAACAAAAGCGAAGTAAAATAAACTAAATCAATTATCAAATTTATAGATTTTCATGTTTATTGCTGACAAAGTATAAATAATGCTTAAGTGAGTAAACTGTGTTAAAGAAGTATATCTTAAGCGCACGTTATGCTCAGATCGTCTAATTAAGACTGAACCTACTATTTAATGGGGGATCGCAACCACCATGCAAAGTGCATTCACCGAATTTCGAACCAGAGACTCCTTGACTACAAGACGCCAGAGTTAGTTCTCAAGCTACAAAAACATTCCACGAAGAAGGAAATAATTTATTCAAGTTCACATGTGTTTCTCCGAGAGATAATTCGATTTTCAATCTATTCAGAGATCTGCTCTTCCTAATTCTACATGGTTATTTTTAATGTCCTTCTTCCCTCTACCTAGATTATTTCAAACGATGAGGATGAATTGATGAGCGGGCGGGACGCTACGACCCATGGATTCGTAGGGTGTTACACTAACCATTATGTTCTGTGAAGACAAGAGATAAAACTGAAAGGATATGACTGAAACGGATGTGACGAAAGAGACAATCAATGTACAGTCACGAGAAAAAGTTGATCGGAGTTCCATATAAAACCATAACAAAACTCGAACTTGAAATATACACTCTTGGCTGTATATAAGGGAATGCTTTAACTAGTCGAAACCCCTTCCATTGTTTTAGTAAACATTTTGCATCACTTACATAATCAAATCAACAATTAATCTTTTCATTATATTAATTGGAAGAATTTTGAATTAATTATGGTATATTTAGTTAGATGGTCACATATTCTTCAATTACAATAATATTATTTTTCTTCAAAATCTAAATATGTTTCAGAATTTATGGAAAAAAGATATAATAATGTAATTGGCGATAATTATGTGCACTTTTTAAATAACAATTTCAATTAGATCACGATTCGAACCCGGACTATTCGGTGGTGAAAACATGCGTTAACCAATCAACAATCTCCCTCCCCCCCAGACCAAAACTATCGTATGAATTGTTACGTAAACAAAGGAAACAGTTGTCAAGTTACAGGCGTTTCATTTTTAACCTAATATTTTTTCGCTGTACCAATTCCAATACCCAGTGATATGTTGCCTTACGTAGAGTGGATTCAATAACCAGACAAAGGACAAGAACCTCGAGAAATCGCGGTAAGAATCTTAAAATATTATATCACTGCTTTTATAACCGATTATTTCCTTCTCATAATACCCTTCAAACATAGATCCTCCTACTACCTGAAGGCACATGGAAATTTATCTCGAGCCCAGGATTTTAGAGCGAGCGATGGCCCATATTTCCCGCCACGAGTGTCCTTATCCGCGTAGAGTTTGTGAAAGTTGTATGGGGAAGTACCTTGGTAATTGTTCGGTAACCTCATGCACATAATTCACCAACATTGCATAAACTTACAAAGATGGAAGAAATTTAGGAAATTCCTGTTTCGGTTCAATCGCAAATGTTTTTACTTTCAGAATTCTCATGAACTTTAGGCTTCACTCTATTTAGTAAAATATACGTGAGATGGCACCATGTTAGTTAAAACCAATTACCATATTTAACGCTTCATTACATGGTCTTCCATTAAAAAGTAATTACTATTTCATAATGGTATTAATATCTGTAGTAATTACTCAAAAGCGTTGTCACGAATATAGTACTCCGTAGCTACGAGTATCGTACAAATATCTACATCATTCGTAATATTGCATGAAGATAGAAGAGAAAAGAAGTAAGTACAGTGGCCTATTCAATCATTGCAGATTTTACTGATATAAGATTAACATAAACAAAGAATCGTGAATTCTCAAAAAGAGTTTTTTTCCTGTGTGTTGCCCATGAATATATTAGTGCTATCTGTACACATCATAATACAAGGGGAAGCCAATAAATAAGTCACAAACGTTTATTTAAAGAATACTAAGTGAGACATCGACTTCAAAACTGTTTTCATTTTTCAACATAATCTCCACCAACATTGATACACGGCCTCCCCGATTTCTTAGTGGTAGCGTCGTCACCTTGTAATCGAGGGGTCCCGGGTTGGATACCCGGTGGAGGCACATAGTGGTTCGGTTTCCACTTTAAACTGTATGTCCTGTCCCGATTAGGCTTACTGTGCATAGAGTGGACTTAAAACACAAACTCAATCAAAACACTGATACACTTATCCGTTCGCTTTATCAGTCCCCCAAAACCTGCTGCGTAATATTCCGAGTTACAGTCGCACCTCACGTTCAACATCTACGCCATCCGCGAAACGGTTGCCATCAAGGTGAATTTTTAACTGCCCAAACATGTAAAAGTTACTTGTGGCTATGTCGGGGCTGTAAGGTGCATGTTATTGCAGTTGCTATGCTATCTATCGTCACTCGCCTGTCAGCTCGAATCATATCCTCCACCCCTTCACTGTTAATTCTATCGCAATCCGACAGGACGGCCAGATCGGTCTTCGTTCAACAAAGTTTGACTGTTGTGCATCGCTATACGGGGCAAATATATCCCACCGTAAACAGGAAACATTTCCTTGAATAACCTTTGCAGGAAGTCCTTTTGCCCACATAAACACACGGTCGCCATTTTAAAACTGAGTTGCCCAAACTTGCGTCTGGTATCAAGCGACTGCTAACTGAATATCATCAAGTTGGATTGTGCTGCCACCTAGTGACACCTTTAGAAACTACTATTTTCAGCCATCCCACATAAGTTTGTGACCTATTTCCTGACTTCCCCTTCTCCGTAACTTGTTGGATTGAGTGGTATAGCTTTATCACATACTATATTCCTTCTCTCAAAAGTTTCATGCACAGCTTACATTCGAAAACCAATAGGATCTCTCAGAAGCTCTGTGTGTTTGTTTACATTGACTTCGTTCATACAACGAACGGAGAATAGGTAATTTAACATTATTTATATCCAAGGCACTTGAAATTACATAAGGGCGCCTCCCAAGGCCGCCGGCAGGAAATATTTCTCAGTGGGGGTAGCAGTGCTTAAAGTGGGGTAATTGTGTACTGATACGAGGGCGGATTGAAAAGTTCGTGGCCTGAGTAGGAAGGAAGCTTTTAATTTTAAGTTTCATACATTAGTTGCATAGCTATATCCTTTGGTAGTCACTGTGTAAAATTTCATTTCATTTCATTGCTCTATTGTTTCAGGTGAGGACTTTTAGTAGGCAGAAGTGACGGAAATTTGTGACATGGAGAAAATAGAGCATCGCGCTGTCATTAAGTACCTGCATAAAAAGGGCTTAACACCACAGCAAATTCATACGGACATGGTAGAGACGCTTGGAGACTCCGCGCCCTCGTATTCCATGGTGAAAAAGTGGGTGGCTGAATTTAAGCGTGGAAGAAACAGCATTGAAGATGACCCCCGCAGTGGCAGGCCTGCAACGTCGACCACAACAGAAAATGTCAATAAAATTTGTGACCTGATTTTGAGTGACCGCAGAATCAAAATCCGTGAGATAGCTGAGACTGTGGGTATTTCCTATGAGCGAGCACAAAACATTATCGTGAACGATTTAGGGTTTTCTAAGGTGTCTGCGAGATGGGTACCCAAGTTGCTTTCAGTTGAACACAAACGCACTCGACTCACCCTTTCCCGTGATTGTTTGGAACTGTTTGAAAGTGATCCGGAGGAGTTTATTGGCAGATTTGTGACTATGGACGAGACATGGGTGCACCATCATACACCGGAATCAAAACAACAATCAAAGCAATGGAAACGACAAGGATCTCCTACCCCAAAGAAAGCCAAACAGGTGTTGTCGGCAAAAAAGGTTATGGCATCAATATTCTGGGATGCTAGGGGCGTTATCTTAATCGATTTCTTGGAAAAAGGAAAGACTATCAATTCTGAATACTACTGCACCCTGCTGCGACGTTTACGCGAGGAAATTAAAATTAAGAGGCCAGGAATGCTGCGAAGAAAGGTGTTGTTTCACCAGGATAATGCGCGCGTTCACACGTCCCTTGCATCCATGGCAGAAATTCATTCCTGTGGGTTCGAACTGTTGCCGCACCCGTCCTATTCGCCTGATCTGGCCCCCTCGGACTTTCACCTGTTTGGAAACCTGAAAAAGTTTTTGGGGGGTCAGCGATTTTCTTCGGATGAAGAGGTGAAAAGTGCTGTACTGGGGTATTTTGCAGACCTTGAGGAATCATTTTTTAAAAGTGGTATAGCAGCGTTACCGGAGAGGTGGCGTAAATGTATCTCCCTCGAGGGGGATTACGTGGAAAAATAAAACATAACTTATCCAAATATCTTCTCGTTTTCTAGGTCAGGCCACGAACTTTTCAATCCACCCTCGTACTATCGTCCGGTTAAGATAATTCTCATAACGTATCCGCAGTACTGGGTTATTTTGCATAGGCACATAATCTGTTGTCTTTCATGGCACCCCTCGTCTATGTTTCTAGGCTACAATTTCAAGATCTCAACATTTGAATTATGTGAAATATTTTCATATATTCCTCCTTTGCCTCTCCGATGGAGTAGTGGTATAGTCGTCGCCTTGTAATCAAGGGGTGTCGGGTTCGATACCCGGAGGAGGCACATTGTACAGTAGTTCTGATCCCACTTTAAACTGTAGGTCCAGTCCCGATTATCCTATCTGACATAAAGCACAACTCAAACAAAGAAAGAAGCAAGTTATACAAATCTCCAGAAAGCCACAAAAAACAACTGCTATTGCAGTTCGTAACTCTTTTGCCACAAGAAATTGATTGTTATTAATAATTAAGTATTAAGTGAGTATTGAGAAACAAAAATTGAACTTGTTTGTTGAGTTGAGGTACTGTTTTAAGTCTACTTTATGCACAGTTAGGCTAATCGGTACTGGGCCTACAGTTTAAAGTGGTTCCGAACCACCATGTGCCTCCATCGGATATCGAACCATGGAGCCCTTGATTTCAAGGCGACGACGTTACCACTACTCTATCGTAGAGACCCTTGAACTTGCACGACTAGTGTGCGTTCCTCCTAACACAATGCACGACTTATATGGCCTACTTCAGATAAGAAATAATATACAGAAAAAGCTCCGGATTTCTGAAAGATGAAAAAAGAGCCAGTACTTGATCCAACTTACGATTACAGCTTCCTCTGACCTACCCCAAACATAATTGATGAAAATTATGGGATTAGGATTAAATTGCCCTCTAATGAGACGTTAGAAGAAGGTTCCGAGACATAAATTACAAACCTCCTTCAAGTGGCTGTTCTTCTGGACGGACACATTCCAACCACCCTGAACAACCCACTGCATTCGTTAGGTTACGTCCACGTGATCATAATAGGTCCAATCTTCGCCTTGCTTTCTCAGTTTCTTAACGTAAACTTTCTCTTTTGGTCTCGAATTGGGTAAAGCCCTATTTGACTATTGATATGGCCCTGCACATTGCCGAAATCCATGTTGACGTATTCAGTACTGGAGAGTATCAACCCTTCACATACCAACGGAGATTGGAAATTATCAATAGTGTTTCGACTCTTGTTTTTCAGCGTCGCTTTTCTTCACCTTCTAAGGTTGTAAATATAATTAAAATAAATATTGTGTGATCTTGGAAGAATGCTATTTGTTCTACTATTGGAAATATCTATCTTGTAGTCCAAGTTAATTTAAGATTGCCACTTTTAAGGAAAGATACGCTTATTTTTTTTAGTTTAAATTCAATGCACTCTTCTGTCACCATATGTAAGGATTATTATGAAGGAAGTGGAACTATTACTAATTACACATTAATATAATTAATTTAATATAATAACTTGCACCTCTCTTCTTATTATAATTAGTATTTTATTCTCGCTTACAGAAGTGTATCTTAATCGCGGCGATAAAAGATGTGTGATGATATGATGAAACTAACAAGTTTGTAAAAGGTCCATGAACCCATAAAATCTAATGTTTTCCGCTGCAGGACCGGAACTTTTTTCTCGAGCAATTTAAATTCGGTCCAAGTTGCGTATTGCTTCATTGAAAAAAGGTTCCTGGACCGAATTTAAATTCTTCCGAAATAAAGTTCCTGGACCGAATTTAAATTGATCCGGAAAAAACGTTCCTGGAGCGAATTTAAATTCTTCCGGAATAAAGGTTTCTAAACCGAATTTAAATTCTTCCGGAATAAAGGTTCCTGGACAGTATTTAAATTCTTCCGGAATGAAGGTTCCTGGACCGAATTTAAATTGATCCGGAATAAAGGTTCCTGGACCGAATTTAAATTCTTCCGGAATAAAGGTTCCTGGACCGAATTTAAATTGATCCGGAAAAAACGTTCCTGGACCGAATTTAAATTTTTCCGGAATAAAGGTTCCTGGGCCGTATTTAAATTGATCCGGAAAAAACGTTCCTGGACCGAATTTAAATTCTTCCGGAATAAAGGTTCCTGGAGCGAATTTAAATTCTTCCGGAATAAAGGTTCCTGGACAGTATTTAAATTCTTCCGGAATAAAGGTTCCTGGACCGAATTTAAATTGATCCGGAATAAAGGTTCCTGGATCGAATTTAAATTCTTCCGGAATAAAGGTTCCTGGACCGAATTTAAATTGATCCGGAATAAAGGTTCCTGGACCGAATTTAAATTCTTCCGGAATAAAGGTTCCTGGACCGAATTTAAATTCTTCCGGAATAAAGGTTCCTGGACCGAATTTAAATTCTTCCGGAATAAAGGTTCCTGGACCGAATTTAAATTCTTCCGGAATAAAGGTTCCTGGACAGTATTTAAATTCTTCCGGAATAAAGGTTCCTGGACCGAATTTAAATTGATCCGGAATAGAGGTTCCTGGACCGTATTTAAATTGATCCGGAAAAAACGTTCCTGGAGCGAATTTAAATTCTTCCGGAATAAAGGTTCCTGGAGCGAATTTAAATTCTTCCGGAATAAAGGTTCCTGGACAGTATTTAAATTCTTCCGGAATAAAGTTTCCTGGACCGAATTTAAATTGATCCGGAATAAAGGTTCCTGGACCGAATTTAAATTCTTCCGGAATAAAGGTTCCTGGACCGAATTTAAATTGATCCGGAAAAAACGTTCCTGGACCGAATTTAAATTTTTCCGGAATAAAGGTTCCTGGGCCGTATTTAAATTGATCCGGAAAAAACGTTCCTGGACCGAATTTAAATTCTTCCGGAATAAAGGTTCCTGGAGCGAATTTAAATTCTTCCGGAATAAAGGTTCCTGGACAGTATTTAAATTATTCCGGAATAAAGGTTCCTGGACCGAATTTAAATTGATCCGGAATAGAGGTTCCTGGACCGAAATTAAATTCTTCCGGAATAAAGGTTCCTGGACCGAATTTAAATTGATCCGGAAAAAACGTTCCTGGACCGAATTTAAATTTTTCCGGAATAAAGGTTCCTGGGCCGTATTTAAATTGATCCGGAAAAAAACGTTCCTGGACCGAATTTAAGTTCTTCCGGAATAAAGGTTCCTGGAGCGAATTTAAATTCTACCGGAATAAAGGTTCCTGGACAGTATTTAAATTCTTCCGGAATAAAGGTTCCTGGACCGAATTTAAATTGATCCGGAATAAAGGTTCCTGGACCGAATTTAAATTCTTCCGGAATAAAGGTTCCTGGACCGAATTTAAATTGATCCGGAATAAAGGTTCCTGGACCGAATTTAAATTCTTCCGGAATAAAGGTTCCTGGACCGAATTTAAATTCTTCCGGAATAAAGGTTCCTGGACCGAATTTAAATTCTTCCGGAATAAAGGTTCCTGGACCGAATTTAAATTCTTCCGGAATAAAGGTTCCTGGACCGAATTTAAATTGATCCGGAAAAAACGTTCCTGGACCGAATTTAAATTTTTCCGGAATAAAGGTTCCTGGGCCGTATTTAAATTGATCCGGAAAAAACGTTTCTGGACCGAATTTAAATTCTTCCGGAATAAAGGTTCCTGGAGCGAATTTAAATTCTTCCGGAATAAAGGTTCCTGGACTGTATTTAAATTCTTCCGGAATAAAGGTTCCTGGACCGAATTTAAATTCTTCCGGAATAAAGGTTCCTGGACAGTATTTAAATTCTTCCGGAATAAAGGTTCCTGGACCGAATTTAAATTGATCCGGAATAAAGGTTCCTGGACCGAATTTAAATTCTTCCGGAATAAAGGTTCCTGGACCGTATTTAAATTCTTCCGGAATAAAGGTTCCTGGACCGAATTTAAATTGATCCGGAAAAAAGGTTCCTGGACCGAATTTAAATTCTTCCGGAATAAAGGTTCCTGGGCCGTATTTAAATTGATCCGGAAAAAACGTTCCTGGACCGAATTTAAATTCTTCCGGAATAAAGGTTCCTGGAGCGAATTTAAATTCTTCCGGAATAAAGGTTCCTGGAGCGAATTTAAATTCTTACGGAATAAAGGTTCCTGGACCGAATTTAAATTGATCCGGAAAAAGGTTCCTGGACCGAATTTAAATTCTTCCGGAATAAAGGTTCCTGGGCCGTATTTAAATTGATCCGGAAAAAACGTTCCTGGACCGAATTTAAATTCTTCCGGAATAAAGGTTCCTGGACCGAATTTAAATTGATCCGGAATAAAGGTTCCTGGACCGAATTTAAATTCTTCCGGAATAAAGGTTCCTGGACCAAATTTAAATTGATCCGGAATAAAGGTTCCTGGACCGAATTTAAATTCTTCCGGAATAAAGGTTCCTGGGCCGTATTTAAACTGATCCGGAATAAAGGTTCCTGGACCGAATTTAAATTCTTCCGGAATAAAGGTTCCTGGACCGAATTTAAATTGATCCGGAATAAAGGTTCCTGGACCGAATTTAAATTCTTCCGGAATAAAGGTTTCTGGAGCGAATTTAAATTCTTACGGAATAAAGGTTCCTGGACCGAATTTAAATTCTTCCGGAATAAAGGTTCCTGGACCGAATTTAAATTCTTCCGGAATAAAGGTTTCTGGACCGAATTTAAATTCTTCCGGAATAAAGGTTCCTGGACCGAATTTAAATTCTTCCGGAATAAAGGTTCCTGGACCGAGTTTAAATTCTTCCGGAATAAAGGTTCCTGGACCGAATTTAAATTCTTCCGGAATAGAGGTTTCTGGACCGAATTTTAATTCTTCCGGAATAAAGGTTCCTGGACCGAATTTAAATTCTTCCGGAATAAAGGTTCCTGGATCGAATTTAAATTCTTCCGGAATAAAGGTTCCTGGGCCGTATTTAAATTCTTCCGGAATAAAGGTTCCTGGACCGAATTTAAATTCTTCCGGAATAAAGGTTCCTGGACCGAATTTAAATTCTTCCGGAATAAAGGTTCCTGGACCGAATTTAAATTGATCCGGAATAAAGGTTCCTGGACCGAATTTAAATTCTTCCGGAATAAATGTTCCTGGGCCGTATTTAAATTGATCCGGAATAAAGGTTCCTGGACCGAATTTAAATTCTTCCGGAATAAAGGTTCCTGGACCGAATTTAAATTGATCCGGAATAAAGGTTCCTGGACCGAATTTAAATTCTTCCGGAATAAAGGTTTCTGGAGCGAATTTAAATTCTTACGGAATAAAGGTTCCTGGACCGAATTTAAATTCTTCCGGAATAAAGGTTCCTGGACCGAATTTAAATTCTTCCGGAATAAAGGTTTCTGGACCGAATTTAAATTCTTCCGGAATAAAGGTTCCTGGACCGAATTTAAATTCTTCCGGAATAAAGGTTCCTGGACCGAATTTAAATTCTTCCGGAATAAAGGTTCCTGGACCGTATTTAAATTCTTCCGGAATAAAGGTTTCTGGACCGAATTTTAATTCTTCCGGAATAAAGGTTCCTGGACCGAATTTAAATTCTTCCGGAATAAAGGTTCCTGGACCGAATTTAAATTCTTCCGGAATAAAGGTTCCTGGACCGAATTTAAATTCTTCCGGAATAAAGGTTCCTGGACCGAATTTAAATTCTTCCGGAATAAAGGTTCCTGGACCGAATTTAAATTGATCCGGAATAAAGGTTCCTGGACCGAATTTAAATTCTTCCGGAATAAAGGTTCCTGGACCGAATTTAAATTCTTCCGGAATAAAGGTTCCTGGACCGAATTTAAATTCTTCCGGAATAAAGGTTTCTGGACCGAATTTAAATTCTTCCGGAATAAAGGTTCCTGGACCGAATTTAAATTCTTCCGGAATAAAGGTTCCTGGACCGAATTTAAATTGATCCGGAATAAAGGTTCCTAGACCGAATTTAAATTCTTCCGGAATAAAGGTTTCTGGAGCGAATTTAAATTCTTACGGAATAAAGGTTCCTGGACCGAATTTAAATTGATCCGGAAAAAAGGTTCCTGGACCAAATTTAAATTCTTCCGGAATAAAGGTTCCTGGGCCGTATTTAAATTGATCCGGAAAAAACGTTCCTGGACCGAATTTAAATTCTTCCGGAATAAAGGTTCCTGGACCGAATTTAAATTGATCCGGAATAAAGGTTCCTGGACCGAATTTAAATTCTTCCGGAATAAATGTTTCTGGAGCGAATTTAAATTCTTACGGAATAAAGGTTCCTGGACCGAATTTAAATTGATCCGGAAAAAAGGTTCCTGGACCGAATTTAAATTCTTCCGGAATTAAGGTTCCTGGGCCGTATTTAAATTGATCCGGAAAAAACGTTCCTGGACCGAATTTAAATTCTTCCGGAATAAAGGTTCCTGGAGCGAATTTAAATTCTTCCGGAATAAAGGTTCCTGGACAGTATTTAAATTCTTCCGGAATAAAGGTTCCTGGACCGAATTTAAATTCTTCCGGAATAAAGGTTCCTGGACCGAATTTAAATTCTTCCGGAATAAAGGTTCCTGGACCGTATTTAAATTCTTCCGGAATAAAGGTTCCTGTACCGAATTTAAATTGATCCGGAAAAAAGGTTCCTGGACCGAATTTAAATTCTTCCGGAATAAAGGTTCCTGGGCCGTATTTAAATTGATCCGGAAAAAACGTTCCTGGACCGAATTTAAATTCGTCCGGAATAAAGGTTCCTGGAGCGAATTTAAATTCTTCCGGAATAAAGGTTCCTGGACCGAATTTAAATTCTTACGGAATAAAGGTTCCTGGACCGAATTTAAATTGATCCGGAAAAAACGTTCCTGGACCGACTTTAAATTCTTCCGGAATAAAGGTTCCTGGGCCGTATTTAAATTGATCCGGAAAAAACGTTCCTGGACCGAATTTAAATTCTTCCGGAATAAAGGTTCCTGGACCGAATTTAAATTGATCCGGAATAAAGGTTCCTGGACCGAATTTAAATTCTTCCGGAATAAAGGTTCCTGGGCCGTATTTAAATTCTTCCGGAATAAAGGTTCCTGGACCGAATTTAAATTCTTCCGGAATAAAGGTTCCTGGACCGAATTTAAATTCTTCCGGAATAAAGGTTCCTGGACCGAATTTAAATTGATCCGGAATAAAGGTTCCTGGACCGAATTTAAATTCTTCCGGAATAAAGGTTCCTGGACCGAATTTAAATTCTTCCGGAATAAAGGTTCCTGGAACGAATTTAAATTGATCCGGAATAAAGGTTCCTGGGCCGTATTTAAATTGATCCTTGAAAATAAGTTCCTTGACCGAATTTAAATTCGTTCGGAAAACAGGTTCTCGGACCGTACTTAAATACATCCGAAAAAAAAGGTTCCTTGACCGTATTTAAATTCATACGGTTCGAAGACCGAATTGAAATACTTTACAGATAAAAGTGTTCTTTACGGTCCAGAATCCATTTACGCTTGCTGATTTTCTCTCCTGGACCGGAATTGAATTTATTTAACATTCCTGGATCTTTAGCAACCCTGGAAACTAAAGAACGGACAGTCACAAAGAACGCTCATGCCAAGGCCTGGATTCGAAGCCGGGACCCCTGGCGTTATAGTGCTAACCACACAGACAGGGCGGTAGACTCCAGAGCTTACAATATAAGGGCTGAATCACATCTTTGTTGATAGATGGCGTATAAATAAATGACGCCACCTAATTGCTTTTCTTCGTAAGAACCAGCATCAACAAGGGAGCATGATCATTGTTGCTAATTGCATGTAAATACGTGATGCAAATTACCCGTGGGAAATATGCGAGTTTACTCCGTCCATAATTGAATAAATAAATAGGAAAACAACTTTTCATTCCCAGACATCACAATATTCACATATATTATACAGGGTCTTCATAAAGTCCCGGTACCATTACAAATAACATAGCTCGGAAACTACATACAATAGAAGAATGCTGTTAATTGCAAAATGAGCTAAAACTCTCCACGTGTATATGACATACACCTCAATGTGCGCCCCTCTAGTTGCTCTCAGAACATCAAGGCGGTAATCCACTTCTGCCCATACAAGCCCCAACATATCACCAGTAACAGTTAGAATACTCTCCGTTATTCTTCTTCGAAGAGTAGCAACATCTGGAACATGAGTGCGGTAAACACAATCTTTGACATACCCCTAGAAGAAGAAATCCAAGGGTGTCATATCAGGAGAGCGCGGTGGTCGGGAATATGTCCATCACGGCGTATCCAGAAGACCTCGAACATCATATTAACATTAAAATCCGTTCCCTAATCATAACCATAACAGTGTTATATAATACGTTGCTTTTCTGCCATTTCTGGCTAATCGTGAAGACGAGGAAGAGTGATAACATGATGAAATTATTGAAAGGATCCTCACAAAGAACTCTCATATCACGCCAGTACTCGAGCCAGGAGTTGCAGCGCGCTTTGCTTAACCACTCCGCCACAAAAGACAGTCCCATTATTCTCAGCTAACAGGTTACTATACTGGTAAATCTAATACCAAAATTCAATGCATTGCTCAGATGTAGCACTAATATTAAACACTTGTGGAGAAAGACGATCCTTACAGATTGCCGAAGGTTGTCTTTCTTTATCAAACTTCATCATTAAATCTGGTAGTGGTTTCAAAAAACACAACTCCGTGCTTGGAAAGTTAATAGAAAAATGCAGGTCGTACCGGGACTCGAACCCAGACCCTTCATTTTTGGCTTACGTTTTTATGAACTATGTGCAGTATACCGGCCTGTGTATAGCGCCGGTGGCAACCCACCATCGTGAGGAAATTGGGGAGCTCCGAGTGAGTGAGCGTAATCCGGTCGCGAAGTCCTACAACGGCTGGGGGTTGGTCGGGCCGACCACCAGTCCCCCTAGTCTGGCTGCAGACCTCCACGTCCCCCTGGTGGTCCGCGTGGGAGGGAGGCCAGCAGTCGGTAGGCAAGCCAGGGCCCAATATCGGGCTGTAGCGCTATAGGGTTACTTTTTATGTACAGTACACTTCGTGTGTGTGTGCCAATTTATAAGGTAACTAAGTGGGTATAGAAGAAAATAAATACTCCCAGTGTTTATATATTTACTTGTTATTATTCACAGGAAATATTATTATTATTAGACCTGGATTATTTTGCTTACCAAAATGGTGAATATTCTTTCAAGACTGGTTACAACGTGATGAAACTAGCAACCTCTCAGTCTAATATTTGTCTTGAAATCAAGAGATCTCGCGTTCGATACCCGGTGGAGTCGGCCCCCGTGGCGGAGTGGTTAGCACATGGCGCTACAACATCAGGGGTCCCGGGTTCGAATCCCGGGCTGGGCATGGATGTTTGTGAGTGTCCATTCATCAATTTCATCATGTCATCACTTATCCCCATCTTCGCAAATTAGCCAAAAGTGGCACAAAAATCGAAGTGAAATAAAGTAAATCAATCAATCGATACCCGGTGGAGGTACATAGTAGTTCGGATTCCACTTCAAACTGTAGGCCCAGTCTCGATTAGCGTTACTGTACACAAAGTGCACTTAAAACGCCAAATCAACCAACGAACCAGTCTACAAGTTCATTGGTATCATTCAGAAACTTAGTAATTCTTCGACATTTCTACCTCGATATATTTGCATTAAACACGTTATATTTGACACTCCAATGTACATTATATCTTTCTTTCATCTCCCTAGTCACTGATAAAACGACTGAGGAACTGACTGTTTTTTTTGTTTTAAGTCCACTTTATGCACGGATAGGCTAATCGGGACTGGAAATACAGTTTGATGTGGAATCGGAACAAAGTGCCTCCACAGCCTTGCCACTGATGACGTCACTGACTATGGGTGATGGTTAGTATATCTCATATAATTACGTATGATTTGCAGGTGCTGAACCATGCCATTGACCAAGGCCGGACGAATCAAGATCATCAAGCTGTGGGTGGGAGCCCATGCTCTAGCTCGTGATTTCAACCAACGGAACCCAGTGTCGCACGTTGCTGATCAGGTTCGAAGAGAACGGTACAGTCCAGGACAGGCCACGATCTGGTAGGTCCAGAAATGCCACTGACGAAGGAACAGCTACGGCATATCTAGCGCAGCACACGTCGAATGTCTGTGCAATGTGGTGTCAGCCAGAGTTCCATTTGCAGGGTTTTAAAGACTCGTACAAGCTGTAGCTGCAGCACCATCTCTCTGAGGACACATTTTTCCGTCAGTTTTGACGGAGGATGGCAGCTTCCGCTTATATTTTCAGCAGGATGGGGCGCCACCTCATTATGGGCTACAGGTTCGTCACTCTCTGGACCTCCAGTTCCCTGGTCGATGGATTGGTCGACGTGGGCCAGTGGAATGGCCTCCCCGATCACCAGATTTGACCCACTCGATTTTTACCTGTGGGGTCATTTGAAGTCAATCGTGTATGCCGAAATGATTCTGGATGTGGGTCACTTGGAGCAACGGATACTGGATGCCTGTGCACAAATCACACCTGAGATATTGCTCCGTGTCCACATAGCATGGGAAAACCGTCTCAACATGTGCATAACACAAGAAGGACAGGATATTGAACACATTGTGTAACTTTAATATGCCTATAACTTCCTTATAATTAAAGTTTTCATAAATCTGACTTCACCACTGAATTCCTGGTGAAATTCTAGCCCAAAACCATACTCCACATGCCACCTTCCCATTTAAAGAAATGAAGTTGGATCCAATATGGTGGTCACCAAGATGGCGGACGTTGTCATGACATGCACCAAAAAGTTTCCCCCTAGGCCTAACATATTACTACCATGACCAATTGCTGCAATGTACACTCCCTTTCATTTTATAATGGGTGGTCAGGGACTTTTTACTCACCCCGTACATACAATAATAGCATCTATTTCAGTCGTGGACTGCTATTTTTGCAAACCAATACGCTTATCTCTAGAACATGGAAGTCAGATTAGTTCCTGTTCACACTATAATGTATTGTTTACATAGTGTAGGTTAAATTTGATTGTCGGCAAGTCGTCGAGGTGCGCGACTGAAATTCATCCCTCCCAACTATAACTTCTGTATCCGATTGAAAGGCGACAGCGTTTCCACTGCGCCATCCAGGAAACCCATGTAGCGGATGAGCCCTGTATTGCAACAATAAATAAACATAACGAAATTTGCTGTTGAAAAGGATCCAGAAATGTCAGCAAATTTTAAGAGAATTCACCCGTACACAGCACAGTTAAGGAAGATTAGTATCGCGGAATTATATAAAGCATGAAGTCAGCTTAAGAATGATGTTAGCGAGAAACAACATAAGGTCAAGTGCTTTAACTTATCTGGGATCGATCACGGAACTTTTCGAGGGAGGCATTATGTAAAGCTGCAATTGCCCTCATAGTTAGATGAAATAAATCAAAGCGAGTAGAAATCTCAAACTTTCCCTTCGCCATGTGCGCTGGGTTCATTTGCATCCTAGAAGTGAAATCAACTCCCAGAAAAGCATATGCACTTCTCTCCTTTACAATGTACTGCATTTAATACGTTCTCAGAGATAAGGATATGCTGAAAAGAATCGTGGTGTGAGGTTTTTTTACGGTTCATCACTTTCGTTTGCGCAGAGATAATGCAGAGATTACGATGATCGTTTTGGAAATGCGCCATGCTTGCTGACATGGCGGGAATAAGGCTTGAGGTATACCTGTTAAGGCGTGGTGAAGAAGAGAACGAAAGAAAAAAAAAAGGTTTAAATAGAAGCAGGAAAGCGACCCACATCTTACCTAGCTTAGGTCACGCCCCGAAGCGACCAAAAGCCGGGGGTACCAAACTGGACCACATCACAACCCCCTCCTCCTTTCTTCGTTTTGATTGGAGCAACTCTTTTCTACACTTTTACTCTCCTACTCATACGCTGCGTGGAAGAGGCACACTCTTCATTCCCCTACGAATAGGGATACTGGAAGTAACGTAGCGTGCATCGCTTTAGTATATAAGTGTCTTCACGTGATTGTACACCAGACCAGTCCATTAGCAAGCCTTGCATTGAATAGAGGGTAGGAACATACCAGAAGTTACACGAAGAGGGAGCCTGGTCAGGCAATGGCTCTCCTGAAGGTACATATGTGAAGGAAATTCCTTAAGAGTGCTTGTAGTGGTGATGGTGCGATATGTACAGTGAATATGTGTAATGTATGCTTTGGATGTGCTTGCAGCGGTTGTTGACACTTCAACAATGGTACTCTTGCTCTTTGTTGTGATCCTCGACCAACAATGTCATTGAACAGGAAGTGGATGATGAACCAACAGACCAATACATTCTTGGCCGTTGTGTCACTGTCGTAATGAGCACCAGTTTATAACTTATAAACCTTCTGGAAATATCATTGAACCGTAGGCGAACTTGAGAACAAAGCTTGTCCGAATCAATTCTTTGGAATCTGTGTCAAGGTTCCATATCCATTCGTTCCGCTGTCCTTGACTTTGATTCTCGTTCAGTGACAGAAAAGCGTTAGTTTCTTTTTATTCTGAAATTACGTAATGGTCTCTTGGGCAATGAACTGTTTCAGTGGTTATGTACACGTAATGGCTGCAAGCACATGTAATAAATTAATGTACGTGCAGCTCTGTCTAATAGGGTTAATACCAGAAGAACAACCACAATTTATTTTCATTTTCATGAATTAGCAATTAATGCACAGAGTTCGTGCAATTTACTAGTCAAAAACAATAATATGATGGCTATCCAATTACCAAGATGTGTATCTATTCACATAGGAGTAGAAGGTCATCATTGTGCATAATATTTTAGTGACTTATATAGCTTTTCTATCTGAGACGACGGTGATACAGGATTAACGAAATAGGTTGTGTTCGTTTATGTCCATTTTATGTTCAGATAGGCTAATCGGGACCGGAAGTACAGCTTAGAGTGAAATATGAACTACGGTGCAACGTGCCTCCACCAGGAATCGAACCTGGAACATCTTAACTATATTCTCTACGTCATCGGGGAGGCTCTAATAAAATTGGTGAAAATCGCAAAGTAAATAGAATACACTGAACGAGGGGCGAACCCAAAATTACTTCTTTCGTAAGACAATAGTGTCTTTGCTCTTCTATATACTAATAGGCGTATCATTATATAATACAGTATATTCGTTCTAGTTATTTCTTAAGTTACATTTTTTTTTGTCCAGGGCCTCCCGATAGCGTAGTGTTAACGTCATCGCCTTGTAATCAAGGAGTCCCTGGTTCGTTACCCGCTGGAGGCACATAGTATGTAGGATCTCACTTTAAATTGTAGGTAGCTTTTCTATGAGTAAACTGCCGTTAAAAATAGACTCAAACAACAAATTATTTTCCAATATTTCTTCGCCTTGGTTTATCGATTTATTGCAATGGTAGTAGGGAGACCGTAATATTTTGACCCAAAAACGGAACATCCAAAGGAGATCAGTTTAACCCCCCCCCCCCTCCCAGCCCCTTTCCTGAAAAATCGGTTAGGCCTAATTGTAAAATTATTGTTATAAAATATTAAACGATTGATCACATAAATGATACATTATAAATAATAGCCAGGACCAGAAACACTATGTAATTTCGGTTTCATTTGCATAGCGTTTCTCGTCCGTTGCGATCAGCCCTTGATGTTAGTCCTACCCTGAAGTTGAGGAATGCCAGAAGTATTTAGCAGAAGAACCAATCTTCTTGAGGGCATGTTTATTCTTCATCAACCGTTTGTAAACCTTCCCGAAAACTTTACCCCACATATCAGACACACAACTCAAGATTTTTCTTTTGAGATTGTGTCAAGACGCAGGAAATTTAAATTCTTGTTGCAATTACGTAATTAAACTGCATGTTTATTTAATGCTCTACAAAAAACATAACTCATATTGCTTTGTACATACAAAACAATACAACATATTGTTTAGCATGAAATGTCTCTCAAACTTAGACTTTGTTTTCAAGATAACTCCTAGACTTTTATAAAATGGGACAAATAGTGGCTTTTTAATAATATGGATGGGACAACCGGGACACGCCTCTGTCCCATATGGTCACTCTACATGGTAGGTGTTAATGAATAAGCTTGTTCTAAGACGGAAACGGACATATATCTATTAAATACATGTAAGTGTCTGATTGCCTCATTTTTAAATGTACTTAGCATACTTCGTTGCAATCATTTAACTCATACTTATGTAGCCATGTATCTTTTGGTATGTTGTTTTCCAATATCATGTAGCTTTTTCTGTCACTTTTAGTTAAAATCGCGAACATAAAGATGGATTATGGTATAAAATTGATGAAGGAAAAGTCATACCAAGACCGGAACTCGAACTTCGAACTTTTAGTGAAGAAATCATAAACCTTCGGGTTTGAGAAGGCTACAGAGTTAGTTATTTAGTTAGTGAAGAAAACACCACTCATTGCTCTTGGTCACCGAGGTGGCCAATTTTCTTTCTATTTTAAGCAAAATAAAGTTTGCATATTAAATGTAGCATTACTTATACCTGTAGTCCATTTTATAAAGCCGAGTATTTAGGACCTGTACAAAACTATTTCCGTGCAACTAACCCCGTGTGTCCAAAATACTTAGTTGGTTTCAAGAGTTCAAACATGTATAGTTATTATTAACGCCTATAGTATTCGGGTTAATAGGAAATTAAGTTCTACTAGGATGTAGTTTCAAACAGGTTCTGTGGAACTCGTTAAACGATATCGCAATTCCCATTACACCGTTGTGTTTTCCGATTTTTCGAAACAAATGTGAAACGTGTCATTCTCTAGACCATTGCCCTTTAAATGCACTATCTAGTTCCGTAATTTAAACAAACAATGCGTTTAATTAAGTGAATATACTATATCAATGAACGAAACGGAGTAATTTTGTGCAACCGAGGTCGTGTTTTGAAACAACATACATTTACGACTATTCCCTGTCCACGCTAAGAATGCAGTCAAGGAAAACAAAAGCACGTGGCTGTGAGAAATCATACTGGTTTCCCCAATTGGGAGTCTTGCGCGTAGGAATATACTGCATGTGATAAAGCCACGCCATTCAACGTAGGCAAGGAACTATTTTCTCAACTAATTTGCTTCGTTACATTAACTTTGTTCTTACAGTGGATAGGGAATAGTTATGATTATTTAGCAATATGCAATACTATTGCAGACATCGTGTCAATAAGCGGAATGACTCAAGGGTACTCAACAAAGCAATACTGTTTATAATATCATTGTTGATTAGTTCTGTTGCAGTTGTCCTGGCAGCCACAAGCACACACATACAACATTTCCTATATTTGAATACGAATCTCATTCTTTTAAGGCTGAAACTAAACATGAATTCACATAGTGCACAAACCGTCAAAGGTAACATTTACTAACCTCCTTAATTACAAGATGTTCTATTCTGCAATGCATTATAGATTAGTGCAGTTGTGACTGTAAATGTATGAGTGTTTGTTTGTTATAAGTGCAATTTGTATACATAAATATTGTTCACTATATATGCATACTTTATATGTATCTTTCAGATTCTCACACTCGGCGTTATTATAACACCAGTAGTGTGGGCAGTTAAACCACCAGGATATGTAGAACCTCCCACAGAAGCCCCCAAAGGGGTGAGTACTTAAGCAAGTAATGTAAATCAACTAATATTAATGGTATTTTCATGTTTATAGTAAAACTGTCACACGGCACCCATTAGTACGTTCCATTCACTTATGAGGGAGCGGTGTTTGGGAAAATGTAGGTTCCTGCACGCGGCCATTCGAAAGGAAAAACTATACTAAGATATGAAAGTGCTCTTTCAACTTGTTAGGACCACAACTTTCTCGCATCTACCTGGCATAAAAATTAGGGTGTCGTGCAGTAGTAGAACTCTGTCTCAACATTCACTCCTTTACACTGGGTGTTTCGGTTTGAGCTTGGTCTAAGTTAGAACTACAACTTTATTGACGTCAAGATGGTAACATCGTTTCTATGTAGCTGATACGTATAAATATTAATTATAGTCAAATTTAGCATTTATGTTGTCATATGTATTCAGATCTCATTTGCGATTGGGCAACTAATTGAGTTTCTTTAAAGTTCGCTTTATGTACAGAAATGCTAATTAGAACTGGACCTACAGTTTAACGTGGGATTCGAACCACTATGTGTCTCCAACGGGTAGCGAAGCCAGGGCCATTTGATTATATGGCGACGACGTTACCATTACAATTGGTCTAACTGGTAACTAATAAAATGGTCGTTTGAAAATTCCTTGGAAAACCCCAAGTTAGTAAGTACGTCAAAACAATAAATACATACTTCTTCCATTACCTCTTGAACAGTGATGTTGCGCTCACAATTATTCTCATCGTAGTACTTAACGATTGCATTGGAATACTTCGAAACACGTGGAAAATGTGTTTACATTCATATCTTTCGTTGCAAGCGTGCACTCATTCACCATTCATACATGACACTTAATTCCAACTGATAGAATAGTGTGAGCTCTACGAATCAATATACTTATGTGTGTGGCCACAGTAAGAGAATGCCAAGGGTACTTTATCGGGTAGGCCAGTCGAGGACATTGCCACACAACAATTCTGCGTTTGACCGTCAATGAATTTTGTACTTTATACCTCTCTAAGTTAGTGCGTGTGATAATTTTGTGTTTGGTGACCAACACAGAACCTGCAATATGTCAAGTCAAACAAAAATACATAACTGCATTGACTCTAGTAACATACTATTATGTATAAATGGATGGCAATGAACTTTTGATGTATCAAAATAAGTTTGACCAGGGAGAAGGTACACAGAGAATTGTATAAAAGTTTCTAGCTGTCCCGTTTGGTGCACAGAGATGTATTTGAACATACCGGACATGAGCATTTCAAAAAAATAAAAATACGCATTGAACTGTGTCAATTAATGCACCAACACTGCATGACGTTTGATTTGATTCATTCCGAGTTCCTTGTGTACAGAGGAATCTTGTGCATGATAATTTTGTGCTTGAACCACCAACGAAAGTGCTACAGTACTGTGTCGGATAATTTTGCATTTGACCACCAACCAAGGTGCCAATCTACAGTATAATTTACATTTGGCTACCAACGAGGGTGCCAATCTACAGTCCAGTGTGCCGGATATTTTTCATTTGAGCAGCAAAAGGTGCATATATATCTGTGCCGGATAATTTTGTGTCTTGTCACCAATAAGTATGTCAATCTACAGTATTGTGCCGGATAACTTTACATTTTACCACCAAAGGGTGCGATTCTATAGTAGTATGTCAACGAGGGTGCAAATCTATAGAATTAGAATTAGAAATTCTTTATTTGTGTGCGAAGTTCAGCCTATTGCTGCTCTACCACCTAACCTGCTTAACAGTACTGTGATGGATAATTTTGTGTTTGACAACCAAAGGGTGCCAATCTACAGTACTGTACCTTATAATTTTGTGTTTGGCCACCAACGAGGGTACCCATCTGAACCACCCACCCACAACGTGCCAATCTACAGTGCGATGCCGGATAGTCCTGTATTCGACCACCCACAACGTCCCAATCTATAGTGCAATGCTGGATAGTCCTGTATTCGACCACCCACAAGGTGCCAATCTATAGTGCAATGCTGGATAGTCCTGTATTCGACCACCCACAACGTGCCAATCTATAGTGCAATGCTGGATAGTCCTGTATTCGACCACCCACAAGGTGCCAATCTACAGTACGCTGGCGAATAATTTTTTGTTTGACCACCACGAGTGCGCTAATCTTCAGTACTGTGCCGGAAAATTTTATAATTCACCACCATATAAATGGGTGCCAATCTAAAGTACTCTACAGGATAGTTTTGTGTTTGACAGCCATAAGTGTGTCAATCTACAGTATTGTGTCGGATAATTTTGAGTTTGATTACAAACCACTGTGCCATTCTAGGGAATATCTTGTTACCAAATTGGCAACTTTACAATATGAAACACAATAGTGTTTGAACTGTGTATAGTATTAATTAAAATACAGTCCCAAGAGTCATATAAATCACACCGTGAGTGTTTTCACCAAGATAGAAAAGAAATTGATCGAAAGTTGGGCTGAAACTAAACCATGCGAATTGGTTACCTCTGAAATTACTGCGCGGTACAAATGTTATTTATCTACACTAGTCTTTCTACTTGCATTTCTCGGCTCAGAATTGCGCACTTCCTGTGCTTCGGGCGGACGCACTAAACACACAAGAGAAAGAAAAACATTGCAAAAGAAAAGCAGTTGATTGTACGGCAAAATTGAAACACGAGAAATTTCCCTGTGGGTCTGTAGGTCAATGTACGGCTTCCGGCCAGCAAGTATCGTGAAAAGTATTTGTTGGACTTTCATACCATTGGAAGTTAATCACCCCTAAGGATCTAGAGGCTGAAGCTTGCCCTGTAGTAAATATGAAATTGAATTTGAAATACACGTAACAGGTATTTTCATTCCACAATATATTCGAAAACCAACACTCGTATTTGAAATGTGCATCCATTTCTTCGTTTAACATTCATCCTCTTCGCCGCGATTAACCAAATATATAGAAAAGCGACGTAAATATCTGAAATAATATTGAAAGATTACTAGACTTTAAAACATTTGTTTGGCGTTACAATTTATTTTTATAAATATTTGTGTAGACCATTTTTAATTAATGTAAAATACAATAGTTTATGAATTTGCTATTTAATGGATGTTCCACCTGAAATTTGACCAAAAAAGGGACACCTTTATGTAAAAATTCTTAAAAAACTAAACCACGTCCTGTCAATGATGTTAATATTCTGTAACTATCAAACTTGCCGCTCACTGTTTGGTGATACAAAAAACAAAACAAAAAAAAACAACTGAAATTAAGAGCCAGTGTCAGTTAACTTATTTTGCAATTTAAAATATTCACGAATCTTTTGAACACGATTTTTTTCAAAATTACATGATACAATTTGGCTATACTATGCGTTTTCACGTGAAGACCTAAGAGTTTCTGAGGTTTGTTCGTTTTGAAATAGTCTTTTATGAAGTAAAACTCATTGAAACCAACGTAGAATCCATATGGGTCAAAGCCATACATGCACGTTTGATTTGAATTTTTTTCTTATTTATCGTCGCTTTTCTGTCACTTTGGGATAATCGCGACAATGAGAATGAGTGATGATATAATGAAATAAATGAAGGGGTAACGGAACACCATGGCTAGACTAGGATTCGAACCCTGAACCTTATTGCACTGTGATAACCACTCTGCCACGGACGTCACCAGTAATACGAACATACATTTCATGTAATATATCTCGTAGAAACGTTTTATGAAATTAAGAAACATATCAAACTAATTTCACTCGCCAATCTTTCTTCGGGGTTCTTCTTCCCTCTCTGAGAAACCACTAAAGTTCAATTATTATTTTTTTAAAAATTTTTCGTCGCTATTCTGATACTCTTGACTAATCGCGACGGTGAGAAATAGTGATAAGAGACTCACAAAGAATAACTATGACCAGGCTGGACTCAAACCCGAGAGTTTGGTGGCTAACGTTTTAGGCTGTTGCGCTGTTAATTTGTTAATTTTTTGAGTGTTGAGATTAATATACTATTACGAAACTTTATGAGTTGAAATGTTTGCCATTAAGTGTCAGTTATAGTGCAGTGGAATCTAATATATATAAAAATGGATGTATGTGTGTGTGTGTTTGTTCCAGCATAACTCTCGAACGACTGCAGCGATTTCAACCAAACTTGGTACACATATCACTTACAATCTAGAAAGAAATACTGTGTGGGTAAAACACCCCTGACTTAAAAATAATCGAAAACGACCGATATTAGTGTGGAGTCCATAGTTTTCGAGGTCGCTAAGAATTACAGCAACCTTAAATGAATAATAAGTAATTAATTTCCATATTGTATATCAGTTGCATACGAAATTAAATTAATAGGATTTTAACAACGAATAAAACATTTTTAAAGATACTGCAGTATATTGCTTAATAATTATAATATTGCAGCAAGCTTAAATCCATAAAAAGTAACAAGGTGTCCCAGGTTCGATACCAGCTGGAGGCACATAGTGGTTCGGATCCCACTTTAAACTGTAGGTCCAGTCCCGATTAGCGTTACTGTGCATAAAGTGGACTTAAAACACCAAATCGATCAATCAATCATAATAAGTAATTGATTAGTGTTGAGAATAATACACTGTTACGAAACTTCATAAGTGGAAATGTGCGCGATTAAGTGTAAATTATAATGAAGTGTATTTTTAAATAATCATAACATTGCACAACCTTAAATGGATAATAAGCAATTAATTTTCATAGTTTTATATCAGTTGCATACGAAATTAAACTAAATAAGATTTTAGCAACGAATTAAACATTTTAAAAGATAGTGCAGTATATGTTTTTAATAATTATAACAGTGTCAGCAACCGTGAATCCACAATAAGTAATTTATTTTCATACTCTTATTTCAATTTGCAAAAGAAATTAAACTTATTGGAATGTTAACGAATCAAACATTTTAAAAGACAGCTTTAAAACAAATTGAATTTCAGCCTTTGCTGACGTATAACTGACGTGGGTTGAAACCTGATATGCAGAACCACTTTGCGTCGCCACGTTCGGAGGTAATCGTTTGGGATTTCTGCAGATTGATCATAAATTAGCAACGTTCCAATTACTGCAGGTTCAATATGAGGGATTCGTTGGTGTGAGTCGTCGTAATGCAAAACAATCAATGTTTATTAAAATTCAAGAGTTTCCTCGTTGCTGGAACTTCAAGTCCAATGAATCTCATTGATCGTGCGAATGTGCAATATTTCTTCTCTGACCGAATAAACATCGCCTGTCAACGCTACATGGATTCTATCTATAACAACAGTCTTTCTAATTTCCTTTTGAAAGAGAGAGAGAATTCACAGATATTATCCAACCTTCAACTCAAGATTAACATTTGTTTAATTTAATTTGTAAAGTTCTGTTAAGTTCCTTTATGCATTGTTACAATTTAAGTTGGGTTCCGAAATGAAATGTGTCCTTATTTGGAATATAACTCTAGATCTCTTGATTACTAAGCTATTACAACACCACTATATTATTGGAAAACTAAATTTAACAGAAATGTTTTTAAAAATCTATTGCCTTAATAGGGATCCTGAAATTTCCGTTCTACTGACATTGTTCTAAATTCTTTCCTCTTAGACATCATTGAAAACACAAATATTGTAATTGTGCCTTAGTTGTTCTTAGTTATAGTTATAATCTAAAATGGAAGAAGTAAAGTAGAAACTAATCAAATACTTGCAAAAGCAAAAATAAATTTCATAGTATAATACATGTTTTTATACATAAAAATAGGTTAGTACAGGTAGTATATAAATAATTTATGAAAACATTAAAATGGCGTCGGTGGCACTTCATGGTTGTGGGATATGAGTCATTGGAGCAACATAGGAAAAAAAAAGGATTCGAGATATCTTTTACAAAAAAAAATGTATTAGGGACCGATACGATTGAACAAACGAGGAGGTTTTGGGAATGAAAAAAGACAGAAAAATGTGGAAAATTCGCAAGAGGAGAAACATAAGCCTCAATCGAACGAAGACTGATAGTTGATTGCAGTATATCCTTTCAGTTTGTTTGTTTTGTGCTCATTTTATGCACATATATGTTAATCGGGACTGAACCTACAGTTTAAATTGGGATCCGAACCACTTACCCTTTTTGTCTCCACCGGGTATCGAATCTCTTGATTAAAAGGCGATGACAGAGTTGAAGTTGACTGAAGATTTGAAAGAGGAAATGCTAAAATGCTAAAAATGAAGGTGTGAACTGAAGGTGGTAGTAAGAAGTGAAAATTCTAGTTCAGAATGTGAGCAGGTGGATACATGCAGAAAACCAAACAAAAATGACGAATATATATAAATTAGATTGGAGACTGTGTTAAGAATGGATGATAATGGGATGCATATGAAATGAAAATTCCCATCCTCCATGGTCAGGCAGTTAGCGTAGCAGGAGTCTTAGTAATGTAATAATGCTTATTTTGTGATTTCCACGTATGTGTTTCATTCCTTTATTAATCATCCTGGTCGTTACTAAAGTAGAGACATTTGATAAAAGTCAACCTTAGTTGCCGATCTAATATGCACTGTTAGGACAATAGGGACTGGATATGGTGTCTGTGGCTCCACCGTCGAACGCTGGACCACTTGATTACAACATAGCACAAGGAAAACCTTCCACGCTTACCTGGGACTGTAACGAAAGGTATTTGCCAAATTCAAGGCGTCCCGCGTTCAAATCCTGTTGGGATCAGATCCTATCAAACTGCAGTTCTTCTTCGATTAGCTTCGCGTATGAGAGCAGGCTTCAATGTTGACAGAACGTTTTCTTATTGCCGCTTCAGAAAGCGAGTTCCTTGATATTCGGTCAAACAACAAACAATAAATAACCCAGAATTGAAGCTTCGATGCAGCGGGAAGAGCAAATCGTCCCGCAGCGCATTCATCGCGTGATGTGGCCTTCTTTCACGAACGAAGGCTCCAACGGAGTACACTTTTACTGTTCAACCTGTCAGCTGTTCTACAAAGTGGAAACCAGCCCGGGCCTGTTCTGACATCATTACCACAAAACCATTTGCCTCCGTTTCAAGGTCATTCCTCAAGCTGAAACTCGACACTCCTGCCCCTGATTTTCGTTGCCTTGACGTCATCGTTTTGTAGGGCAAATACCTTCTCGAATAGAAGGATGTTATCACTTTTCATCGTTAATTTGTCCATTAATATGCAATGTGCGTCAATGGTCCGTCACAAAAAACGGTTTTCTACAAGATTTGACGAAGGTTATCCCGGGGAAAAAGTGTTTGGAGAAATTTATTTTTTGAGCAGAAAATTATGGTAGGAATCTCAAAGCCTAACCACTTAACTTACAAGAAATCTTTCAAAGCTAATGTTCCTCGTTGCTATCAATACCTTACATTTTTTTCTAGGCCGCTTCATTTTGTAACTGTACCACAAATAAGGCGAAAACGTCGGAACTTAGAATAAGTTTTCAAAAATGTCCTTTCTATCATATTAACTCGTCATCCAACATAGTTTTTTGTACGTTTTCCTGGCTCAACATTACAGCAGACGTTTTAGCCCATCGTCTGTTTTACAGTTTTAGCCATAATATCTTTGCTTGATAAATATTAGACAACATTTTTGTGAAGGTGATGCTATTAATGGTGTTCCACATTAAGAATTAATTATGAATTTTAAATTACATATATTCAGCAAGAGTGCTAGTTTGTAATTTGTATTTTGTGTAGAAAGATAATTTAAATATTTTGCTGATTAATGTTTCACATGCACATCCAAACACATGGGAAATAAATATTTTGTTCTAATTAAGACTGGTTTAATTCATATCTTTGAATTTCTATCTATTACATGACTTTGCATAGTATTCATTAATTCAGGTTTAATAAATGAACGTGATAAGTACATTTTCTGTTTTTAGTAATGTATGGTGAACATTGTTATATAGAAAATCACTGGAGAAATCGTATCCCATACAATTGGATTAAACAGAGTAGAATTCGAAATTTGCTCCTTGTATGAGAAATTTAACACTTTCTTGATTTTAGTTTCTCTTACAAAATTTTATATCACATCATAATTTCACAAACTACACTCTTCCATTACGAATTTCCGGTCCGAAATTCTTTTTCATTTTGAGCAATGTTCATCATGCATCATTCCTAGGAGACGCTCTATTTCAGTTTGTCAAATGAAGTGATCTGAAGTTTTTCTAAAATACTTAAATCAAGAGTATACAATATTCAGTTTCTCGTAATAGGAACAAACTCCGAATTACACTGTGTTTAACACAATTACAAGCGATACGTTTTCTCTAGAAATAACATCGCTATATAGTTTGGCAACAGAAACTAATATTACTAGATAGTTGAATTTGTACTCCATTCACACTCACAGCGGCGGTTCAAGAACCATTCAAAATTAATATGTCACCTACGTCACTCGCTCAAAATTAATAGTTATTGAAACGACAAACACAGATCGGGGGTTCGAACTGATGACCCACGTCTATGTTAGCCACTATAGCAAAGAAATCGGCAAGTCGAAATCAGTGTATTTATCTGTCTACATTTTAAAGTCGATGTCGTAAATATGCAGTTTACAACTGCATATGAAATGTTTCGAAACGAACAACTAAGGATTCGATGGGGTATATTTTTCTGGAAAATAGTTTGCCGATGATGTTAATTCGGGGAAGCTAAACTTGGAGCTTAATATATCCAAAAATCAAATCTTGATAATATTTTCACGTACAAATTAATTTGTCCCCCAACACGCCTTTCTCTCTCTATTTCTGTCTCTCTCACACACACATACATAAATAAATATAATGTGTACAAAAAAGGAACAACCTTCCCCAAGTCGGGATTGAAACCCGGATGTATCGCGAATATCGTAGTCATGTAGGGCTAGAGAAATTTACATGTATAGGTTAATGCAAACTAAGAACGCGAACGATGTCTAGCAAAGAGTTGGTTTTCACCGCAATACATAAGTTGAACCTGGCACAAAATATTTATTGAAAATATATATTTTAGTTAATAAATGCATACCTTCCAAGATGCGTAAGTTATTTTATATTTAACATTTTTTCTCAATAGTCTTCGGGGTTGAAATAGTTTCGGATTCACTAGTCCCTCCCTTCGATACGCCCTTGATTCTGGCCGTTTGTGTACGTCAATAGGCAGCGACTATGGATGATAATAGGTCACTGATGCACCTTTGGGAGTGAACGAAACGTAGTGATAAATGTACAACAGGAATTCGGACAAAGATTCTACGGTTTTTGAGAACATTAGTTAACCACAATATCCTCGTTGTATTTGCTTGATAGCTTGAGTCCAGTAGACCCTACTCTCGTATTGATCTAAAACTCAGATTCTTGGTAGGTCCCTTTCCAGTTTTAAAAGAACTTAGGGGGTGGGTACATGAATATTAATAAATTTCTTACTATTGAATATCGACTTTATTACATATATAATTATAATAATCGTAGAGATAATAACGTTGGTTACATAGTAAGAACAAAGGATTCATCACTTGGTTTTATATGTATCACAATGTATCACTGAAAAGAAACACTGTTAAGTAACAATTACTTTCACTTGTATCTGAAATTGATTACATGGTAACACGTGGGTACAGAAATTATTATATTTTATGACCACAAACTTGGGCTCGCATTTCTTCCATATATTTATTAATGTTGGGAATCTTTGTTCACGAACGATGACGAACTTGACTACAGCATCTCTGAGATGCTTCGCAGAATATGGTATTTATACTCTTATGTACGTATCCTTGATCGACACTTCTGGTAAACACGTTTTTTTGTGTTATTGTTTCTGAGCCGTCGGTAGGCACGGCAACCAACAGCCTTCAATAGAAATCCCCACCTTGTCAGACAAGACAACAGACACCGTTCTTTGGTTCATATACAGTGTGTCGGGGTAAGAAGCTACCTGTACAATTTTCGCTTTATTTTACACATAGCAATACGCATTCTTAATATTGTTATATTATTTGTAAATAATCCTGTAAAGTTTGAGACCACTGTATTTCAGTTATCAACAATACATAAAATCAACAATACATAACCCCTGTGGGTTTCCAAGGAAACGTTGTTCACTTTCGAAAATTGTAAACTTCAAAAACAGTTGTGATGACGGTGACAAGGCAGTAAACATTATGGCGGAATTAATTTTACAGGTGCATCATCCGTAAAAGTTGGAGTAAGTCAGTTGGAAGAGATAATAACTTATGTGCAAGAGTGAATTTGAAATCGAAAGGAAAATTTATTAAGTAGGTACTGTGCTACATAAACTGTATGGTCCTTTGAATACTTTCCGAACGTTATCGATAATCCTTGTGTACTTCTTTCTGAAAATGTTGACGCCAATTTTAATCTAAAATGACACTTTCTTTCCACGATCGAATCCAATTACAGAACTTTTAAATCTACAATTATGAAAAGTACGTATTTACATATCCTATACATGATTTCATTCGAATGTAACGCAAAAAATTACCAAATGTTGCTATGGGATCCTTGAAGTGCGCACACCTAGATTTGTTAATAGATATCAAGGAATTCCATCTAGTAAAAATACTTCCAAATCGATAGGAAAGGGTGTGGAGGTATGTATCCACCTCGCCCTGAAATTCCAGACAGACAATCACTCCAATTTATTGGTACTGGCAATGGATGCTTCTTAGAGGCAATCTGTCAGCCTTTGTGGTGCAATGGAGGATTAACAAACTTCTCTCGCGGGAACGGGATACCGTTTTCTTTTCGTCCGATAAGTTTATTGACATTTTAGCACGTTTTAGACATTTCGAGTGAGATAGTTTAATTTTGATCTCAAAGGAACAAATCACATAATTTTAGACGTCACAGTGATAGTGATCCATATTTCCACTGAGGGAATGAATGAATTAAAATTTTTAGATGCATAGGTACATGTGGCCATTTTACATCCGAGGAAAAATACTCTTATCTAAAACCCTTAACTTAAAGTTTAGGAAGGGGTGTAAAGATCCCCTTGCGACAGATTTAAAGTGCAAGCTTGTAGAGGGATACACACAATGGTAAAAAAAGACTAAAAACTTCGTCAGAAACACTGCAAGAGGCCTACTAGTGGCAAGAAGCTAAAAACAACTTGTTAAACACTGTCATTATCTTCCTACATGGACAATAAACAGCTGGGAAGGTTCTCTGAGAAAATTAAAATTGGCACTTTCGAGTAGTTGTTTTTAAGTCAACTTTATGCACAGATAGGCTAATCGCGATTGGACGTACTCCTTAAAGTTGGATCCGAATCACTGTGCAGTGTGGCTCCACCGGCTATCGGACCCGACACCCCTTGATTACAAGGCGACGACGTTACCATAGGGGAGGCTCTAATCGCTTTCATGTCGATTCAAGATGAGGGATTGTTAGTTTATGTTAAGTGACAATTTATTGTTATTTATAGACACGTGAGAGGTGTCAGTCACCTCCAAGGGTTCTAGGTTTGATTCCTTGTTAAGTCATATTCGTTTCCTTGAGCTTTTTCCTCCACTTGTCCCACCCTCATGCTCGTGAATGACAGGGTGAAAGGTAGTAATATTGTGTAAACTTTTGCTAACCAAATCATGCTCATTCTGTTTGCGTAATCACCATGCTTATGTTCCTGGAAGTTGCGTTTGTGATGCACAGTACCATAATCAAAGCAAGCATATCCTGGTCGCTGCAGCAAGCAACAAAAGAACTGTGTCATTCTAACCTTGAAGAAACTAAATTGTGGAATCGTTCCAGCTATGCAAAGCAGAATATGACGTGTTGGAGCAATGGCCTCGTTAAATGTGTCAAAGCATGTTGAATACGGCTTTTAAAATAAGTAACATAGAGCGGAGGGGCGTTTTCGGCTCCAGCGTGCCTCTAGCCTCCGGCAGATCTCCTTGTCAACCTTCCGAAGATGGTTGGAATCGTGTTTCTACGCCATTGCCAATCTCACCTCATGCACTATTGCTGACCTATTTCAGCACTATCTCTGTTCGGAGTTCTAAAATTGTACCCTGTTCAGTCACGTTCAGAGTTAAGTGGACAAATTCAACTCTGGTACGAGATATCACCTACTTTGTTGACTTTGTCTCAACTCTTGAAATACACATTTACCATAGCAAGCAGAATTAGTGGGGTGATGTGCAATATAGGAGCTCATATTACATTTTGAGGGCCCTTCTTTAGGAATGAGAAGGGCACTGCAAAGCGATAGGAACAAAATGTTCCGTCCTTTCTATCCTTGACAGGTTTGCTCACTTGGGCAGCGATTATTTAAGCCTTAATGGCCTCTCCGATGAAGTAGTGGTAAAGTCGTCGTCCTGTAATCAAGAAATTTCGGGTTCGATACCCGGTGGAAGCATTTTGTTGTTCGGATACACTTTAAACTGGATGTCCAGTCCGAAACAAACTTATGCAAACGTTAACAACACAGTCTCGATGTTTTTCGTACTAACATCGACAATACCTTCAATATCCATGAGCAAGGTTTGTTTTTTTCCATTTATGGTGCATTATATATTGGTGTTATAACTGAACGTGAGAACCAGTCTTCACACAAAAAGAGGTGTTATCCAGTGATGGAATTAACGTTTATTCTGTCACGGGAGGAAGATAGAAACTCAACAACGTTGCAATGAAAATTTGCATCTTTGATAGGTTCCAAATGCATGATGACATATCTACAATGCCTCCAAATTAACTAATAGTATGAAGGTTATTTACCACTTTTGTTCAGTTCGGTGTCTCTTAGTGTAAATTATTCACTTGTTATTTAGGATTCACGAGGCCCAGCCGATGCTGTTTTTCTCGGACGTAGAGCTGTGGCGTACAGATTTTTTGTCACTGAATAATTTGCCAGAAAAGAAAACAGAGCCAATGGACGGACAATTTCTACTTCTTCTTAATCTACACTATATATATATTTTCTTTTGTAATTATTTGTTGATGATTAAAAGTAGTATAGATATAATTGGGTAACGTTGACGTTCCGCACAAGAATTTTCCATCCAGTGTGTATTGTGTATGACAAGGGTGGTAATGTACAGTCACCGACACTTACATCCTGATATGCTCGCTTAACTGCAAGCCATTGAAAAGTTGCTATTAAAATCCATTTCCGCCTCAGAGTTAGACAACACACATAACGCCTTGTAGGGAAGCGAGCATTTCAGGATATGAGTGTCACATTTTTTATACCGGTGACTGTACCTCCACCCTCCATAGAACTTCATTTGACATTTGAATTTACATAGTCTTGAAATTTCTAGAAATATTACTTTTCTGGCAAATGTATTCCTATATGTATTCAGTTGAGGCCAATAAAGTGCATCTACTTTACATCAATCACTCTAATAAATGCTGTCGTCGTATTTTCAACAGCAATGAACGGAGGAAGCTTGGGTGATGCAATCAGCTGCTTACCCTGTACGTTGCCAAATGTGTATAGTTTTCTAACAAAACGTTGTCATCTTTATTCAGTGCTATGTGTTTGTCTCATCATGAAGGGGAAAGGCATATGCAGCTAAAGAAGCAAGGGAGCACAAGTAAAGGAGAAGCTAGAGCAGGGTGCGAAATCCTGTGTGGACAGGGGGTATTTCCCCCCACCAACAATGCTGTCTAAAAATCCCCCCACTAGAGACTTCCCGCGGCGGGAAGTTTTGATTATAACAACAAAGGATAAGCAATTAGTTCCGACTTAAATGCTACTTTACTGAGGATAATATCGAAAACACACAAAGTAGTATGTCAGTGTTCCATGCTCTCTCTCTCTCTCTCTCTCTCTCTCTCTCTCTCTCTCTCTCTCTCTCTCTCTCATATATATATATATACGCACAATAAAAGTAAACCAAGAATGCAAGAAAAATATATGTATGAAATCTAATTGATTTGTATTAATAATAATATTAAAACTAGACCAAAACTTTACATAATGAAACTATTTCAACTATTTTGTAATTTATAGATATACTTAATCAGTTAGTAGAGGAATTTGTTTGCTACTTGATAAATATCTGATATATGCAGTAGAGGGATAAAGGTGAAAATTAATTACTTTATGTGTATTTAATAATAATGTATTTTTAAATATTTGGTAATATACTTGTATAGCATATGCGTGTGTGTCTATGTTAGATTAAGATCTTCTCCCCACCAGTCTTCAACAAAACAAATGAGTGTCTACTTTAGTTCGCTAGTTTGCTGAGGTTTTCGTATCTTGGTCGAGCTGCACACCCCCACATCTTTTCTCTTGTGCTTAGCCTGACCGTAGAAATCACTGACGGTTCATTACTTTGATTCAGGCCCGTAGCCAGAAAGAGGCCAGGGGGGCTGGCTGGCACTGCCATCAGCCCCCTTGACATTAGGTAAAACTATTTTGTATAATTTGTTTGCAGTGAAGAGTGAAAACGTAGACAGCTCACAACTTTAAGGATAAATCCACAGAACATCATTCGCTCATCTTGTTTATGAGCTGAGTCTAAGTAGCTGCAAGTATTTACGTAGAAGATTATCTAGACTTTGTAAGTTCTTTCATGGGGTAGCTTCCTTATCTGCAACTTCACTGTCCCCCTGGAGATCAATTCTAGCTACGGGCCTACTTTGATTGTTGCTCTTCAGAGCGCCTGTACTTTTAAAACAGATTCCTAAAAGATACATTTTTCTTTGTTTTTTCAGCCTCCTCCAAAATATGAATATGGCTACGATATACAAGATTACGGCGGGAGCCATGGACACGCCGAGGTGAGGGATGGCATTTACGCTCAAGGGAAGTACTACGTCGATCTTCCCGACGGCACCAAGCAGACCGTTGCCTACTTTGCCGACGACTGGGGGTTCCACCCTCTCATTTCCTACCACGGAAAGGGATCCAGCACGCAGATCGCCCTCGGCAAGGAGGCGGTGGAAGCTCTCAAGGCCGCCACGCCAGCTGTTGCCCTCGGTTCGTCCACCCCTTTCGTCACGGGATCCACGGCGGGGATCGTTTCCTCAACACCTGCCGTCGAGATTTCTGGCAGCAACGTGGTGGAAATTGAGAAGCAGGTACTCGTAACACCCAGGCCAACTCTTAGACCGATTGTTGTAGCGGAGTTACCAAAACCAACAGCGATACAGTCTATTGTTAGCTCGACGCCTGCCCCGTTAGTGACTGTCACCCCGCAACCAGTTGCGGTTTCACCCCTGATTAGTCCAAAGGCGCTTCTGGCTCCCCGACCCACTCCCGTAACAGTCACACCGGTCCCTTATGTGACATCACATCAAGTTGCGCTCTCCAGTCACAACGTTGCCTTTCCGTCACCACGTCCTACCTTCGTCACAACTCCCAGACCAATTTTCGCCACCGGTCAGGCAGCCAGTCACTCAACCGTCCTGGTTTCTCATCCAACTCTAATTACACCGAAGCCTCTCCTGGCAGGCCCAGTGTACAGGCCTCCAGTTGTAGTCACGCCTAAACCAACAGTGCTGGTACAGCCAGCGCCACAACCTATTGTCGTTGCTGAGAAGCAAGTTCTGGTGCAAGACAGACCAGTACCGGTGGCAGTACCGCAACCAGTACCTGTGGAGGTAACAAGGTTCGTTGAGAAGCCAGTGCCGGTAGCCACGCCAGTTCCAGTTGAGGTAACCAGAGTGGTGGAGGTGGAAAAACCAGTAGCAGTACCGCATCCAGTACCAGTTGAGGTTACAAGAGTTGTCCAGCAGCCAGTACCCGTACCGCAGCCCGTTGAAGTTACCAAAGTGGTAGAAGTCGAGAAGCCAGTGGCTGTACCTCAACCGTATGCTGTTCCTCAACCCTATGCTGTTCCGTACGCTGTTGCTGTTCGCGAACAGGTACCGGTTCCACATCCCGTACCGGTGCCGCATCCAGTTGCAGTACCACAACCCATAGCGGTACCGCAACCTGTAGCCGTACCGCACCCTGTACCTGTACCCCATCCTGTAGCTGTACCCCATCCAGTAGCAGTTCCTCACTTGGTTCCTTACACGCAGTACGTGGCGTACCCAGTAAGAGAGTACCATCCGGTGTACGTGGAAAAGCCAGAAGTGCACAAGACAACAGAATTTGAACTTACCAAGGAAATCTTCCTGAAAACAACCACGAAACCATTCTTCGGACCATCCATAAAGCCTGTCTACGGTCCTCCACCAAAACCAATTTACGGACCACCGACAAAATTCTCTTACAGGACACCACACAAGTATTCCCTGTTCCCGCCAAAACACGCATCCAAGCACAAACACCCGTCGGTGGAGTACGGGTTCAAACCAATCCTTGTACCTTCAAAACCGATACCAGAATATGTGGATCATGTTCTGCACGAGCCTTTTAATTGTGAATAAGTTCTATTCTGTGAATAGATTTTCCTATTATTAATTTAATGAGCTAGTTGTGTTAGAAACGTAGGCTCAATGTGTAATATAAAAGGACGCTCAACAATCCTACGTTGCCGAGGAAAATGTTCCACGAAAACAAAAGAAAATTAGAACTGTAATTATTCCAAGGCAAATGAATCCACGTGATAAACTTTGTACTGACTTTAAGAACTGTATTTTTGTATAATAAAATTATTTAAATATAGCATTTGTATCCTTCTGTATGCAAAATTCTTAGTTTGAACACACGACAAAAATCATCCACTTCAACTACAATAAATTATTGGAATGGTCTAATTTGGTTTATGATATAAATATAGGGGTGTAGATACTCACCGTAGGATGGAATGATCAAACACAATGTTCCAAAAGTTTTAAATATAGCCCTTGGATTGTTCTGGAAAAGGGAAGAATGTATTAAAATTTGCTAACATGTTTGAAAAGTAATAGATTAGAGCACTCATAACAAAGAACAGTGCACAAAGATGAAAAAATGTAATTCTCGAAGATACGATAAAGCTCTTTAACTTCAATTATTGAACGTAGATTTCATGTGATATTTTCAGCAAAAAAGCTAACTCGACATATTTCATTAGTGCATGTAAATTTTGAAATTCATGTATTTATAACCCTTTTGCATGCACATTTTCGTACATTTTAGACATAATCCCAAACCACACTTTCAAACCCTGCTTTGATGCTGCTTGCGTGAAAACATCGGATACATGTAAAGATGTTAAAATATAGAAACAGACTACAAAACTGGAGTTTTAATCCATACTTTACGTAATAAACCCCCTTAAGGTAAACCTGGCTACGCTATCTGTCACAAGTGTTAATCACTTCTAAGAAACCACTTGCATTATCAAAACCATGAACTCAGTGTAAGTCGCAACTTGTTATTTATAAAGCTATCATGGCATATAATGTTTTATATGGTCCTTCGTATTTCCTAAGACACCTTATTATATTATTTTTCGGATAATATGAGTAGAAAAAAATTGTTCATTTGCCTCCACGAGAATAATCCTACTTATTTTAAGAAAGTTGTACATAAACACGAAAATATTAATTGGTTTACATGCTATTGTGTAAAATGTAACGATGTTACTAAGATAAATTTACTTTTATAGTTTTATATAAGCACTGAAACTGAATATTTGATTCCCAGTTGTTTGCAAAATTTGATTTAAGTACACTTAAAAATCAGGCCATATAAACTTAAAGGAGGGTTTTGAATCACGGTGGAGGCACAAGTGGTTCGGATCCCACTTTAACTGTAGGTCCAGTCCCGATTAGCCTTACTGCGCATAAAATGGACTTAAAACAACAAATCAAATCAAATCAAAGGCTTTTGAATCAATAGAATGTGCTGATTTCATTGATTGATTGATTTGCTTTATTTTTCTTAGCTTTTTGTGCCACTTTTGGCTAATTTGCGAAGATGAGGATGAGTGATGATATGATGAAATTGATGAGCGCACACTCACAAACACCCATGCCCAGGCCGGGATTCGAACCCGAGACCCCTGGCATCGTAGCGCCATGTGCTAACCACTCCGCTACGGGGGCCAGCTGCTGATCTAGGGAATGGGATATACAATCGCCACTATGTGCCTTCACTGGAAATCGAATCCGAAACCCATTGATTACAAGGCGACAGCTTACCAATACGCCATAGTAAATGGATAGACTTGAATGCCATCAATGTATCGGTATGCATTAAATGTTTCACGAATAAAGATACACATTCTTTCTTGTAAAAAAAGAACAAAAAAAAACACGTTAATTTCGCCTTACTCTAAGCATGTGTTACTTTCCTGTATTTTCTGAACAGACTTGGGAGAGCCATAGAGAATTTCTACAATATATACTGCGGACGACTGAGACAATTTGTAATGATAAAATCGGCATGTCTTCCTATTTGGTGTTACAACAATTACAAAGAACATCTTCGCGAGAATGTCACACTAACGCATGCGACCAAGACATCACAACCCACGTCACGCGCAGAGTCCACGTGGACGAGAGTGCCGAAAACATTCGTCTACAGCACAGGCACATATCAAAGCAAGAATAATCGAGCGAGATAGATCTAGTTATCCACGAAGCAGCATGCTGGCGCCGAACAGGACACGTCCGGATAGGGCGTACCGACCCAGAAACGTGTCAGCCTCGGGGAAGTTGCTGGGTAGAAAGAAGAGAAACCAGAAGAATCAGAGAGTCACAGGATGTGACTGTGTTCCTTCTCTAATTTACAACCAGGAATAAACAAGCAATGATGTCACACTTGTGGAAGAAAAAAACAAGTAAAGGAAGCATTGTTTTCCGTACATTGCTTCCTGAGAAACCAATTGGGGAAAAAGCAATCTATACGTGCACAGCAAGTGTTCGATTGGTACCGACGAAGATAAAAGGAGTCGAACAATGCAATTTTTTGACAGAGGATTCCAGTAGGAGAAAGTTTGCTTATCGTGAAAGTTAAATACTGTCATTAGTGAAAGTGATATAATAAAGTGAGAGTAGTTTGTAATGGAGCTAGAGATAAATTGTTGAAATGCAGAGTGGAGAAATTCAAGTCGAGGAAAAACTCATGGGAGTGTCTGCTATGTGGTGTGGACCTAAGGTAATTGTCCTCACCCTGTAAGCCTTGCCATATTTGGAACTGAACGACTGTTGACAGTCGATTGTCAGTCGTGATGGTGTACTAATGAACCCGTTTTAATGCCACTGCACAGTTCTTGGTCGAAATGCCACTGCCGTATCGACCTGTTATGTTGTTAGTATCCAAGCTGACAAAAGCTTGGATAATAACTACTTGGTAACTACTAGCTTGTGTCAGCTAACTACTTGAATACGAATCTGGAATATTCGCAACCGAAAATTATCAGGTTCAAATCTTGATCTGGGCATATGTGTGTACCTTTGTAAGTGTCCCGTTATGAATTTTATCTAATCATCATCAAGACTGGCTCCAAGGTGGCATAAAATTGATTGATTTGGTTTATTTAACTCCGCTTTTGTGCCACTTTTGGCTAATTGCGAAGATGGGAATGAGTGATGATATGATGAATTTGATGAAGAAACACAAAGAACAACCATATCCACTGGGATTTGAACCCGCAGCACCTGGCGTCGCACCGCGCTGTGCTAACCACTCCACCACGGAGGCCGGAAAAGTGGCAGAATATCAACTTGAAAGAAGAAAAATACAAAAAAAGCAAGCAATTGTAATCACTCGATATTCTGCTTGATGGTAGTTTGCTTCCAACGTATTAGTAATGCTTGAAGCAAACATGTTGCAGTTTGCTTTAAGTGTGATCCGAGAAACTTTATGTCAAGTCCCGATTAGCCTAATTATGCATAAAGTAGACTTAAAATCAGTGCCGGATCTACAAATCTTACGCCCCACAAAATATTACCAAAGGCCCCCTTTACCTACCTAGCTTTACACACACACACGCGCACTAACACACACACACACACACACCCACACACACACACATATATATATATATATGTGTGTGTGTGTGTGTGTGTGTGTGTGTGTGTGTGTGTGTGTGTGTGTAATTCTTGATCTCATGTTGACAAAGTTACATTTAAGGGCGTTAGGCTGGATACAATTGGTCATGATAGAAACAGGTTAGGCTTAGGGGAAACCACGTTGGTGTGTTCCAAGCAAACGTCCGCCATATTGGTGGTCGCCATATTGAATTCAACTCAAAATTTATAAATGGGAAAGGGGTGATGTGATATACCTAGGTATATACACGTATGACACTGTTTTATCACACCTGGAAAATGATACCTTTGTTAGAATCATGCAGTCATAACTTCTTCCTTCACCTCTGCACTTCTCGTGAACTTCTAGCCTCATTTGATTCTAGTCTGACTGCCACGCGGAAAACCCGGGAAGGGTGATCTATGGTCGGAATTTTTTCGGGTTTGTCCCCGCATAAGGCGGCTCTAGGGCCCACCCAGCCTCAAATTAAATGGCACCCGGGTAATGGGGAGGTAAAGATTGCCGACATCGAAAATATGTGGGGCCCACCCACCCTAACTGTGCTATATAGTAAGAACAGGGAACTTAAACTTTATCTTTACCTGTATACAGGATGTTTCCGTGACCTTGTTACATATTTGCAGGGATGATGGAAGGGAACAAACGCAACAAAATGAGATAGGGAACCCTGGTCCAGAAATGCCCCATTCAAAATTTACAAGCCAAAACCTTCCAAGGGCATGCAACCACGCACATCGTGGAGGGGAACCATAAAATATGTTTGGGGAAGTGGAAAACAAACACAAAAGAATCGCTGTAGTGGCTTTAATGAGTAGTAACTGCAGCCGTCATTACAGCAGTTGTTCAAAGTGACGCCCCCCTGTCTCGATACAGGCATGACAGCGTCGCTATAAGCTCTGTCGCATCCACTCTAACATCCCATGAGCCGTTCGGTCCAGATCACAGGCTACAAGGATTCTTGCCAAGAGTTCCTCTACATTACACACAGGCGTCTCGTAGACATCACTTTTGACATGACCCCACAAAAAAATCAAGTGGGGTCAGATCGGGTGAACGGGCAGACCAAGCTGCAGGTACCCTTCTCCCTATCCACCACTGTGGGAAGGTCTGCGTCAGAATATCACGAGCACCAGCTACGAAGTGGGCTGGGGTCCCATCATGCTGAAACCACATGGTTTGACGAACGAGAAGTGGGACATGTTCCAATAACTCGGGGAGGATGTCTCTCAGAAACACAATGTATGTACAGTCTTGGACAGTTCTGCGTTGTAACGACCCTATTGAAAAAGCACTCAAGCAAGCCATCCATGTCTGACCACCAAGCGCCTTGTGACTAGACAACCCAAACAACATTGTAATTCTGCGGCTTGTATACCAGTCACGGGTATACATTTCTGTAAATTGAGCTGTGATGCCAATGAGAAATACGAGATGAAGATTGTCGGAAGTAATGTTTCGTGTTCTCGACATGGAATAATACTCGGTCCAAGTTACGTTCCTTTATTTAATGTTGTTTCGTAAGAAACCTGACGGACTGGGTTTATATTTTCACTCCTTGCATTACACTAAGTTCTATATTTAAGTTCTATATTTAACAGTTATATTAATGCTTTGAACGAAAATAATACCTAGAACAACATCCAACACACGTTCACACCACTCTTGTCACACACATGCACGTGAAAACGCACACACAAAGCTAAGTTTTAACTTCCAAGTGAATGTCCAAATGACAGTAAACGGAGAAGCATGATGTGCGAAACATGTGATATTTCACAGAAAGAATGCGTCTATTTTTGACATTAATAGAGAATGAGACAATTATCAGAAATTAAGATGCATTTGCTTTTTCATGTGCTGAGGAAGGAAACAGACTGACTGGAAAAAAGAAAATGTAGTGCTATTGATAGTGTGTTGGTTAGCTTGCAGAACTTTCATCAGCGAGGCCTGGGTTCGATCCCCACCATGGGCGAACTTTTTTTTATTATTCGCTTGCAGTGAACAAATTTATTATATTGTTTTCTAGGCATCTTAACGAAAGGATACCCATCAAATTTAATATTTTAATCTGTCCTTTCATTCTTATAATAGGTTCTCTACCACAAGGGATATAGAGATTCTCTATCTTGACGAAGGATATTTTCTCAATAGTTCCGTAGCTACGATTCTCCAGTCCTTTCCACCCACTTATTTATTTACTTTCTTCATATCTACTCACGAAATACCATGAATCTAACGAAAACACACAGATATAGTTAGAACAAGAAACACACCTCGCATCGAAGGTTCCAGGTTTGAGATCTGGATTTATTGCGAGGGTGGATTATTCCTGTGTATCTATTTATCATCTTCGTCTAAAAAACATTTCTCACTATTCCCGTGATTAACTTAGGGAGAGACCAAAGCTACTCAAATAACAAAAGTGCAGAAAACGCAAGACACACCTGGCTACGCATGTTACACCTTGGGAATTAGCAATCTGAAAATAAACTTTCGTTTTGGTGGACTACTTTCAAAACCGTTTCGTGTTGTCTCGTTTGGAGTGTTGGCTAGCGTGTCGGACTTGCGTGCAGGCAACCTGAGTTCGAGCCCAGCAGAAAGTAACTATTCTTTTGTCAAATTTCATCCAACCTTATTTATAAAATTCAGATTTCTTTAAAACCTTTTGAATTACATGCCACTTCGTATGTTAGTAATCTGAAAGCAGCAAAGATGAACATTTCTTGTTCCGAAGCGACGATGTATTTGTGTATAAGTTAAAAGACACAGTTATTTATTAGCGAAAAGCATGCAGCCACGTTATAACTGAGATCATAGTTGTCAGTGCTAATATGGCAATAGCTACATTATGTCAACACACCAACTTAACGTTCCCCGTAAAATGATTACCTTTCCACGTTTCAAAATCGTGAGTGCTGTCTAAAGTAAATACTTTGATACTTGCGTTTGCATGTTGGAATCCAAAGTAATACGATTTTCTTTCCCAGCAAATGACATTGAAACCATTAATAACTGTTTTTGCAATGTGATATTGATATCATATATTGAAAGATTAAAAATGGAGAATTTCTCTTAAACCAACTTATAAATACTACTGATGTGAAGCGTAAGATGACGATCAGAAAGCCTGAATGTTGCATTGAAAACTGCAGAGAACCATGACTGGCTTATGAACAGCGAAAAGTTTTTCTATGCTTCAATGGGATTTTAGATATTACTATAAATAAACAAGAGAGAACACAGGTTGGTTTGATGAACTAATTTGTAAACTAAAAGTTTTAATTAAAGAAACAAAATACGTTCACGATTTAATATGTCATTCAATTTCAGTCACATTCCACCAACTGAAAGAGTATTTTCAAAATTAATAATATTTGGATAACCGACAAATCCAAACTTGACGTTGAGCTCGTAAAGCATTTGATAATTACAGAAATATACGTAATTTTACTTGAGCATGCCCTTAATTTTGTGTCTTGATTGTAGAAATAATGTGTTGCAACGAGCAGTAGTATGTTTTAGAGAGTGTTTAGAATCTATTGTGTACTGCATGAGAATACTGAAGTCATTCTTAGTTTCCTAATCAAATAAAAAATATTTATGGTAATCTTTGGTGACGGAGGAACAGTGTGGGAGGGAGACCAGCAGTCGGTAGGTAAGCCAAGGCCCTCACAGGCTGTAGAGCTATGGGTTATTATTATTATAATCTTTAAAAAGGAAAGCCTTTGTTTCTTTGCAGCTGTTAATGATAGAAATTCAATTGCAAACAAGTTACCAAATTAACAAATATTTATCTTACATATTTGTGCTATGTGCTCTTATGCTTTATACAGGATGAGGAAGGAAGCAGATTGTTCTTGGGTAACCTGTCCTGCTTTTGTCAGAAAACCTGATCAGCATACTGAACCAAGCCATCATACGAGATACGACTTCAATAATAAGATCCGTTTCTACGGCCAACTAACTCCAAAAAGGGTAATAAAATTGTCAGTGTGAGGAGACTGAGAAATAAATGCCTCCCATATTACATTATACTCTGTATGCCTAGTGTGGTTTGCATGTCCCTAAAGAATAAGCTGAAGACAAACCTCTGTCGATTGTAACGCGTGTAAAGTCTGTTCCAGCTTACAAATCACATGAAATACCTTCGCTCGCTTCAGTGTGCTGCACAAGGTCATGTTCGACTGATAACCAGACACCACGTGACCCCGCGGCCAACCGACAGCACCCCCAGAGAACATTCTGTAACTTTGCGAGGTTCCTTCGCATCCTTGATAAAGCGCATGCGTGTAGTCCAGGCACATTTTGCATAACTGAGTAACTGGCAGTGAGTTTGGATTCTGGATATTTTTTGAACTCGGAGAAAAGTAATGATGTGCAGAAAAAACATTTTTTCCTGTATGTTTTGATTGTGTGCTCAAATGTTGCAGTAAACATATCTCCTTGACACACAACAACAATTACATTAGTCAGTCACTCCCGAGAAAAAAGCGCTTCAATGTTTGGAAACTTAGCAAGCGGTACTCATGAGACGAATATATTGTCCGTCTATCAGAAGGCCCGGTGGTGTGGTGGTAGCGTGTTAGTTTGACACAGAGAAGGTACTTGGTTCGATTCCATTTGATTGTCTCCAATTTTTTTCTTAACTCAAGCAACTAATTATTTCATTTTATTTATTACACACATTATTATTTTATTTGCTGTGCGAATTGTTGAATTTCGAATTGAATTTTGTTTTCCAAACTTTTACGATAATTACTTGCGAATAGAATTATATTTATTCCTGGTTCATTTTCTCGAAAGAAATGTATACTTTTCACCAGGATAACATTTTTTGAATAAAAAACGTGGACAATTTAATATGTAAATGTTTGTAAAATGATGAGAAAATTGGAAAACTATCTTAAAAAAATATTTCCATAAATAAAATTGAAAACGGTAAAATAGAGATTTCCACCAAAAATTAAGTAAAAATATATTTCACCTTTATTTCAATAAATTATTAAATAAAATGCAAACATTTGTTGCTCGAGTTATTAAAATAAAATTGGGCAGTAGAACGGGAATCGAACCCATAACCTTCGGGACGTGATACTTATTCGCTACTATAGCATCTTCTCATCAAGGCACTTGGAAAGCATTGAAACCTTCAAGCGCTTTTCCTCGGATTTTTTCTTCTTTTAAGTCCACTTTATGCACAGTAAGAAAGCTTATACCGGATTGGACCTCTAGTTTAAAGTGGGATCCCAACCACTCGCGTCTAAACCGGGTATCAAACTTTTCCTCGGAAATTACTGGCTAACGTGCGATATTATCAATACTCTTTTCGGGCATGGATGTTTGTGTTTGTCCCAATGAGAATAAAGAGAACATAGAGAAAATTGACATGTATGAAAACTGAGAAAAATGTGAAGAACTGGGGATACTGACGAGTAGGTGTATTCCTTTAATTCATTAATAAAAAGAAAACTACAGGGTACCCTACCACTTTACAAAGTCCCGTCCCAAACCGTAGCCTCTCCTTCTTAGATGGAATCAACAGATATTCGCAGTTTGTGACTTGTGTGCTTTTTCCTGAGAAACTTAGATATTTTATTTTAGTTTACAATTTTATTTAATCACTAATTCTTCTCTCTTGTTTATTTATATTAATAACTAAATTCCTACTATAGTAAAAAAATAATTTCACTATTCATAAGTCAAGCATTATAAACTGTTAAAAAATAATGCATTGTTCTCTGCAGTTTTGTGTAGTAAGTGCAGTTTATGTAATTACATTAAACGTGACAGATCAACTACAGATCAATTTTTTCACATCAGATAGACACTTGAGAAAAAGTGGGAATATAATCAAAATGTTCATCAGCTATTCATTGATTTCAAAAAAGCATATGATTCGGTCAAAAGAGATAAATTATATAATATATTAGTCGAGTTTGGAATACCTAAGAAGCTTGTTAGTATGATAAAAGTATGCACCAGTGAAACAGGAATTAAAATTCGTGTGGGTATTAATGTCTGACAAATTTACAATTCATGATGGATTAAAACAAGGATATGCATTATCTCCATTGCTCTTTAATTTTGCCTTAAAATATGCTGTTAGGAAGGTAAAAGGACGAAGGACTAAATTAAATTGTGTGACTCAGTTGTTAGCATATGCAGATGATGTAGACTTATTAAGGGATGATATAAATACAATTAAGAATAATGCTAAAATATTTTTCAAAACTGCTAAAGAGATAGGTTTGGAACTTAACAAAGAGAAAACTAAATATATGCTCACAAGCGGAAACCAAGTGTTAGATAATAATCAAAATCTAATTATTGATAACAACTCGTTTGAACCAGTCTCCAAATTCAAATACTTAGGAATAATATTAACAAGTGAAAATTATATTAAAGAGGAAATAAAAAGTAGGCTTAATTCAGGAAATGCATGTTACTTTTCTCTTCATAAACTTTGTCTTCTCGTTTAATATCTAAGACACTAAAAGTTAAAATATACAAAACAGTAATTTTGCCTGTAGTATTATATGGGTGTGAAACTTGGTCCCTTACATTGAAAGAGGAACATAAATTGAGAGTATTTGAAAATAAGATCCTTAGGAAAATCTTTGGACCTAAAAGGGATGAGGAGACAGGTGAGTGGAGAAGGTTACACAATTTAGAACTACATAATTTGTATTCATGTCCAGATATTATTAAATATTAGAATAATGAAATGAAGAAGACTTAGGTGGGCAGGCCATGTGGCACGAATGGGAGAGGAATGAGGAGTTTATAGGATTCTTGTTGGGACACCTGATGGTAAGAGACCTGTAGGAAGGCCAAGACGAAGATGGAGGGACTTCGTTCAGTTGGACCTAAAGGAAATTTGTAGGGATGGAAAAGAGTATATATATATATATATATATATATATATATATATATATATATATATATATATATTGCTCAGGATAGGGACAGATGGAAAGCCTGTGTTGCTGCAGCGATGAACCTTCGGGTTTAAAAAGCCTAGAGAGTTAGTTAGTTAGTTAGTCCTCTGCAGTTTTGAATGCAACATTCAGACTTTCTGATCGTACATCTTACATCAGGATATGATTATTTATAAGTTGGTTTAAGCGAAATTCTCCATTTTTAGTATTTTAATATATGATATCAATATCACATTGCAAAAACCGTTATTAATTGTTTCATTGTCATTTTCTGGGAATAATAAAAAAAATCGTATTACTTTTCATCTTTGCTGCTTTCAGATTACTAACATACGAAGTGGCATGTAATTCAAAAGGTTTTAAAGAAATCTGAATTTTATAAATAAGGTTGGATGAAATTTGACAAAAGAATAGTTACTTTCTGCTGGGCTCGAACTCAGGTTGCCTGCACGCAAGTCCGACACGCTAGCCAACACTCCAAACGAGACAACACGAAACGGTTTTGAAAGTAGTCCACCAAAACGAAAGTTTATTTTCAGATTGCTAATTCCCAAGGTGTAACATGCGTAGCCAGGTGTGTCTTGCGTTTTCTGCACTTTTGTTATTTGAGTAGCTTTGGTCTCTCCCTAAGTTAATCACGGGAATAGTGAGAAATGTTTTTTAGACGAAGATGATAAATAGATACACAGGAATAATCCACCCTCGCAATAAATCCAGATCTCAAACCTGGAACCTTCGATGCGAGGTGTGTTTCTTGTTCTAACTATATCTGTGTGTTTTCGTTAGATTCATGGTATTTCGTGAGTAGATATGAAGAAAGTAAATAAATAAGTGGGTGGAAAGGACTGGAGAATCGTAGCTACGGAACTATTGAGAAAATATCCTTCGTCAAGATAGAGAATCTCTATATCCCTTGTGGTAGAGAACCTATTATAAGAATGAAAGGACAGATTAAAATATTAAATTTGATGGGTATCCTTTCGTTAAGATGCCTAGAAAACAATATAATAAATTTGTTCACTGCAAGCGAATAATAAAAAAAAGTTCGCCCATGGTGGGGATCGAACCCAGGCCTCGCTGATGAAAGTTCTGCAAGCTAACCAACACACTATCAATAGCACTACATTTTCTTTTTTCCAGTCAGTCTGTTTCCTTCCTCAGCACATGAAAAAGCAAATGCATCTTAATTTCTGATAATTGTCTCATTCTCTATTAATGTCAAAAATAGACGCATTCTTTCTGTGAAATATCACATGTTTCGCACATCATGCTTCTCCGTTTACTGTCATTTGGACATTCACTTGGAAGTTAAAACTTAGCTTTGTGTGTGCGTTTTCACGTGCATGTGTGTGACAAGAGTGGTGTGAACGTGTGTTGGATGTTGTTCTAGGTATTATTTTCGTTCAAAGCATTAATATAACTGTTAAATATAGAACTTAAATATAGAACTTAGTGTAATGCAAGGAGTGAAAATATAAACCCAGTCCGTCAGGTTTCTTACGAAACAACATTAAATAAAGGAACGTAACTTGGACCGAGTATTATTCCATGTCGAGAACACGAAACATTACTTCCGACAATCTTCATCTCGTATTTCTCATTGGCATCACAGCTCAATTTACAGAAATGTATACCCGTGACTGGTATACAAGCCGCAGAATTACAATGTTGTTTGGGTTGTCTAGTCACAAGGCGCTTGGTGGTCAGACATGGATGGCTTGCTTGAGTGCTTTTTCAATAGGGTCGTTACAACGCAGAACTGTCCAAGACTGTACACTGGTCCAGTTAATCGTGGCGGTAAAATATACGGACTTATCAAAACGCTACATTTTAAAAGTAGCTTCGCTGTAGCTATCGCTTCTCGTTCAGAAATGTAGCTTCGCTACATCTACACCTACATTTACCACAAGTAGCTCTCTAAGCTACTCATGTGCGCTATTCACTACTTCGCTACTTTTGCGTTAATTCTCCATAAAGAAACTTGAAACAACCTCATAGATATTTAAAGAAAACTAGTATGATAGTTGTTCTTACTAGAAAATATATCGTTATATCATAATTTCCGTAATTCATTAGATGTTTGCTCTAACATTACGGATAGCTGGAGGATGATTCTCCGGTATAACTAAATGCGCAACAGGTGGAGCGATGCTTTACGTAAGTTTCCTGTTGGGAATGAAATAATGAAAGAGACCCAGGTTCGATACCTGGCAAGGCCACTAGTGATTCGGATCCAGTATCGATTAGCTTATTTGTGCATAAAGTGGACTCAAAACAAGAACTAGTTGGAGGATGGATCCTCCTGCTCCTCAATTCCCCACACTGCTCATTATAATCATCATTCATCATTCTTCCTCATTCTCACAATTAGCCAAAAGTGGCAGAAAGCGACTCCAGATAACAGAATAACAAAATAAACCATCCATCCTCATTGTCATGATTGGCAAAAGTTATAGAAAAATGACGTAAAAGTAGAAGAAATATGCACATACATTTGGAAACTGTATACTAACTGAAGAGAATTATCATTTCTGCAGAAAAGTCAATAACTCGTACATACTTGTTACAGTATCATCAAATATATTGAGGAAATTGATGTGTAAACCTGAGTGTTCTAAACGTATTGCAATTTTTAAATTTGTGAACAAATATTATGACGAAAATATTTGTAATTCCAGAAAGTGCATGTCTATCATTCTTGTAACAATAATTTCTTGCTAGTGATATACTATGTACTAACAATGATCAAAGCTGTTAACGTACTGAGCAATTGAATACTGACAATATTGCTTTGTCATTGTCCATCCATTGTTCACTAGTTTTTGCACTGGGAGATGTGTTTTACACAGTAATAAATGACATTTACCTGTCTCTTACACCATGGATATCCACAGGATTTGTTCCTGGGGTGGTGCAAATGAGGCTTTATTTTCCAGGGGTGCAGCAACTACAGGAATTTCGTAACTTCGCTACAGCTACAGCTACAATTTTCAAAATGCAGCGCCACTACAGCCACCACTACAAATTTTGTAACTAGCTACAGTAGCAACGCTACAAGTAGCGCGCTACTTCCGACCACTGCCTGTAACACACCCAGGTCGTTACAAGGACTTTAAGTGTTTAGACCAAATCTTTAAAGACTTCTTATGTTTTATTTTATTTTAATTCAAGTCCTGCGTGGCTTGTGAATGTTGTACTTATAAAGTTCATGTGTTACAACAACATGTTAATTAGCATCAAGCCCTGTGAAGCTTATTTATTTCATTGTATATTCGTTAGCACACATTTATATTCAGAGTTATTTCGTTCTCAAGAACGAAAGTTTGTAGGGTAGTGGTTACCGTTGTAGATTGTCAACCTGATGGTCGTAGGTTGAAACCCCTCCGGTGGCAGAAAATTTTCGTAAGTTTTAGACATATCCCATTGTGTTCATTGTCCAAGCAGTGCGAAACGGAATGATTGTTTGGAATTAACGATGGGGGGGAGGAGAAATGTTAAATAACAAAACCTCCATTTCAACGAACTGAGAAGTGGAGAAAAATTGAATAATTCTTATAAATATGAAAATTACATTCATGTTTTTAGTAGTATAATCGCAGGTAGAATCAAAGATCTTACGTGGCAGATTTTATCTCGCTCTGAACTCAGCCAAAAGGCATATCGCACCGATCTAATATATTGTACAATTCATTTTAAAATATTATTGATATGTCGATATTTTGATCAATGCATCAATTCTTGACTCTGAAACGATATTTTCTACAAATACCTCATCTCTCCTGTCGTCTCCTTTCTCTTCTCTCCTTCTCCTTCTTCTCTCCCCTTCTTCTCCTCTGCTTATATGTCATCGCCTTCCCTCCTGTTCTCGTCTCTTGTCTCCATCCCATTCTTCTCCACTCCTCTTATCTCCTCAACTGTCTTAGATTTCCGACTCCACTGAACTCTTCTCCTCTTCTTTTCGTTCTCCTCATGTTCTCTCTTTTACTCTAATCTTCTCTTCTCGTTTCCTCCTCTTCTCTCAAAACTCCTCTTCTCCTCTCCTCTCATCTCTTTCCCTCCACTCTTCTCCTCTTTGCTCCATTTTCCTCATCTCTACTAGCATCTTTTCCCTTTCTCCTCATTATTTCTCCTATCCACATCTGTCCTATCTTTTCTTCCCTCCTTTACTTTTCCTCTTCCCCCTTTCGCTCTCTCTCTTCTCCTCTCATTTGTTGTCCCTTTTCGTTTCCTCTCTCCTCTTTTCCTTTGTGTAGACTCATCAGCGATGAAATACTAGAAAATCGATTTTCTTTCTTTCAGAAAGTATTCCTTATTTGCGACAAATTTAATACTGATATTTTTTTTAGATTTTTATACAATAATACTTGGTTTTATTACTTTCGCGTATTTCATAAATATATATTGTGCATATGGCAACCCTGAAATTGAGCCTAACACTACACGCAACGCACCAGCGCCTTACTTAATTTAGGTTGCCTAGTTTTAAATGTCGTTGTCCTAAAACTTTTGAGAGACACTGTACATAGCAATATGTCACGTGCACGTAGTTCCCCGGGTGGCCGTCTGAGGCCACGCTGATCACTCTATGCTCGTGCGCATTCCTGCGCGCACTCCACCACGTAGTTCCGCGCGCCACCACCCATTCCGCCTATATAAGCGAGGACTGACCAGTGCGTAGTTAGAGATCGTTAAGAAAAAGATCGGTTTTAGTGATCGGTTAGTTCGTATGAACTTTCCAGCCTGATCATAACCAGTGCGTAGTTAGAGATCGGTTAGTTCATTGAACTCTCCAGCCTAACTATTGCCTATTTTTGTGGGAGCAGGAAAAGGTTTATTATCCATTTTGCCTTGACTCATCTCACTCAACAGGTCGCTAGGTGCCGTGGTTTGCCGCGAGTTGATAGCTTCCTGGAGATGAGGCCTTGCTCGAGAAAAGGTTTATTATCCATTCTTGCTCAGTTCTCGTCCGGCCAGCGACCGGCAAGCATGAACTATGACCCACAAATAAAATTAGGTCCCTTTCCTCCCCCAGGCACCTCTCTGCGAGGAATAAACGTACGGTCCCTGCCCTCCTTTCGTCGAAACCAGGAGCTTAGGCGTCGTCAAGTGAACTTTGCATTTTGACGGAAGGTATTATTGAAGTCCAGTGTAGTGTACAGTAGGTGACAGTGTGTGCTGCCATCTGTGAACGTTGGTGTAGTGAACAGTGTATCGAAAATACTGTGTTCAAAGGCAATAACATTTTATACCCAACATGCCCTGAGATTTTTATGGAGTTTCAATGCTACCGACTGGAAGAGTTGACATAAGGGCAAACCTTTGCATTAAGACTAAGTACGGTTGTTGCTGCAGGGTTGTGATGAGACCCACGAACGTTGCAAACCATTCACTAAACACGACGCGGGGTGCGAAATCAGCTGGACCCAAGGCATGAACACGCTTTGGATGGTAAAGGTGCAGCTGCTCCTCCCTCAGAACTTTCCAAAAAGTACTATGGGCCACACCAATTTCGCGTTCCAGCACTGCTTCTTCAAGGTCTGGTGTCCTTGCAGTTCTTTGTCTTCCTTGCTCGTGGAATTGAGGTCGCACTTACCACGTTTCCCGTAATCGTTGGTAAAGTCTGGGAAACATGGTTGCGCTGGATGTATGCGCCGTAGATACGGTTCCCATTTGCTCGTCCATACACAAACACCATATCAGCCAGATCCTCTAGCGTATACCCCATTGCACTGATTGCAGCCGCGACACTCATGCTTCTAGACTGCACACGTCGAGGTCGAGTTACGTCATCTTCAGGGCATGCGCGGTGGATTCTTTCTCCTTTCTTTTATGGTTCCTTTCCGCGTTCTGCGTGGTTGCCTGCTCTTCGAAGGTTTTGGCTTGTAACTTTTGACTGGAGCATTTCCGGACCAGGGTTCCTTTCTCATTTTGTTGCGTTTGTTCCCTTCCCTTCCATCACAGAAACACCCTGTTTATTGTATTCGTTTCTGTATCCCTGAGTAACTACGTTTATTTCTTACATACGCATATACGAAATCTCTACTATGTCAATGGCTGAGGGATCCCTGAAGGCTTACTTGCCCCCCCCCCCCCCCCGACCTGCGGGGTTTTGCGGCTTGTAGATCCGGCAGTGCTTAAAATAAAAGCTAGAAAACAAAATAGCTATAGATACGAACAAGCAGAACTAGTTGGATTGCATGTGTCTCATAGGTAAATAAACAGTACAAATGAGATGTTCATGGCTCTGTGGTATAAATTTACATTCAGAAATATAAACATGCTAAGCAGTTCTGTAACTGTCAGGCATCTCTCAATCATACAGGTAATTACACATCTAATTACACATCTAATTATATGTAATGTTCACATTAATATTCATGATGGTAAACTGGAAGGAACATGTGTTTTGACTTTCCCCTTCACTCCCGTGAGTCTGTTAAAAAATGGATGGAAAAGTCAGAATTTCTCAAATATTAAATTCATATTAAACAACATGCAAGCAATGATTTGATTTTATAAAAACATTCAGTCCAATTTAGCAATCTATTTTAAGGTTTAAGTATAATGGTCCAAATACACTTTGACGAAGATTAAAAAACGTTTGTGAGAGCTAAGAGAAACTGAATACTTTTTTTTGTGCGTTGTTCTTTTAAGTCCGCTTTATTCACATAAAGACAAATCGGGACTGGACATACAGTTTAAAGGTGGATCCGAACCATCATGTGGCTTCACTTGGTATCGAAGCCGGTACAAGAAACTTAATGCAACATATCGGTGAGGGTTGTTCTTTCCGTTGATGCATTTTCTCGTTGTCTCCAGAACATTGAACTTGAAATGAATTTAGTGACGCACTTCATGACACGTTATGGATTTTAGAGAAGGAGTGACATACTCGTACCTACCTTCCCAATCGGCATTTACCCTTAGTACAGGTTAAAATATACTTACTGTGTAGGGTGAGTATATAAAAATTATAAAACTTCCTATATGTATCCAAAAGTAGTACAATATATTGAGTTTCAATTATGTAATTAGAGAATGCGATATGCTTACTGGCGTACGCAGGGGCTACACCCTGTCCCGAAATCTTGAGAAAATTAAAAATTTCAAATGAAAGCGGCAAAGAACTCCGAAAAATTAAAATGATAAATGCAACCCCTTCTTAAAATGATTTTTGTCTTTGAACAACTTTTAAGACTAAAGTTAAAAATAGTGTTTAGGAAATATTTTATTGTGTATCCCGACCACACAGAACACAGCTATGTAATATCCACCGTACCTTACAATTCCAGACCCCTCCGAAAGAAATATCCTGCGTAAGTCAGTGGATATGATATGAGTTGTAAAATTTCCAAAGGTTTAGATGATTGTGCAAAAATCACAAAAATACCGGAACAATTACAGTAGTGTAATTTACCATATTATAAAGCCGAGAAAGGATGAGGTCTTGCCTGTACTAAAATTAGGCTAAGATGCCTATAAAAGCTTATTGCTCAAGTGTCCTCCTCTATCAAATTTAAGATTTTTGTACAGAAAAAGTTTTTGAGAAAGGATGACCCCCCTCTTAGATTGATTTGGCTACAGCTGTATCTGTCAGATTGTTATTTATAAGCTTGTTAAAAATATGTCTCTCTCGACCTTGTTTTGGCTTCACTTAAAATTAATCCCATAAGCTCATAAGAGCTTTTTGATTACACAGTAGTACACTGTAATATAATCTTAAATACTTATTCAAAATATTTTTGTACTATTATGTTAATATGTTGACCTGGAATATTCTGAATATTTTAATTTAGGACCGGGCTCAACTGATATATCTAATACTAAGACGATGTATTGTGCAGAAGTCTTCTAGAATTGCTCAGTTTGGTGTCGCGTAGGTATTTTTTTGTCCTAGGTTTATTATATATAATTTCTTGGGGTTCAAATCAAATTTCTATACTTAATAAATGACAGGTTGTAAAAACTAATAGCCCACACGCACAAAGATAGAATAAGTATTGATCCACAGAAGCAGTGACCTACAAAATCACTGACCTAGTACAATTGCATGTCTGCACGGGCATAGAAAGGCAATGACCTAATAGCATGTGTTATGTATCGATCTTGTATATCGCTGTATCTACCAAACTGAGCAACTCAACAAAATAAAAATACCTACGCGAAACCAAACAGAGAGACTCAACAAAATAAAAATACCTACGCGAAACCAAACAGAGAGACTCAACAAAATAAAAATACCCACGCGCTGTATCTACCAAACAGAGAAAACTCAAGAAAATAAAAATACCTACGCACTGTATCTACCAAACAGAGAAACTCAACAAAATAAAAATACCCACGCGAAACCAAACTGAGCAACTCAACAAAATAAAAATACCTACGCGAAACCAAACAGAGAGACTCAACAAAATAAAAATACCCACGCGAAACCAAACTGAGCAACTCAACAAAATAAAAATACCTACGCGAAACGAAACAGAGAGACTCAACAAAATAAAAATACCCACACACTAAATATATACACTAAGTATACAAAACAAATTGCTAAACCTAATTGATATTTTATATTAAATATAGAATTTTAATGTAAACCCCAAGAAATCTTATATAATAAACCAATAATAAAAAAATATTAACACATTAAGTATACAAAGCATATTATTAAATACAATTAATATTTTATATTAAGTATAAAGTTTTAATTTAAACCTCAAGAAATCTTATATAATAAATTAATAATAAAAATGCCAAATCAGAAATATTGTAATCAATGCAATAAAAATATTTCTAGCCCCAATTGGGCTAGGCACCAAAAGAATTGTGATCCAAAAAAATATAGAACACTTACAAAAATATGCCCAAAATGCCATAGAAAATATAACATGGAATATTTCTTATATAAACATAAAAATACTTCTTATGTACAACCATCTACATCTTCATCTGGTCTAAAAAGAAAACTTGAAATACCTGTTAATCATAAACCAGCAAAGCAGCCACTCTATGCATCTATTCAAAGCAGTTTTAATAACCAACTAAGTGATTACCGTTTTATATCAGAGCCAAGATGTGATATTAAGAATTTTTTAAACAAAATAAATCCTGATATGCAAGCTATTCTAAATAAACAAAATGGCTCATATAAATTATCCCTCAAATTATTTACACAATATAAGAAACCAAATGGAACAAAATTTACACAGCCCCACATAACAGAAACTGTAGCTATATATTCAAATACAAATTTAGACAAAATAATAAGCAGGTTGATAGAGCAATTGAATATTAAACATTCTGAGTTTGCTGCTAAAGAATCAGGATGGAGTTTATGTGGAACTCCACACAAGTTATATATTAATATTTCTGAATTTAGCCCACTACAAGGTTCTACATATCTGCCATTACCTGCCAATATTAAAAACAAAAAAGCTGTGCTTAACCTAGAAAATAATTATGAGAAATGCTTTTTGTGGTGTATTTTAGCTGCTTTGTTTCCAGTTTTAAGTCATCCAGAGAGAATAAGTTTTTATAAACAGCATGAACATGATTTTGATGACGCAATGGAGGGCTTAGAATATCCAATGTCTGTTCAGAATATTGATAAATTTGAAAAAAATGCCAGAGATATCAATGGTAAACCATTATCTATTAATGTATTTATTTGTTCTACTGGTGCTGGGAATTGCTTGATAGAACCTCTCAGAATTAGTACACTTGATGATGATTTTGCTGTTCCGATTGATTTGCTTTTAATTGAAAGAGATGGCACATATCATTACACTCTAATACACAGTCTTGAAGCTTTAGTAAGAAAACAACTAGACAAATACAATATACAAGTTGTGCCGAAGATGTTTAACTGTATTTGATGGTCAAAAAATGGTAAATGGGGTTCGTGAACGTAACACAGAAATTGCTAAAAACAAGTTAGTTGAACATTTAAAATATTGTGGGAATCATAAACCTGTTCATATGCTTATGCCTAAGCCAAATGAAAATGCCAAATTCCAAAAATTTGAAGCTTTGTTAGAACACCCAGCATATATAGTTTGTGATTTTGAATCAAAGCTCAAACCCCTTGCATTCTGCAGCCCAGATCCTGATGAATCTTCAAGTACATCATACCAATTACATGAACCTTCTACTGTGGCCGAGTGGTTAGCACATTGCGCTGCGACGCCAAGGGTCCCGGGTTCGAATCCCGGTTGGGCTTGGTTGTTTGTGAATGTCCATTCATCAATTTCATCATTTCATCACTCATCCCCATCTTCGCAAATTAGCCAAGAGGCACAAAACGCGAAGTAAAATAAACTAAAATCAAATCAAATCAAATGAACCTTCTAGTTTTTGTTATATAGTTATACGGGATGGTGTTGCTAGTGAACCACACTTATATATGGGACCAAATGCTATCAAAGAATTTGCACATAGAATAGAAAATAAGTGCCATGATATAGCATCTAATATCTTATTAAATTCAAAACCTATGATGCCTTTAACAAAAAATCAGATTGAAAATTTCAACAATACAGAAAAATGCCCGGTATGTGATTTTAAATTTTCAAATACAAATATCAAGGTAAAACACCATTCCCATACAAATGGTAAATTCTTAATGGCTCTGTGTAATAGTTGTAATATTAAGATTCAGAGACCAAAATTTATCCCAATATTTTGTCATGGTGCATCCAATTATGATTTTCATCATCTGATCAGGTACGAGGGGTTTGACAAGCAGAATTTAAATATTTTAGCAGAAAATGATGGAAAATATATAGCTATTAGCAAGATAATTAAAGTTAATGGTGTTCCTATTCACTTAAGATTTCTTGATTCATATAGAATTTTGTCGGCTAGCCTGGCTACTCTGGCCAGTCAATTATCTGATGATCAATTTAAAATTACTTGTAATATGTTTCCAAATCAGGACTTGAAATTAATTAGGCGAAAAGGTGTATACCCATATGACTATGTTACAGATTTTTCTAAATTTAATGAGTGTGCTTTGCCACCACAACAAGAGTTCTACAGTAAACTCAAGGCATCCAAAATCACTGATGAAGATTATCACCATGCTCAATTGATGTGGACCAATTTAAAATGCCAGACACTTGGTGATTATCATAAGGCATACTTCAAACTTGATGTGACTCTCTTAGCCGATATACTTCAGGCATTTAGAAAATCTTCAATAGAAAATTATAAACTAGATCCAATTTATTTCTACAGTGCTCCAGGCCTAGCATGGTCTGCAATGTTTTTGAATACTAAAATGCAATTGAATCTAATCCAAGATCAAGATATGTATCTGTTTATGGAACAATGTATAAGAGGAGGCATGGTGCAATGCTCTCAGAAATATGCCAGGGCTAATAACAAGTATATTCCCGATTATGATCCAGCATTGCCATCAAATTATATACTTTATGTGGATGCTAACAGCTTGTATGGTCATGCTATGATGGATAAACTGCCGTATGCAGTGCTTGAGTGGGTTGAAGATTTTAGTATTGGAGATCTTCAGGATTTTGATGACAGTCACTATGGCCTGTTCTTAGAGGTTGATCTGATAAGTCCTAAAGATTTACACAACAAGTTTTCTGATCTGCCCCCAATTTCTGAGGTTAAGTGTTCACCTGGCTCTAAACAAAAAAAGCTAATGATGACTCTGGAGCCAAAACAGGGTTATGTAATATATTACAAGGACCTTCAATTCCTGATGCATCACGGTGTTCAAGTAACCAATGTTGGCAAAGTCTTGAGGTTCAGGCACTCAAGATGGTTGAAGCCATATATTGATACGAACACCGAGCTTCGAACATCTGCAGTGAGCCAATTTGATAAAACTTTGTTTAAATTAATGGTCAATTCAGTGTATGGCAAAACTATAGAAAATGGTAGAAAACATAGTGATGTTAAATTAGTTACCGACCCTAGCCGGGGCAAAAAATTGGTGGCAAAGCCTAATTTCAATTATAGAAGAATTTATGATGAAAATATGACACTTTTTAATATGAAAAAAACAAAGATTAAGTTTGATAAACCTATTTATGTAGGGGCTGTGATATTAGAATTGGCTAAATTACATATGTTAAAACTCTATTATGATGTGTTGAAACCTTTTTATGGTAATAATATAAAATTGATGTACATGGACACAGATAGTTTTATTCTTGATATTCAAACAGAAGATGTTTATAAAGATATATCACAGCCTGAATTGTTTAAATATTTTGATACTAGTGAACATACAAAAATTCAACCCCACAACAAAAAGGTACCTGGCAAGTTAAAAGATGAGACCCTTGGCGATATTATTGTAGGATTTGCTGGGTTAAGAGCTAATATGTATAGTTTTGAAACATGTAGTGGTGCTGTTACTAAAAAAGCCAAGGGCATTGGTAGAGAAATTGTAGACAAAGAGCTCAGATTTGAAGATTACAAAAATTGTCTTAAATCACAGAGGTTAATCAGAATATCAGAACGCAGAATCCAGAGTGTGGATCACTTGTTAACCACAAATGATCTAAGAAAAGTGGCTCTAGACCCACATGATGATAAAAGATGCATTTTATCATGTGGCATACATACTCTACCATGGGGTCATTGTGACTTAAGAAGTGGCAATCAATGCTCAATCACAGAGCATGATTTGAAATAAATAAAACATGCCAATGAACTTATTTGGATTCAAAAAACAAGCTATTATGGACTTGCCAAGACCAGCACCTTCTCCTAATATACAGTCTAAACTAAGTGGTTTGTTAATTATTCATCTAAATAGCATACTTACAGAAGTTGATGATAAAACAGGTAAAACATTATACATATTTAACAATAACTTAAACCATTACCAATTACCTATAGGTGGTCAATTACAATTTATTACAACTCCCGAGGGTGATGTCAAGGTTTCAGTAGCGAGAAATATTTATAGAATTAAGCACTCAAACATGATTTCTGGCACTGTATATACTGTCTCTGCCGGTGATTGCTTATGTATTGAGGTCCCGGGATATTATGACAAGCTTATACCTTTTTTTATAGAATTAAGAATTAGATATTTTATAATAAATAACCACTAAAACAAAAAAATGCCTAATGATATATTTGGTCATACAAGACATGAAGATCACAGTGATGAGATTCTGATGCTTGATGTCAGAGTTCAAAAAATTAAGAAGTGATTTAGAAGCTTTACAAACCACACTCAATGCCAGTCTTCAACTAGAAATTACTAATTTACAATCACAATGCATGGACCCTCTTCTTAAAATTGACTCAGAACTCAAATTGCTGCTTCAAAAATATACTGACTTGGCAACATTGGATAATTTTCAAAGTTTAGAGGAGGCCGTAGCAGCTCTTCAAGCCAAATTAAAAACTCAGGCTACCAACTCTGAGCAATTGAAACAACAACTAGAAGAGCAGATTAGTAGTGTCCAGACACAGCTCCAAACAATTGTCAAAAGCATAAAGTCACAAGAAGATTTTGATCTAGTAATTTCTACTCTAAAAGAACAAATTCAATCACTACAGATACCTAATCTCGACCCCTTGAACAATGCTATAGCCGAAGTTAAAGAAAAAATTGAGACACTTGAGAATTTTATGAACAACCTACCATCTTCTGATGCTCTGAGTGCTATAACTCGTAGTGTTGCCAACATCAAGCTGCAACTTGAGACATATGAAGATTTTGGAAAAAATCAGAGTACCATAACCCACCTTGAAGGTACCATAGCAGCAGTACAAAGTGATCTGACAAATGTACAAGAAACTCTAGAATCCCGCTTACCTGGTATTGTAGACACTCTTGTTAGTGTCCAGCAACAGATTACCAAACTTGAAAACCTCAACACTGAATCTGAGCTATCTCATTTTCATCACTTGATCGATGATATCCAAACAAAGCTTGAAATTTTACAACAATCAACACCTACTCAGGCAGACATAGCCCTGCTCCAAGATGCTATGCGTAGTGTGGCTGATGCTTCTGAATTAAATGATGTGAAATTAGCCCTGGAGTCTTTGCAAAATACTGTAGCCAATCTGCTTACATCACAGGAACTTACAAATATTAAGAGAACAGTGAATCGCATACTAAAATCTGAAGATATCAAGAATATCCAGACAGAGATCAAACAGCTTACTCAGACAGTGGCCACTCTACCAACTAATCAACATATTAATGAACTTTATGTTCTGTTTGAGGATATCAGAAGGCAAGTCCATGATCTTACAGCACAAAGTTCTAAATTGGCTGTTGTTGAAAATCTACAGCAAATTGTAACAGCTAGGGACCATAGAATCCAACCAAGAAAATGCTCTGTCTGTTTCAAGAGATTGTGCAACAATACAAAAAACTTGCTGTAGACATAAGAATCAAACCAGGTCATGATGAGATTGTTAGGACTATCAATGAGCATCTTGAATCTGTAACAAGTAGATTGCTTACAGCAGAAAAAGAAATAACTGGCTTAATCGAGAATCCTAAGCATACAGTAATCCTTGAATTGTACAGTATCCCCAACAAAGAATATGATTCACCATTTACACCAGGTGGCAAACTGTATATGCTGTCCCCTGCACAATTTTATTACTAGGTTTTTTGTTGGGGGTACACTCAGACCAATCAAAATCAAATATTGGCTACAACCACAGGCTCACCACTACCCTACTTTATCAATAACCAATGCTAACAACAAACCAAAGGTCACCAGTGTGGAGTTAGAAGATTTTACAGACCCCAATACATTAGAGACAGCTTATGCTGAAGATGATGGTTCTGTTGAATTTAATATACAAATAGGAGACAAATTATATTTAGAAAATCCTGTAGTATCAGCTGCTGAACACCCCATAGTTGCAATATTCTTGTTTACATACTATGTCTAGACAAATTATTGTTGATGAATTACACAAACCAGCCAGACATAACTATAAGCGACTGCCAGTGGTTACAAAAGGCATAGATGATTTATGGCAGTATGACTTGGTTGAGATGGCCCCTCATGGGGGACAGCTGAAAAACTTAGACAAAATCAACAAAGGCTACAAGTATATACTTACTGTCATAGATACATTTTCAAAATTTGCCTGGGCTTTGCCACTCAAATCCAAGACTGGAAAATGTGTTACAGAAGCCTTCAGGACAATTATTAATCAGAGTGGAAGATCACCACGCTATCTACAAACACATAATGGCAAAGAATTCTATAATTTGGTGTTCCAACAATTTATTAAAAGCCAGTCAATAAATCATTACTCGAGTTGCAGTGATCTCAAGGCCTCTATTGTAGAAAGATTCAACAGAACTCTAAAAAATCATATGTATAAACAATTTACCCTTCAAGGTAATTATAAATGGCTTACTATCCTACCAGAACTTCTAGATAGATATAACAACTCAGTCCACGCCACAATCAACATGAAACCCTCTGAGGTAACTTTATCTGATGAGCAACAATTGATCAACACTGTTTACTATCCTAGATATCAGCCAACAACCTAAAAAGCTAAATACAAGGTTGGTGATCAAGTAAGAATTAGCAAATATAAGCACTTATTCAAAAGAGGCTTTACAAGAAACTGGAGTACTGAATTATTTACAGTGGTTCAAGTTAAACCTGGGACCCGAAACACATATATAATAAAAGACCATCGAGGAGAAATTGTCAAAGGCAGGTTCTATGAAGAAGAACTCAGCAAAACTAAGCAGCCTGACACATATCTTATAGAAAAAGTCATCCGCAGAAAAGGCAACAAAATACTGGTGAAATGGCTAGGACTCCCAGAACACAGCTGGATCGAGGCAGACAAAGTAATACTATGAACACCTGGGATGTTATAAAGAGACTACCAGAGCCTGAACAGCAGACTAAAAGAAATGGTAAGCTGCTGCCTGATAATATTAGATGTCTTATTGTTGGGCCATCAGCTTGTGGTAAAACTACACTAATGGTTGATAATTTTTTATTGGCACCCAACTGGTTAGACTGGAAAAACAGGCACTTGTATGTCTTCTCTAAGAGCTTGGAACAATTAAAATATCAGCAGCTGATGACGCTATATGATGGACTGGATATAGCCACTTTTGAATCAGATGTTAAGCCACTTAATGACTGTCTTGATAACTCTGTTGTTGTGTTTGATGATATTATACTGGAAAACCAAAACAAGGTTAGAAATTTCTTTACACAGGGCCGACACAAAAACATAGATTGCTTCTACCTGGCACAGACTTTTCTAAAATACCAAAACAGCTGATAAGAGACAACAGCAATTTTATATGTGTGTTTCATCAAGACCATACTAACCTCAAACACATACATGATGAGTATGTAGGTGGAGACTTGAGCTACAATGATTTTTCTAAGTTTTGTAGTAGGTGCTGGAATCAGGACAGCTATGGCTTTGTCACAATTGATATGACAAGAAAACCTAATAGTGGTAAATATAGAAATAAAATTAACAATTTTCTAGACATTGAAACATATATAAATAACCATGAAAAGACCAATTATTGATGATCTTAAATTAAGAGAGTATCTTGTAAAAAGATTTAAGGGGTGGAAATCAGAGAACCGAGGTATCTATGAACAACACAAGCGCACAGAACATCCTATTATTGATGCTATTAGTGAACTAGGTAAAAATATCAAAACTGTTACAGAGCAGAATCAAAATTTGATCACAGAGCTTGTGCCGGTAGCTGCTAGGAACATATTAGATTATCCAATCACCCCACTTTCTAGTATTCATACACCTAGTCCTGTTCCTCCTCGAAGAATTGAAGCTAGTCAGGATCCTATTGAATTGGGTCTTCTTGCTCAAAAATATTTAAGCACACCTAAAGACAACAAAGATGAGGTTTTTGGTTTATATGCTGACACAGAGCTTGATGGTAGCATCATACATAGAATTGGCAATTTCAGAGTAACATTTATGGGAGATGATCTAATAGTATATTCAGAATCTCATCTTGGAGAAAGAGGTGCTTTCGTTAAGTATCCTGGAACACCTGGATTGTGGGAACTGATGACTCGTAAGAGACCTGGCAGCTATACAGATCAAGACTATGACCACTACAAAGAAATATTAATAAAATCAGATGCTCTATACCAGAACAATGACCCCACACAAAAAAGAGTCAAGTCTAGCAGTGGAGCAAAATACAACAACTTAATCAAGCCCATATGGTCACAGATCAAGACAGGTAGTGGGATCAAACAGTACAACACATTGCCTAAAGAATTTGTCTGGGTTGATGATGTCAGGAAACTTGTAGATAGGTTGCTGGTCATAGCTGGGGAAGAAAATGCCGGTAACCACAATTTTTACAATGAAAAGGTTGGAATTATGGACATGATAAGCACAAAATTGTCTAATTTTATAGTGAATGACACTAAGGGGATTGGATATCTTATAAAAATTATTAATACTTTACCACCTAAATTTTGGAATATCTCTGAGGGTCGGGGGCTGGTTAATTACATCATAAACAAGCTGCCATTTGAGCTACACATACCAGGCTATCAGTATTGTGGTCCAGGTACCAAACTAGATTATAGACTAAACAGAGGTGACCCTGGTGTTAATCCCCTAGATGCTGCTTGTAGAGACCATGACATAGCATACAACACACATACCGATCTTGACAAGCGACATGTGGCAGATAAAAAATTGCAAGAGGCTGCATTTGGTAGATTTGTAAGCAAAGATGCTTCTTTGAGTGAGAAAATAGCAGCATTGGGTACCACCATAGCTATGAACACCAAACAAAAACTGGGGGGGGTTGTAATAGACTAAATAAATTAGCTACAACTTAATTGAACTAGTTAATCCCAGAATATGTATATAATAAACCAAGAATGAAGGCCAAAGGTGTTATGTATCAGATACCTTATGCAGGTCTTAAATCACTTAAGACTATTGATAGTCTTCTAACCAAAAAGCAGCGCAAGAAGAAAAGTTCTTGTCTTGCTAAAGGCCATGGTATGAAATTATTACTTAGTACCCCCCAATTAAAAAAATTACAACAATCTAGAAAAGAATCACATATAGGTGGCTTCATATTTAGTATCCCAGCTATTTTAGCAGCACTGGAAAAACAAGGCAAAGGTCTTAAGAGAGTTATAAATAAGTTTTAAAAAAACAAGATCAACCAACCAAGATATTGAAGCTTTAATTAAGCCACTGGGCATCAAACATTTTAGAGGTGTATACATGTCTGATTCTTTACCAGAACAACCACTCAAAAAAGAGTGTGGCATAGTCAATTTGGATAAATACAAAAATCAGGGCACTCACTGGATCTGTTATCTTAAATATTTAAACAATGAGGTATTTGTGTTTGATTCATTTGGAGGTATTCCACCTGAGAATTTAGTAAAATATCTAAAATCAACTAATCTTTATTACAATAATGCCCGTATTCAAAATTTCAAAGATGTTAATTGTGGACATCTGTGTTTATCTGTTCTTAGATATCTGTCTCAAATAAATAAACCATCAATTGAAAATTTTCAAAAAGCCTTGTGGTATCTAAAACATCATGGGAGTATTCCATCTTACCAGCCAAAATTCAATATTGAAGCTCAGACTACATGATGATATAGTATATCCCAAAACAATAGCTCTCAGAGCATTCTATGGCATGTACTTGATCCCCAATATTACACACCACAACAACAAGATTGCAGTTGGTAACCAAAACATTGTCATTACTCCAGGGCAGTATAATCTGTCTACTCTAAATGCTCAGTTACCTAGAGGTATAGTGTTAACTCAAAATTCTGTCACTCACAGAGTAGAGATTGTGTCTGCTACAGAGACAGTAGATCTGGGTACTATAGGAGAGCTGTTAGGCTTCGAGAACAACACAAAACTTGAACCAGCTATCAAACACACTGCTATTAATATACCTAAGTTCTTAGCCATAGAGACTCTAAATATTCACTGTAATGTGGCCGAGGGTATGATCACCAAATCAGATGGCATAGGCACTCACAAACAAACTGGCATCATTGCAACATTCAAACCTAACTCTGAATTTATGGAGCTAATCATCTACACTCCATCACCAACATTATATTTTCATGTGTGCCATAATAGAATAGACTACATTGAGTTGATGGTCACTAATGAAAAAGAAGAATTAGTTGATTTTGCTGGAGCCACAACAACTGCTATCATAGAAATTAATATTTAAATAAAAATACATACAAAAATAAAAAAATAAATAAATAAAATAAAAAAATTGAGAGTTATGAGTTACAATCATTCCCCCCAAACCGAAGGACCTTTGCAAATTTAAATCAAGCCAACACAGAGATTGAGGTTGACCTTGATGTAGGAGATGGCTTTATACACCCTCACAGAGCAAACCTATATATCAAATTTGATGTTGTAAAGCTCGATGGTACAGATTATCCGGCTAACTCAAATATAAGACTGGTAGACCATTTTGTGCCACATCTGTTCTCTGAAATTGAGATCAGAAAACATGGTGTTGTTATAAACAGAGTAGACTATCCTGGTATTACCTCTACAGCTTTGGCTACACTAAAATTATCCAAGACCGAGGCTTCTTACTACAAAATAGGTGGATTTGAGGCTAGTAATAAAATAATATCTAAGAGCCACACAGTACTGTTTCCTATGCGCCTGTTGCCAGGATTCTTCTCAGATTACAAAGACGTTATGTGGAAGGGTGGTTTAAGAATTACATTTAGAAGAGCTGCCAATGATAATAATGCTTTGATGAGGTACAGTTCATTAAATTCTACTGGGGCAGCTCTGCCTAATACTCTACCTGATGAAGGCAAATGCCCTATTCAGACTATGGAGCTAAGAATTCCTGTAGTTGAATATGAAGCCAGTTATGCTCTTAAATACAAAGCAGATATACTAAAAAAATCCACAGGTGCCTTTGCAATTTTATACATATCAATGTGTGCAAAAGCCTGCCACTGGTAGCTATTATGAATTTGATGCTACAAACTCATTCTCCAGTATACAATATGACATGCCAGATTTTGTGGTGGTACTGTTTCAGACTGGAAGAAACAATAATCAAGAAAAAAATTCAAGTAAATTTGATAGCTGCAACATCAAGAACATATATCTTAAAAATGGCAGAAATGAGGTGTTTCCTAGAGAAAATTATAATTTAAACATGTCCAAGGATGATTTTCTTAAATTATATGAGGCATTTACAGCATACAAAAGAGTCACAATTGGGAATACTGACATGTATTACTCACCAGATGAATTCAAAACACAGAGACCCATGTTTGTCATCAACACCTCAAAAAGGAAACAGGTTGTGGTTAATGACAGGACAAATATTAAAATTATCTGTGAATTCCATGATACACTCCCTGATGACACCATACGTAGTGTTATTCTTATAGGTGAAAAATCATATGTTTATGATGTAAGAAATGAGAGAGTCACAGAGCAATTCTAGAAGACCTCTGCATATTACATTGTCTTAGTATTAGATATATCAGTTGAGCCCGGTCCTAATTTAAAATATTCAGAATATTCCAGGTCAACATATTAACATAATAGTACAAAAATATTTTGAACAAGTATTTAAGATTATATTACAGTGTACTACTGTGTAATCAAAAAGCTCTTATGAGCTTATGGGATTAATTTTAAGTGAAGCCAAAACAAGGTCGAGAGAGACATATTTTTAACAAGCTTATAAATAACAATCTGACAGATACAGCTGTAGCCAAATCAATCTAAGAAGGGGGTCATCCTTTCTCAAAAACTTTTTCTGTACAAAAATCTTAAATTTGATAGAGGAGGACACTTGAGCAATAAGCTTTTATAGGCATCTTAGCCTAATTTTAGTACAGGCAAGACCTCATCCTTTCTCGGCTTTATAATATGGTAAATTACACTACTAATTGCATCCTTTTTTAGCTATTTAAACATATTTGACGTAATGTGAAGCGAACTGTAACTGTCAATATTTGGCTATTTCACGTGGTCTTTATGTGACAAATGCATTGTCTCTACCGTACTTTGTATCGGCTGTGTGTCAATTGTCTCAGATCCAGTAAGGTAAAATCGCATTTCATTACATTATGTGCGTTATTGGTTAGGTGCCAGAAATACCAAAACGACACAGGTTAGCTATTTTTAGACAAAGGCGAATAAATTTAAATTTTTCTTCAACATTCCGTTAGGATCGGTCAGAAGAAAATATTTTGATGTGGTTTCTCTTTCATCTCGCTAAAATTCAATGGGATATTTAGTTGCTCAATTTAGAACGTTAAACACTTTGAGCCACCTCGGTGGCCGAGAGTGTTCAGTGGTCTCTTTACGGATGGTTCCGGGTTCGAATTTCAGCCTGAGCATGGATGCTCTTTTATGTCATTTCATCAACTTCATCTCATGCTCATTCATCTTCATCATTACCTGAAATTGCAGATTTCGTCAGAACTGAATAAAAAAATATTAACTTTTGATTAAATCGACCGTAAATGCTTCCGTAGAACAGTTGGTAAAACGAGAAGAGTTAGACTACTTAATGAAAGAATCAGAGAAGACTTAAATCAGAAGCCAATAGAAGAAAAACTGACACAAATACAATTAAAATGGTTCGGACATGTGGTAAGAATGGACGAAGATAGAAAAGCAAAACAATTTATGGAAGCTAGAATAGAGTGAAGAAGAACAAGACGTAGACCTCGGAAGACAATCGAAAATGGAATAGAAGAAATAGGACAAAAGAAAAGGAATAAGAGAAATGAAGAGGATGACAAAGGAACGGGAGAGATGGAAGAAGTGGATAGAGGCAACCCCTACGCTATACGAAAAGGGGAAAGAGGAGGAAGAAGAAGATTAAATCGAATAAAAAAATTAATAACTGAGTTATTTCACGAACACTGTCAATATTCTTCCGCTATCATTACTATCATACTACTGCTCCGTAAGAAAATATTGCCCCATTTCTTCCAATGTTGGTTGCATGAAAAACTAGTAGTTTAAAAGCTTAAAACAGTGTACTCTCTTTGTCTGTCTGTACATATATACTTCACTAATGTGTGTGCCATACTTTAATGATAACAAAAATATTATTTCGATTTCTGAAATTGTGAGAATGTCTGAAGTGTTCGGTTTGGGAAGCAAATATTCGATCCTGATAATAAATAACACGTGAATATATTTATTTACTTATTCTTGCCTGTATTTTTAACTGTGTAGAACTAGAAAAAGTAAAATTCTAAATGATTTGACAAAATTAGTTTTCCTTTTCTCTGGTTCCTCAGTCACTTTCCTGTCAAGTGAACTTAAAGTGACCTTTCTACATGAAGTGGAATACAGATTTTCAAGCCTTTTGTACAGTCACCGCCAATAAAAATGGGACACCTAGATCCTGAAACGCTCGCTTCTCTGAAAGGCGTTATGCGTGTTGCATAACTCTACGGTGATAAGTGGATTTTAAAAGCAAATTTTCAATGGAAACTTCTACCATCGCCACAATTTTAACCCCCTTTAAAAAGATTCCCAAGAACACGTATCAAGAAAGTTTATGTGTAAGATTCCTACTACCGAGGGGTGGACTCGGTCGCGCTGAAGCCCCCCCCCCCCTTCCAGAAATCCTACAAATATATATTTTAAATAGTGTATAGTGGTAATATATTTTACTTACTTAACAGTATTAACCATCTTGTATAGTAAATTGTAATATAATGAGAAATTCATTTTCAAGGCTTCTGCCCCCTACTCTTTATTGCCTTAATATGGCGACTACTATCTGATAAGGGATGAGCCCCCCCTGAATAAAATTCTTGCTACGAACCTGTTACTCTCCTATCTTCTCTCCACAAATCGATATGTGACCAAATATTGAACACTAACATTCACTAACTAGAAAGATAAAAATACTACCTACCTGTCTGACAAAAATTTCAGGGCCTGAGTACTGTCCTCACACCATTGTAATTTTAGTGTTCTTTTTTCTAAACTATAACTGTATTGGTTCTGCTCTACGTGGCAATTGTGACAAACACAGTCTGCAAAATCGACACGTGGTAACCAAGGTAATTGTTGTAACAAGAAAAAATCTTATTGTTTAAATGTTGTTTTTTTTTTCAATTAAGACCACCGTGGTAAACAGGATTACAAAAATAAACAATACATTGTTGTCTCTAATAAGCATTGTTCAACATCAGAGCAAAATTAAAACCACATTAACGGTTGAAAACACTGATTATGTGCTGCAGCATTCATAATGCTGCCAGGCTTTCCGGCGACCATCCGGGCAACGAACAATGCACACAAAATGATTTCTTTGAAAATGTAGAAACAATAGATATTATTCGCCGTGTTGAGTGGAGCTCGCAAACAAAAGCCAGACCACGTGATGGAACAGATGCGAGTGACGGTATTATGTTGGGTCTCACGTTGCGTTGCATGGAATCGGACGGTTTTAATATGGTGGCTGACAAGGACGAGCAAGACCACATTAGAAATCCGGCCACCAATTTTCGGTTATGTCTATCGGATCAAACAGAGCCGCATAAATAACTATAAATGCCTCAAACCTTTATGTATTTTTTTCAACTGCATATGTCTAATTGTAAAGATTATATGTTTTCAAACATGAAGGAACTTTGCGAATTGAACCAAGGAAAGGGCATTCTGTGCAAATTTATATTCAGAATACGAATTATCATAAAGTGAGAGAATGTAATTATTCGATATATGTGTCTGTCCGTCAGTGTTATTTATCGATATATCGAAACTATCAGACCATGGCACGCAGGAAGGGTTCAACATCGAAAAGTTGTTCTTACGTTAGATATATTAGCATCGTCATAATAAGAGAGAAGTGTTTTAAGGAAGATAAAAAAACAAAAGATGAAAGAAGCGGTAGAGAATGAGCGAAAGGAAAAGAATCAAATAACCGGACAGAGAAAGAGAGGGAGAGAGGCAAGAGAAACAGAAGAGAAATGTAAGTGAGAGACGGAAAAAACGAGAAGTAATAGAAGCGAGGCAAACACACAGAAAGGGAAGAGAGAGGAAGAGAGAGGGAGAGAAAGAAATAGGAATGCGGGAGATAGAATGAGAAATAAGGAAGTAGAGAAGCAAGTAAGAGAGAGAGAGAGAGAGAGAGAGAAATACGGAAACGAGAGATGCAGGGAGGGAGAGAGAAAGAGAGAAATGAAAAAGTGAGAGAAAAGCAATGAAGAAGCAAGATAGTGAGGGAAAGAAAGAAATAGATAAACGAGAGAAAGAGCGAATTAGAGAAGCGAGAGGAAGAGAGGGAGACAATAGAAACGTAAGAGAAACATAAGTGAAGACAGAAAAGGACGAGAAGTAAAGAAGCGAGGCAAACACACAGAAAGGGAAGAGAGATAATGGCAGGGAAGAGAGAGAGGAAGAGAGAGGGAGAAAAGTAAAGAAATAGGAAAGTGGGAGATAGAAGGAGGTGGAGAAGCGAGTAAGAAAGAGAGAAACAAAGATATATATGGAAGCGAGAGATGCAGAGAGAAAGAGAGAGAGAAAGAAATGAAAATTTAGAGAAAAGCAATACAGAAGCAAGAGAGTTAGAGAAAGAAATAAATAGATACGTGAGAGGAGATAATTAGAGAAGCGAGAGAAAGAGATAATTAGAAAAGCGAGAGAGAAAGAAATGATAGAGAAGCAGGAGAGATAGAGAGTAATAGAGAAACTAGGAGAAAGAAAAATAGAGAAGCAAAAAAGATGAGGAGAGAGAAATATACAATAGATAAGAAAACCAGGAAGAATAAGAGAGAGTAAGAAGGAAGGGGAATAGCAGAAAATCGATAGAGAGAAAGAACAAAGAGAAAATAAAAAATGGAGATGACAACGGAAAAAGAAATACTGAACAAGAAAGGAAGTAAGCACGAACGAAGAGGTAAAAACACTGAGTATAGAAAATCGAAAGCTGCAAAAAATAGACAAGGAAAGAAAAGATTGACAATAAAATTGAGGAAAGAAGATGAAGTATTTTATTCTGTACTATGTGCACTGTGATAAAAGTTCACTTACAGTACACTACTCTATTACTTGTATATTGTTGTGTTTTACAGATGTTTGCTATTTGACAAGTATTCCTGCTATCATTACCTTATATGGTAAATGAGAAAGAACAAGTGTCAGTCTGCTTTTGCCACACCCTGCACATACAAAACCTTTCATATCGTATTTTCAATTACATTTGATTAATTGCAGTAACGCTTTTGGTATTTGCACTTGTTTTGCGTGTGATAATATTGAGAAGGGCACCGGTATTTGCACCATTCTTTGCCATGTTCGAGTCTCCGTTTAACATAATTCAAAAACTACTTTCCTAGCGCTATTTCTTTGCCCTAAACACATTAGGACTCTTCAGATATCAATCTCAGATACCATTACGAGAAACGCGAAAGATCATTTAGACAGTGTCGTGGGAGACGACAAGCTTAATAGATTCTGAACACAAAATATATTTTTTCCCCAAATTAGGCGATCGAGTCATTTATCAGACCCTCACCTCCCCCCCCACCCCCATAAAGAAAACCATCTCGGTTCACAAGACAAAGGATAACAGAAAAGAGCGGAAAAAGAAACCATGTTTGCCTTTTGACGCACGAAAAAAAGAGAAAATGGGTTGAAGAAAACACAAGGAAAGAAAATTGAAGAAGCGTACGTGATTCTCAAGATACCGAGATTACGATGGTTGAGGCGGCGCGGGGTGGGGATTGGTGGGGGAGGTACCCGAAAGCCTTTGAGACTAGGGTGAGATCAACAGTATGCATCCTTCACGTGACTGACAGGTTCTGACTTGCCGAGAAACGCACAGACACGTTCCCTAGTAGATCAGAGGATTTGCCCCTTGTCAAGAGGAACTAACTTATGTCACAAGATTGGAAAATAGGGCGCCCCCGAGGCGTTCGCCTCCAGAAGGGTATTTTCTTGCTGAACAATACGAGGCCTTTTCGGGAAGGAAAAGGGAAGTTGTCCAAACGTACGGGAAATGGTGGCCTCATATTTCTGACGCCTGAGGACTAAATTTCTGGATTTATTCATTGTTCAGGATTCCCAGGTGTGCACTGGGAATATTCTAAAGATGTTCTCCTGTCGTACGTTGCAGACTAGTGTTTGTTAAGCGATGTGTTAAACGATCAAACCTAGGTTCTGTAGTACATGCAGCTGTCCTACGCGATGGCGTAGTAGTAACGTCGTCGCCTTTTAATCAAGGGTTCCCGGGTTCGATACACAGTGGTTCGTATCCCACCTTAAACTGTAAGTATAGTCCAAACTATCCTATTTGTGCATAAAGTGACTTATAACAAAAACTCAAACTTTTACATAAAGTTAATCTGTGGTGATATCAAGGCTCTTGTTTACTCGGTATTATAATGTATTCGCCCATTTGAGTGATTTAGTTTATTTTCCTTCGCACTTTCGGCTAACCGCGAAGATAACGATTAGTAATCATAGGATGAAATTGATATAGGAATATTCGCAAAGAACACACACACACACACACAATGACAGGGATTCAAACCGGGACCTTGGCGTCTTAGCGCACTGTATTAACCACTTTCCCACAAAACAAAACAATACAATGGAGTTGCAGGCCTCCGTTGGAAAGGGCTACAGCTACAACACTTTTCCGGTTTTATCAGTGGTATCTGATAAGCCGTTGATAAGCTGTCACAATGTACAGGATTGCGCACAAAAAAAAAGAGGCGATGTTCTCAGATGTAAAATGTTCTCACTTCTCTTGTACTTGTTTGTGTGTGTGGACTTACAAGTGTTTTTGCAGTCATTAAATTGGTATGATTTACTATTTTATTTCTAATTTCTCTCTCCCTCTTCTTGTCTAAAGAAAAAAACACTTTTGCGCACAGACTTTAAAGCTATCAAAGTGGCAACGTTCGATCAAAATCTGTGCGCAAAACAGGTAAGTGAGATTTGTGCGCAATCCTGGATCTAAAGTGTGTGCAATTCGGTTACGGCGAAGTGCAGATGTAAATGTAAATGTGATATTTCGTAAGAATCCTATTTATACAGTTGCGTACCTGAAAACTCGAGGTTATAAATGATTTTCCAGTAGACACAAACTTAAATTTAACTATGGCAACAGCTGAACTTGTGCTGTCGAAAATTCCGTAACAATGCATGCTGAAACGACGGTTTAGTATTACGTCACATCTCAACTTAAAACTGTTGCACAAGATACTAAGTAAAGGGAAACATGATAGGATAAAACTGTCGAAAATGGAGCACAAAGAGGAACGAAAATTGAATCTTATTTAGCACGTACATTCATAGATGATCTCCACACAATGCTTTGCCTCTTTAAACTACGGAGGCTAAGGACTGGATAGTGATATTATTTGCTGGATGGCCGTCTGAAATATATTGTTCAACTGATATACAACTTGCCACATACGATGACCGCACAGGCAGGGAAATCCTGCGAGAGACAGGCCAATGGCATTACCAGAATTCCTGGTAGCCACCCCTTCCCTGGAAGCAGCTTCAATTCAAGGAACGCGTATTGGCTGTGGCAATCACGTGACTCTCTACTGCGTACAGAGCATGCGGGTTGATCGGCCATCACATATGACAAGCTCTATAGTTTAAGAACAAAATATTAGTCTTCGTCACTCAAAATGAAGAATTGACAATTTGTGGTCCCGTCCTAAACCTATATCTCTAAAATTAAGAAGTAAGGAAAGTCCATTTCTGTTTTGTTTTCATGTAAAGCATAATATTAAATTAATATAAAGCAGCTATCAACAGCTCAATACGAAAGTAGTGCAACACAGATTGTGAATGTTGAAAAAACACTTGACATTGACAATAGTCATGCAATATTTTAAATAAACTAGAGTTTGTTGATGGATGATTTAAAATATGGAGTGGCCAGCGAAAAAGAATTATTCAATTGATTATACACAAGTGATAAGAGAATACATTTCTATTTTTTGGATAATTAAAAGTAATCTTGTTTGTATTTTAGATACAACTAAAGATGTTCCTGATTCAGATGACTGTGTAAATAGATTTTTTATCATTTTAAATCTAGAAAACGATCTCTCTGCCTTTGGTACATGAAACAAGCCGTGCACATGAGGATAACTGGAAGCCAATGAACTAGGAGATCAACAAGCTCTTTCACATATTCATGTCCATCATCTTGTGCTTGAAAGAACTTCTAACTGCTAATATTTGTGAGTGAACTAAAGGTTTGGAAATATGTTTGCATATAGGTGTTTGACAAAAAGATGGTTGTATCACTTTCTGCGTGTCTAAGACTGCTTTCATGCCTTTGAAACGATTGTCCAATTATGAGCAAATTGTGTCTATTATCGGGTAAAATATTGATACGTCGAACCTTCTTTCTCGGTTGGCAAATCTTTGGACAAACTTCGTCAAAGTGCTTCTTTACCTTTTTGATTCTCTTGTAAGAGAATTCACTTAAAATCCTCCTACGTGGCATGTATTTACATAATTTCAGCAAGTGATTCAAATGATCCCCGAAGCTCAGTAATTTTTAAGAGAGAATTCCGTATGAGATCACATGCAGCCATATCAAGAGAGTCTGCTTGTAATGATTGGATTGGATTGATTTGGGGTTTTAAGTACACTTTATGCACAGGAAGGCTAATCGGGACTGGACCTACAGTTTAAAGTGAGATCCGAACCACTTTTAACGGTGATGGGATCAAAACCACGCTCCGACCGCCGTAATCCCCCACCCACACTCCTGGCCCCCAGGCCCCCCAGGTACCCATTGATTTTAGGCTTCTTGCATGCCTATTTTGAGAGTTTTTAGTGCCTATCGACTCCGTCCTAGTTATAAGCCCTCATCTTTCCTTTCTCCTCTAATAACGATATGACCACCGAGAGTGTAAACACTATAGGACACTGAAAAGAATCATATTGGAGATATAAATATAATAAAATATAATAAATTATATTTTAATATTAATAAATGCTCAACAATAACGTCTACAAATAAAACAAAATCCGTACTTCCTAATTATATTTTTAATGGAAGTGTATGTACACGCGTCAATCATTTAGGATTAATATTGGATAAGAATTTAAACTATAAACATCATTATTCTTACATCTGCTCGGATTCATATAAACGTCTTGGATTTGTAATTAGGTCAACTAAAGATTTTAAGAATACGCAGGTTTTAATGAACCTATATAATGCAATCGTTCGTTCAAGGCTTGAATACTTAAGTGAAATTTGGGATCCATTTTATCAAGTACATTCAGATACTATTGAACGAATTCAGTTTAAATTTTTTACGATATTTGTATTTTAAAAAGTATAATCGTTCAGCAGCATTAAATAGAATTTCTTATAATTTTTTACTTGTAGATTTTCAGGTGCCACCTTTGAAATCTAGAAGATTAATGGCTCAATATTTTATACTTTATAAGATTATGAATTACTTAATAGATTCGCCTGAAGTGTTGCAGTATTTTAAACTTAATGTTAAGCCAATAAATTTTAGGTGTTTGCGTCCTTTTTTATTGATAAATCGAGAAACAATATACATAAATCAGTTGTTATCAGACTATGCACAAATTATAACAACCTTGTTCAAAAGGAAATTAAAGTAGACTTCGCGCTTCCTTTTATAACATATAGCTCAATAATAAAAATACATATATTGTGATTGCCTAATCATTTAAATTCGCAGTAAATTTGATTGAAGCTGTGTTTGTATTATATTATTTTCATCGATACTATGTATTTAAAGTCATGCCTTATTTACTCTCATATGGATTTGATATTTGTACAAATTGTGTAATTAATCTTAGTGTTCATCGATTAATGTGCGATATATAATATGTTTGTATCTCAAAGTATTTAGCAGTACTCTGTTGTGATTGTACTATATTGTGTTTGTATTTTGTTCTGTTACTTTGTGTAACATACTTACTGCCATTCTTATCTTTATATCTTTATTTTTTTCTTTTGCTTTGTATTTTGTAATATTGTAATTCTGTAGTTTTGTATTTTTGTAATTTTTAAAATGAATATTTAATCTTTATTATAAATGTTTTTAATATGATCCTTTGTAATTGGAACTATTGGTTCTGTTAAGGATCTTTTGCTAAATAACAAATTATTATGAAATATTTTCATAACACTCAGTCAGTAATTAATTTGTGAAAATGATTAAAGTGTATAATAATTATTTTTTTTTTTAGGTGCGGGAAATTTATTTCTAAAATATAATAGTAAGCAAATTATTTGGTGGGCTTGAGCCCCACAGGCCGATATAAGTTGGCGCCACTGGTCTAAGGCGTCTAAAACCTTAAATGAACTCAGCTAAAAATTGATCAACCGAGCCCAGAAAAGAAGGCCAGTGAAATGAGCAACAAACACACAATTTGCAATACGATTGGTTAAATTAGCAGCTTTATATGTATTTTACACAAAATCCATGCAAATAGAATTAAACTCTACGATATTTAATAACCTAAAAGCGTTTCAATTCTTAAAAATTCAAATCAAAATGGAATGAAATCTTATTACAGTATTTAACACGGTCGGCGATTTAAACGTCAGCAAACAATGAGGCCTAATAAAGATATATTTTCCTTCTGCATACGAAATAAAAGCTGCACATTTTTGTGCAAGAACACACGAAGAAAATTATAGTAATTTATAAACTCATATATCACTCTTAACGCACCTTTCCTGTGGACGGGCAGATAAATCACACGATTATTGCGAACCTGCTTCCTAGCGCCACACAGATTCCCCACGTTGAGCATGTAGTTCAGAGATTCTCCGCTAGAGCGCAACACTTGCCTGTGCGGTGATTTCGCTGGGATTACAGTGGAGATTTTTCCCATGAATTGTTTCGGCCTGACGAGCAGTACAAAGCAAGAAAGGATGGAACAAATTTTGAGTTACTGTAAGACTACACACACAAAGTAATGTTCTACATATGAAGAATTCACACAATAATAACGGATATGCTGTCTGTATCTCGGTATTTGAGACAAGAACTCCACTACTAAGCTAGTATAGGCAAAATAACTTCTTTTCGTTCTCAGATAGCTGCCAGTAGGCGGCGCTAGTGTTGTGATTAGCAGTGGCGTGTACAAAAGGGGTTTGGTGGCGATTATACTCCTCTCCCATTGACCCAGTATTCCTAAAAAAAAAGTCAAATGCAGGAACATTGCAAAATGAGGACTGACTTCTAAAAAAAATATGTACATACCGCTTTCGAAAATCCTGGGCACGCCACAGGTGATTAGTATACCCAGCTGTCAGGGGCCAGGAGTTCGAATCATGGACAAGTAATAGCTGTGCTTTCATTAACTTCAGCACTGACACCTCAACCCCCACACCCCACCCTGATTTATGCAGAGCAATAGTAGAAAATGCTGCCTAAATTAGCTTTTATGTAACTTAACACGGATTATGCACTTATATACAGGGAGGTTATTTCAGTCGTTCACCGCGACAGCGCCGGCCGCTTAGCGGCCTCTTCATGCAACAGGTGCCGTCAAATTGCGTTACAGGAAGTCCGTAACAGAAACAGCTTGTTTTGTAATGTTTCCACTTTTCACAATTACAGTTACAATTACAATTGAAATAAGCACGTACCTTGTCGCAAGGATGCTGGAAGAGGTGTCCTCCCAAATACAAATATTTCTGGCACCTTATTTCTGACATCTAATCTTAGATTAGACATCGCTACTTTATACTCAGTTGACAGATAGGAAAGACAGCATCCCGGCGCATAAAGCAAACCGAAAGCGTAAAATGATATTTAAAAGTAATAATAATGATCACTAACGTCCTATGTTATAAGAGATGTTGTAAATGACCTCATTCAACAGCAATACAACACGTTTCTTAGGTTCAAGAGATCCTGTCTCTCGTAATTGCCTGATCACTTTTCTGCAAGAGTTCGTTTTCACGTAATTATCGTACATAAAAACTCTTTGTTCAAGACTATATTTGTTTAGCGGAATAACTAATGAATGAATAACAATTAACACACAATAAAGCACTAGCCCCCGAATAGCAGACGAACTCAATAACACACCATAAACAACACGCGTACTGATAAACGCAAACAAAAGTGAACATAGCGTAGACTCACTACGTCTGGTAGCCGACAGTGTTGCTAACCATTTTTCGGCAATGTCCCTACAGACGTAGTCAAAATCTCCCTACAACTGACCAAATGTCCCTACGCCAAGTAAAGCGGCTAAAAAAAACAACACCTCATGAGCGTGCAAAACAGAAGATAAAATATACACATTTGCATACCAAATCTTTCTGCTCTGTGTTTCCACAATTAATGAAGGAGCGAATTTACAATACAGGACCCTTCCCCGATTTTTGTAATATTTCGCATACTCACTAATTGAGGCCTCCTAATCACGAATTTGAAGTTAAAATTTGGGGTTCACGTGTACAAATTGCAAAATAAGTTAAGCTGAGTGGTCCGCGATCGGCACGATTGCTCATTATTTACCGGAAGATTTTGTGTTTCCAATACTTAAAAAACGAAATATACATTCCTGATATTACTACGGCCCCAAATTTTAACTATGTTTACCTTGCCTAACCTAACTTAACCTAACCTTACCGAGAATAGTCAGTGGGGCTATTCGTGAATGGTTTTGCGATAATTGTGATTACGAACCGATAAAAAATCTTATTTTCGTAGCACTTTAACGGCAAACGTTCATCATCTAAGACGCCATTTTCGTATTCTGCAATTTTAAGATCGATGCACTGTTGCCAAACTTAAATGTAATCAAATCATTTCCCATTCCACATATTCTTCTACATCGTGATTGTCACTGGCACATTTAAGCACCTTCTTTGGGCAATATACCGAAATCCATAAGTTTATTAAGTGCAATCCTCCTGCACACTCCACCTAAAAATCTATACAACATTAACAACTTTTTTACTGTTCTCTTCCGCCATTCTCACACGATCCATGCTCTCCAAGTATGAAATCAACATTGTGGCAACGCTGTAGACAGCGTAACTAATTACGAACGTCAATTGTTCATATCAACAAATATGGCTACCATACTTGTATACGGAGAATCATTGCGAGAATTGAAAAGGTTATTTTACAACTTCTACACGTTAATGAACAATTTTTTCACCTCACCCCAACATGTTAACTTGAGATAAATCATCACGACTAATTATTTCGTGAGTATAAGACGTAGCATAGAAATTACAAAATGGTCCGGTATTGTAAATTCTTGCCTTAATCAATAACAGGGGTGTGCAGGACAGAATGTTTTGGGTCCGGACGGGATCGGAACGGGAATATTTTAAATCCTGAAATTCGGGACGGGAAAAATTTGCAATTTCCCGACCAAGTCGGGAAATTTTCGGGACGGGAAATTTCCGAAGCCCTGGAAATCTCGAATTCTACACGTCATTTTCACTTCAAGTGTTTGTTTTTGCATTTGTAGAATAAAAACTTAAAATTTCCGATAAGTTGAAGAAACTTATAATGCAGAAAACGTCGAGAATTAACGACTTTTTAAAGTGACCATTCGGTATTTCCTGACTGGTCGGGATCCCGAAAAGTCGAGAAGTCATTTCCCGAAATCGGGATCGGGACGGGAAATTTTTTTCCCGATACCGGTCCCGACTTTTCGGGATCCGCACACCCCTAATAAATAACGTTGAGTCATTTACTGTTGATTATTTGAAGTCATACATGCTGCTGCTGCTGCTGTGAAGAGATAGATGTTGGTTGGTGATGCTGTACTTCCTGCAGTCTTTAACAATTCTGGTCCCATTCTATTTCTCTTTTTTGTTTTTGTATCACTTAACATTGAAAATATTCTTTACGTTTCCGCGTTAGAATGTTGCAATGTTAGCACTATTTTCGCGAGAGTGGAAATGTTTTCAATAAAAACTTGCCTTGAAGATTTGATGAGATTTGTTAGTTAGTTCTTTTTCTCCTCCTCGCTATAGTATCCAGATAAACTAATCTATTCATTCCAAACCGAGAACGAAGAAAGTGCAACTGACTGGCGAGTAAGCTTTGCATCTTTGCACAATAAAATGTTATTTTCCAAGATTGAAAAAAGTCCCTACGTTTTCCCTCATTTGTCAAATCTGTCCCTACGCGGGCAAATTATAGTGAAAAGTCCCTATGCGTAGGGACATGTCCCTACGGTTGGTATCACTGCCGTCAGGTGTCGCGTTCGTTCATTTTGAAGCGCCCTCTCGCGGCTGACAACTCCCCCAACCACCAATAAGCTAACAGCTCTCTCGCGACAACTGAGGATAAAGTAGCGATGTCTAATTTAAGATTAGATGTCAGAAATAAGGTGCCACAAATATTTGTATTTGGGAGGACACCTTTTGCAGCATCCTTGCGACAAGTTACGTGCTTATTTCAGTTGTAATTGTGAAAAGTGGAAACATTACAAAACAAGCTGTTTCTGTTACGGACTTCCTGTAACGCAATTTGACGGCACCTGTTGCATGAAGAGGCCGCTAAGCGGCCGGCGCTGTCGCGGTGAACGACTGAAATAACCTCCCTGTACAACTATTGATATCCGTACTGAACTTCCTTAAGAGCTAGTTTCACAATTTGGTTGGTTGGTTGATTTGGTGTTTTAAGTCCACTTTATGCACAGTAAGGCTAATCGGGACTGGACCTACAGTTTAAAGTGGGATCCGAACCACTATGTACCTCCACCGGGTATCGAACCCGGGAGTTTCACAATTGTATGTGCTGTTTCTTTGTATATGTAGACATCCAGAAAAATGCTTATATATTACATATTGCAAGTCCCTACCCTTAACTACTTAACGTTTAGCATCACTTGACAGGATAACTTTGCATAGTACTACGAGCTTATATTGCAGAAAGCTTACCACATAACTTCAAAGCCATTATCTTGAGAGATATACTCTGTTGGTGATGAGTATAGAGCAGCGTTTTACACACTGGTCTCGCGGTCAAGAGCACGAATATATATATCTGCTGTTCAAACGATTCTAAGGTCTCGGGTTCGATACCCGGTGGAGGCACGTAGTGGTTCGGTTCCAACTTTAAACTGTAGGTCCAGTCCAGATTAGCCTTACAGTGCATAAAGTGGACTTAAAACACCAACTCAATCGATCAATCAATCAAATGATTCTAAGAATTGAAATTTGTCAGTGCTACGAGTGTGCTGTTCCGCAAGCACAGTTGGTGACCAGGACTAGAGTTCACAGCACATTTTACGAATATAAAAATAGCAGAATAGAATTCTGGGAGATGATGAGAGAGAGAGAGAGAGAGAGAGAGAGAGAGAGTACGCTGAATCTGAAGCAAGGCCATGCAAAACTGTAGAGAAGGGGAGAAATTAAGTGGGTGGAGCAAAGCAGTGCGCGCTGCTGCAAATGGCTGGTAGTTGTAGTCGCGTTTTCCCCTCCATGCACTTATTTCCACTCACACGTTCATTCGCCGAACTACCTCCAGTCACTACTTGCAGAGAAGACTTGTTAATATGGATAAAAAAGGAAAAATTATGGACCATGCCTATGGGTCACCAGCGAAACTTTCTGCGACGCCACAAGTCCCAGGTTCGAATCTTAGTCCAAACATATACGGTTTATTATAATGACGACCTATAATAACTAAAACAGAAAAATAAAAACATTCGTGCTGACAAATATGCTAATCCAGGAACGGATGTAATACCGTGAGAAGTATCCAACTTATTAAAACCTACATATATAATAAGAATATAATATTTTCTAAAAATGTAAACAAGCAATCTAATACGTGCAAAAGAAAAATCAGAGATGAGGCAAATGAATGAATGAATTTTCCTGATTTTCTAGTGGTAGAAGTGTTGTTTCCCTGACTTCGATTTGATTTGATTGATTGGTATTAGTGTGTAGTGGTGATTAGGTCTTTGGTTACCTCTGCGACTGTCGCCCGAAGTTCGGTCGGTGATGGTGGCTCTAGGTAGAACCGGTGTTGTGGTCCTGAAAAGGGCCGACTTGAGTTTTGGTCCTGAGAAGGTCCTACTTTTCCTGTGACAATTTCTTTGTCCTTTGTCTGTATTGTATGGTCCTCTGTCAGTTTAGAAGACTCCTTCGGCGATGATCTCGAGTATGGTTTCGAGGATAATTGTTGATTCTGTATTGTCTTGTGTCTTTTGGAGTTTGTCTTTGACATTTTTGAAATGTGACGTAGTTTTGTCATTAGTTACTGGATGGTCTCATTTGTTTCTTCTTAATCTTTGCTTTGTATTTGTAGTGTCTGGCTGCATTTCGGTGCTTTCGCTGGTTGCGTTCTCTCTGGAAGCGTGTCTTGAAGTGTTGGGACTGGTAGTTGTTTCTGTTGAAGATCACAGAAATATTTTTATGACTTATGTAATACTATATGAGGTAATTCAAGGAGCATTAAGAAATATTATTTTATTAATTTCTATTAGTGATTTGTCTATCTCTAGGTCCGCAATTGTAATTTATTTACATTTTACGCGTGTTTACTAATCCATTTCTGGAGATATCCGCAGAACACAACCATATCGAGATGTATAATACATATAGCACCATCTGCTGAGGATTTTTTAAAATTATTTTCAAGTTTCTACGTGGATGCTTACGTCATAGGAAGAAGATACCACTAAAATCTCAGGTTCCTATGTCCAAGGATTTGTAAATGCATCAACATTCTTTTTTTAACAAAGTTTAACCCCCTTTTGGTGGTTGAATTTCGGAAAATTCGCCCTTAGTGATGCGCACGTCAGAGGAGGACGATACCCCTAAACTTTCAGTTTCGTAGGTGAATGATTTTGTACCACTGGCGTAAGACTGATGGGGCTATAGCCCCCAGAAATTTAGATAAAATCACAATTCTAAAATGAAAACAGTAAAGGACTTCAGTGGTAAACACCAAACCCCCCCGTTAAAGTGACTCCAGATTACCATTTTTGTCTTCAAACTTATAAAAGTTAAGTACGACATATTTGATTGTGTATCCTAACCCTCTTCTCCAGAATGCAGGTATGTACGACCAACACCACTCGTACCATCTTTACAATTCCAACCCCATCCGAAAAAATCAGCTTACGCTAGTAGCTTGGGCTGTGTGTTGGTGAATCAGTGACATTTTTGTACATCAAGATGAAACATTTCTTCATTACGAAAAATTCATTTCACCAGCAAAATTGCTAGATGGTGAATACTTGAACATTCCCTGTACTTTTTCTCTTGGTGTACTTTATTCTCCCAAGTTCTGAACTTTCCAAGCATCCATTAAACTTCGGCTATATAGGTATGGCATAAAACCCGTTTCTTCCTCTTAGATTTTGTGTTCCAAATGTTTGTCACGTTCTCAACTTGGTTTGTAAGTGGCCGTTACCTTCAAGAAGTTTCTGCGAATGTTTCTTTTTGTCTTTTGCAAAATACGTCTCACTGTCTGACGGATTCACCGTGTTGTTGTTTCCAGATAACACAAGTTTCACTAAAACTTTCTGGTTTCAGCAGGTAATAGCTTTTTTCAGGGTTGTTGCAACATTTGTACACCGACTATACAGTTTGTTTTGGAACATCTCCAGCTGACGTCAAAAGTCAGCGAACCTAGCGATAGCGTAGAACGTGAGCAAAACGGTTAGCGATTGGTGCTGGTTGAGATGACGTCAGCTGCTTGCTTGTTGATTGGTTGCTTCGGGAGTTACGACTCCCTCCCAAAGCTGCAAATCTTGTTATGGAAATAATCCCACTCTACAGTTGCTTTTCTTGCACAAGATATGATTTCAATCTCAGTTCTCTTCGAATCGGAACATGGTGAGTAACTTTACTAAGGGTCTACATTTTACAATTCTAGTGGCCTTTGCAAATTGCATGATGATAGAACATGTTTATTAATTGATCAGGAAGACAGAATGCCCTTAACTAGACTGACTACTTGCTTTCTAGTTGAAGTAACATCTTTTCATCTTTCTTCATGCAAGATTGAAAATATTAGCTAAAATTCTGCACATAAATAGACATTTAATCGTATTATGAACATAACTTAAAACTGCTTGCACTTTTTATCATTATTGTTTCTAGAAATGGTTGAATGAGAATCAATATTTTCTTTGATCTTGACCGTATTGCGCGTAAACTATGACAGAGACACCTAGAGTGAACTTGTGTAATATTAGTCGGGTGCAAGTAAGGTTCGTTATATTACTTTGTTGGAGGCCTGAATCCAAAAAAACAAACTTAAACATTAAATGAATTCAAACCGGTAAAAGAGCAAGCAACATTGTCAAGTTCTCAATACGTCAATACCTTACTCACATGTCAAATGAGTCGTATTTTTGTGTCTAGAACTGTACACTTTGCATATTATAATTTTATGTATACGCTTGTGTTTGTGTGCTTTAGCGTCAGCGCTGCCATAGAAGGTATTGTTATTGAAATTGTAATCTAAAATACACAAATCCACCATGTAAAATACACTATTAACCAGGGGTTCCCTTAGGAGGGATAATATCCTGGACCATGTTATCAATATTTCTTTTGTGGGGGGGGTCTCCTTAAAATAATATAAAATTCAACGTGTATATATTTTTCTAATATATACAGGGTGTTTCCGGGCTGATGATACAAACTTTCAGGGTTGATGGAGAAGGGCTCATGTATCAATTTGAGATAAGGAACCCTTGTCCGGAAACGACTTAGTCGAAAGTTATAAGCAAAAATTGGTATATGAAGATGTAATACTTTTATTACCTGCACAAGTTTCACAAGCTGCTACATTCACACAGTTGTTCAAAGTGGCATCCCACAGCTTCGTTGCAGGCATGACATCATCGCACAAAGTTCTGGCGTACGTGTTGGAACAACCCCGGGGTCGTTCGAACAATGTCACAGGCAGCGAGAATTCTTGCCAGGAGATCCTCTTCAGTCTCGACAGGTGTCTCGTACACAAGACTTTTCACATGACCCCACAAGAAGAAATCAAGTGGGGAGTCAGATCAGGTGACCGAGCTGGCCGAGGAACAGCTTGTGAAACTTGTGCAGCTAATAAAAGTATTACATCTTCATACACCGATTTTCGCTTATAACTTTCGACTAAGTCGTTTCCGGACCAGGGTCCCTTATCTCAAATTGATACATGCGCCCTTCTCCATCATCCCTGAAAGTTTATATCATCAGCCCGTAAACACCCTGTATATGTACAAAAAATTTCACACTTTGTAATAAACCTGTAATATGTTCTATGAGGCGGGTGAAACGAGGGATCAGTAATTCATTTATTTTAGCTGGTTCCAAGGTACTTTTGCTACTAGGTACACCATATTTAATCCGTTAGATGAAGAGAATTTTCTGGAAGCGAGATAGTGTTCAGTAAAGCTAAAACTCAAGTAAGTGACGTTCAGTAGTAGGATAGTAGAAGATACGCTGTCCTAATTATATTATTTATGAGGATTATGACATGATCTGTGGGGAAACGGCATTCGTCTGGGGGGGGGGCACCCCTGCGATTAACTTTGCAATTGCTGCCAGATATGCATGCATAGTTCGATGATTTTTGAATGACCTTTTCAATTGGCTGATTGTTGAAATTTGTGTTTGTATGCCGAATGACAATGTTTCTTAGTCGTCGGAAAATCTATATTTTTTTAGATTCCTTGTGTTCATAGCACTTCGCAATGCTGAGGCATAAACGAATTTCAATAACTAGATACATCAAAGTAAGTTTTAGAAGTGAAACAGAAAAGTAATTGAATCTAACACACACACTAAGTTTGGAACAAGCACTAGAATAATAAATGAAAGATCAAAAGATTTGTTTCCTCATCCTGATTGCTCAAGCGTATTCTTATCTTCACGATTTTTCTTAGCTTGATTTATAAGCTGCGATTCGAGCGCCGTCTGTTGCTTTCTAGTTCATGATGCTTCAGCACCTCGCTGATACATTACATGTTCGTGTTAAATGACGCATACATACTTTACAGATTATTAACGAACGCTTTGAATCCATTACATTGTCAATATTGTATTAGAAGTGAATATCGAGTTGCGTTGAGAAAATCGGTTTCTGCTGATGGGAAATTTATCTTCTTTTCCAGGTTAAACTGGTGATCAGAAACTCGTGGGCAAACGTCTTTCCTGTGGCTGTAAATGAGGGTCACATTAGACGCGGTGAGAGCATACAAAGAAAGCCAATATGGATCTTCAAACGGAGTTCACTAACCGAGGTTCCCTGAATACGTTTTCACTCTAGAGACATCATTCACATACTCGAAATCACTTCTACCTAATAAATGGCCGACGGGAAACAAACTTAAGGCATAAATGCTCACACTTGAGCGACATTCTGATAAATACTTTAAGGTATTTTCCGTCTTGCTGATTTACTAGAATGATTAATACAATGACAGGTTGCTTTAGATTCATGTTGGGCCTCGCCGATGGCGTAGTGATAACGTGGTCGCCTTGTAATCAAAGAGTCCCGGCTTCGAGACCCGGTGGAGGCACATAGTGGTTCGGATCCCACTTTAAACTGTAGGTCCAGTCCCGATTAGCCTTTCTGTGCATAAAGTAGACTTAAAACACCAACTCAATCAATCAATCATTAGATTCGTTGTGCCTGGAAGAGCAACAAGAGCAACTTTTGAAGGACACTGGAAAATACCACGTCACAAAACCCATTCCAGACTTCCAACTCAATACAGTTATGTTGATATTTCAAATATATTAGCATGCTCAATTTCATACGTATCAATGCACGAATTAAATGATAAAACTAATCTACACTTGGTTTCATTAACAGCAAGTTTGTCGAAATTCCAAATGGAGTTGTTTTTAGATGATACACATGCAGAACCAAAAATGTGTCATTGTCACAAGTATTTTGACTCCACAGTCAAGCCAGTGCATAAATGTCTAATGATGTACTGCTTGATCCATTAAAGTACACGCAAAAATGCATCAAAGGGCACTTGTAACTGCTGCAGCTCCGTGAGACGCATTAAAAATGCATCATTTGATAAGCTCAAAAATGATTATTTCAAATAAACCAAAATTACAAGTTTGACTGTGTCAGTTGATGAACCAAATGTATCAAACTTGATTGATTGATTCTTGTTATTTAGCGTCGCTTTTCTGCCACTTGTAGTTAATCGCGACGATGAGGATGATTGATGATATGATGGAATTGATGATATGACACTCACAAAGGGGCTCGACCTATATACAGGGAGGTTATTTCAGTAGTTCACCGCCAGAGTGACGGCCGTTCCGCGGACTCTTCATGCAACAGGTGCCGGCAAATTGCGTAACAGATAGCCCGTTACACAAACCGCTTGTTTTGTAATGTTTCCACTTTTCACAATTACAGTTACAATTACAATTGAAATAAGCACGTACCTTGTCGCACGGATGCAGGAAAAGGTGTCCTCCCAAATACAAATATTTCTGGCACCTTATTTCTGACATCTAATCTTAGATTAGTCATCGCTACTTTATTCTCAGTTGTCGCGACAGCGCCTGCAGCTTATCGGGGGTTGGGTGAGTTGTCAGCCGCGAGAGGGCGCTTCATACTGCACGTGTCGGCAGTGATGCCAACCGTAGGGACATGTCCCTACGCATAGGGACTTTTCACTAAATTTCGCCCGCGTAGGAACGTAGGGACAGATTTTGCCAAATGAGGGAAAACGTAGGTACTTTTTTCAATCTTGGTAAATTACATTTTATGAATTAGTTTATCTGGATACTTTAGCGAGGAGGAGAAAAAAGAACTAACTAACAGATCTCCATCAGAATTTTGGAACATGTTATCGGTTACCAAAAACTTTCAAGGCAAGTTCCTTTTTGAAAACATTTCCACTCTCGCGAAAATAGTGCTAACATTGCCGCATTCTAACGCGGAAACGGAAAGAATATTTTCAATGTTAAGTGATACAAAAACAAAAAAGGGAAATAAAATGGGACCAAAATTGTTAAAGAATGCAGGAAATACAGCATCACCAACCAACATCTATCTCTTCACAGCAGCAGCATGTATGACTTCAAATAACATAATCAACAGTAAATGACTCAACGTTATTCATTAAGGGGTGTGCTGGATTCTTTACTTTAAAAAGTCGTTAATTCTCGACGTTTTCTGCCTTGTAAGTTTCTGGAACTTATCGAAAGTTGTAAGTTTTTATTCTAGAAATGCAAAAACAATCACTTAAAGTGAAAATGACTTGTAAAATTCGAGATTTCCAGTGCTTCGGGAAATTTCGAACATTTCCCGTCCAGAAAATTTTCCGACTTGGTCGGGAAATTGCAAATTTTTCAGTCTCGAATGTCGGGATTTAAAAAAATTACCGTCCCGATCCCGTCCCGACCCAAAAAAATCTGTCCAGCACACCCCTATTATTCATTAAGGCAAGAATTTACAATACCGGACCCTTCTGTAATTTCTATGCTACGTCTTATACTCACGAAATAATTATTCGTGATTATTTATCTCAAGTTAACATGTTGGGGTGAGGGGGAAAAAATGTTCATTAACGTGTAGAAGTTGTAAAATAAGCTTTTCAATTCTCGCAATGATTCTCCGTATACAAGTATGGTAGCCATATTTGTTGATATGAACAAATTAAAATTAGTTACGCTGTCTACAGCGTTGCCACACTGTTGATTTCATACTTGGAGAGCATGGATCGTGTAAGAATGGCGGAAGAGAACAGTAAAAAAGTTGTTAATGTTGTACAGATTGTTAGGTGGAGTGTGCAGGAGGATGGCTGTGGGCTAATTAATAAACTTATGGATTTCAGTATATTGCCCAAAGAACGTGCTTACATGTGACAGCGACAATCACGATGTAGAAGAACTGATTTGATTACAGGTAAATTTGGCAACAGTACATCAATCATAAAATTGCAGGATACAAAAATGGCGTCTTCGATGATGAACGTTTGCCGTTAAAGTGCTACGAAAATAATATTTTTTATCGGTTCGTAATCACAATTACCGCAAAACCATTCAGGAATAGCCCCACTGACCATTCTCGGTAAGTTTAGGTTAAGTTAGGTTAGGCAAACATAGTTAAAATTTGGGCTCGAAAAAAACATGCACGGGTAGCCCAACAAACCATTGACGGATAGCCCCACGAACCATTCAGGTACGGTTAGGTTAGGTTAGGATAGGCAAACATAGTTAAAATTTGGGGTCGTAGTAATATCAGGAATGTATATTTCGTTTTTTAAGTATTGGAAACAAAATCTTCCGGTAAATAATAAGCAATCGTGCCGATCGCGGACCACTCAATGTCACTTATTTTGCAATTTCTACACGTGACCCCCCAAATTTTAACTTCAAATTCGTGATTAGGAGGCCTCAATTAGTGAGTATGCGAAATATTACAAAAAATCGGGGAGAGGTCCTGTATTGTAAATTCGCTCCTTCATTAATTGTGGAAGCACCGAGCAGAAAGATTTGGTAAGTAAATGTGTATATTTTATCTTCTGTTTGCATGCTCATGAGGTGTTTTTTTTTAGTCACTTTACTTGGCGTAGGGACATTTGGTCAGTTGTAGGGACATTTTGACTACGTCTGTAGGGACATTGCCGAAAAATGGTTAGCAACACTGTCGGCTACCAGACGTCAGTGTTCGTTCATGTTCAATTCTGTTTGCGTTCAACAGTACGCGTGTTGCTTATACTGTGTTATTGTAATGTGCTTACTCGTGGCCAGTGCTTTATTGTGTGTTAATTGTTATTCATTCATTACTTATGTCGTTAAACAAATATAGTCTTGAACATAGAGTTTTTATGTACGATAATTACGTGAAAACGAATTCTTGCAGAAAAGTGGTCAGGGATTACGATAGACAGGATCTCTTGAACCTAAGAAACGTGTTGTATTGCTGTTGAAGGAAGTCATTTTCAACATCTCTTATAACACAGGAGGTTAGTGATCATCATTATTATTACTTTTAAATATCATTTTACGCTTTCGGTTTGCTTTATGCGCCGGGATGCTGTCTTCCCTTTCTGTCAACTGAGGATAAAGTAGCGATGTCTAATCTAAGATTAGATGTCAGAAATAAGGTGCCGGAAATATTTGTATTTGGGAGGACACCTTTTCCTGCATCCGTGCGACAAGGTACGTGCTTATTTCAATTGTAATTGTAACTGTAATTGTGAAAAGTGGAAACATTACAAAACAAGCGGTTTCTGTTACGGACTTCCTGAACGCAATTTGCCGGGACCTGTTGCATGAAGAGTCCGCGGAACGGCCGTCACGCTGGCGGTGAACGACTGAAATAACCTCCCTGTATATATATATCAAGGACTGTACGTCGAGTGCTAATTACGTGTATTCTGATACAAAATAGTTAATTCTGAAAATTGTTAATTGTATTTGATTTTTGCGTTCATTCTCAAGCAATCTTCCGGATCTTTTAATTTTTTTTAGTTACCTATATCTCTTAGTCTCCATATTTGTACATAGCCACGTCATAGACATGTGGTAAACTGAAAGTAAAAAAAAATATAAATATATATATTAACAAGAATACATGACGTTAACAAAAGGATATAGTAAAGAAGAAACTGGAAATTGCTCAAGATTCCAGATTTGTCCATTTCTGTAGATAAAGCTCTTCTTCTCTTGGGGAAAACTACAATAATGGATAAACTTGAAGTTGCGCATTCTGCCGTTTGTCCACACAAACACGTGATTAAATTGGTGCCCTTGCTTTGCACTGCACCCAATGGCATTGCCAGCTCACATCCTGGACTTGATAGGGAGCAAAGTCTTTCTCGAAGACAGCAAAGACGTGGACCGAACCAAGAACCATTGTCCACGAAATGCGGCAATAACGGTCTACGGCGCCGTTGCCCTTCTTTGCAGATGCCATTGTGCGTCTCTGACGTTCTATTATGAGGAGACGATATTTTCTGTCTGTTACTTCTTATGTGAGGTTCCGGGAGCTAAACAAATAGCGAACTGTATTGGGTTGAAAGTCTCCAATGGTTTTGTTGTTGCGGATCTAGAGGCAGCTGTCATTGTATTTCTTCCACTGTCCTTCGGAAACTTGTCTTATTTCTCCTCTCTCTCTCTCTCTCTCTCTCTCTCTCTCTCTCTCTGTGTGTGTGTGTGTGTGTGTGTCTTTCTTCCAGAGACGAGCATCAGCGAAGCAATTTTTCGGATAGACCAAGCGGCCTCGTTGCTTCTGTGAATTGCGAGGGCTAGCGAATGGTTTGTGTTGGGCAGACGCCGTCCTGTCGGTTTTTATGGGTCGGAAAGCAAAAGAAGGGGGGGGGGGTTGAGCCTCCACCCCCTCCACAACCCTTGAAGCATCCGCCGAAGGCCCATGACATTTTTGGTGCTTAACTTTAATGAATTCCGGGCCCCGGAGTTTCGCTGTTTCCGAGTGAAGAAGCTGATCTCTTCTCCGGATTCGGCTATGAAACACGACAAAGCAAACATATGTAGCTCACGGAAATGGTCCTCCCGGATTTCTTGGTACGGTCGCATCGCTTCGATTTTCATAATGCCCAGCACGGAGGAAAAGGACGTCTTTATTAGCCACATATATTCCCTCGTTCCTTCATTTTTACAGCTTTTCGAAAATGATTTACAGCAGGGATTACGTTTGTTTCTTCCCTACGCCCTATTAACTTTTTAAAATATTTGAAACACGTGTGCAAGTATATACATATTTCAGAAGAATCAATTTGAGCACGGATTACCGCAACTGGGCCAGTACGGTCCTAAAACCACAATATGAAAGTCATATACAATGCATTTCAAAACAAAGGATATTATCTCTGTCTATAAAATACATTGATTCAAGACCAATGTATGTAACAGCTTCTAAAAGAATAATATTTTACTGCAACTCACGAAACATCAAGAGTATACCCTGGAAGTTACTAGAATTTCAGGCATTGATTCTTATGGCCCGGAGCCATAGCGGAGTGGTTAGCATTTGTGGTGTCTCTTCATCAATTTCATCATTTCATCACTCATCGCACGATTAGCCAAAAGTGTCAGAAAAGCGAAGTAAAACAAAATCAATCAATCAATCATAACCTAGAATTTTAGGTATATAAATATTTACTTTCATGTAAATATGATCCGATTTACAAGGTTCGCCCATAAAGAAACCGAACTGTCAAAAGAAGATTGATTGATTGATTGATATGCACACCAAGGCTAATAGGGACTGGACCTACTTAAAGAAATAAAAAGGTACCTTATTCTGGCAACACTGCAAAGAGCTATATCTAAACTTCCCGTCAGTGCATATTTCAATCGGAGAAAGCGTGCGTCAGATGCAGGTTATGTGCAGGCGGCGAACAAAATACGCACACCAAGATGGAACAAGATACAGCATAAAGTTTTGTTAAAAATTGGGTAAAACGTTACAGATGATATGGCCAGTGTATGGTGATGCAGCATTATCAAGAACCCAGGTGTATGACAGGTACAATCGTTTCAAAGGTGGACGTGAAAGTGTCGAGGATGAACCAATATCAGGACGCCCTTCAACGTCAAGGAATGACGACAATGTGGAGAAAGTTCGTGCACTGGTGAGAGGTGATAGACCATTAATTTGTCCTTGAAAACCAAACAATCAATCAGTGGTATTACAAGGAAGTGCTTGGTCGACTCAGAAACAGGATGAAGCGGGTTAGGAAGGACCTCTGTGATTCTGGCCAATGGTTTCTGTTACACGATAATGCTCGGCCTCATACCGCATTATCTGTACAACAATACCTTGTTAAGCATTCAGTGGCAGTGATCAATCACACTCCATATTCTCTGGACTTATCGCCTGCTGATTTTTTCCCAAGCTTAAGATGGCCATGAAAGGGCGTAAAATTTGACGACGTCGCGGACGTTAAATTAAATGCTAAGCGTATTTCGCGAACACTTACTGTCAATGAGTATCGACAGTGTTTCCAAGACCTGTACAAACGCTGGTCAAAGTGTATTGCCTCCTCTGCTGATTATTTTGAAGGTGATAAAGTCATTTGAAGGTAATTACTTGTTTTCTTTCCTAAAAGAAAGTTCGGTTTCTTTATGGGCGAACCTTGTACAAATTCTGATCATGACAACTAGTGTTGACCGATATATCGTCCAGACGATATATATCGCGATATTGAAAAAAATATCGTCCAGACGATATATCTGCACGATATTTTGGCGATATATATCGTGTAGGCGAAATATCGTCACCATACTTTGGCGATATATCGTCACGATATTTTGGAGATATAGGCTACATATATCGTGTCGGGGAGATATGGTCAGAATATTTGACGATATATCGTCACGATATTTTTGCGAAAGATATCGTGTCAGCAATATAATGTCACTATATTGGCGATATGTCGCCGATATCACGATACGGAAAAAATATCGTATCGTATCGTCTGTGACTATATACCGTGATATCAAATTTCCGATATCGTCCATCCCTAGAGCTTATCAAAATCAGATATCACCTTATCTTCCACGTAGTACTCCGTGGATTGCTTCAGGATAACGAAGCTCGGTCCTGTTATCCCACAGCCAGTATAATTCTCTGTTTCCGTCGTCCATATGTGTCTCTGATTGTCCCTTTTGTTGTATTGTATCTGATACAGGGTGGTCCAAAAAAGCTAACAAAGTATTAAGTGTCACTATTTCGGTTACGTTTTTATGGGACACCCTGTAGAACATTTTGGATGAACCTGTATATTACAACAGTGATTAAGCGACAGCGCTAACATATATTCCAAAAACTCGGAGCTTAGACAGCAAGCGCATTCTCCGGAAACCAAAGCAACATTACAGAGACACTAAAACCAACGCAAAAGAGCATGGATTTACTAAGTGAGGTCTTGAGTACCGGCTCCAGGAAAACTTTCAGCCCTGTTTTCATAGCACTAGAAATAAGATCCCTTCCATATCTTGCAGTAAGACCTTACGCAGCCCTCGGTCAACATCGAGGTCCTCCGAATCAAAGCAACGCTGGTTGGAAGTACACCAAGGGGTCGCAGAGACTCGCTCCAGCTTTGCATAATCCCTGGAGGTTTTCCATGCTCCTCTGGAGGCTCCAGTGTTGTAATTGTATCGCATGAATATGATAACGAGAAAGAGGATTTAGCCGTGACAACTAATCCCTCGGTTTCGCTGGAAGAAGCCTCCGATGTGGCTCCAGCCCAAAGAGCTGAAAGCACGTTGTGTTCCGGGAATCACACCAAAAGTTGTTTGCGAGAGTTGGTGCGGCCAGGTGCGATAGAAGCCATGGAACGATACATCGAGTTTAATTTTCTGAGTGGATCGATAGTTGTTTGAAGCGAAAGGGCTCATGGGACTTTCGGATTAAGTCCGTTTAAATTGCCTGAAATTTGACACCATACGCAAAAAAATATATGCATTCGGTTTCCAACTTTTGTTTTTCCAAATGAAATTGAACACTGAAACCAATGCACCTGGGCTAATCGGGAAAAGGCAGTATAGCGCTGTGAAGAATTTCGACCTCTGTCTTGTTGGCAAAAGGTTTAGTTTTGGTAAATGCCAATAAATGGCCCGATAAGGTTCTTACGTCATCCATCCAATCTGAAACACTCACTGCACATCCAGCTACACTACGCTTTTCCTCCGAAAAATCAGTTTCCCTCTGATTAATTGATTGATTGATTTGATGTTTTAAGTCCACTTCATGCACAGTAAGGCTAATCGGTACTGGACCTACAGTTTAAAGTGGGATCCGAACCACCATGTGCCTCCAACAGGTATCGAACCCGGGATCCCTTGATTACAATTGCGCCATCGGGGAGGCCCAATTTCCCTCTGACAGCCATGTGTAAAGTCTAAGTGGAGCCCAGTATACCCTCCACTCAAACCTTTCCCTTGTAATCAAGGGGTCCCGGATTCGATACCCGGTGGAGGCACATATTGGTTCGGATCCCACTTTAAACTGTAGGTCCAGTTCCCATTAGCCTTACTGTGCAGGAAGTGGACTTAAAACACCAAATCAATCAATGAATCAAACCTTTCCCACCAATAGCGTCCGCGGGAACTGACAGTATTTGTCAAGTCACTGGAGTAAATGAGATGTTGCCAATTCAGTTTCTTTAGAGATTTCATATTGTGAGGTCGCTGTTTTCTTTGCCAGGTTGTGTTATTGTATTGGGCTAGTTTTTTATACAATGTGGAGACCTTGGGAGTGTAACGTTGTCGCAGTTCGAGTTGGATGTCTAAACACTGTAGGAGTGACAACTGCGCTTCTCAGGAAAAGCAGGTGCTGGCTCGAAACCAGATACGTCTTCGGTCGGCTTCCTCTCGATCTATGTCAAAGATGCCGAACTGGCGTTCGAATCAGGACTTCAACTATACTTGTTAACTGGGACACCAGAAGGGACGGACGTGTTAAAAAAGGAACATGAATTATCTGCACGTAGTGGCGATGGTTTATGTTTTATAGTTAATATATTAATGCCATTTTTAGTTTCCTTTGGTAGAAGCAGTATTAGTAAATTGCTTTCCTTGCTGGGCATTGTCCGAATGATCGTAAACTCAGACAAAGGGGTGAACTACTAACACACACACAATTAAGAAAATTAATAATAAATAATTCCCGTTACATAAAAAAGACAAATAGGAGTAATTAACTCAACCCAATTAATAAATTAACAGCAGAGGGGAACACTTGTTACATTGGAATTAATGCCATCATTAATGTTAAAATGAATCTATATTACTACGAAAATTATTGTAATATTTTTGGCGACAGTGTATGTGTTTTATTAGTATTGTTAAAAGTCAAGTAGTTAATAGATTGTTAATAAACTGTGATCTATCACCTAGTGCCTTTATATGCATCTTTAGATAAAATTATTACTTACTTTGGGAGGATCCAGTAACTTATGATAATAGCTATCTTTCATCTGAGTTCCGGACGGCTATTAAATAGTCCAGTGAAACCCTGTACCTTGTATCCGAGCCAGAGATAAGATCAAAGGTTATCCAATTGTGATGATAATCACAGGAATGTGTTCCCATTTCGAGTCGATCCCGAATACCCTTAACTACAGGCGACCTAAATAATTATTGTGCAATCGAGATCATACACGAGATCTATACAGGTATCAATGTGCCATTTTGTCTGTCTATACAATAAGGAAAGTTTACTGTCAATCTCAATAAGAGCAGTAAAAATGTGGAAAATAAATTTGCTCTACATTTTCCACTAATTTAATACGTCTGATTTTGACTTATTACATATTATTTTCGAAATCTGCGCTTTCATGTTATAACTAAATCTACATTTACGTTTTTTCTCAGTGTGTATATATATATCATAGCAATCCATAAATGATAGAATAACATCAGTATGAAAAAAGCTCCAAAACCCAGACACCAGCCGTTGTATTCCAGACAGGAAATATCTAAGCAATGCCTTGCCAGACAATACCTAAGCTTACCGGGTCACCAACGGTGTAAACATGTAAACAGGTGTAATCGAGGAAGAAGCTACAGGTTACTGACTCGGCATTTGCCTAGACAATTCGATTGCAATAATAAGTGAGAGAACGGGGGGTGAGGGGTCAGTGAGCTTTGAGCAGTAAGAGCGAGGGAGACGATTGTCAGAGGGCAAAGCAGTTCGACGTTTGTCTATCAGGAGAATTACAAATTTCTACAAATCTACAAATTTCAGCATATCCAGTATCCAAATGCCTCTTATCTACTCTTCATTACATAAAACTATTATCTATGTTTCTCCATTCTTATTCACACACTAAAAATCCTGTTCATAGCTTACAAGTTATATTTCTAACTGAAGTACGCATGTATTATGAACTAATTAATTTTATTTTTTTCTATTCAAATTAGTCAATTTCCAAATCACAATTTCAGCCTTTCGAAGAAGTTTACACATGCTGACATCTAGTGGCGGCGATTGAGTATCAAAACTGGAAGGGCAAGGAAAGTTTATTTCCTATTGTTAGACGAGGTTTAGCACTGATACCATAGTGCGGGCAAAGTGACAAAGTGGGGGTAACTGCCCCCCAAAAGTGTCACTGCTGACTTCTTGCTTTTACTGCTTCTCTGCCCTTATAGCCCTCTCCTGTTTGACTTTTTATTATTATTTGGTTTATTTTACTTCGATTCTGACACTTTTGGCTAATCAGGAAGATGAGTGATGATAATATAAGGAAATTGATGAAGGGTCACTCACAAAGAACACTTATGCCCAGGCCGTGATTCGAACCTGGGACCCCTGGCGTCGTAGCGCGTTGTGCTAACCACTCCGCCTCGGAGGTCGTCATGTGGTCCTTGTGGGAGAATTCACACTAAAGCGACAGGCGACAAGCGACACGGAGAATTCACACCGAAGCTCCAAGCGAAAAGCCACATTAGCCCATTCTGTCTGAAGGAAAATATTCACAGCACATGAGCGAACAAGAGCACGAGGCGACACGATGCACTGCATTGAGGAAACTGACCAGTCAGAGCAACACGCAAGCGACACGTGCAGCTTGGTCATTGCTTCTGTTCAAAAGGTTCAATTGATTACTGAGGGTTTGCTTCCAAGCGACACGTGTCGCTTGTCGCATGTCGCCTCGGTGTGAAATCTCCCTTCGTGTGTTGAGTGCCTCTTTACAGCATCAGCTTTTAACTATGGTAGAGTGACATTATAGCTTTAGTTATCGACAGTAATCTTCAACAGCATTAATTTTGTAGCAATTGATTTAGGAAATTTTTTTAACAAGACATAATATGTCATTATATATTGATTATATTTATATTTTTACTATGTTTATGTCATATTATTTTTTTTTGTATTAAGATCCTGTCTTGCATTTTGTATTAGTTAAGGAGTTGATCCCTGTATTGCCTATGTACTGACGTGCCGATAATTTTAAAATCAATCAATCAATTAAATGGAAAACCTTCTTCAAAAGCTTCCTTGGGCCCCTCCGGCTGGACACCGATGTCCCTCGTAATAAAGAAGTGCTGGGTTCAAATACCGATGGGTAAACAAGTCATTGTAGACCTTTCTGTATAAAAGTGAACGCAAAATAAAACGTTGCAACCTTTTTCTTTGCTATTCGCGATTAAAATTACCACCTGAGCGCTAGTGTCGCTTCCAATATGGCCGCTCTATGTAGGATAAATCTTTGTTTACATTCAGTAGTAGTACGTAATAGCAGCGTATTGTCATGGCTGGTATGGAAGAAACGTTTAAATTATGCGATGTTTTTAAATTTTGCGAATGCCATGTGGATTCCAGGAACTATAACGAAGGTGCAGCTGTTCTGAGAGCTAAGAATTTAATTATGATAGACAAAGAAAACACAGAAAAACGCAGACGAAAATAATGTATACACAGTGGTTCTTTAAAGCAGTGCTGTTTCATCCGCACCTCAGGTTGTAACTGGTGCTCTCGGATTGATTTGAAAATAAAGCAATTCACCTGTATTTGCAAAGCTTGGGCAGGAGAAGAATGTAAACATACCATTGCAGTTCTTTCCCCAAAGAGACAGGCTGGTTTAATAATAACACAGGATAATAATAATAGAAGGACTTACTGAATGAAACAGCAACATTAGCATGTCGATTTTCTTTTTCTAGTTACCTTTATGATTACAGACATAATTAATTCTCAAATTAATTTCGTCACACTTAATCGACTTGCACCTGTTCCAAATTTCATACACAATACCACAGGTCTGTGATAATTCATTTCTTTCGAAAAAAAAATATTCATAAAGAACAATTTAAAACTTATTTCATGATAACATAATCGTCTTTCGGAAAATAAAGTGAACAGACTCGTGCATTTCCTTGCCGCATATCAATGTTACCCTCCATGCCAATCTTCTGTCAATCAATTCTGTTTTCCCTGATTTATTTACAAATTTCATTTTGTTGATTCCACGGGGTGGAAACACATGTAAACTTTTCACTTGTCCTGACCCATAAAACGATTTAGAGCAAATAAACTGAACAGTAGACTTTACTCTTTCGAACATTTCCTATGCTTTGAACCGACTTCAACACAACGCATCCTACATAGAGTTGTTCCGGAAAATTCCACCAGATGTCATATCGGATAATTTCAATAACAAATAGCAGCCCAGAAATTGGAAATGTTGCATCGACTTCAACGAAACTTACATAAAATTATGAATAATGATTCTTAAATTCATCAAAGCAATACATATCTCCTAGATATCAATAATATTTGTGTCAGTTACATCTGCAGTAAATATAGCTAAGAGAATATGGCAATTATATATTAGCCTGTAGGAGACAGATCCAGAATGTTTCTTCAAACAACGTGTGAAAGGAAGCAATCCCCCACATAGGTTCCCCATACATGCACCAGTTGCGCATCCCCGAGAACACGCATATCCCGGCTTCAATAGCAGAGTCCCCCGGAGCCCAGGACGCTAATGCCACGTTATGCACAATAAATCTAGCTAATAGGCGATCTGTGAGTTCCATAGGGCTCAATTACAGGGTCGCTTGCTCACAAACATGTCCCTTATTAGCACCAACGCTCGAGGATGTAAAGGGCTTCTGATAAGTACCCTTAATTCGTAGATGCATTTCTTTGCACGGGCGTGTATTGTTATTATTAGTGAACGGATTTACGTGTAGTAAAAATGTGCTAAATATGTATATATTTAGTTATTTTCACCAAAATATGGAGTTAAATATGGATTTAAGATTGTAAAAAATTACCTTTTTTAAAATATAAGACACTACACGACCTACATAAAATACAGTCTCGGCATTGTAAATATTATCGTGACTGTCTTGAAGAGAAACCAGAAGCGAATCCTGTACGTGTGCCACAAAATCGTTGCTTCTGACGCTGCTGTCCTGACTGTCTTGAAGAGAACCCAGAAGCGAATCCCGTACGTGTGCCACAAAATCGTTGCTTCTGGCGCTGCTGTCGTGACTGTCTTGAAGATTAACCAGAAACGAATCCCATACGTGTGCCACAAAATCGTTGCTTCTGGCGCTGCTGTCGTGACTTTCTTGAAGAGAAACCAGAAGCGACTACGGTACGTGTGCCACAAAATCGTTGCTTCTGGCGCTGCTGTCGTGACTTTCTTGAAGAGAAACCAGAAGCTACTATCGTACGTGTGCCACAAAATCGTTGCTTCTGGCGCTGCTGTCGTGACTTTCTTGAAGAGAAACCAGAAGCGACTATCGTACGTGTGCCACAAAATCGATACTTTTTGCGCTGCTGTCGTGACTGTCTTGAAGAGAAACCAGAAGCGACTACCGTACGTGTGCCACAAAATCGTTGCTTCTGGCGCTGCTGTCGGGCGCGCAACTACAGTAGCGAGGGTGGTGTTAGCAATGGGGTGCTCGACTTGGGACTCTGTTTCAGCGTTTGCAACAAGCAGCAGTGGATGCTTGAGCCCTCATTCTCTATTGTTGACATCAATTGTAATTTGTAAACAAACAGTAATTTCAAGTGTTTTACAATAGCAAAAGCAAACAGCTGGGAGGCGCAAAATTGAAAAAAGGACATTATTGTTTGGATGACAAAAAACTTGCAATTAACACAATTGGAGGGTATAGAAAAGGTCGTTAATGTTCGTGTCTTTAACTTCACTTCGGATTTTGTCAGTTATTCACAAGAAATTCACTCAACTCTTTCGTTCACAATGGGAAATGTAATTTCGCGAATATGGCGTATATGTTGAGAAACGTCCTGAAATATGGAAATAATATGTAAAAATAACTAAAATATGTAAAATATGACCAAAAACCTATTATATGTATAAATATGGAAAATAAATATTAAATTTTTCGAGTCTAAATGCCATGATGATACAAAAAATAACTGATTTCAGCTTCATACATAAATATGTATTTATGTATAAATCCGTTTCCTGGTTATTACAGGAAATTATTAGCTAATTCGACGCAATGAGAAACCACCGTGGAAACTACTCTCAGTCTACTGTAAGAATGACGTTAATGTAAACACAAATACTTGCGAGAACTCCTATTGGTAATTGCAATAGCAGATGTGCACGAATTTTACGTGTAGGAATACAACGTATATGGTAAACCCGTACCACTCAACGTAGCTAATATATTGAACGGTTATTTTATTTAAGACATTGAACCTGTGATATCTCACCTGTTCAGCTGCGACCTATACACTCGTCTTTATGGACAAGATATGACCTGAAATATCCAATAGAAAAAGAACTACCTTCAGAAGTCACGTGGTTCTGTTTGCGTTTACTTCGTTCTTATAGTGGGTAGGGAATAGTAAAATCACAGGTTTTGTGCTGAAACTGGTTATTTTATTAACTTAATATCAAACACTTATTAGTTCAATTAGGTTAAATGCAACGAAAAGGTGAATAGGAAGCAGGAAGACTGTGTGGTCTCTCTATAGGTACCAATCCAGCATTTGCTCGGACTGAATGACAAAGAAAGACACAAGAAAGCAACAGTTAGGATTGACAGCTGCGAGCTTTAACCTGCGGCCTCGGGATTTTTATTCCATTAATTTTCTAAGTGACATTATGCTTATCCAAATTGTGCAAGATACAAATCTATAAGTAGGCTAATTGATTGAGTTTCTGCTTTTAAGTCCGCTTTATGCATATGTAGGCTAGGACTGGACCTACAGTTTAAAGTTGACTCCGAACCACTGTGTATCGAACCCGGGACCCCTTGATTAGAAGGCGACAACATTAACACTACGCCATCGGGGAGTCTTTATAAGTTTGATAAGAGACAAACGTATTTAAAATACGCACACTTACTAATTTAAAGAAAATGAAATGTCTTTGAATCATATTATACCTGCTCTCAAGCCATATTAAAGTAAAGAGTTTTTTTACTATGAAATGTCAATATTTCATTCTAATTTACCTTTTCTCTTTTCTGATACATTGGTTATTTTGTTAACATGAGCATCTAACTACTCTCATGAAAATCACTACACTGCTGCACTTCTGCCTACTATTTAAATACTAGTTAACTAACGTAACATCATCTCTCATGGCTGCCACCAACGAAGCTGTATGCATCTAGCTTGATTATATTTACGTATAGATGTAGCAATATGGCAATGGTGGTGCCACCTGTGATCTAAAAGTTACAACAAAATTGACTTCAGTGCAAAATTAAGAGAATATAATTTTGCTGAGTAGTTCATTGTGTATCTTCGAACTCCCATAATATAGGCTATGCATATCATTACTTAACTACGGGTTTCTGTCATCTTGTGAATCTCAATCACTATGTTTGTCTTTGACCCTGTGATCATATTACCATTCACCATACGGCTTAGCAGTGGCGGTGATTTGGAGGGGGGCAAGGGGAGTAGTTGCCCTCTCCCACTTTTTTCCCTCGCACTATGGCCTCTTAATGCGAAGCTTTGTCTACCAAGAGGAATAAACTATTCCCCTCCCCCACAAGTCTTGGCGGCACTGCAGCTTAGTGATGCCCGTAACGAATATGTACGAAATACAATTTGTATTTGTCAACCAGGAATAAAACTCGGGAACCTGTTGTCATAAGGAAATTCTGTCTATCAATATTCTACTAAGACGGTATTTAAGTGTCGGCCATGTTAGTATGATCATCTATTCATTCGGTCCACTATCGATTGAATGAGTTGGTGTTTTAAGTCAATTTCATGTACGGTAACGCTTATAGGGACTGAAACTACAATTTAAGGTGGGATCCGAACCACTATGTGCCTCCACCGGGTATTGAACTCGGGACCCTTTCATTACAAGGCGACGACGCAACTACTACACGCACCATCGGTTAGGCCCTCGCTCCACTATCGAAATTTCAAAAACTGTAGGGACTATAACGTTGAATCTTGGTGAAGATGTAGACCTTGCACCATTAGTTTTGCCTTATCGAACGGTCTATCGATGCCTAATTTTCGAAATCTATATCAGCTAGGAATATGCACTTCCGGAAAATCTCTCAGGTTGGATATACAGAATGTACAAATAAGAATATTTTTTAAGTTCGAATCTGTTTTTTTTAATATTTTTGAGGTTTTGCTATTTAGCGTCGCTTTCCTGCCACTTTTGGCTAATCGCGACGATGAGGATGAGTGAGGATATGATGAAACTGATGAAGTAACACTCACAAAGAATGCCCAGGCCGGGATTCGATCCAGGGAACCCTGCCGTCGTAGCTGTGCTAAACACTCCGACATGGAGGTCGGCGTATGTGTGGATCAAATCCATGTCTCAGTAACCCATGATAAATCTCAGTTTCTAAATCTTTGCCTCTTGCAAGATATTTGATCTTATTCCATAAGAAGTTTTTGTTATACCTCACGAAATGCATTTATACAGTACTCCATGCGAGAAAAGAAACTCCTGGAAAGGTGAAAGTGTGGTACTAATACAATAAAATGTCGCTAGGTGGCAGGAGTCTCTGGCCGTGAAGTTCTTGATTGAGACTAAAACTTCTCTCTATATAATGGGCTACGATTCACGAAATAAATAAACGTATTTACGGTACTCGAAATGCTATGAATGACTAGCCGCTGTTTTAGTTTTCTAGTATGCCATCTAGGCAGAAGTTTACGTAATAGTTGAACATACGATAACTTCTTACCTTACATAAGGAAGGCAAAAGAAGAAAATTTAGAATTTTGTAATGCGCAAGGTATTATCATCTTGTTAATTTCCATAATTACATTTTCTATTTTATGGACCCTTTTGGACAACTTACAACTAGATCTCGGAATTTAGGTTTTTAACCTATTTTTTTCCTTTACAGGTATGTAAGAAATAATAAGTTATGTCAGCGTTTCGTTTAAAAAACGCAATAACTGATGAAGTTTTATAGCGCCTAAAAAAAACTATATTGCTTGTTAGGACCTATTTTAGGTTTTTGAGCCTAAATCGAGCCTTTTTTTAGGTTTTTATATATTTTTGAAGGTTTTACAGGATTTGTATGTCACACAGAGGCATTTGCTTTGTTTGGTCACGAAAAATTTCAATGGCGAACGTGTTTGAAACGTACTCTCTGTCTTGGTTTGGTTTGGGTTGGTGTTTTAAGTCCACTTTATGCACAGTAAGGCTAATCGGGACTGGGCCTACAGTTTAAAGTGGAATCCGAAAAACTATGTGCCTCCACCGGGTATCGAACCCGGAACCCCTTGATTACAAGACGACGACGCTACCACTGCGCCATCGGGGAGGCCTCGTACGCTCTGTCGATTTCCCTTCCTCCAAGTGGATGGTGATTTTTCAAAGCTCTAAACAAAGCAAAATATCTGGTGCCACTGTTACCCGTAGGCCTACAATCCAAAGTGGTCTGATCTGTGTGGTCTCACTTTCGCGTCACTTTGGTGCTTTTTGGCATTCACGCCTTGCAAACTAACATTTCAGCATTGAAGTTTGCACCACTGACTATGTTTCTGTTAAAAGATTATTTTCAGCATGTAAGATGATCCTCACAGACAAAATTGCGGAGTAATAACATGAAAAAAGATTGTTGCCTAACTATTGATTGATTAAGTTGGTGTTTTGAGTCCACTTTATGCACAGTAAGGCTAATCGGGACAGGATCTACAGTTTAAAGTGGTATCCGAACCACCATGTGCCTCCACCGGGTATCGAACCCGGGACACCTTGATTGCAAGGCGAAGGCGCTACCACTGCGCACGCCATCGGGCAGGCTACATTGTTGCCTAACTATACGGCGAAGAGTGGATTTTAATAGCAAATTTCCAATGGTAAGTTCTGCCTTCGCCGTAGGGTTAGACAATACACACACCGTTATGCACTATAGTGCGTATTTCGGGATATAGGTGTCCCATTTTCATTGTTGGTGACTATACCTAATCAGCATTTTTCAAGAATTTTGATGAACCTACTTCAGGATTTTCCGAGCCTAACTTTAGATTTTTAGGACCTATTTTAGGATTTTTAGAACCTATTTTACTATCCAAAAAGCACACTTTTAGAACCTAAAAATTCAAGGTCTACTTATAACAAATATATTCGATTTTTAAAAAAAAATGTTTCTAAAGAAATAGAAATTTCGTTGCATTTATGATACACTGGGCATTTATTATTATTACATTTACAAGATAATCCTGTTTGATGCCAACACGTGAGCAGTTACAATACAATAAAGTAAATGTTCACATTTACTATTCTAAAATACAAACCAATAAACTGTTCAATGAATTTTGAATTTACAACATTCACAGAACCAGTTTCTTGGAAATACTAGTTTGTTTGGCTATTTCTTCAATATTTCACTAGTTATAAATTCTTTGAAGTACATGTATGGTGTCCACTCATTAGAAGAATAACAATCAACATTACCTTTAAACTCAGGGTATGGTTTATTCAAAGGTACCTTCCTCCATTTGTAGGAACTTGGTCTCTTACTAGAATTATTATTTGACCTGCTGTCGACACTGTTGCATGGATCTGATTCAGAATCTGTACACTCACTTTCATCTTCTGAATTTGATAGAGACTGGGTTTTGTTTTTAGGAACTTCAGCTTCTTCTTGTTCATCATCATCATCATCACTGAACTCCAAATCACTTTGGACATCATCAAGGGCACTAAGAATATCTCTGGCATCAGTGAAATGACCTCAGTACTGTAAAATATACAAACAAAAGTCAGTTTAGTTACTGCTTTATATTTTTTTGTCACTACAGTTAATGATACATTATACAAGGCATTGTTTATGTATGTGACATAGCATTACAACAACCAAGATTTACATAATTTATTCAACATATTAGATATGAAATTAATGCAAAATAGCATGTATATCATAAATTCTGCATCTACTTTCAAATTGTACCAAGAGTTTTGCTTCATTGACATACCTGTTTAGTTATAAAATATCATTAAAATCAATTGATATCAATTTTCTAAATAAACGACAGTCTGATTATTGTTATCACTTTCTGATTAATGTTCCAATTATAATACTAGATTTCTTCTTGAAATAGTTCTAAAGCAATGACACATGCAAAGATAACAATCTAGAATTAGAATAAAACATAACTATTCCAAATAATGTAAATTAGTTGCAGATATGCAACACTGGAAACATAGTTGCAGATATGCAACTCTGCGAACATATGGTGCAATTCTAAATGGAATTCCCAATGTTGCATTTGTGCAACATTTTTTATAACTATATTTTCTCAAAGAATGTACACTAAAATCACTAATATATAAAAGAAATGTGAAAACGAAATACTAAATTAACAGAAAGTAATTATCTCCCAAAGAAAACTCATCGTGATGCGTTTGGTTTGTCCATTCAAAGATGGCACTGCATCCATATTGAAACAACACACAGTGACAATTGACTAACAGTTTTCGATGACGTTGAAGGTTATGTGGCAACAAAATATGTTTTTTGTACAGCACAAAAGTCAAACTTGGCCATAGACATCACATATTACTAGAGTACTCTATACAAAACTTTAAAATGGGAATATGAGATGACGTTGCATATATGCAGCGTATGGCATTACAGGGTGTTTACCATACAGATCAATTACTAAATAAATTCAAGTCACACAAACCATGACTTCATCATGTCAGTAGTACAAGGAATGTAGTTGTATTAATGAACAGAGATCGGGTCATTTATCTACTTTGCAGCATTTATTCAGAACTGGAATTCACTGAATGTGAAAGTGGCTGGGATAGTGCGGACGCGCGTAGTTATAATACTGAAAAGCCCACCATGTATTTATAAAATTTATGGTTCAGTTTCCAAAATTTGTCACGTTTGGTGGTGAATCCAGATGTTTGGATGGGTTATAGTTTGTTAACATTCTTAAGAAAATGTAACGTAAAATAGAAAAGGTACGTTTTTATTTTTAAATCTAATTTCTGTGAAATAGCTGGGAGAAAGCGTAAGGATATTTTAAATGTAAAGCAATTATATATATTTTATGTACATATTATAATGGACCAAAAACGGCTTAGAAGCTGTTAGGCCCAAAATAAAAGAATGAATGAATGAATATATGAAAGAGGAACGAGAAAGCTCTCTTGGTATTCACAATCGTCATTAAATCTGAATTATTGAAAGAAGACCTTACTGCTTAGTAAATCGATAGCGCAGACATAAGCAATCACTTTTTAACGCATTTGTACATATGTAGAGAGATTTGATGCACGTGGGTGGACCCATGGAACTGCTTCATCAATTATGTTGACTTAAAATTCATATTCACACGAAGAAAAATGGATGACAACCGTTTGTCCAGAGATAGTTTCTATCTAGCCCATATCCTTCCTATACAAACATAATATAAATTACATTATCAACACTAGAATGTATAACTGGAGGAAATCAAATACAATGAGGAAATGAGGATGTACGACATATGTCTCAGTGAGTGCAACAGGAACAAAAGTGAATGTAGGCAGAGGGAAGGGGGAGTAATTTCTCAGGGTGCACTCACACTTAGTTACTTTTGAATATAATTTAAAATGCCATATTTGCCCTAAAACAGTTTTTTTGTTAGGAAAAGGAAGGGTATATAAACTGTTTGATGGGCCTGCGGGAGCGGGGCCTCTTCTAGTTCGTCGTCACTGGCCCCGTTCAGATCTCTACACTTCATTACTTATGCACTACAGTGCAGGTGCATCCCAGTGTCCGGCTGGTGCAAAGTTTAATTGATTTAGTTTATTTTACTTCCCCTTTCTGACAGACTGGTGCAACGAAGTTGTGTTCAACCAAGTGGACGCATAGCAGCGTTCAAGTTCCGGAGATTCAACAAATGCCCATCTGCTACTTTCACCATCAATTTAATTGGATAGCACGTATCACATGACCATACACCACAACGTAGTGCAAACGGTGCAGTCACCAAATGCACTACGAGACACCAAATCAACAAATTATAACTGTCACAGTTAACTGTAGAGCAAGCAAACGAAATCATGTCTCTGCGCAAGTAGTGACGCGAGACGGTTCCACCAATGAAGACGCGAGAGAGACTGAATTGCGTGGAGTGTGGGAAAGCGACTGCAGCTACCAGCCTTCCCAGCAGCGTGTACTCCTTCGCTCTGGCCACTCAATTTCCCTCGCTTCTCTGACACTATGGGCGGCTTTTCTCTACCGTTAGCTGAGACAGGGTATAGACTACTCGGTGTTGCACTTTGGAAACAACTAGACGTGTAAGTGCAGAGAGAGCGCACTACACGATGCTACTGATACGACCCCTAGAAGCACAACAATTTCGAGTAGTTCCTTCCATTCTAGGTTATCCATCATGTCTCACTGAAAAATGTAAAAAAGCGTTTACTCTATTCTACTGACTCTATGCGTAAGTGACGGAGACCATCCCCGCCCGCATAAATCACTCTGCCACGGAGGTAGCCACGAGCGTATGTACAGTGACCGGCATTAGAAACAGGATACTTCGATCCTGAAATACCCGCTTCCCTGCAAGGCCGTTATGTGTGTTGCATGACTACGGCGACGGTCAAGTTGTTGCTATTAGAATCCACTTATACCCTTACAGTTAGGCAACACACGTGACGTCTTGCAGGGAAGAGGATTTCAGGATCTAGGTGTCCCAGTTTTATTGCCGGTCACTGTACATTCTGTCTCGGGACTCTGTAGAGCAAGGCTGCGCTTAAGGATAGAGGGCAAGTGAGCGAATCAAAACAGTGCGCGTTGCTGTAAACGGCTGGTAGCTGCAGCCGCATTTCTCCTTCCGTGCATTCATTTCTATCACGCGGTCATTCGTTCGCTTGCTCCAGAGATTCCCGACCTAGAGCGTAGCTATTATGAATAGATTCATCAGAAGAAAAGCAAGTAGTGATCGAACAATATTGTAAATTCTTCAATCCAGTTTTGGATAGGGAAGGTATTATATATATATTATGTAGCCTTTGTGTCACTTTTGACTAATAGCGACAATGAAGATGAGTGCTGATTAGATTAAATCGATGAAGGGACACCCACAAAGAACTTCCGCCCGTCCTTAGAAGAATCCAGGAACTTCGGTGGCGAGATCGAACTTCGATCACCTAACGTGCTTGATCTTTGGGATGGAAGGATATGGGTGAACAAACATACCCCAGAGACACCTTCTTCACTTGTGCTCAAAGCCTAGGGAAAGCAGCATATATCATGAGACGACAACGCTGTTGTTCTCCAGCAATGACGTGCGTCTACACGTAAACAACGTTAGTCTACATTCTCGATGTAGACTACTTTATACACGTACATAACATAATCTACAGTGTGTATGATAAGTCAATGCCTGTTTTAAGTCGGGAATACATAATGTAGAGACCATTGTATGATGGTAACTTTCACAGGGAATGAAAACTAAATCTGCACCATTTATGGTAATGTAAAACATCATGGTAAAAGGTGATGACTTAGCAAAGTTTTCTGTAGAAATAAAACAAAATTATATTGCGAAACAGTTGCTGATGTGTGAGAAAAAGCTTGTATACTCTTCCCTGCAATTGCGAATAATTTCTCAAAGAGGTTAAAAATTCAACGTAGTAAATATTTTAGTGTTTTATGTGAAAGAGACTATTTCTGCCCCACGACTGCCATCTGTTTTTTTCCCATAGAACTTACTTTATTTGCAGTTAATAGAGTCTACGTAAACTATATAAAACTACAACCCAATGTAATCTACGCGTAGATTTCGTGTAGACAACACATATAGACGTAAATTTATAGTGTAGGTCACATCACTGTTCTCCAGTCGTAGGGCTGAAGGCTCAAGTACATAGGCTTGCTACCTAACAAAAATACAGACAAGGTGTCCGGTAAAAAAGGCCAATTAAAAATGGCCAAAGTGAAACTTGCGAAAGTAGAAATCACAAACAGAAAGCAAAAGCAAATGAGAAATAATTGATATAAATAATTCATATGTAAATCGTATTGATGCCGTGTTTAACAAAATCAATATTTATTCACCTTTGATTTCGTCACTTTACAATCCTGCATTCAATCAGGACAATATTTATTCACCTTGGGTTTATAATCCTCTACGTCTCTTGTTTCCCCTTTAATACCAAAGAAGTGAGACGAGGATCGTCTTATCGGCGCAGTGGATGATCATATATTAGGTACTTAAAGTATACAACTGGAACTTAATATTCGTTAACCCAATATTTATTACAAAACATATTAGTACTTATACTTTCCAAATACAATTAATTCAACAGAAATGTCTATGGATTATCTCCCAGTTAACCTAGTTTAATTTGTCCCATTTGATAGTCAGCAGTCAGTAAGTAAAGGCTACACGAGTCAGAGCAAATCGCAACCCAGCCCAAAAGCCCCCCCACAGCCAACATGACCCGGAGCAATCCACCAAAAAATCTAAACTAAAACAATTTCCTTTTCTTGCAATTTTAAGAACTCAAACTAAATCAATAGACTTTAGGTAAATTACACCCGGCCATGAGGGCCTATAAAGGGCGATAGACTGTAATGCAATATACTCAGCCTGTCCAGCCAGTGTCCAGTACGTCAGAAGTCTCTCGTAGTCGGCAAGGATCTGCCACGCTAAACTTCTCGCTCGACCAGCGCAGAAGCTCAGCCAATGGCAGAACCTTCCAGAGTCACCTGTCTGTTGAGTCTCCATCCGTCATTCATGAGCAATATTACACTATGGGCTTACAAAACAACCTCTCCCCCAAAAATTACAATTTTCTAGCACATAGTGTACTACTTGTTACACATATCTTTTAGAATTCACATTTCAAACATACTCTTCTTACATAACCAAGTTTCAAGCTTTAGAGCGAGGTTTCGTAATAGTTATAGGGGTTTGCGCATGTCATCCCTCCAACTCCATCGCCTGTAAATATTCAAAAAGAAAAAGAAAACAAACTGGTACCAGTACAAGTTTACAAACATAAACCATTCATTCTTACAATAATACAGGCAACATACACGAAATCTACAATAATTTACATTTATATAATGGGAGAATCCTTAATTAACATTACATAGTCAGAGATCTTGCCGATCCATGTATAAAATTACCTATTATTGCCTCTCCTGGGCTCCAAATATCTTTTCAATTTATGTACATGTACTTTGGAACATACCTTGTCATCATCAACTTTCTTAACCAGAACTGAATTCTCTGTTAGAAATTTACTTATAAAATATGGACCCTCGTACATATTAGAAAGACTTTTAGTTATCTTGTCCTCTAAGGAAGATTTAATCTTAGTCCTAATACTTTGTCATTGACTTGAAACGTTATGGGTGCATATCGCTTCTTATACAATTGTTTTCTCTTTTCCCATTCCCTTTGCATATTTCTGATAGCGTTTTTCCATTTATCTTGCAAATTACCATCTGTTACATTAAAATCCATATCAGATAATTGCCATTGGACTTCCAATGGATCCCACAATTGTCGTCCCAAAAACAATTCCGACGGAGTATACTTCAATGTATGATGGTATGAACAATTTAAACTATACTGTATCTTTTTCAAACCTTCATGCCATTTAGTTTGATCTGCTGAATAATAACATCTCAAGGCAGTTTTCAAAGTACGTATGTATCTTTCACTTAAATTGGCCTGAGGATTGCCAACAGATAATCTAATATGCTGAATTCCATGGTTAAATAAATAACTGGTAAATGCATCTGATACAAAATATGACGCATTGTCTGATACAATCTCATAACAATAGCCATAAGTCATAAAAATATGATCTAATTTATCAATCAATACCCTTGAACTCAGTTTCCTAATAGGCTCAACTATACAAAATTTTGATGCTCCATCTACCAGAACAAAAATATATTTATAACCATTAGATACAGGTAATGGTCCACAAATATCTATGTACAACCTTTTCATAGGAATTGTTACAATTTCAGACGTTAATATATTTTCAGGGGTTGTGTTTTTACACTTAGCTCTTTGACATACATCACAAGATTGAACTAAATCCTTAACATCCTGAGACATATGTTCCCAAGTAACGTGTCTCTGTAGACGCTTAAGTGTTTTCAACCAATTACCATGAGATCCTGTTCGCATATTAGTGTGATAATATAATATTAAAGGATGTTTCAAATTATCTGGTACACATATCCTATAAGGAAAATTCTTGGCTTTAGTTCTTTTGTATAAGAAACCTCGATGCAATTTATAATTTGGGAAATTTATACCTTGCTCCATTTGTCTCATAATATTGGCCAATTCCTGATCTTTCAACATTTCTTTCTTCAAGGTATCGGCATGAAATGGGTTTACCAACATGGCCAAATTAACATTACTAACATAATCAGAATCTAATTCTTCCGTGTGATAATCTCTCCAATCATACATACGAGATAATAAATCAGAAGTCACATTTTGCTTAGAGGGTATGTGCACCACTTCAAACTTATAACAAGAGAGTTTCTCCATCCATCTCGCATATTTTAATATTTCAGAGATTTTTTAACCATATAACTAAGGCTCATATTATCTAATTGAATAATAAAAGGCTGAATTTTCAAACAGTATTCAAAACGTGATATGGCTTGCATTAGACTTATAAGTTCAATCTCATAAATTGTTCGTTTTCTATCAACTTCTTTTAATCTTTTAGAAAAGAACGCCACTGGTCTCAGATTATTATTTTCATCAGCTTGTAAAAGACAAGAGCCGAATCCTCTCAAGGACCCATCACATTGAATAACAAACGGTTTATTTAAGTCAGGCAATTTCAAAATTACATGTTCTCTAAATAGTTTTAATTTTTTCTAGTGCCTCTTGTTGCCTAGAACCCCAATAAAATTTTATTTTGGGTGTTCGGATTTCATTTAAGGGAGCTACTACAGTAGAATACTCTGGAATAAATTTAGAATAAAAATTTAAGGTACCCAATAATCTTAATAATCCTTTTAAGTTTCTCGGCGAAGGGAGATTTTGAATAGCTTCAATTCTGTCTGGATCCATTTCACAATTTCCTTGCCCCACAATAAATCCCAAGAATTTTATTCTCCTTTTCAAAAAACAACTTTTATTGGGGGAAATCGTTAACCCATATTCACGTAATCTCTGCAGTACTAAACGTAAATGTTCCAGATGTTCTTTCTCATTAGCACTATGAACAATTATGTCATCACAAAACAAATGTAAAAACCTTCCCTTATAATCATGAAAAACTTGGTTCATAACTCGTGACATGCAACTTGGCCCAATATTAATGCCAAATGGAATGACCTTATATCTATACTGATTATTGGGAGTTACAAAGGCTGTTACATCTCTACTAGATTCATCCAAGTTTACTTGGTTGAACGCTCTTTTCAAATCAATAACAGAAAATACCTTCCCCTGACTCAATTGAGCCATAGTTTCTTCCATATTAGCCACTGGGTGCGCATCATAGATTATTTTCTTATTCACTGCAGAATAATCACAAATAAGTCATTTAGTCCCCCCTGAAGAAGGAATTACAAAGCAAGGTGCTGCATACGGTGACGAAGATGCTTCAATAATGATTTGTTCTAATAATTCAGTAATCACTCCATCTAGTTCCTGTTGTTTAGACGGTGGAACAAAATATGGACTCCGGTGTACAGGAACATTATCATATAATTTAATTTTATACGAAAAGTTTTTTAAACGTCCTAGCTTAGAAGTAATAACATCAGAAAATTCACTTTTCAACTTACATAACTGTTGTTCAGTATCCTCTAATGCAAACTGTCCAAAAGATGCGCCAGAAACATCAGAAGCTCTGGATTCGAGTCCACGCCTTCTCTCTCTTGGCCTCCACGAAGTCCTGGACTGGCTCCGAAAGGAGTTCTCACCATTGTTTACATTTCTGACGAAGTTTTCCTGGTTCGCACCTGCTGCCTGCTGGAAAGCTACATGTTGACCTTGGTCAGTTCTCGTGCGCTGATAAGACCGAGCTCCGACACCTCGGCCCGTGCTGGCTGAACCCTGGGCAGGAGAACGTACAGGAAATGAAGGACGATCTTGTCTTTGTCTTTGACCTATATTCTGTAAAACACGAAAATTTTTGCATAAGCTTTCAGATGTCCATTTAATAGGGATTTTCTCATCACTTCCGGAAAAACCAACAATTTGTTCTAAATAGTTAATCACCATGTGGCACTGTTTCTGAAATCTCACACCAAGCACTACGTCTAGAGGCATGTTTTTGCAAACATGAAAAGTTGTGGTCCACGATAAATTTCCAAGACCAACATTTAACATAACTCCTTTATTAATATTCATAAGGTTGTTGTTACCAACTATCACTTGCATATCCAAATCCCATTCTCGAACAGTTCCCCTAGTCTTTATTCGATCCAAGAGACTTTCACTAATTAAACTATATGTTGACGCAGAATCTAAACAGGCCAAAAAATTCAGATTATTGATTTTACAGTCAACAAACACAGCAGTCACTTTAGTTTCACCACCTTGTCTGGGTCCTATGTCACTACGCAATCCTTGCAAAGCAAATTGAGCACCTCTCACCTGCATCGGACACCATCGCTCAAAATGATCACTTGCTGAACATTTACGACAATATTTGGGCGTATAGTCTTTGAATGCAGGACCTTTAGCCTTGAATTGTCGTTCGATATTATGCAATCCCCAAAAATCCTTGGACAAATAAGAAAGTTTTTCTAAAACTTTCAACTCGTTCTGCAATTCATTTAAAGTATTAGGTATCCCCTTTAGATACAATTTTTGGGAATACTGAGGTTTAAGTCTATCCACAAGGTAACTTACAAAAGTACTTTCATCAATATCATACTGCAAAATCTTAGCAGCTCGAACTCTACTGTCTAAATACTCTAATGGAGTTTCATTGTCTCTTTGATTACCCAGTACATATTTATTACATAAATACTGTCTCCCAATAGAAGTTGCATACTTATTTAAGATCATTTGAACTACATCATTCCAAGGGATATTTTCAATTATACATTTCATCCATAATTTACCCATTTCAGTATTTAATTTTGGTAAAACTGCGAGCATAATCTCGCGAGAAGGAAACATTTTTCTGTCTTTAATACCCTGCAATACATACAGAAATCGATACAGGCTTTCAGCATTAATTTCCTTAACTATAGGTACGGTAGCTATTAATTGAGTCAAATTTTCTTTGGCCATTTCCATATTTAACTTTCTCAAATCGGACCTATTATATAATAACTTTCCAAAGGCTTACTTGGGCGTTTATTCACCCACCGGGGTTTACAAGGGACCTTTACGTACGTTTCTACATCTTCCCCCTCCCTTTGTCGTCCTTGGGCATTTTCTGGGGTGTGTGGTAAGGGTCCAACAAATTCATTTAACAACTGCGAAGCAGAATGTTCTCTTTGAGTTGATGAAAGTGGGGGAAAAGGCGGAACAAAATTCCTCCCATCCACTGTTCCCGTAATATCTACAGTATAATAATTCCGAGAGGTAGCCATATTACCGCACAATTTTACAGTCTAACCTACCTAGAAATATTGATATATTGATAGCCAATTGTACACAAGTACCAGAGACAGAACCAGCATGGAACCATGCTCTGCTCTTATAATCCTCTACGTCTCTTGTTTCCCCTTTAATACCAAAGAAGTGAGACGAGGATCGTCTTATCGGCGCAGTGGATGATCATATATTAGGTACTTAAAGTATACAACTGGAACTTAATATTCGTTAACCCAATATTTATTACAAAACATATTAGTACTTATACTTTCCAAATACAATTAATTCAACAGAAATGTCTATGGATTATCTCCCAGTTAACCTAGTTTAATTTGTCCCATTTGATAGTCAGCAGTCAGTAAGTAAAGGCTACACGAGTCAGAGCAAATCGCAACCCAGCCCAAAAGCCCCCCCACAGCCAACATGACCCGGAGCAATCCACCAAAAAATCTAAACTAAAACAATTTCCTTTTCTTGCAATTTTAAGAACTCAAACTAAATCAATAGACTTTAGGTAAATTACACCCGGCCATGAGGGCCTATAAAGGGCGATAGACTGTAATGCAATATACTCAGCCTGTCCAGCCAGTGTCCAGTACGTCAGAAGTCTCTCGTAGTCGGCAAGGATCTGCCACGCTAAACTTCTCGCTCGACCAGCGCAGAAGCTCAGCCAATGGCAGAACCTTCCAGAGTCACCTGTCTGTTGAGTCTCCATCCGTCATTCATGAGCAATATTACACTATGGGCTTACAGGTTTCGTCACCTTTTACTGTATTTAGCTAACAATCTTTATTCACCTTTGATATCGTCACTTTACATGCATTGCACCTTTAGGTTATGTGCTACTCCTCGTAAGAAATTCCGCATTGTTCTTTTGTTAGCACTGTCGGTATAAATTATCCTAGTTTTCTTCTTTGGCAGTTGTCAAGTATATTGTATGAAATGTTCTCTTATACCATCCAAAATCAAATCTTCTAGTGTTTTAGGTTCACTTGGATTGCACGGATGTTTATTTCGAATCTTCATATCATTAGGACACGTGGCTATCATTACAGCATCGTAATCAGTTGGATGATTATGGTCGTAGGAACACACATGATTTTGTTTCAATAAATTTGTTTTTTAGAATTCCGAGATTTAACAATTTTCATTTTGAGAAAGTAAACAAGTTCGTCTCTTATAGAAATCAGTGACACAAATTAGTGCGAGGGGGTAGATAAGGTCTGGCTTCAAGACCTGCTAGTAACAAACACGTGTGATTGGTCAGCAGGTGTGCGCAAGACGTAAACGCCACCCCCCCCCTTAAGTTTCATGGATCACACATGCTTCAAATTATTTACAAATGTTACCTTTTATTAACAAGTGATTCTATAGCGGCAGTAACTTCTGCCAGAAGAAATAAAGAAATAAAGAAATAAACGGTATTATAATTATTTTTTGGAAACATCAAATAAACTGTATCCATTCAAAGTAGTGTTAAAAGACACCAAAATTATATTAACTTTTAATTTCAAACTGTGAAATCTAAGACATTTAATTTCTCAATGTTCACGTAAAGTCATAATATATTGTATTTGCCATTTTTGTTCTCGCCATTTCTACCGTTGCATTTTTTTTTGCCATTTTTTCTGCTTGCCATTTTGACTTTGCCATTTTTACCTAAATTCGTTTTACAAGTCTGGCACCAATTCAATCCTCCGAGGGCAACGTGGCCTTCCAATTGGCGCGGCTTCAGTGAAACCGGTACGTGAATCACTTTCTCCGAGGACCGTGACCTTCATCTACTTGTCGAGGCCAGAAAACACAGGGAAGACGATTACACCCAGCCGAGTTTATCAACCTTACACAGACGGTATCAAATACGAAAACGGCCACCCAATAGGTAGAGACATGCATATTTAGTTTTTGACGAAAACACGAAATGTGAAGTAAGAACACATTGTAATGTTATGTTTTTATGTTCCTGAAAGGTGTGAGGTCCATTTTCCTACCCTGTTTTGTAACGAAATGATGCGAAATGAATTCCAAAATGCCAAATAGACTCTTGAACATAAAATTTAGAGTTTATTTACCGACGCTACACTTTCTCAAGTTTTATTCACGGAAAATTGTTTAATACTCCTGTTCATATTTCAGTAGCAAAAATGGACCCCTTTATACAGGAATAATCTTAATACTCTGGTAACTACATAAATGTGCTATCAGAAGGATTCGTTTTTTGTGTAATAAGCGCAGTTTTTAAATCAAATTTAGAATTATATTCATAATTTCAAAACCAAAATGTCATTTTATATACAGCTTTTGATCCGATTTCTCACCGCTGCAACACAGAAATTTTATTTTATTTACCGCATTTGAACCCAAAATTGACTGTTTTTTATCCAAAATTTTGCTTTTTGATTTACCAAAAGTATGTGCCTCCCATGGGTCAAATCAAAATTGTCAAATTATATGCATTCGTTTTAAAACCAGTTCTTCAGTTGAAATAATTCCCCATGTTTGTTTTTTTTGGCGTCTGGAAACGTATGTGATGTTTATTTTTAGAATGGCATTTCATATAATGATGATGAGTTTATGCACAATTACATATTATTTGTTGAAACTTAATGACAAATACAATCTGACAAATATGCTGTGGAGAAACAATCATAATATTAAAATTTTACAATTAATTACAAGGATTTATTTCATTTTGCACTTTTAAATCTGTACAAAGAATTGGTGCTAAATAATATGAGTAGCTCTGCATTCCCGATGGAGGCACGTAGTGGTACGGATCCCACTTTAAACTGTAGGTCCAGTCCCTATTGGCCTAACTGTGCCTAAAGTGTACTTCAAACTTCAAGCTATGTTCGGCATACCTTACAAAAATAATTAAATTATATTTTTTAGTTATGTAACCATATAATTTTAATGATTTAGTTTTGCGAATTTAATCGTAGAAATACCTCAATAATATTTTGATATCCATGATGTAAACATAAGTTAATATCAAACTTTTGCATTACTTATAATAAAAGTACTTAATGTACTTAATGTCAGAAACATAAAACAGTTATTTGGAACTTGCTGTTTCGAAAGTTCGCACTTCAACTTGCCATAGGATATTGCCTACAAGCATAGAGAGCAGTATTACTTTTTTTCAAAAGAGCGAAACCAAATATGTAATTTATGTAGTCAACTTTCTCTATGGCAGTGACGGGTTCGTCAAACTAAAGTGTTGTTGTAAATGCTAAAACTGCTCATTTAATCCCAATCTATAATAAACAAATGAATATCGTTTTATTGGTCTGTATTAGTATTTTTACAAGCAAATTCATCGCAATTTTAAGTAGTAAAAATTCAATCTACATTTCATTGTGAAAGTGAGTTAATTCAGGTCCACTGATCAAATATCCCGCTATTTTGACTCTCACTGTCAAATAGATTGGATCTAATTCAACTTCCACTGTGAAACACACCGAAGATGATTTAACTTTGCCAAACATACTGAAGCAAATGTAACTCTCATTGTCAAACACTGAAGATAATTTATCCTTCACTGTCAAACACGCTGAAGATAATTTAACTCTCATTGTCAAACATGCTGAAGATAATTTTACTTTCACAGTCAAACATACTGAAGATAATTTAACCGCCATTGTGAAACACACTGAAGATAAAATAACTCTCCCTGTCAAACACAATGAAGATAATTTAAACCTCAATGTAAAACACACTGAAGATAATTGAACCCTCACTGTCAAACACATTGAAGATAATTTAAGCATCATTGCCAAACACACTGAAGATAATTTAACCCTCATTGTCAAACATGCTGAAGTTAATTTTACTTTCACAGTCAAACATATGGAAGATAACTTAACCGCCCTGTGAAACATACTGAAGATAATTTAACTCTCCCTGTCAAACACAATGAAGATAATTTAAAGCTCACTGTAAAACACACTGAAGACAATTGAACACTCACTGTCAAACACAATGAAGATAATTTAAACCTCACTGTAAAACACACTGAAGACAATTGAACCCTCACTGTCAAACACATTGAAGATAATTTAAGCCTAACTGCCAAACACACTGAAGATAATTTAACCCGCATTGTCAAAAATGCTGAAGTTAATTTCACCCTGATTGTCAAACATACTGAAGATAGTTTAACACTCACTGTCAACGCACTGAAGGTAATTTAACTCTTCAAAATATACCGAAATAGAACATGCTAAATATAATTTAACTTACCAAACACACTGAATCAAATTTAACTACCAACGTGAAACTTACTGTGGGTGATTCAACTTTCAGTGTCAACCATACTGAAGCTATTGTCGAAGATATAATAACTAAAGAACTCACCTACGCAAAAATAACACAAGCCGTAGAATGACAACCATCTTGGAGGAAATAAAATAAAGTTGAAATTATCATTGCAGATTCATCATTACAGTTTCCCTTATACTTGCCAAAGGATTACATAATACCAACAAATACTTCTGTACGTTTTGATGTGATATGGGACTAATCTAGTATTCTAATGTTAAATTACATTCGGATGTTTTCACAAGCACTTATCTTCTTGGTAACAGTTGTGAGTCGAATTTTGAGAAGAAGTATTTTCGTCTGTAACTCTAGTTGTCTCAAACAAAAGTAGCTGAAGGCATTTTCCAACAGGATATACGAGAACCATCGTATTCTATTACAAGATATATTTGAGTTGCTTATAGGATATCAGTTATTAATGTCCAGGAACGGTAAACACGTGTAAAGTTGATGACTTTGTCCTACGAAATATCTTGAGGCTGCAGCCGTTGCTACGGAAACGTAGAAGTCGAGTTTCACTGGGCAACATATTGTTTCCGCGATTTATAACGAACAGAATATAAGCTCGTAGCTATGAGAAAGTTTTGCTGAAATAATAGCGTTCAGATCTACGTCTCACGTATTGCCTTGCCTTTGGATTCACTCTGTGAAAAGTTGCAATATACCGCTTTGCGTCATTTGTTATGATATTTTATATCCTTGCCCTGTAGAAGTGTCAAGAAAATTTATTATTATTATCATTACTTGAGTGAGTCAGAGCTTAGCATTGCTAGTCAGATTTAATGGACTTGTTATAAATACTTACTGAAACGAAATATTGATTTGATTGATTTATTTTACTTCACTTTTCTGACACTTTTGGCTAATCGCGAAGATGAGGATGAGTGATGATATGATGAAACTGATGAAGTCATGAAGGGACACTCACAAAGAACAACCGTGCCCACGCCGGGATTAGAATCGGGATCCCCTGGCGTCGTAGCACGCTGTGATAATCACACAGCCACGGAGGCTGGTGATAGGAAAGATTATAAAGCTAATAATGCTTGTTCTCTGAAATGATACTAGGAAGGATCAAAAATTTAAAGTGGGTCTTGGTGTAATGAGCTGAAAGGCACAAGTCCAGGATTTAGAAAAATGTTTATTGGTTGTTTTTTACCCATCATTTCATCCTTCATTCTAATCATTTGCAAAGAGACAAAGAGGCATTGAGCATTGAGATAACCACTCCGCAACGGAGGTAGGACATATGGTTGCAAAGTATTGACTACACTGTCTATACTATACTCACCATTCATGCACTGACCAATACCAAGAAATTACAATGTTTAAAATCAGTATCTTCAGAAACTCTTTAAGATATTCTCAACAGTCTAGCAAAGTTCAGCACTATCAACCAAAATGTTACAATTTTGTCTCGATTCTTTCTCAGTTTGTAAAATTGACAGCCTTGTGTTCATGATGCCAACACGTGTCAGGTTCAATCTGCGTTATATGAATCTTTCATGAGAGTTCCGATACTCATAACGAATTCACCTTGGTTGCACGACGTGGCAAGAATTAATACCTAAGAAAGTTCGCTATGGTAAAACCATTTTACTAAGAGTAAGAGGAGCGATCAGATATGTCCAAAAGCTCTTTCTATTGCATTCACTACGTTCAGAAAGAAGATGATAAACCTAATTTATACGCCCAAAAGCTCTTTCTATTGCATACACTACTTTGAGAAAGAAGATGATAATCCTACTTTATGCGTCCAAAAGCTCTTTCTACTGCATACACTACGTTGAGGAAGATGATGATAATCCTACTTTATACGTCCAGCATACACTACGTTGAGAAAGAAGATGATAATCCTACTTTATGCGTCCAAAAGCTCTTTCTACTGCATACACTACGTTGAGAAAGAAGATGATAATCCTACTTTATACGCCCAAAAGCTCTTTCTATTGCATGAACTACGTTGAGAAAAAATATGATAATCCTACTTTATGCGTCCAAAAACTCTTTCTACTGCATACACTACGTTGAGAAAGAAGATGATAATCATACTTTATGCGTCCAAAAGCTCTTTCTACTGCATACACTACGTTGGGAAAGAAGATGATAATCCTACTTTTTACTTCCAAAAGCTCTTTCTATTGCATACACTAAGTTGAGAAAGAAGATGATAATCCTACTTTATACGTCCAAAAGCTCTTTCTACTGCATACACTACGTTGAGAAAGAAGATGATAATCCTACTTTATGCGTCCAAAAGCTCTTTCTACTGCATACACTACGTTGAGAAAGAAGATGATAATCCTACTTTATGCGTCCAAAAGCTCTTTCTACTGCATACACTACGTTGAGGAAGATGATGATAATCCTACTTTATGCGTCCAAAAGCTCTTTCTATTGCATTCACTACGTTCAGAAAGAAGATGATAAACATAATTTATACGCCCAAAAGCTCTTTCTATTGCATACACTACTTTGAGAAAGAAGATGATAATCCTACTTTATGCGTCCGAAAGCTCTTTCTACTGCATACACTACGTTGAGGAAGATGATGATAATCCTACTTTATACGTCCAGCATACACTACGTTGAGAAAGAAGATGATAATCCTACTTTATACGCCCAAAAGCTCTTTCTATTGCATTCACTACGTTCAGAAAGAAGATGATAAACCTAATTTATACGCCCAAAAGCTCTTTCTATTGCATACACTACTTTGAGAAAGAAGATGATAATCCTACTTTATGCGTCCAAAAGCTCTTTCTACTGCATACACTACGTTGAGGAAGATGATGATAATCCTACTTTATACGTCCAGCATACACTACGTTGAGAAAGAAGATGATAATCCTACTTTATGCGTCCAAAAGCTCTTTCTACTGCATACACTACGTTGAGAAAGAAGATGATAATCCTACTTTATACGCCCAAAAGCTCTTTGTATTGCATGAACTACGTTGAGAAAAAAGATGATAATCCTACTTTATGCGTCCAAAAGCTCTTTCTACTGCATACACTACGTTGCGAAAGAAGATGATAATCATACTTTATGCGTCCAAAAGCTCTTTCTACTGCATACACTACGTTGGGAAAGAAGATGATAATCCTACTTTTTACTTCCAAAAGCTCTTTCTATAGCATACACTAAGTTGAGAAAGAAGATGATAATCCTACTTTATGCGTCCAAAAGCTCTTTCTACTGCATACACTACGTTGAGAAAGAAGATGATAATCCTACTTTATGCGCCCAAAAGCTCTTTCTATTTCATGAACTACGTTGAGAAAAAAGATGATAATCCTACTTTATGCGTCCAAAAGCTCTTTCTACTGCATACACTACGTTGAGAAAGAAGATGATAATCCTACTTTATCCGTCCAAAAGCTCTTTCTACTGCATACACTACGTTCAGAAAGAAGATGATAATCCTACTTTATACGCCCAAAAGCTCTTCCTATTGCATTCACTACGTTCAGAAAGAAGATGATAAACCTAATTTATACGCCCAAAAGCTCTTTCTATTGCATACACTACTTTGAGAAAGAAGATGATAATCCTACTTTATGCGTCCAAAAGCTCTTTCTACTGCATACACTACGTTGAGGAAGATGATAATAATCCTACTTTATACGTCCAGCATACACTACGCTGAGAAAGAAGATGATAATCCTACTTTATGCGTCCAAAAGCTCTTTCTACTGCATACACTACGTTGAGAAAGAAGATGATAATCCTACTTTATACGCCCAAAAGCTCTTTCTATTGCATGAACTACGTTGAGAAAAAAGATGATAATCCTACTTTATGCGTCCAAAAGCTCTTTCTACTGCATACACTACGTTGAGAAAGAAGATGATAATCCTACTTTATGCGACCAAAAGCTCTTTCTACTGCATACACTACGTTGGGAAAGAAGATGATAATCCTACTTTTTACTTCCAAAAGCTCTTTCTATTGCATACACTAAGTTGAGAAAGAAGATGATAATCCTACTTTATGCGTCCAAAAGCTCTTTCTACTGCATACACTACGTTGAGAAAGAAGATGATAATCCTACTTTATACGCCCAAAAGCTCTTTCTATTTCATGAACTACGTTGAGAAAAAAGATGATAATCCTACTTTATGCGTCCAAAAGCTCTTTCTACTGCATACACTACGTTGAGAAAGAAGATGATAATCCTACTTTATGCGTCCAAAAGCTCTTTCTACTGCTTACACTAGGTTGAGAAAGAATATGATAATCCTACTTTATACGCCCAAAAGCTCTTTCTATTGCATACACTACGTTGAGAAAGAAGATGATAATCCTACTTTATACGCCCAAAAGCTCTTTCTACTGCATACACTACGTTGAGAAAGAAGATGATAATCCTACTTTATGCGTCCAAAAGCTCTTTCTATTGCATACACTAAGTTGAGAAAGAAGATGATAATCCTACTTTATGCGTCCAAAAGCTCTTTCTACTGCATACACTACGTTGAGAAAGAAGATGATAATCCTACTTTATACGCCCAAAAGCTCTTTCTATTTCATGAACTACGTTCAGAAAAAAGATGATAATCCTACTTTATGCGTCCAAAAGCTCTTTTTACTGCATACACTACGTTGAGAAAGAAGATGATAATCCTACTTTATGCGTCCAAAAGCTCTTTCTACTGCATACACTACGTTCAGAAAGAAGATGATAATCCTACTTTATACGCCCAAAAGCTCTTTCTATTGCATTCACTACGTTCAGAAAGAAGATGATAAACCTAATTTATACGCCCCAAAGCTCTTTCTATTGCATACACTACTTTGAGAAAGAAGATGATAATCCTACTTGATGCGTCCAAAAGCTCTTTCTACTGCATACACTACGTTGAGGAAGATGATGATAATCCTACTTTATACGTCCAGCATACACTACGTTGAGAAAGAAGATGATAATCCTACTTTATGCGTCCAAAAGCTCTTTCTACTGCATACACTACGTTGAGAAAGAAGATGATAATCCTACTTTATACGCCCAAAAGCTCTTTCTATTGCATGAACTACGTTGAGAAAAAAGATGATAATCCTACTTTATGCGTCCAAAAGCTCTTTCTACTGCATACACTACGTTGAGAAAGAAGATGATAATCATACTTTATGCGTCCAAAAGCTCTTTCTACTGCATACACTACGTTGGGAAAGAAGATGATAATCCTACTTTTTACTTCCAAAAGCTCTTTCTATTGCATACACTAAGTTGAGAAAGAAGATGATAATCCTACTTTATGCGTCCAAAAGCTCTTTCTACTGCATACACTACGTTGAGAAAGAAGATGATAATCCTACTTTATACGCCCAAAAGCTCTTTCTATTTATGAACTACGTTGAGAAAAAAGATGATAATCCTACTTTATGCGTCCAAAAGCTCTTTCTACTGCATACACTACGTTGAGAAAGAAGATGATAATCCTACTTTATGCGTCCAAAAGCTCTTTCTACTGCATACACTACGTTCAGAACGAAGATGATAATCCTACTTTATACGCCCAAAAGCTCTTTCTATTGCATTCACTACGTTCAGAAAGAAGATGATAAACCTAATTTATACGCCCAAAAGCTCTTTCTATTGCATACACTACTTTGAGAAAGAAGATGATAATCCTACTTGATGCGTCCAAAAGCTCTTTCTACTGCATACACTACGTTGAGGAAGATGATGATAATCCTACTTTATACGTCCAGCATACACTACGTTGAGAAAGAAGATGATAATCCTACTTTATGCGTCCAAAAGCTCTTTCTACTGCATACACTACGTTGAGAAAGAAGATGATAATCCTACTTTATGCGTCCAAAAGCTCTTTCTACTGCATACACTACGTTGAGAAAGAAGATGATAATCCTACTTTATACGCCCAAAAGCTCTTTCTATTTCATGAACTACGTTGAGAAAAAAGATGATAATCCTACTTTATGCGTCCAAAAGCTCTTTCTACTGCATGCACTACGTTGAGAAAGAAGATGATAATCCTACTTTATTCGTCCAAAAGCTCTTTCTACTGCATACACTACGTTGGGAAAGAAGATGATAATCCTACTTTATGCGTCCAAAAGCTCTTTCTACTGCATACACTACGTTGAGAAAAAAGATGATAATCCTACTTTATGCGTCCAAAAGCTCTTTCTACTGCATACACTACGTTGAGAAAGAAGATGATAATCCTACTTTATGCGTCCAAAAGCTCTTTCTACTGCATACACTACGTTGGGAAAGAAGATGATAATCCTACTTTTTACTTCCAAAAGCTCTTTCTATTGCATACACTAAGTTGAGAAAGAAGATGATAATCCTACTTTATACGTCCAAAAGCTCTTTCTACTGCATACACTACGTTGAGAAAGAAGATGATAATCCTGCTTTATGCGTCCAAAAGCTCTTTCTACTGCATACACTACGTTGAGAAAGAAGATGATAATCCTACTTTATGCGTCCAAAAGCTCTTTCAACTGCATACACTACGTTGAGGAAGATGATGATAATCCTACTTTATGCGTCGAAAAGCTCTTTCTATTGCATTCACTACGTTCAGAAAGAAGGTGATAAACCTAATTTATACGCCCAAAAGCTCTTTCTATTGCATACACTACTTTGAGAAAGAAGATGATAATCCTACTTTATGCGTCCAAAAGCTCTTTCTACTGCATACACTACGTTGAGGAAGATGATGATAATCCTACTTTATACGTCCAGCATACACTACGTTGAGAAAGAAGATGATAATCCTACTTTATACGCCCAAAAGCTCTTTCTATTGCATTCACTACGTTCAGAAAGAAGATGATAAACCTAATTTATACGCCCAAAAGCTCTTTCTATTGCATACACTACTTTGAGAAAGAAGATGATAATCCTACTTTATGCGTCCAAAAGCTCTTTCTACTGCATACACTACGTTGAGGAAGATGATGATAATCCTACTTTATACGTCCAGCATACACTACGTTGAGAAAGAAGATGATAATCCTACTTTATGCGTCCAAAAGCTTTTTCTACTGCATACACTACGTTGAGAAAGAAGATGATAATCCTACTTTATACGCCCAAAAGCTCTTTCTATTGCATGAACTACGTTGAGAAAAAAGATGATAATCCTACTTTATGCGTCCAAAAGCTCTTTCTACTGCATACACTACGTTGCGAAAGAAGATGATAATCATACTTTATGCGTCCAAAAGCTCTTTCTACTGCATACACTACGTTGGGAAAGAAGATGATAATCCTACTTTTTACTTCCAAAAGCTCTTTCTATTGCATACACTAAGTTGAGAAAGAAGATGATAATCCTACTTTATGCGTCCAAAAGCTCTTTCTACTGCATACACTACGTTGAGAAAGAAGATGATAATCCTACTTTATACGCCCAAAAGCTCTTTCTATTTCATGAACTACGTGGAGAAAAAAGATGATAATCCTACTTTATGCGTCCAAAAGCTCTTTCTACTGCATGCACTACGTTGAGAAAGAAGATGATAATCCTACTTTATACGCCCAAAAGCTCTTTCTATTGCATTCACTACGTTCAGAAAGAAGATGATAAACCTAATTTATACGCCCAAAAGCTCTTTCTATTGCATACACTACTTTGAGAAAGAAGATGATAATCCTACTTGATGCGTCCAAAAGCTCTTTCTACTGCATACACTACGTTGAGGAAGATGATGATAATCCTACTTTATACGTCCAGCATACACTACGTTGAGAAAGAAGATGATAATCCTACTTTATGCGTCCAAAAGCTCTTTCTACTGCATACACTACGTTGAGAAAGAAGATGAAAATCCTACTTTATACGCCCAAAAGCTCTTTCTATTGCATGAACTACGTTGAGAAAAAAGATGATAATCCTACTTTATGCGTCCAAAAGCTCTTTCTACTGCATACACTACGTTGAGAAAGAAGATGATAATCCTACTTTATGCGTCCAAAAGCTCTTTCTACTGCATACACTACGTTGGGAAAGAAGATGACGAAACAAGATGGCGGACCGTATGGTCTACGCGTAGTTGGAGCTCCGCAATTTCTCCCGAATTTAGCCTGGCTCATTGAGATATTTATATCTAGAACTTTATATATTCCACCCGCCGGCAACTTGCAACTATTTGCATAAGCGTCGTGAAGTGTTGTGATACCAGGAATTGAATAATCAAAGATTACAATGTCGAAGCCATCTATCAATACAGTTTCAACTCGGGTAGACGGTGTGGAGTCGATGCTGCGGGACTTCGAGAGCCGCCTGCAAGAGATCGTCGAGCAGCAGCCAGCCCCTAACAGCGTGGACAGCAGCGCCGTTACACCGTTGCAAGATCTCTGCGCTTCCTTCAAGAAATTCAAGGAGGAGGTTGAAGACACATTCAAAGTTGTGAGGTCCGACCTGCAGATTTTAAGGAAGGAAACGGCAGAAAATGCCATCAGAATCGACGACCTTGAAATGTACTCTCGGAGAAACTGCCTCCTCCTGCATGGAATTCCTGAAAGATCAAACGAAAATACAGACTCCCTGGTACTTGACGTTCTCCACCGGAATCTAAACCTACAACACGTCACTCTGGAGCACATCGAAAGATCTCACCGCCTTGGCCCTCAAAGAAGAACCGCCGCCGATGCCGTCCGTGAAGGAAGGAGGCCTATCATATTTCGTCTGACCAGCTACCGCACCAGGGACGAAGTTTGGAGGCGGAAGAAATCTCTGAAAGGGACGAAGCTGCTCATTACCGAATCCCTGACGTCCGTGCGACAAGATGTGTTGCGGAGGGCAAAAGACCGCCACGGCCAACGGAACGTGTGGACCCAAGATGGAAGAATTATCATCCTCTTACCGACTGGCCGAAAAGTATCCGTCACAACACTAGCGGCACTTGACAACATGAAATAAATGCGGGATGAAAAGTAAATTTGCAATAAGGATTCATGAGTGTATGTTTAAATAATGCAATTGTGTGTGTGTTGTGTGTTATGTGTTTTTATTGTGTACAAGCGTGTGAAACTATTTTTTCTTTGCGTATCAATTTTTCTTCCTTGTGCATACGTTCCGTCCATTTGAGTGTCTTTAAATTTAAATCTAATGGAAGTGTGTTATTTCTGTGTTCACTTAACCTGCCTTTCATCAACGCTACTTTTATGGTAAGTCAAATCTTTTTTAAACTAATTATATATGTAATCTCGTTTAAAATGAGTGCTTTCCATCCATTTGTCAGCACTTCTAAAAACCGTAAGCAATATTATGGCTGATAGAGACGATTTGTGGACTGTAAATTCGGCAACGCCGACGTCAAACTTTTTCAACCAACTTTGCAACATTTGTACCTCTCCAACAAACAGCAACAATGGCCTTTCCTACTCAACTGCAGCGCTACAAACGGAAACGGTTTATCCATATTCTGGGCCGCAGCTGAATCTTACACCCGGCAGCTTTAACGCAATTCATATCAACGCGCAAAGTATTCTCGCTCATTTCCTAGAAGTAGAAAATATAATTCAAATAAACAAAGACGTACATGCCTTACTGGTCTCGGAAACATGGTTGAAGGAGAGTCTTTCGGACGATCTGGTGCATCTTCCGGGATTTCGTTTATTTAGGAAAGACAGAATCGGAAAGAGGGGAGGGGGAGTGGCAATTTATTTGCGCGAGGACGTCCCTGCCAAAATTCTCTCAAAGTCGCCCGATGCCTATGAAGGTTCATCGGAATATATAATCCTCGAAATCAGTATCTGTCAACAAAAACTCCTCCTGGCGGTAGTCTATCGTCCACCTTGCACTCGCCTTGATAACTTCGAGAACGACGTTGCAAACTTTCTACCAAAATATTCACACACGATCGTTCTGGGAGATATGAATACTGACCTATGTAGCAAAAAAGAAAAGGTTATAGAATTCCGTGATACGTTCTCTGCTTTAAATCTTTCCATTTGCCATTTAAATCCAACCCACCACACGGCCACTTCCGACTCGTGGCTTGACGTCATCTTGGTTTCTGACGAAAATCGTGTAACGCGCCATGGCCAAATACCAGTGCCTGGAATTTCCTACCACGATTTAATTTACATGTCCTATTATCTTCGCATTCCTAAATACAAAGCAAAACAAGTTTCATATAGAGACTTTAAAAACATTAACGAAGCCCGCCTAAATGAAGACGCTGCCCTTGTACCATGGCATTTAATCAGTACGTTACCTACAGTGGATGAGCAAGTCTTATTGTTAAATACCTTTATCCTCCAATTGTACAATAAACATGCTCCAGTCAGGAAGAAGCGTGTTTCGCGTCCCCCTGCTCCCTGGCTGACGGACGAGTTGCACCGGCTTATGGCGATGCGTGACAAAGCGTACACCAAATATAGGAAGGCGATCAAGGTCGGTGATTATAACACATCCATCTTTGAAAATTACAGAATTCTGAGGAACCGTTGCACCCAGGAAGTACGAAAATCAAAGCGTCGATTCGCGTCTGAACTACTAACATACGAAAGCAAACTTGACGTCCTCTGGAAAAAATTGAAAATACTGGGAGTTGGGAAACGGAGAAACCACGAATCCGTGAATAAATTTCCACCGGAAGTATTGAACGATCACTTTTGTGATCTTCCGATCGTCGATGATAATGTGAAACACAAAACGATTCGTAACATTGAAACACGCTCCACAACTGCTCCAAAATTTTGTTTTTCTTATTTTTCGCCGGAACAGGTCAGGAAATCGTTACAGAAGATAAAGTCATCGGCCGTAGGAGTAGATGAAATTTCTATCCTCATGATTAAAAAAATTCTCTACCACGTACTTGCTCCTATCACTCATATTTTTAATTTTTCTCTAATTACCGGCGCATTTCCCTCGTCTTGGAAACTCGCCCTGGTACGCCCTATACCTAAAACAAACAACATAATAAACGTCAACGATTACCGACCAATCAGCATCCTCCCAGCCTTGTCTAAAGCCCTAGAGCATCTCGTTAGCGATCAAACCCGGGACTTTCTAACGCGAAATAATTTAATAGATCCTCTTCAGTCTGGCTTTCGAAGTAACCACAGCACTTGCACGGCTCTTGTAAATGTAACCGATGACATGAGGCTAGCCATGGACAATAAACAACTTACGATTCTGGTACTTCTAGACTTTACAAAAGCTTTTCAGACAATTGATCATGAAATTCTGCTCGCTAAATTATCATCGATTTTCAATTTTTCCGACTCCGCGGTTAATTGGTTCTGCTCCTATCTACAAGAACGTCGACAATGTGTCGTTGACCTATATGGAAAATCGTCGTGGAAAAACATTCCATGTGGTGTCCCTCAAGGCACCGTACTCGGCCCTCTCTTATTTGCTCTGTATATAAACGACCTCCCGACGGTGCTTAACGGCTGTAAATACCATATCTATGCCGACGATTTTCAGTTATATTTCTCTTTCCCCCCGCAAGAAATACTGCATGCAATAGAAATTGTGAACAATGACCTTAAACAAATAAGTACTTGGTCTGCACACCATGGCTTACATCTAAACCCGTCTAAAACCCAGTGTATTCTTGTAGGTTCCCCTAGAATTTTGAGCAAAATAGATAAATCTAGCCTCCCTAGACTCAACGTAAATGATATTCATCTGCCCTTCTCCACTACTGTTAAGAATCTGGGTGTGATACTCAACCAACATCTCACCTGGGCAGAGCAAGTTAACTCTGTATCTAGAAGAGCTTTCGGTGCATTGCATTCACTCTATCGGCTCAAAAACTTCCTCCCTGAACGCATAAAAATTAAACTGGTCCAGTCTCTTGTATTTCCCATTGTTGACTATTGCGACATAGCTTTCTTGGATGTCAATCACGAGCAAGCTAAACGACTGCAGCGAATTCAAAATGCCTGCATTCGTTTCGTTTTCGATCTAAAATACTCAGACCATTTGACATCGTACTTTGCGAAGGTCGAGTGGCTTAAATTAAGCGATAAACGTAATTTTCATAAGTTAATTTTACTGTACAAAATCCTCCAAATAAAAGACCCGCAATATCTCTATAACCGATTTCAACATCTTTCCGACTTTCACAGCCACAACACCAGATCGCGCGAAAGGTCTCTGCTGTCCATTCCACTCCACAAATCCAACTTTTATGCAAATTCTTTTACTGTTACCTCAGCAGGCCTTTGGAACAAGTTGCCACCTGAAATTCATGTCTCTTCCTCAATTGTGACGTTCAAAAAATTGTTAAAGTTACACATATTATACAATGAAAATTAAATGTTTGATTTCCCTAATAATATGGCGGGTGCAGAGAATGATAGAAGGACGTAAGGCACTAAAATGAATTAGAGTAATAGTTAAGATGAATTTTCGTCAAAGTATACCGTTTTGGACTGTGTTTTAAGTATGTGTAATATTGGACTGTGCTTAAGTAAGTGTTGTGTTATGTATTTGCTTGTACGTGTGTAAGGGCAAAAATATGTATGTGTGAGTGTGTGTGTGTGTCCGTATCTATAGGTTAGATTACTTTTCTTATATGTAATTTCTCTTTGTATTTTTTTATTTCTCTGTAATTTTTTATATTTTTTTTCTTCCTTTTTTTTCAATATGTTAATTATTTCATATTCAATTTTTTTTTGTAAACATGGTCAAGTGGAAGAAAAGGCTCCACAGCCTTAACTTCGCCATGTAAAAGAAGACGAAATAAATAAATAAATAAATGATAATCCTACTTTTTACTTCCAAAAGCTCTTTCTATTGCATACACTAAGTTGAGAAAGAAGATGATAATCCTACTTTATGCGTCCAAAAGCTCTTTCTACTGCATACACTACGTTGAGAAAGAAGATAATAATCCTACTTTATACGCCCAAAAGCTCTTTCTATTTCATGAACTACGTTGAGAAAAAAGATGATAATCCTACTTTATGCGTCCAAAAGCTCTTTCTACTGCATACACTACGTTGAGAAAGAAGATGATAATCCTACTTTATGCGTCCAAAAGCTCTTTCTACTGCATACACTAGGTTGAGAAAGAAGATGATAATCCTACTTCATACGCCCAAAAGCTCTTTCTATTGCATACACTACGTTGAGAAATAAGATGATAATCCTACTTTATACGCCCAAAAGCTCTTTCTACTGCATACACTACGTTGAGAAAGAAGATGATAATCCTACTTTATGCGTCCAAAAGCTCTTTCTATTGCATACACTAAGTTGAGAAAGAAGATGATAATCCTACTTTATGCGTCCAAAAGCTCTTTCTACTGCATACACTTCGTTGAGAAAGAAGATGATAATCCTACTTTATACGCCCAAAAGCTCTTTCTATTTCATGAACTACGTTGAGAAAAAAAGATGATAATCCTACTTTATGCGTCCAAAAGCTCTTTCTACTGCATACACTACGTTGAGAAAGAAGATGATAATCCTACTTTATGCGTCCAAAAGCTCTTTCTACTGCATACACTACGTTGAGGAAGATGATGATAATCCTACTTTATGCGTCCAAAAGCTCTTTCTATTGCATTCACTACGTTCAGAAAGAAGATGATAAACATAATTTATACGCCCAAAAGCTCTTTCTATTGCATACACTACTTTGAGAAAGAAGATGATAATCCTACTTTATGCGTCCAAAAGCTCTTTCTACTGCATACACTACGTTGAGGAAGATGATGATAATCCTACTTTATATGTCCAGCATACACTACGTTGAGAAAGAAGATGATAATCCTACTTTATGCGTCCAAAAGCTCTTTCTACTGCATACACTACGTTGAGAAAGAAGATGATAATCCTACTTTATACGCCCAAAAGCTCTTTCTATTGCATGAACTACGTTGAGAAAAAAGATGATAATCCTACTTTATGCGTCCAAAAGCTCTTTCTACTGCATACACTACGTTGAGAAAGAAGATGATAATCCTACTTTATGCGTCCAAAAGCTCTTTCTACTGCATACACTACGTTGGGAAAGAAGATGATAATCCTACTTTTTACTTCCAAAAGCTCTTTCTATTGCATACACTAAGTTGAGAAAGAAGATGATAATCCTACTTTATGCGTCCAAAAGCTCTTTCTACTGCATACACTACGTTGAGAAAGAAGATGATAATCCTACTTTATACGCCCAAAAGCTCTTTCTATTTCATGAACTACGTTGAGAAAAAAGATGATAATCCTACTTTATGCGTCCAAAAGCTCTTTCTACTGCATACACTACGTTGAGAAAGAAGATGATAATCCTACTTTATTCGTCCAAAAGCTCTTTCTACTGCATACACTACGTTGGGAAAGAAGATGATAATCCTACTTTATGCGTCCAAAAGCTCTTTCTACTGCATACACTACGTTGAGAAAAAAGATGATAATCCTACTTTATGCGTCCAAAAGCTCTTTCTACTGCATACACTACGTTGAGAAAGAAGATGATAATCCTACTTTATACGCCCAAAAGCTCTTTTTTTATTTCATGAACTACGTTGAGAAAAAAGATGATAATCCTACTTTATGCGTCCAAAAGCTCTTTCTACTGCATACACTACGTTGAGAAAGAAGATGATAATCCTACTTTATGCGTCCAAAAGCTCTTTCTACTGCATACACTACGTTCAGAAAGAAGATGATAATCCTACTTTATACGCCCAAAAGCTCTTTCTATTGCATTCACTACGTTCAGAAAGAAGATGATAAACCTAATTTATACGCCCAAAAGCTCTTTCTATTGCATACACTACTTTGAGAAAGAAGATGATAATCCTACTTGATGCGTCCAAAAGCTCTTTCTACTGCATACACTACGTTGAGGAAGATGATGATAATCCTACTTTATACGTCCAGCATACACTACGTTGAGAAAGAAGATGATAATCCTACTTTATGCGTCCAAAAGCTCTTTCTACTGCATACACTACGTTGAGAAAGAAGATGATAATCCTACTTTATACGCCCAAAAGCTCTTTCTATTGCATGAACTACGTTGAGAAAAAAGATGATAATCCTACTTTATGCGTCCAAAAGCTCTTTCTACTGCATACACTACGTTGAGAAAGAAGATGATAATCCTACTTTATGCGTCCAAAAGCTCTTTCTACTGCATACACTACGTTGGGAAAGAAGATGATAATCCTACTTTTTACTTCCAAAAGCTCTTTCTATTGCATACACTAAGTTGAGAAAGAAGATGATAATCCTACTTTATGCGTCCAAAAGCTCTTTCTACTGCATACACTACGTTGAGAAAGAAGATAATAATCCTACTTTATACGCCCAAAAGCTCTTTCTATTTCATGAACTACGTTGAGAAAAAAGATGATAATCCTACTTTATGCGTCCAAAAGCTCTTTCTACTGCATACACTACGTTGAGAAAGAAGATGATAATCCTACTTTATGCGTCCAAAAGCTCTTTCTACTGCATACACTAGGTTGAGAAAGAAGATGATAATCCTACTTTATACGCCCAAAAGCTCTTTCTATTGCATACACTACGTTGAGAAATAAGATGATAATCCTACTTTATACGCCCAAAAGCTCTTTCTACTGCATACACTACGTTGAGAAAGAAGATGATAATCCTACTTTATGCGTCCAAAAGCTCTTTCTATTGCATACACTAAGTTGAGAAAGAAGATGATAATCCTACTTTATGCGTCCAAAAGCTCTTTCTACTGCATACACTTCGTTGAGAAAGAAGATGATAATCCTACTTTATACGCCCAAAAGCTCTTTCTATTTCATGAACTACGTTGAGAAAAAAAGATGATAATCCTACTTTATGCGTCCAAAAGCTCTTTCTACTGCATACACTACGTTGAGAAAGAAGATGATAATCCTACTTTATGCGTCCAAAAGCTCTTTCTACTGCATACACTACGTTGAGGAAGATGATGATAATCCTACTTTATGCGTCCAAAAGCTCTTTCTATTGCATTCACTACGTTCAGAAAGAAGATGATAAACATAATTTATACGCCCAAAAGCTCTTTCTATTGCATACACTACTTTGAGAAAGAAGATGATAATCCTACTTTATGCGTCCAAAAGCTCTTTCTACTGCATACACTACGTTGGGAAAGAAGATGATAATCCTACTTTTTACTTCCAAAAGCTCTTTCTATTGCATACACTAAGTTGAGAAAGAAGATGATAATCCTACTTTATGCGTCCAAAAGCTCTTTCTACTGCATACACTACGTTGAGAAAGAAGATGATAATCCTACTTTATACGCCCAAAAGCTCTTTCTATTGCATGAACTACGTTGAGAAAAAAGATGATAATCCTACTTTATGCGTCCAAAAGCTCTTTCTACTGCATACACTACGTTGAGAAAGAAGATGATAATCCTACTTTATGCGTCCAAAAGCTCTTTCTACTGCATACACTACGTTGGGAAAGAAGATGATAATCCTACTTTTTACTTCCAAAAGCTTTTTCTATTGCATACACTAAGTTGAGAAAGAAGATGATAATCCTACTTTATGCGTCCAAAAGCTCTTTCTACTGCATACACTACGTTGAGAAAGAAGATGATAATCCTACTTTATACGCCCAAAAGCTCTTTCTATTTCATGAACTACGTTGAGAAAAAAGATGATAATCCTACTTTATGCGTCCAAAAGCTCTTTCTACTGCATACACTACGTTGGGAAAGAAGATGATAATCCTACTTTTTACTTCCAAAAGCTCTTTCTATTGCATACACTAAGTTGAGAATGAAGATGATAATCCTACTTTATGCGTCCAAAAGCTCTTTCTACTGCATACACTACGTTGAGAAAGAAGATGATAATCCTACTTTATACGCCCAAAAGCTCTTTCTATTGCATGAACTACGTTGAGAAAAAAGATGATAATCCTACTTTATGCGTCCAAAAGCTCTTTCTACTGCATACACTACGTTGAGAAAGAAGATGATAATCCTACTTTATGCGTCCAAAAGCTCTTTCTACTGCATACACTACGTTGGGAAAGAAGATAATAATCCTACTTTTTACTTCCAAAAGCTCTTTCTATTGCATACACTAAGTTGAGAAAGAAGATGATAATCCTACTTTATGCGTCCAAAAGCTCTTTCTACTGCATACACTACGTTGAGAAAGAAGATGATAATCCTACTTTATACGCCCAAAAGCTCTTTCTATTTCATGAACTACGTTGAGAAAAAAGATGATAATCCTACTTTATGCGTCCAAAAGCTCTTTCTACTGCATACACTACGTTGAGAAAGAAGATGATAATTCCACTTTATTCGTCCAAAAGCTCTTTCTACTGCATACACTACGTTGGGAAAGAAGATGATAATCCTACTTTATGCGTCCAAAAGCTCTTTCTACTGCATACACTACGTTGAGAAAAAAGATGATAATCCTACTTTATGCGTCCAAAAGCTCTTTCTACTGCATACACTACGTTGAGAAAGAAGATGATAATCCTACTTTATACGCCCAAAAGCTCTTTTTTTATTTCATGAACTACGTTGAGAAAAAAGATGATAATCCTACTTTATGCGTCCAAAAGCTCTTTCTACTGCATACACTACGTTGAGAAAGAAGATGATAATCCTACTTTATGCGTCCAAAAGCTCTTTCTACTGCATACACTACGTTGGGAAAGAAGATGATAATCCTACTTTTTACTTCCAAAAGCTCTTTCTATTGCATACACTAAGTTGAGAAAGAAGATGATAATCCTACTTTATACGTCCAAAAGCTCTTTCTATTGCATACACTACTTTGAGATGATAATCCTCCTTTACAATAATCGTGAGGAAAACAGTGTTTTTAAAAGGCATCCCTTTCCATAAAAAATCCCTTAAGGCATATACGTTTGATAGATTGAACTATCTGATTACTATATCTTATGGGAAAGAAGATTATAAACTTGCAAGTATGGGAAAGAATTGGACTGTCTCACACCTTTTACAAAATTTCTGATTACATTTTTCTCATATGTATTTTGTATCAGTTATTCTATACCGATTTTTCTGTAAATGTTGGAAGTTGGTGGCGTCAGGAGATAGAAGTGAGGACAAGGAAAGCATGCACTTTATCAGGGCTGACCCTAGAGAGGGGCAACCTGGGCACTAGCCCGGGGGTCCGCAGAAGAAATAAATCATTCCTTGCGTATGGTTTATATTTCAGTTAAGCAACAAATCTGATTTTTTCTGGACTTCATGGATTCTTTTGACATACTTAAAAACTTCAAAATACTGAAATCATATATCAAACAAGTGATTACATAAAAATCGTCTTCAAATATTTCAGTCACAAATTGTTAATATGCACTATTCGTTTCATTGTAGAATGAAACCATTTAGTGGAATTTTTTTGTACGAAACAACGTAAATTTACTACAGCGTCATAATTTAATTAAAAGTAAACAAAATAAAATTATGATAGAGAATGTAGTTAGATATGGTATTAAAAATGCCACTTTGATATGTAAAATAATACTTTCATATTGAACACGTCCAGTTTTGTAATTAAAAGTAATGAACGTTGCACCAGTGGCACATTGGAAATGAAAAGAAACACTAATTTAGGAACTTTTATTAGCCTGCCATAATTCTTTGTTTTAACCTTCAACACGTTCTGCTTATTGCAAAAGCCCAGTCGTATTCAAACTGTAAGGCGCAGGGTAGGCGCAAGAACATCTGAAAAAATATTTATTTTCTCCTGAAATTCCAATTTATTAATTAAAAATATATGAATATCTTGATCTTCAAAAGAAACTATGCAGGATTCACTTAGAAATAACCATGCTCTTTCGTACGACCTTAACAAAAACCGAATACATGGGGAGGGACAGTTCTGGCAATAACGCATGACTCAATCAGAATGGTTATTAGAAGCCAGAGCATTTCTTTAAAAAGAAGTTGCTGTTTTGGAAGAGAAAGATTGAAAATGATAACACTCGTGATTGCTTTCCTACATTAAACATGTTCATAGAAGAAACGGGACTGGAGCATTTGATGCACAGTTATGGAGCATTAAATGAATTGGAGCATTTGCCACAACTTTATCTCCACTTGGAAAAGTACTTTCCACAAGACACGCAGCACAATTGAATCAGGGATTCATTCAAAACAGACCCTCCATCAAATTTTACCACAGCAGAAAAGCTTATTGGATATTACTCAAACAACACAATGAAGACTGTGTCCCTTTCTTTGAAGCTTTGGAGGAATAAGTATCTAGAGAAGGCCTTCCGCCTGCAGCTTTCTTCTGCGACTTCTTGTGGGTTAAACTGTATTTTCAGCCATGGCGATGATAAAGTCCAAATGTACATCAAGAGTAGCTAAACATGCGACTTCTTATGGGTGAAACTGGATTTTTAGCCATGGCGATGATAAAGTCCAAATTTACATCAAGAGTAAACATGCGACTTCTTATGGGTGAAACTGGATTTTTAGCCATGGCGATGATAAAGTCCAAATATATATCAAGAGTAAACATGCAACTTCTTATAGGTGAAGCTGGATTTTCAGCCATGGCGATGATAAAGTCCAAATGTACATCAAGAGTAAACATGCGACTTCTTATGGGTGAAACTGGATTTTCAGCCATGGCGATGATAAAGTCCAAATGTACATCAAGAGTAAACATGCAACTTCTTATAGGTGAAACTGGATATTCAGCCATGGCGATGATAAAATCCAAATGTACATCAAGAGTAAACATGAGACTTTTTATGGGTGAAACTGGATTTTCAGCTATGTCGATGATAAAGTCCAAATGTACATCAAGAGTAAACATGCGACTTCTTATGGGTGAAACTGGATTTTCAGCCATGGCGATGATAAAGTCCAAATGTACATCAAAACATTCGACTTCTTATGGAGGGCCTCGCCGATGGCGCAGTAGTAGCGTCGTCGCCTTGTAGTCAAGGAGTCCAGGGTTGGATACCCGGTGGAGGCACATAGTGGTTCGGATCCCACTTTAAACTGTAGGTCCAGTCCCAAATAGCCTAACTGTCCATAAAGTGGAATTAGAACACCAACTCAATCAATCAATCAATCAACTTCTTATTGGTGAAACTGGATTCCCAGCCATGGCGATGATAAAGTCCAAATGTAGATCAAGAGTAAACATTCGCCTTGTTATTTTCAAATATGTACCCACATACAATACACTGTGTGATGCCAAGGAAAATCATACATCTCACTAACTTTACTAAACCTTGCATTATGCCTGTAATTTACATCTATTATCCAGGTTTAGTGACTTTCTGTATATTCCCATTTCTCTCATCAATATCGTATCGCTGAGTAAACTGACATTAAAAATTGTACATCACCTGTATTAATTACACATTATGTTTTTATTACTTGCACGTGTACCAATGTATATAAAGACATTAACAGACTTTGTGGAGGTCTTTCATTGATGGGAGGCACGTGCAGATTTTGGCACATGAGGGGATCCGCCACAGCAAGAAGTTTGAAAATGACTGCTCTAGGCAATAATATTAATTGCTTTTTATATTGTGTTTATGGAGGACTCCTGTACGTCAGACTAAGGGACACTATATATCTGGACTTTTTCAGACATATGAAATATTTTCGATCTAAGCCTCGCGTATATTGTATACCCCCTGGCCCTGCACCCACCTAGGGTCGACCCAGTACTTTATTTACCAGAATCCTCGACGTTATTGTTCCTTATGGTCACAGGTGTACAAAAGGAAATCAGTATGAATGACCGAACGACGGACACGGATGAGAGTTAACTTATATAATCACTAAACCAACAAGTACTTTGAAGGTGATGAGGTGTTTCTTGACTTGCCAAAGAACGATTCGCATGAAGTCATTAACTCTTCCTTCGATGCAAGCTTTCTATATGGCACCCATTGTCTAATAAGTTAATATCCGTTTTCACTTTTCCTTTCGTGATATTTAAGTATGACGAGGCGGACGAACGTACATCACACGTTCGCGAATGACATGAGTAACGTGCCACTTCGTTATTTATGTACTTTCTTCTCCAATTTCGATTTCTCTCGCCACCTGTTTCCCCAAGTTGGGCACGCCACCTCACGAAATAACGTACAGTCATCGGCAATAAAAATGGGACACCTAGATTCTGAAATCTTCGTTTCCCTGTAATGCGTCATGTGGGTTGCCTACATCTACGGCGACAAGTGGATTTTAATAGCAATTTTTTAGTGGAAACTTCTACCACCGCCGTAGAGTTAGGCAACACACATAACAGTTTGATTGGAAGCGATCATTTCAGGATCTAGGTGTCCGATTTTTATTGCCGGTGATTGTACCAGACAGAAGTAATGCAAAACGTAAGTTAATAGACGCAGGTTTAATAATTCACATTATACCCTAAGTAAATACAAATCAGTAAAACACTATACAGAAATAACTGTGATTGATATTTGAAATGAAATTATTTTCTAATCAGTTCTCTATCACGTTTTAGAAAATCGAATGGATTTTATCCAGTATTGAACAATAATCAAATTGAATCAAAGTCAGGGTAGAAAAATATAATTCAAAGAAATGCGGAGCCTCCCCGATGGTGCAGTGGTAGCGTCCTCGCCTTGTAATCAAGGGGTCCCGGGTTCGATACCCGGTGGAGGCGCATATAGTGGTTCGGATCAAACTTTAAACTGTAGGTTCAGTCCCGATTAGCCTTACTGTGCATAAAGTGGACTTAAACACCAATTCACAATCAACCGAGAAATGCAATATTTTCCATCCTTACCGATTTACTTTAGGTCCATCTCTACATAATCCCTCTATCTTCGTCTTGGCCTTCCGATAGGTCTCTTACCATCAGGTTTCCCAACAAGAATCCTGTAAACTCTTCTATCCTCTCATATTCGTGCCATTTTATAAGAATAATGCGAATCAAAACCAGCATCAATGAAAAATTATATCTTTGCTGGTCTTTTTCATTACTTCTCAAAGAATCTTTTTTAAAGTGTGAGTTTTCGAAAGGCAATTTTCCACTTGCTACATCAACATGTATTGTTTGGAATTTTGTGTGCACTCCCACAATTCTACTTGGAAGAAATGCATTGCTAAATAGGTCGACAACGACCACAAATACTGCCAGTACAGTCTCTAAGACCACGAAGTTGCAAATATCCATAGTGACAAAGCCCGAGTCTAGTCGTCGTCGCCTTGTAATCAAGGGGTCCCGGGTTCGATACCCGGTGGAGGCACATAGTGGTTGGGATCCGACTTTAAACTGTAGGTCTAGTCCCAATTAGCCTTACTGGGCATAAAGAGAACTTAAAACTCCAAATCAATCAATCAAACCCGAGTCTAGTTTTCTACAAAATAAAACATATCAAGTAGAATTTATTGGATCAACTAAAAATCTTAACAAAAATAAACTTTGAGCATTTTTTTAAAATCAGCTTTTTGAATTGGATCATTATTACGGTGGCTGAAGTAGAAATAAGTGGTTGGCTCGCCACCTCGTTACCTATGGAATTAGGTTCGAACCATGGCAGAGTCGCCTTATGCGTGTTCCTTCATCAGTTTCACGTAATCACCCTTCATCCCCTCCGCAAACTGATTTAAAATAAGAAATATCTTAATGTATAAAATAATTTATCCTCACACATTGCCTCATCAACGCACAGCCCAAATCTGTGGGCCTCTTATGACGTAAGAACCCACTAAGAAGTGATTTTCAGAAATTCAACTTCTAAAGGGGGAAAAGGGAGATTTAAACATTTTATAATTTGGTACATTTAAGAACAAATCCTTGGATCTAGAAATACTTATATTATAAAGAGAAGTCCTCAACAGATGGCTCTGTGCTTATTATACATTATATGGTTGTGCCTTGTGGAGATCTATGCAATAGAAATAATGAATACACCTAACATTCAAAACACCATTAAGCCTTGTTTCCATGATATGAAAACCCAATATGCTGACCAAGGCAGTAATTTATTTTATTATAAAACATAAACTAAACGTAACGTTTCAACCTTCTAGCAAGGTCTTCAGACTCTGCACCAAGTACAACATTTGTACTTGGTGCAGAGTCTGAAGACCTTGCTAGAAGGTTGAAACGTTACGTTTAGTTTACGTTTTATAATAAAATAAATTACTGCCTTCGTCAGCATATTGAGTTTTTCTAACATTTAAACATAAAATATATGTAGATATAACACAACGCGGGAAAAGTCTCGGCAGGATCGCCAGTACAAATATAAAATATTTAAGAGATTTATAAACTATGAAACAATTCTGTACAAAATAATTCAAAATCCGAGTTTATACTAATGGACTATCTGAACATTTTCCACTTATTTTGTTTTTATTTCGACCTGCTGACAGTGATGTGCGTCTACGCGTAAACAACGATAGTCTACATTCTACATGTAGACTATTTTATACACTTAGATTACGTAATCTATGTAAACAACATGGCGAAAGGTGATAACTTAGCAAAGGGCGCCGTGGAATTAAAAGAAAATTATACTGCTTATCAGTTGCGGATGTGTGTGGAGAACTTTTCATACTCTTTCTTTCAAATTCGAACAATTTCTCACCTAGGAAGAAACCTAATATAGGAAATATTCTAGTGTTTTATGGAAAAAAGACCACTCTTGCCTCACGACTGCCATCTGTTGTTGTTTTTGCATACTATTTATCTTCTTCCATAGTTGATAATAGAAGAGAGGAGAAAGATTGGTGTAAATAGGATTCTTTTCAGATCGTTAGGAACCAATATAGTTGAAACTGTCACTTTCCTTTCATGAAAGCCTCATGATGCACCTTAGATTGTCTACGTAGTCTATGTAAACTACAACCCAATGTAATCTACGCGTAGATTACGTGTAGACAACGCATGTAGACGTAAACTTATAGTCTACGGCATATCACTGACTGCTGAACATGAATCAGGCACTGCTTTTTCGTGGCGTCAATATTTTGAGAGAATCACAAATGCTATTGCTTCTCACAGAACTGGTTTACCTAGAATGACGCCTATGTATATACAGCGAAATGTGCTAGATGTAAGTTCAGCTGTAGTGTGAAATACTTACTTATGATATTCAATAGGCGTAGATTGTCTTTTCAATCGTGTCATTTTGAGTATAAATTGCTTTGTCTTCCGATTGTGAGGTTTTGACAACAATGTGTCATATGGCAGGAAGTGTAAATTATGGACACACTTGTAGTCCACCCAGCCTCGTATCAATGGGTACCTGGGGGGCAACCTTGAAGGGTAAAAGTGACCGGACGTGATGGTGATCACTTTATTCCAACTATGGCCGAGATCAACAATATGCGGAACTGTATATCCACATCACCCCATTTGCATTCATGGCATATGTGCACAAGCCTTTACTTTTTTGACCTTACCTTGGTCTGTTATACGTGTGGATATAAGATTGGGTCAAAGAAAGTTAAAAATAAAAAATAAGAAATAACAAAAAACATTATTGAAGATTAGGCACACACAGGAGATGTACTACGTATAATTTTTTCGCTGAAAAATTTATACGTAGTACATCTCCTGTGTGTGCCTAATCTTCAATAATAATTAACATATCTACGCTGGGAGGAACCAGGCAACGTCGAAGTCTACCGTGTTTCAAAGGCAACAAATCCCGTAGCAGTAGCACTGGCAGAGACGATACCTCGCAGGTAAAACAGCGATAGCGAAAAATCAGGCTAGGCCAGGCCGGCTCGGTAGCTCAGTGGTAGAGGAATGGCACAGTATGACAGAGACCCGGGTTCGAGTCCTGGTCGAGCCTGCATTTTTCGCTGAAAAATTTCTATGTAACAAAAACATGTTTTGCTTAGATACAGGCATGGTCTCAATTCGTGTCTTGTGGTATCTCTCGGCAGACACTAGAACATTGACTACGCGGCAGAAGTAAAAATCATGCCATTTGCAATTCTCAGAATTTGAATATGACTTGGAAAACACGAAGACGACTTGAAATATTTCAAGAGGTGCAAGAAAAAAATACACCAAAGTGTGAAGACGACGTTGGAAAAATATAGAATGAAAGTCACAACTGGCATATATATGTTGATTTCAAAATACTTGGATTTCATCTCGGCTTACAAATTGGGAACACGAAATACTTGTGCTGGGATTGTCGGGCACACGGCAACCACTGTGATCGAACCGCGTGGATAGGAAGATGAAAGCTGGTCCCAGGAATGCACAATTTCATAAACTAGGCTCTAGTAACTACATATATAATCCAACACTACATATATCAAAGTAGATTGGTTAAATTCTTGCAGATAGTTTCTAGTTTATCACAGGGCAAAATTGTGAACGGAAATTTCCAGGCCATAGATTCCCGTTATACTGAATGATCAAGTGGAAAAGTAATTAATTGGAAAATAGAACTTGGGAGATTTTTCAAATGTTGCTATCTGGGTTTCTTGTACACAATAAAGTAAGGAATATGATGAACTTGACCATTCTTCTTGGAACGATAAAAAAACTAGGAACGTAGAATGTCTCTGAACTTGCACATCCTTCATCCTTACCTTGGATTTATTCAGGTAGACTTTGGGAGAAATTAGCAAAGAACACGGTTAATGCTTCCTCAAAGACAAGACCATGGAACTAGATGTCAAGAATGAATTAGACTGGGTTAGTCCGAAATGGGGTAACGGCTTTTCCCAAAGAAGAAGAACAAAGAACTTCACTTTTAAATGCAGATTGTTCACATCCATCATTTCTTTGGAATTTGGAACAGTTGCTAACCGTTGACCCTACAGCAAAATTTATGACATGTTTGTAATCAGCAGGCCAGAATTATGAAGAAATCACTAGAGAATCAACATAAGCACAAAGTTCATTAAAATTTGTTTTTTTAGAATTTGGCGTTTAGTTCACAAGAATATATCGTGTTAAATGTAGTATTCTACTCAAATTGTACTAATAATGTTAGATACAGAATGCTGAAATTCTCTTACCTAAGCATTGCACCATATTCTCTCAATATTGTAGGTTTCAATTTCGGTTATTTTTGCATAGAAAGAAATCTGACTGTTTCTAAATGAGTTGAACACACACCAAATTGGATATCTTAACAAGAAACTAACATCATAACCAGGTAACGATCACAATGCTAACACTCGCACAAGAATAAATAATAATTAGCATTGTTGCCTTAACGAAACGTACGAACTCTGTGGAAAATATTACAATTAAAGTGTAAATCACCAACCCTGAGACCTTCTGTAAACAAACAATCTCACCGATTCGATGTATCACTGAACATGGGGACCTTCCCGCACGCATAGAACTCGCAATGTTAAACGTGGCATACTTCCTTGCTGTTCACATGATTATTTTTAGAAAATAACCAATGTTATAAAATATCATTATGTACACAAATATCTAAGCTCATTGAAAGTTACAATGCATATTCCTACAAAATGTTCACACTTATCTTGGCTTGCCATGTCACCAAATTATTTTACGAAGTGCACTATATTTGTCGGAACAAAAATCGTTATTAGGATGCTTGTCAAAGTTTCCAACCGCAATAAAGTTACGAACTTTCTTTGTCTTGTTTTGATCATCATCATCAATATATTTATTGAACTTACATCATTGCATATGATACAATTTACATAAAATCTACAAACAAATTTAAAATACACTCCTATCTCTATCAAACCTTAGAAATATACATTACCATGTTATATCATTTTGTCTAAAAAAAATGAAAGTAAAATATATTCAATTCGCATGCAAGAAAGATGCCAATTTTATGGGAAACGATTACTGGTGCAAGGAGTTAACCATAAAGGTGAAGCAATAAGTACAAAAAAAGAGCATTGGGTTTAAAGTGAGACTTCATTTGCTGAAGCGTATCCCATACTACAAATGGGCTGTTGTTTTACCTTACGTAATGAATCCTTTAACAACGCTGAATTTTCGTGTGGATTATATTACTTCTATGAGTTTGCAATGCTTTCTGCATGCACATGGTTTTGTTTACAGAAGGTCTCAAGGTTGGTGATTTGAACTTTAGTCACACAAAAGAGTAGTTTCATCGTCGAAGAAAATGTCTGAAATTTTACAATCATCGTTATTTATAAATTGAGCACAATTTCAAAGATCATGAAAAATCATAGGCTTTTAAATGAATCTGCACAAGCACATCGCAAAGAACATGCAAATGACGCATCGTAATGGACATGTAACTGGTGGATCAGCACGCATCTTACATATCTCAAGTCATTGGAAGTGCTTTCACCTGTTACAGAAGAACATTATAATGATTCTGACGGACTGCTTTCGTAGTTGCGAGGCTTTTGTGCTTCTATCAAAGGAAACTTTCTTCTTCTTATCGTTTTTTCTGCGATTGACTTTGAAAGAAAATGCTGAAAGTGATGTTATCGCTTTCACTATAATTGTCTGCAATTATGTAGCAGATATCTCTTTCTTCTTCTACGTAATACACAAAAACTTACGGCATTTGATGTTTCGTATATTTATTCACACGTGTTTTTTTAAATGAATTTGTCACAAACCGAAATGTTACAAATGCACTAATTAATAACTTGTTTTGTGTGGTTATGTATGTTAGATGCAATTCAGATGGAAGTTGGTAAATCTTAGAACGTGTATTACTAAAAGCAGATACTGAAATCCACATTGGTCGTTTTTATCTTGTATAAATGTAGCAAACATTCAGTTTCCATTATATAATGGCACTGTGACATTCTGAAATACCTGTAAATGTTAATCGTTCTTATCGTAAAAGCCTCATATTTTATATACCAACATGTTTGGTGCAGAAAGTTTTCGAACCTGTATTATAAAGTGAAACAATGATGTAATATTGCCTAATTTAATTATTATAAAAACAAATTCTAGAGGAACTAACTGAGAAAATATCAGCAATGTCATTAAGAATATACAAAACATTTAATTGTCATTTGGAGCAACAGACTGTCTGGAATTCGTACTGAAGTATTTATTTATTTATTTATTTATTATTATTTATTAACCAATCGCCTATAACAGAGCGAATGCTCCAATTATAATAGGCATTACAATTTGCTATATACAATATAATTTACATAAATATATAATACATGATACAAACACATAGTAATTATTACACAAAACATTAGATAAATATGAATACAAAAAGTTATACAAATACAAAAGTTACACAAATACAAAAAAATACATACATATACATATTACAAATTGTGAACAGAGGAGAAAACTAAAGGACAGAAGAAACAAAACATAAACAAGTAACAAACTATAAAAGCTTGAGAAGAATAAAGAAATTATACGAATAGCACTATTTAAATAGGAAACAGGAATAATCAATACAAAGCAAAAGTTCAAATTTGAATTCGTTTATATGTATACAAAATTTAGAAAGCTATAAATTGTATTTGAGACTATAAATAAATCACTCTAGAATTAGATCTGTTTTATTTGTATATTATATCTAATATGTTGTTTAAACTATATAGATAGTTTTTAATATTAAAAGCAAAATCCAAATCAATTCCATTCGGGACAATATTATTATGTTTACTTAATAATCTAATGATTGGAGAATTTTGATGGAATTTTGTGTTTGATTTATTGCAGTAAAATGGTTGTCTTACTCTTAATACCTTATAATTGACGTTAAAGTTTATCAACTGTATAAGATTTTCACACTCAAGTATACCATTGACAAGTTTGTATAGGAATATATGGTCAGCCGTTTCGCGTCTTCGTTGAAGTGTATCACATGAGAATTCATTTAGTAATTTAACATAGGAGATGCGATCTGCATATGAAGATCTCTTGTATTTTTTGTAGTAAATATGTCATAAAATTTATTCTGAATTTTTTCAATTTTATTGATATGGCATGAGATATATGGGTTCCATACCGTACTCCCGTATTCTAATTTTGCTCGTACAAGATTATTAAATAAATATACTAAAGAGTTGATATTAAATAAATCTTTGGAGTTTCTTAAAACAAAGCCAAGCATTTTATAAGAGTCGTTAACTACTTTTTCAATATGAGTATCAAAGGTGAGTTTGTTGTTTAACCATATTCCTAAATCCTTGGTAATGCTTTTTCTACTTAAAGAATTACTGTTAATTATATATTTATAAGTGTATCTCATATGTCGTCGAGCAAAAGAAAGTACAAAGCATTTATTGACATTAAAAGAAAGCTTATTTGTTTGTGAGCAAACGCAACATTTATTTAAATCGGATTGGAGAGCTAGACAGTCAGTCTCATGATTTACTGTCTTGTATATTTTTACATCATCGGCAAACAATAAGCACTTGGAGTATTTAATTGTTCGTGGTAAGTCATTAATATATAATAGAAAAAATAAAGGGCCCAAATTTGAACCCTGTGGTACGCCAGAGTGCACAATAAATGGAAAAGAGGTTACCTGATTATATGTTACAAATTGGGTTCGATTACTTAAATAGGAAGCTACTAGTTTTAATAAACTTATGGAAAAGCCAAAGTTTGATAATTTCTGAAGCAAAATTGAGTGGTCTAATTTGTCAAAAGCTTTGGCAAAATCAATATATATTACATCTACTGGGGATCCCTCATTAAATGTGTCAAAAACAAATTGGGTTAATGTGATCAAGTTAGTTGTAGTACTTCTGTTCGGGTAAAACCCATGTTGCTCTGTAGTTATAAATGGTTTGACATGGTTAAATATTTTTTTATAAATAATTTGTTCAAATATCTTAGACGGAGCGGATATAAGAGATATAGGTCGATAGTTTTTTACATCACAAGCATTACCAGATTTTAAAATGGGGACTACTTTACTAATTTTCCAAATATCGGGAAATATTTGGGTTTTTAATATCTGATTAAATATATGACAAAGTGGTATGCGTAATACGTCAGCGCAAGCTTTAAATATATAAGTAGGAATTTGATCCGCACCACTAGATTTACTCGATTTTAATTTTTTTACAGATTCGTTATAATCATCATTAGTTACTGAGTGAATGTTAAGACAATGAGTTACTTCAGTATAGGAAGGTTCAGGAATTGAATATGATGAGGGAGAAGGGGAATACACACTGTTAAAATACTTAGCATAGGAATCGGCAATTTCCTTGCTGGACTCAAGATTTTGGGCTTCATGAGTCATTTGTTTCTGTTTACTTAAATTTCTCTTTTTGTTTTTAATGAAATTCCAAAACATCTTTGAGTTATCAGTGATATTTTCTTCAACATTTCTCAAATAAGACTTGTATGCTTTACTTATCATACTCTTTAAATTCCTACGTGTCTCTATAAACATAATGTTGTTATAATATGATAAGTTCTTCCTTTTCCTATAATATTCTTTGTTCTTTAAAGTTCTTATTATTCCAGATGTGAACCAGCTTGGATATGATCTTTTATATTTTTTCCTTTTAGTGACATACCTACTTATAACTGCATCTAGTAATGAGTAGAATTGTGATAATGCAATATTTGGATTATGATGTTTAATTATTTGATCCCAATTTTCTTTCTCCAGGTCCTTATATAGGCCAAGAAAATTCGCTTTTGAATAATTATAAGTGGGTACGCCACTGATCTTTTCTCTGAATTTTATAAAAGAATTTACAATTTTGACAATCAATGCAGGGTGATGGTAATCTTCAGGTACAATCGTATCAGTAGATCTAATGACATTAATATTAGTTAAATTAGTTAATACTAAATCTAAGGTTCTTCCATTGCCATTCCTAATACTACTGGAAGAATGGAGATTAAACATAGAAAGAAAATTTGCTAATGCTAAACAAATACGATCACCTTCCAATAGATCATAATCTGGACCAGTTACAAGAGGTAGATTAATATCACCAATAAGTATAATATTATAAGGGTTGAAATTAATGACATCTTCAAATTTTACAAAGAAATCATGATATGTTTCAATTTTTGAATTTGGTGGAAAATATACTGAGACAATAATGTAAACATTTCCGTCTATTACAACCTTAATACAAACCACTTGTACGTTGTCAATGTTAAATTCAATTTGTTGTGCACGGAAGCAATTTAAGATAGCTATTAATGAACCACCCCCATTTCTATAATTTCTGTCTTGACGAAAGACAAGGTATCTATCATCTATAAATTCGCTGTCAAAAATACTATTATTTAACCAAGTTTCAGTTAACAATATAAAGTCATAATTGGCCGTTAATATACTCCTGTATACTTGATCTAATTTAGTTCTAATTCCTCTTACATTTTGATAATATATTGAAAAATAGTTATCGGTTTCGGTCATACCTTTACTTCAAGTTGAGGACATCATTTAATGAGTTTAGTATATGAACCACCGAATCATTTGTTTTCTTTCTTAACATTACCAGATATTGTTATGAATACGCCTCCTCCTCTCTTATTTTCTAACCTAATTTTTTCGCTGTAAAAGCGAAGCACATTTATTGAGTAATTTACTGTGTAGTCTAACTTCATTCGATAGTCAGTCTAGGTTTCACGATTATGAGACAACGTACCTTGGCTGAATGGTGAAAGTCAAGAAATGAAACGTTTCTACATTTATGGATTAATTTGGTTCATTTTCTCCGCATTTCTGCCACTTGTGGCTAATTGCGAAGATGAGGATGAGTGATGGAATGATGAAATCGATGAAGGGACACTCACAAAGAACACCCATGCCTAGGCTGGGATTTGAGCGCTGGACTCTTGGCGTCGTAACTGTTGCTAACCACTCCACCAAGGAGGCGGGCAAGAATTATTAGACAATAAGTCCATGTGCATGTATGAAAACGTAAAGAGTACGCCCTTTCTTGTCTGAATTTCTTCACATTATCCACAGTTCTGGTAAAATTACAGAGACATCAACAAGATAACGTAGCTACCTGACGATAAAATATCAAGGAACTTTTCCATGAATTTCATGAACATCAATCATTCTCTTGTCCATCTGTCTATAATAGCAGCAACGACATACTGAGTGTGACGAGCAAGAATTCTTGGTATTTCCTTAGTTTTCAATACTTCTAAGTATTGCCGAAGTATTTCATTATCTTCCTTTAAGTTTTACTTAGTTTATTATTTTATATAATAGAAAATATATATTCCGTGTCATTACCCGTACTCAACGCTTTCTGGAAGACAATTTTTCATAGCGGATAAGAACGTTCGTGAAATTTAAATTTTCAGAAACTTGATAATTCCGCACCCTAGAGTTTCTATGGCTACCTTCACCATTCTTCTTGTCGAATGACGATCCGTAGAGAAAGCAGGAATAATATATTGAAGGATATTTTGGCACATATTTGTACACTCCTTTCTCTTTGACATCTTTGTCATTTTTAAGTGTTTAGGTACCTTTCTATTCGTTTCATTTGTTGTAGTTTTGCACACGATATTTCACGTTTACAGCCCTGCTTGTAGCATGCTGTCTTGATTGGCAAGGACCGGTGCCATCAAACTCCAAATGTAGGATAAGCAATAAGCGTATGTAGAATGTTTACGGACCAATGCTTAATCAAGTGTTAAGCTATAAGGAAGAAACACAAGCATAACTTTCCTTCGAAGCTTTCACTTTAATAGCTTATTAATCTCATCTTGTCATTTATTATTCTTTACAATCGTTAGAGAGAAAATTTTGTTGTATGGTTTGAAAACAAAGGAACTATCAATATAAGCATCATAGTTGTTAGAGCCCCTGTTAGTGGATACCCAATAAGAATAATCGCGGTTATAACAAGCAAGTCATGGGGAGGATCCATGCTTGTTAAAAATGCTTGCTGACTTGGCAATTCAAAAGTACCACATGTGCTTAGTATTATGCCAAAGTATTTGCTTGTTAACATGCTGTGCTTGGTGTTCTCACAAGATTTGTGAAACGAATAGGTGTGTACTAGATACCCTTTCTTATTGGAAACCTTTAAATATAATCCTTTTTCACGTGTAAATTCGAATTCTCATAAGAAATACTGCATTTCAAACTCTATGTAAATATCAAGTATTTTTCTGGATTTAGGAGTAACGTCCAACTTTTATGTCAACTCGTACGTTCTTCAATATCCACACAGGAAACGTTAACATTTACACAATTTCGTACTGTTGTAAAATCATTATTTATATAAAATTGAATAGCTACTGTCCAATATTATTGTTAAATTTTCATCAAGGCTTAGTATATCATGAATTTTGAAGACTTTTTTGTCTTAGTATGGAGCAAGATTATTATCAAACTAAAGGCCAAATTAACTATAATTTAAAATGGCACTTACCGATCTTCAGGTCCTTTGTTCTTGATGTAATGTATGGATGGGTGCGTTCATTACCTCTAGCTACAAGCAGAAATGTACGGCTTCAATTAAACTAATCAGAAAAGAACAAAACAAACAATCAATTTCCAGGCAATATTTTCATAGAACATGGATATTTGCCACGAATACTTGGATGTTGAGCAATTTTCCATCTTAACGTACTACTGTAGACAAATAAACATAATCTTCATTCATGAAAATGAACACAATGAAAAAAAATACCAGTACACATTAGTACTCATTCCAATTACGTCATTTATAATAATACATAAAGGCAATCAAATTATAATAAATTCACAGCAATGCTTAAAGGAGAAAATGTTTCTTTGCGTTTAAAAATACATTTCTAATACACATTTTGTATCAAGTTCCTTGTTTATGTACTTTACGTATACGTAAATATATTTACGTATTTAATACGTTTATTAATACATTCGTACATTAATAATGGAATGAAAATTTACTCCATTACATTGTACTGTTTCTTGGGTATTATACATACACGTTTATTTTCCTACTTCCGCAAAAAAAATTGAAGATAATATATTTAAATAGATGAGACAATAAAATAGATATAAATAAACTGAGAATACCTCACGATTGTTACGTGAAACGCTAACAAATGCAGCGCAAAAGTAGACTATGGAACTTGTCTGAAAACAAGTTTCGTATGTTCAAGGAACAACAGTATAGAAATATGTAACTACTATTTCTTATGTTCCTTCAATCCAGAAAAATATGTCCTAAATAAAACTGAACAGGTTTTTCGCATCATGTGAAAGTATAATGTAATTTCAGTGTTACATCGATGCATTACATTGATTAAAAAACTAGATCAAATATGCAATAGCTCAAGATCTTGTTACTTCTTTTCCATATAGAATTTCTCCTTTTCTTTCTATGGAGTTGGAAGACGACAAGAATAGATCCATTTTTTTCATGTTTTCACTGTCTTTCTTGCACATGTTGATAATTTAATATAATGAGGAATTAGTGAATATTTATAATTACTGCATCTGAGCCCACACATAATACAGCTCAGTAGTGTAATTTGTAGAAAAGTAACCTGTTTATTTCAAAAATATATCTTTGCAGAGAGTGTGTAATGATATATTGTCCAGTCTTGCATCGCAATCTTTTGTAAATACAATGACTGTTCACTAAGAGCGCCATCCAGGTTGTGACAAATACAGTAATAGCGAGATTTAGAAATACAAATTTATTGCACTAAAATCGGAGGCTGGAATAACTACATATTATGTAAATGTAAAAGTTACTGGTACTCATCTAATAATAACTTTTATAATGAAAAAAAACTTATGAAATTGAGCGCTATTTAAATAAGTAACCAAAAGTCTTTCCCTGCTTTATGTACTAGTGCCAGTGGAAAAAAAAAACAAGTGGGTAGGCCGAAAGGAGGAAAGGATGGGGATATTTTCTGGATGGAAGTCACATTTATTATAGGTCTACACTTAATTGCGACACATTTTGTGTAAAATATAATTTTTATCTAGTTTTCGTTCCTTGTTTAGGGGCCAAACTGCTTCCTCTGGCACCGCCACTGATCATTAGAACAATCAGAAGTCACTTCATTAACTTAAGAAACAAGTTACGGGTTTATAACAAACATAGGTAAGAATTAACAATATAAAGAAAGTCTGTAATTTTGTTAATTTTCGGTATACTAAGTAATTTTGGCCTCCTAATCACGAATCTGTTGTAAAAAACGGGGAGTCACGTCTCGAAATTGTACATTTTGATGAAACATTGTTCGTTAGCCCCCAAAAACCATCCACGGGTAGCCCCACAAACCATTGACGTTAGCCTCTGTAAAATTGTTAATTTTCGGTTTACTAACTAATCTTGGCCTCCTAATCACGAATCTGTTGTAAAAAACGGGGAAGTCACGTCTGGAAATTGTGCATTTTGATGAAACATTGTTCGTTAGCCCCTAAAAACATCCACAGGTAGCCTCACAAACCATTGACGTTAGTCCCAAAAACCATCCACGGGTAGCCCCATTAACCATTCACACGAGGTTAGGTTAGGCCTGTTAGGTTAGGTCCCATTAGCACTCATTTCACCCCTAAATTCATCGAAAAAATAGGGTTCGTACTAAAATTGAACATAATAAATCATTTTCTTGTAAAACAACGGCGTGATTGGAAACAATGACAGGAGATTACATTTTCGTTCGTAAAACTACGCATATACACCTATATATATATATAAAAAAAATCAATCGGCTTTCTTTTTTCAAATTTCCAGACGTGACCCCCGGTTTTTACAACATATTCGTGATTAGGAGGCCAAAATTAGTTAGTATACTACAATTAACAAAATTGGAGACTTTCTCTATATTGTCAATTCGCTCTCAAACATATTTGATTATTAAAATATTCGGTATAGGTCTATGACTCAGCACCTTCCTCCTTCATGCGTGCACATTTCAAATAGCTTAGTTCCAAACAGTTTGAACACTATATTTTTGAGGAAATGGCCTTCCGGGACACAGGTTCATGACACTCGATGCAATTGCTCATCTTTTTCGATATATCTAACAACTCAATGTGGACACTTCAACTGCATTCAGTGTTTCTTGTTTCGAACACCGAGGCAGCAACACTGTTTGTTTACATAAGGGGAGTAGTACTTATGCTGACAGTATTTAACGTATTTAACGTTTCATTTACAATATACTGAACTATACGCTACACAAAAATAATCTTCAGTACTTACTGCACATTCCTGCTATATCGTTATCATCACCTCGCATCAGAAATACATAGAATAACACAAAATAGAAAACGGAGCACATTCACGCCGTTATCCTATGGATCATTCACAGACTACACAAACATTGTTTGATCCGTTGATCCATTCGAGCACATGTATTTAAATTTTATAGACAATATATACTGTGATTAGGTTGTCTGGTTTTCGTGGATGTACATACAGAAATCTTGAAATAATTGATTGAATTTTTAATTTTAACATGTTTTGCACATTGATATAAATCATCATGGGCGTCGCTAAAAAAAATTGTAGGGGGAAATCAAGTCATTGATGAAACATGATTCTTTATTACCACGGTTATAACTCTTATTATACACTCATAACTATTATAAACTAATAAAAATAAACCCATTTTATTATTATTATTATTATTATTATTATTATACTTTGCTACTCGAAACGCCAGACGAGTGAATATCCAGCAAAACTCTTTTCTATTAGTTTCTTTATATTTCATACAGTTAGTGTACTGAAATGCATAATTGTTGTATTTTGTTATAAACTTTTACACACCTCTTTCAAGAAGAGGCTTTAAGAGTTAGGATAAAATTTTACTCAGAAAGTTTATGTTGTGTGACCTCCCCATAAAACTACAATTATTGACATTTTGGAAACTGTGGAATAATTTCTTTGGATTACATAAGGTAACATAAAATATAACCTAGTTCCTTTATTTTACACTCAATTTCTTCGATCTAGCGCAGTTTACACTTTGATTATTCTGTTCGAATACTAACTAAATTAACTGTAAGTATCTGCTATTAACAATAAAAATAACAAGCTCTCTGTTTTTTGTTAGATTAAATGAACGATACATGTTTGCAAGGAAGGGGGTTGACAAGCTAGCGTCTGTCACGGACAATGCGTTAAGGTCCTATCGTAGTCGTTATTCTGTTAGCCAGAGGACAAATATTGTTTTCTTCAACTTTGCTTTTAATTTATGTGCTTGGAGATAAGTATAGAATGCTACATTTTTTATGTCGTTTACTCTTGTAAATTGTACATTTAACAAGGCAATTTTCATACACACTACAATGCTCCTATATTATACAGAGTACGTGTAGTGATAATAAAAACAACAAAACGCAGAAAGGGGTAATGGCGAACAGGTGATTCTTGGATATAAAAAATTGTGGAATAAATGCTCAAATAAAAAAAATTAAGAACAGTACCCATAAAGAAACTCAAAACATATTTATGTGGCTATTGCTCAGGATATTAAAAAGAGTTCACTTTACTGTTTTGTGGCCTGAGAAATTGTATGTGTAATCTTTATTTTCAATGTGATTATATACCCTGGTAAAAGTACATAAAACTATAGTCTATATTCCATATTTTCGGATACATTTGTCTTAATACTAACACAATGTTCGGCATTACCTCTAAAAATCTGGGTAATGTCCTTTTCTTAGTTTTTGGTCTAAAACAAATAGTTTGGGAACATTGTTACCGAGTTAATTTTGGAGGGAAGGTATTAAGGTTTCCTCAGAATCTATGCAGTGACTAAAATGTCACTATATATATTATATAATATTTTGTATAATATCCCTAAAACTGAAAAGTACAAACAATCACCATTAAATAGAATGAGTAGCATGTATAATAGAATAACATCCACAAATCCAAATATATTGATTTTAATCTTAACATTTTGGAATATAAAAATTCTATAAAAGCATCAGTTGACAGAGATACTTTCACAAATGGTTGATTATGTATTGTATGTCTTATTTATTGTAGAATATGTGCATGTATGTATAATGTAAATATATGTATGTGAATGAGCTTATGGATATCTGTCCATTAATATGTGTATGAATTTATTTCATTATTGTTTCTTCATGAGAAATGTGATTTTATACTACATTATTCTCTAATGATAATATTGGTTGTGGATAATTTATATATGTATATATATGTTTTATGCGAGCACATCATTACTACACGTTATATAAGTATTCTTATGTTATAGATATGTCTATGTAATATGTATGCATGCAATTTAATCTCACTTATATTCATATTTATATTATTTATGTTATATTAATGCCTCTGTAATTGGAGATATCCTTTCTCTGTAGATGGCAAAGTAAAAGATAAATAAATAAAATAATATAAATATCCTGGTTCCCCCTATACGAGTGTGTATATGTATGTACAGTATATATATATATATATATATATATATATATATATATATATATATATAGTTACTTTCAGCTTACAGGTCGCTTAATCTCTTTCCTCACTCCTTTCAGTTTTTCCTGCATTCTTAACAATGGCAACAAATTGCTGAAGTGTAGTCAGCTGGAAGAGAAGCGATAAGAGAAAGGACCAACAAGACGACGCGTGGCTGCTGGGCTCATCTCAAAAACTCTGTTAGCATCATCTGTCTTTCCGTCTGGTTCGTGACTTATTAACCGGCTGAAAAGCGCATTATTCACTGCTGGCGGACAAGTCGTTTAAAGTGTCAGTCAAGCATGCTTTTGCTTCCTTCGCTGCCTTTGGAAACAAATAGATACGGTAAAACAAATTGGTCTTCTGTCTTAACAATATTGATTGGTTCCAGTCCAAATTTTCGAATGAAGTTAATTCATTTGCCTCTTCTGACTCGAAACGTTATTAAATGAAATGAAGGATCTTGAAAACAATGGTATGGAAAGAATGCCGTACGTCATTTGCCATTTGTAATTTCAGAATTCCATCATCTATACCACGGGCAACGAACTTAGGTGGCAGACCCATTATAAAAAAAGTCAAACCTTAAAGGTTCTGATTTCCGTACACGACCTGGCAACATTCACTGTCTAATGTTGCCAAATCCAAGTCCAAATCCTGCATCCAAAGGAAAATAGGCCGTTATCATCCTTGATCTTTCAAATAAATCATGCTTAGACAGGCTACAAGACACACACATACATTGTCATAAACAGCAGAAGGAAACCAGTTGCGACCAGATATGGCAACAGAACATAATCTGCAAGACACCTAATTTCGTGTCACCAAGTGTAGTCGTGTTATTAGCAGTAGTGTTACGCTAAGCTTTCCATTATCTTCTGGCAAGCTTTGTAAAAATAAATGCCCAGTTTTGGATATTGCCCAAAGTTTTCTTACATTACTCAAGTTCTGCACAAAGTGTTCAGTAAGTCATCCTTTGAAACATCCTTCTTATGTAAAAAGCTATCGAAAGCCATGGAAATGTTAATATGTCAATACATCATTATTTTCATTATAATGAAAAAATGTACATTTTAAGTAACCACAGATATTTCTCTACTTACATTAATTTTATAATTATTGATATGATTATATTGATTGATTGATTGATTTGCTTTATTTTACTTCGCTTTTTGTGCCACTTTTGGCTAATTTGCGAAGATTGGGATGAGTGATGATATGATGAAATCGATGATGGACACTCCCAAACACCCATGCCCAGGCCGGGATTCGAACCCGGAAGCCCTGGCGTCGTAGCGCGATGATATGATTATACAGTAGTAGCATTAATTCTAGACACTTTTAGTAAAATGTTATTTTTTTAAAAAATCTCGAATTTAGAGACTGTATTCTGTATACAAATATTAAACAAGTTTGGATGACATCGTTCAGTAACTTCAATAATTGCATGTCAGTGCAGCATTGTAGTATTATTGTTATTTTCAGCCAACAGAACGCTCGCTTCAGAAAAGACAGCTGCCAAAAACAATGAAGCTCACACTTGACACACAATACAGTACAGAAAATATCAATAATCAGACAACAATGCTGCAGTAAGATGCAATTCTTGAAGTTACTCAATGATATACAACAATGATGCTCACAGTTGACCTACTATACAACAATCGCACATAAGGGTTCTGTTGGCTGAAAATAACAACAATAATCAGACTACAATGCTGCACTCAGATGCAATTATTGAAGTTACTGAACAATGTCATTTAAACTTGTTTAATATTTCTATACAGAATATCAGAATATAGTTTTTACATTTAAGATTTCTAAAAAACATTTTACTAAAAGTGTACAGAATTAATGCCACTACTGTATTAATTTAATTATAGTTAATATGTAATTATTAATTTGCTGTATTAGTTTTGTGTTTTACGTTTGCTTACAGTGGATATAGCCAAGGGCGTTGCGAGGGATTAGTTCGTGGCCTCCAAGATAATACGGGCCTCACTGCAGTTTTAGTGACGTCACAAGACTGGTCCTGCATAATTCATTTTCAACATTTACCACAACGCGCTATTAAAGGGTAATATTTCGTATTCTGACTGAATCGTACTTTCTTATTCATTCAGACTGTTGATTTCAGTATTAAATAAGATTCAAGCCATGAAAACGCAAATTGCAGGTTTTATTTGCAGAAATTATTATTTTTCGGTAAATTTGGTCCAAAATGGGTTGCATGAAAAAGAGTCTAACCAAGAATATACTCGTAATAAGTCTCTACTATAATTTTTGTTAATAATTGGATTATTAATATTTAGTTATTAATACTTCATTAATTTTGTTTCAAATCCCTTCCCTTAGAAGAATTTCTGTCGACGCCCATAGCTATAACTGTTAGGCTATTCAGTATAAGAACATGGAATTGGTAAGAGCTAGAGACATGGAAGATTCAAGGAAATGGGATGCAAATTGTGCATAGAGTTTGTTGTTGGGGGCACTACTCGTAAGAACTGCGTCATGTACTTCACTATGGATTTCCCCATGGAAAAGAACAAGTGTAATAGAAGTGGAGGAGCTCATGCCAACTTCCAGGCAAATATTCAATCGGTCTGATATTTTGGGAGTGCTCATGTAGCTCTGTCCTATTACCCCCGTCATTTTCCAGGAAATTGCATGCCCAAACTTGGCACACTACCTTAGCACAAGGCCCTTCCTACAGTCCCCACCAGATGACAATGATGGATATAATTATGAGGAAGTTGATGCATGTAACAGCAACAAGCTAATGGTGTCGCCAGGATTTTTCTTGGGGTGGGCTCAAGGGTGAATAAAATATCTTTATGTGGGCTCTAGTTAGGTCGTCATGACCAAGACCGGAACTGGGAATTTTTCAAGGTGGAGCGACGTTCATGAACGTTGTGCTGTACTGGAGCATTCATGTTCATGGCTCAAATTCATACTTATAATGCAATTATTACAAATATTTTATATGCAATTTTAATCTGTGTTAAAAATTCGGCATATAGATTTCCTGTATTTTGTAAAAAAAAAAGTTAAAAAATTAAGCGAAACAAGCTTTCATCGGTTAAAGGAAAGCTTGTCTATGTTTTTACAAGACAAACGATGCTTGTAGGAAAAATTGTATTCCACTGATAATATTTTTTAAAAAGATTTAATTTGCCAAAACTATTTAGTCACAGTTACCGGAATACTGACAATAATTCTGGAATAACCATTTTGAACAAATTTATTCAATCATTTTTTTTGCTATTTTTCTAGGTTTACTCATTGTTTTTACATGTGTTAAAAGTTTAATTTGATCGTTTTGGTGCACGTAATCATTTTTCGCACGTTAATGAAAGGAAGTCAACCCAATGGAGAATCTATAACGTTCTTCATGTTTGAAATGAGTTATGTTAGTCAATTGTTAAGGCCCTTTGTGTGCTTTATACTATAATTATTTACCAGCTTGTTACTTTGCGTTATCTAAATAATATATACCATGTATTAATTCTATTTCGGTTGGCAGACGGGTGGGCTGAGACTATTTTAAGGTGGGCTAGAGCCCACCCTCGCCCATCCAGTGGCATAGCCCCTGCAACAGAGTTCTATCAGTTTCCCCATTGTGTAATTCGCATGTTCAGGAGTTGCAACTTGTAACTTCCCCGATTTCGGAATGTCTCACGAGAATGAAAATCTGTTTGGCTTGAAGCTAACTGCGTAACCCTTTCGTTAATCCACCCAACTCTTCTGATGTATCCGCGGTTTTGCTGAGCACGGGATGCGTGCAATGTTCCCAGTTGGAACAATACGGTTGACGATACTAGAGCCGCATTTCGAAACCCATTGTAATTTCGATTAACCTTGATCGTGGCTTATGATCTGAAGGAGAAAGTTCTTGAATATTCACTCAGAGAGGATAAAGGTCAAGGAAGGGGAAAAAAGGTTTACAGTGTTGCCTGACACAGATCTAAAATTTAGCTGGATATTGAAAGTGGATATCATTTTTTAACTCGGTGATAAGTTTAACAGAGCTGAGAATATTAACATTTAGCTATATTTTTTGCATCCTTTGGTTTCTGATGGTTACATGTACGTAGAATAACTTCCGTACTAGAATAGCCTTTATACTATAAATGACACGTCAGTTGACAAATTTTCTAAATGATGAAAATCACTATTCAGTACTTTTACTTTGCGTGACTAATTTTTCAGTAATTATTACGTAAACCAATTTGTTAAGTTGTCCTGTTGGCATATGTTCCAATTGTCTCCTAGATAGTACTTTTCTTTTTATTATTTTCATTTTGAGAAGAAAGTTACTACAACTCTTGCATTCAGTAGCATATACCTTTGAAGTGATGAAGAAATTAAAATTGTTGCAATAGTTAGTTAGTTGTTGATGCTTGTACTAACACAACGAATTTGTAACTAAAGGTAATTCTAGTTACAATGAGTGCAGTAAGTACACGTGGGATATGAAGACACAGAGGTGAACGCTGATAATTATACTATGAAAGCTACTAAAGATACCTATTTCGAGCGATATTGGTAATTGGAATTTTTCGTTGGGAGTTGCTGTGCCTATATTTTAAAAGCTTTATGTCATAATTTTCCACTTAAAATAGCACAATTTACCTCCATGTAATTTATCAGTGTTTCAAATAGAGTTGAAACTGAAATAATTTGAATTACAATCTGTCTGTAAAATATATTTCAGTGGAAATTTTTAGACCAAGTGCCTGAAAAGGTCTCCTGCTTTTGAATGGTAGAGCGACGAGACGAGACTTGTCGCAGTATCATATCATCTCGCGAATGAGAAATCAGGTGACGTTCTCGGTCTCGTCTCGTGTTGATGAAGTCCTTCTCGTTCTCGGAATAGTTTGTGTGTTTGTTTGCTTTCGAAGAAGGGGTGGGGGTGGACGAACAGATTATAGCCATAACCAGATTATATACAGGCTATGTGTCCAGAAGCAGGCTTAAGAATGCCGTTTCCATGGTGTAGTAAGTTTGAAGGTAGAATGACATTCTAGATCCTTACGGAGAAGTCACCACGGTCTCGTTTGCATATATTAGATACCGGTAACTAGGGTTCTTGTTCTCGTTTTGGTTTCAAATGACAGGTCCCTATCTCGGTTCGAAATAATAGATACGGTTCTTTTAAACGCATATTAAAGTTTACTAAAAGACAGTTTTTGCATGTTATATACAACTCTCCATTTCAGTAAATATGTAACCTTTTCGTAAGTCTGAGTAAAGTGCATAGTAAATCCATTTTAAGTCTGGAGCAAAGTAAGTCTCCGTCTTGTCTCGAACAAGTCTCGAAGGTTGTAGTTTGGTTCGTCTAAAAAGTCTCGGTATCGAATTACGAGACGAGACTGTTACTTCTCTCAGTACAATCCCTGCCTGCTTCACCATGAATATTATTCTGAGTCTCGAAAAGATCTTGGTACTAGTCACTTGATGTATATCATACGTCAGTACACAAAACCATGAAAAAAGAGCTAAGTTTACGCAGTTGGAAACATTGTGGCGAGAAGAGTGGATGGAAAGGAAGAACCAAGTTGCTTTGCCGCTGGGTGTCCCATCGTGCCACGCTCGGCACGGCCTCTTTAGCCCGAGGAGATCTCTTACGGCTGAAAGTACGATGCACCTGTACATGACAGAACTAACGCTTCTCTGCTTGTTTTGTTTTCTTTCCTCATTCGTTCGGGGTTCACTTTCATTAGAGATCTTCCTCGCCCAATAGGAGACAAGCTTTGCATCTGCACTGGGAGGAAGTGAGACCTACGTCCATCTTTTGGAGCATCATGACTTGATATATCGCTTCAAGTCAGTGGTTCTAAGACTTTGACATCCGGCGGTAGCTTCTCGAAGCTTCTTGCTCTACTAGTAGACATGGTAGCTCCTCAGGTATGGTAGTTTCTATTATTTCTTGGATGCGTGTGTTATGGAAACGCTAAATAGTGTATTTTTCCATTGTTATCCGATGTCATACTGTTGTGCAACGTAACCAAGGTAGTGTGGTCCACAAGAAAATTACAAGGTCGTTTACACTTGAGGTAAGTTATTAAAGATATGATATAAGGTTGTTAAAATACAGAAGATCCTGGATTGAATCCCAGGTAAGGCAAAGTTTTAATAAATCCTATGAACCGCTTCGACATCAAAATGTGCCAGTTCCCTTAACAACAGAATATGCGATGATATTCAGGAATAGTCGAGGGGCATTTTGGAATCCACATTGAAAATTTTTGAGTTTATATCTCTAACTAAACTACTCTCTAGCATTAGTAAACCCGAAGATTTATGGCTGCAGCAACACAAGACCTCTATCTGTCCTTATCCTGGGCAAGGTAAATACAATCTTTTCCATCCTTACAGATTTCCTTTAGATCTATCTCAAAGTTATCCCTCCATCTTTGTCTTGGCCTTCCTGCAGGTCTCTTACCATCAGGTTTCCCATCAAGAATTCTGTAAACTCTTCTTTTCTCTCCCATCGTGACACATGGCCTGCCGACCCTAAGTCTTCTTGTTGTTCTAATAATATCATATATGGATTCATATTATGCAGTTCTGAATTATGTAACCTTCTCCACTTACCTGTCTCCTCATCCCTTTTAGGTCCAAATATTTTCTAAGGATTTTATTTTCAAATACACTTAATTTATGTTCCTCTTTCAATGTAAGGGACCAAGATTCAGGTTCATATTATACTACAGAAAAATTACTGTTTTGCATATTATAACTTATAGTTTCTTAGATATTATACGAAAATATATAGGTTTATGAAGAGAAAAGTAACACGCATTTCCTGAATCAAGTCTGTTTTCTATTTCTTCTTAAATAACATTTTCACTTTTGTTTGTACTTCACTTAGTATGTTTTTGATTTGTCAGTTTTGTGCACATGTAGTCAGTTATTCGTTGGAGGTTCTGTTAGGAGGCAGCGCTTGAAGTGGGAATTGTTAGACGTGAGGGTTTGTTCCAGCATTAGAGGATGATTCCATGGTATAACATGGTTACAGGGCTGAAGATGGGAGGATACTTTACGTAAGTTTTCGTAGCTAAGGAGATAGCATCCCCTGAAGTCCCCCCCACCCAATTTGAGCACCAAAAGGAAGGAAGAAGATTGTTGGTTTCTGAATTCTCGATAAAACACATCTCGATTACCTGAATCTAACTCCAAACACTAGGTTCAATTATGATCAGCCACTTGTCAACAAAGAAGACTTAAAAGAACACTCTTCTTATGCCGACAGCACTTTCTAGTCCAATACTTCTGATAATGTGAATTTTACATATAATGTAAATAAATTTGGTTCCCTCTGAAATGTGTAACGATAAGGGGCTGGACCCCGTATAATGTGACGGGTGCAAAATAGCCTTAGTGCTGACGCACCCAAAATTTTAAATTCAAATTCAAGATAAAGTACAAACAACACATTTTATCTGATTTTTTTTTAATGTTCCAATTGTGGCGTTGCTGTTACTTGAGTAGAAATTATTAATGTATCGTCATCCATTTATGTGCTGTTTACCCTTTTCGGTGTTTCTTTCCCATTAAAGATACAATTAGGAAGATTCTTTGTGGTATTCAGAATCCTGAGAACTGCACTTGACTTATTTTTATGTGAGCCGTGACCATGAATTTGTAAAGTTATTTGCCTCTACACAATATTGTCGGTATTGTACGGCAATACTTTGTATAATAGGCGGTTGGATGAGAGCATTGAACGTTGGCTACGAAACCTGAGGTCCCGGGCAAGGCATAGTGCTTGTCTCATCATTCATCATCATCCTTGTTATGTAAAATAGACGAAATAGTAAGAACGCACTGACCGATCCTCCCCGTTGATGATGAATTTAATTTTTTTAAATAGTGTGACCATTTTGCACCCTTTGCTGTATACGGAGGTAAATCTCCTTACCTAAAATTCTTACCTCAGTTCAAAATGTGGTGTAAGAAGCCCCTTGAGAAATGTTAAAAGTACCGGTTGCAAAGGGACCTGTACAGAACATACACAACACATCAAAAACGTATTTTATCGTTAACTATCTTGCAGAAGAGCAACGGCTAATACTTATATATTTATAAACATTTAAACGTTATCACAGGTAACCAGCACAGAGTGATCCAGCATGCAAGAAGAAAAAAACGCAAAAATATAAATTTTTACTTTTCGGTATGCGGAAAAAACATGAAGAGTTCTTTAAATAAATAAATGGTGCAAGAAACTGCCAGAGAATTCCTTCTCTATATCTATTATTTGTGTTTGTTTTCGGGTCACAAAATAGCAATTCAAGACTTGCCGTAGCAATTTCTTTTCCCCGGACACTATAATTGTGCTAGGTAGATTCAAAACCTCCAGCTAATGCCCAGAAAAAGAACACGCATTGGAAATAAAATATGTTTTAATTTTTGACAGAAGAATACAAAAGTTATATTGAGTTAACGCCGCTATTTCCCGCCACGAATTCTAAAGCAAAGTATACTTTAAAGTATTAACAAGCTGGCTGGATACATTTTTTGCTACTTTTTGCTACTTTTGGCTAATTTAACTTCTTTGTAAACACGTGATCCGCCGTTAATAGGTCATCTTTCAGGTGAAATGGGAGTTCTCCAATTTTGCTATCAGCTGTTGCTCAATATACGTATTGGCCAAATTATTGGACTCATCGTAAAAAATAAGCACATTTCCTTGTTTTGAAAGTGTTCTTACCAGTGCCGGATCTACAAGCCGCAAAACCCCGCGGTGGGGGGGGGGGTGAGAGGCGGAGACAAGGAAGCCTCTAGGGGGGGCCTCGGCCATTGACATAGCAGAGGGTTAGCGTATGTAGAAAAAAAAACATAGTTACTCAGGAGTACAGAAACAATTACAATATATACAGGCAAATGTAAAGTTAAAGTGTCCTGTGCATATAGCACCGTACCAAGGCATAATTAGGGTATGGGGGTGGGGTGGGTTGGGCCCCACATATTTTCGATGTCTGACATCTTGGAGTTGATGTGACCGGCACCACGCTCCGGCCGCCTTTACCCCCCACCTGCTACAATTTGATTTGAGGCTGGGTGGGCCCTGTAGACGCTTTATGTGGGGACAAGCCGGAAAAATTTCGACCTCAGATCACCCACCCCGGTTCTCCCGCGTGGCAATCAGACTAGAATGAAATGAGTCTAGAATTTCACGGAAAATGCAGTGGTGAAGGTTTCTTCAACCTATATTTAATCAGGAAAATGCCATGACTGCATGATTGTAACAAATGTATCATTTTGCAGGTGTGAGAAACAGTGTCATATATAATATTACACCAACACGGGCGCCGAAACCCAGTTCACGTTTGCTCCCCTATAGGTGGGACACAACAGGTGGGAAATTACGCAGGATTCTGCTCTGAAATGGGCAGAATCAATAATGTGGGACTATCACCCAGTGAGAGTGTCTTTCTTGTGCTTGTGCGTTTACTATTTCAGTATTTCCTTTTCCAAACCGACAATGAATTCAGGAAAACGCATGGTATATTATGAATGAATGTTTGCGAGAATAGAGGAAGAAGCATGGGAATGCTATAGTCTTCAAGCTCTTGAATGAACTAGTCCATCGCAAAATAGACACTTTTGTTTGCCTTCGGAAAAGTCAAGCTGAAGTTGAAAATATTCTGTGTTCAATATGCCACTGTTTTATATAATCAGGATTAGTATTTCTTTTTTTTTTTACTTGTACCTGTAAACATGTGTGTGCTACTTCATACTGCATTGATGTGGCTGAAAGTTGCAGTATTACATATTTATACCAGTGCTTAACCAACGTTTAAAACAATACGTGTATGTGTGTGTGTGGAGGAGCGGATTAAGGGCCGGACGACCCAAGCGAATGGCCGGTGCACCACCCTCGACGGTCCCAATATAGTAGAGCCAAATCCTTATTTCTGATTACATAAATGTTGATATTTGTTTTATAAAGATTTGGATTTGTGTAGAAAAAATTGATTGAAGTTACTTCTCAATGACCAATGTGTATTGCAAAATCATGTAGCAATTTAAACTAAGAGGCTACTGTTATTTTCATATCAACCTATAATATACGCGTTCTTTGAAGTTAAGGCATTGAAAACACACGGCTATTATTTATAGCCGTTTATGTTTTGTGTTAGCCGAAGGTGGAAAGTAGTGAGACCAGGCACCAGGGTAGAAAGTTGTGGAGGGGTGTGACAGGGTGGACAGTTGGGGTGTCAAAAGTCGACCTCGCCTGGATGAAAATTTTATCTTGGGCCTTCCTTTTTTATGTAAATACTGTATGTGTGAAGATATTAAACTCCTATAAAGGATGGTAGGAATAAGTATTATAAACGGAATATGATAATGAAATTCTCAGACAAAAGTTACATGTAAAGAATTATGTTGTATAATTACATATTACAAATTTTCAAAGTTTAACTCAAGTGCATTAATTAGGTCCAACCCCCCCCCCCCTCCAATGCACATCACCCCTTCCCATTTAGAAGTTTTGAGTTGAATTTAATATGGCGGCCAACAATATGACAGCCATCCGCTTGGAACATACCAATGTGGTTCCCCCTAAGCCTAGCCTGTTTCTATCATGTACCAAGCCTAATTCCTTTACTCCTTATAGGGAGTGTTAAGGGACTTTTGAATAACCCTGTAGGCTCTTGTATGTGACTTCGTCAACATGAGATCAAGAGTTACATACACACATAATATATATATATATATATATATATATATATATATATATATATATATATATAATGTGTGTGATGGTGTGTGTGTGTGTGTGTGTGTGTGGTGTGAAAGTAGGTAGGTAGTGTGGGCCTTTGGTAATATTTTGCGGGGGGCCCAAGATTTGTAGATCCGGTACTGGTTCTTACTAAATATATTTGACGATTGTTAGAATTTTTTATGGAATTAAACTGTTTGTCTGCTTCGATGTAATCTTGTTTCCCACAATCCTTTCTTTTACTGTGTTCCAAGAATAGGTGACAACACGATTCTTTGCACATTCGCAACAATGCCTGGAACAACACGTACATTGTTTACCGTGTTATTTATACTATGTGTTTGGTTATAAGGAAATAATATAAATTCTGATTGTTGTAAGAGTGTAGTGTTCTTTATTTGTATCTCCGGAGCAACATGTAATTTCATAAACCACGTGGTTTGTAGTTTGGAAACAAGAGTGATAAAGGAATTGTACACAAGCAGTGATTAAAATGGGCTCGAAAAGAGTCAAAGGTAAAGGCCAAAGGTGGTCATACGAAGTGTTAACAGTACTTGCAATGTGTATAACAATGCATAAGTAAAACTAAAGAATAAGATATTACTTCTAGTCCAATAAAATAATTAACCTCCCCCCATACCCCTATACCAACTCACACTACTAATAAAAATAAAAAAACAACAAAAAATAAGAGCAACGTAAACCACTAATCATAAAGGACTATTAAATCTTAAAAGGATTAAAAATATAAAATTTAAAACATATTTTAATGTGTATCGCAAAACAATAAATCTCTCAAAATTCTCTACATGAAGTGAGTTTATCTGTGTTTCATTTTTTCAGCAAATGAGTCCAATAATTTGGCCAACACATACATACATACATACATATATATATATATATATATATATATATATATATATATATATATATATATATATATATATATAAGCAGTGCAGTATATCCACACACCCTTGACACCCCTAAGACTCCTCAAAAATTGCAACAAAAACAACCATCCCTAAAGTTTTTTTTCACAGATGCCCCTATCCATGGTCATTTTTGTTCTAAATTAGCCTTTGCACCCTCTTAAATACCAACTTACCACACCCCATCCAAGTGAAAAGCGACTGAAGTGTTGGTGTGTGAGTAATTAACCCGGCAGGACAAGGAGTTTCCATTGCCTATCTGTACACTGTTAGTCTAATTGTCGTAACTTCATGTTCATTTTTCACAGAAAATATTAAGCTAGATACATGAAGATCCATTTTAACATACTAGTCTCTAAAGTATTCGTTATCACTTTAGCACATGTTTTCATATCACTGTGACTATATTACTAATACTTAAATAATGAAAATAGACATTTGAATATCAATATTGGTACAAAATAACCAACTCGAACAAATGTAGTACAATACGAGGCCATGAAGTAAGTCTTGAAACATTCCTGGCGAAGAATGAAGAAAAGATTCTCTCTGGCTATCGACCAGGCGAGTTGTGGACAAGATTCCAAGCTTTCGAGAGCTAACGGCACATCTACCCTGAAGATGAGAGTGACGTTAGCTCTCGAACGCTTGGAATCTTGTCCACAACTCACCTGGTCGATAGCCCGAGAGAATCTTTTCATACAAGGCTATGTAGCTACATACAAAGCCACTTGTTAGTACATATTAATAATCCTAGTCCTGGTATAATGCATGACGTTTAAAACTCCAAGTTAGATAGACCTAAATTCTCTAATTTTCTTGTTGTACGTAACAGCTGTGCATTGGCGCACTCCAGTGATTTTTCTATCTGCTCCATTAGCAACACTGCTTCTTGAGTTGTGTCGCGCATCGCACGGCAGAAATATATGTGCTGGGCTCTACCCCTCATGTGCACTCCTGTGCTTGCACCAAAAAAAAATATATCTAACATTTCTAACAATATTACAGGGTGACTCAATAAGTCACTTAACACCCTCAGTACAAGGCCACTGCGGCATGGAACGTGAAAATAGCGATGACCAATCGTTGCCTGGCCAAGGGGAACCACATTGACGTCACCCGCATGGTCGGCAGCCATCTTGATGTCTGCCATCTTGAAATCAACTTCAGAAATTTAAATGGGAAGGGGGGGTCGTGCGACATATCAAAATAGAGTTGTGGAACAATTCAGTGTTTCGGATCGATCTAGAGGGAACTCTGAAGTTGAACAGAATCTTGCTACCGACGGTAGGGTCACGTTGCAGTTGTGCTATAGCCCACTCACAAAACTGCAAACGCCTGTCTGAATCGTCCTCACTAAGGTGCTGCTGCAGCTGTATCTTATACGCATGCCAGTGGTGGTCACGTACAATCCTTTGAATTGAACCCCTGCTAACACCGCTTTCCAGCGCCAGTCTCCGTGTGCTACGGGTTGGGGACTTTGCAAATGATGCCAACACCGCTACAGCAGTACGCTCATCCGTGGCTGTTTTCGGACGTCCATGTTGAGGCTTGTCGTCCACAGATCCAGTATTTTGAAACTTTGCCAGCAACTGGCTGAAGGCCACATGTGACACGGGTTGTCTTGCAGGATTTCGCTTATTGAATTCTGCGGCAATGTCACGCGTACTTCTCTCCCCTGACATCAATATGATGTCAATCCGTTCCTCACGTGTTAGTGGCATTTTCGTTCAGATCAGTGAAAAAGGAAATGTGCTACTCTTGACAAGATCAATTCACATCATCACTCTTTTAAATTTTTATGTAAAGACAAAACACAATCGTAATTCCCATGTCAACCAATACTACAAGATATGTACATACCGGTAAGTCAATATCCTGACATTTTCAGTGATTGGTCTAAACATTAAATACCACATAATCACATACTAACGACTATTTGAACAATAAACATTTAAGCAAAAAGGACGTGTCACTCTCCCATGAGGGAATCGCCCTTAAATTTACAGTTAGGTGAAAACAAATGTCACAGTTGTTTTCCTGGTGAAATTCTAGCCCATTTTGAAATGTCGCACGACACCCTTCCTTTTTAAATTTCTGAAGTTGATTTCAAGATGGCGGACATCAAGATGGCTGCCGACCATGCGGGTGACGTCAATGTGGTTCCCCCTTGGCCAGGCAATGATTGGTCATCACCATTTTCACGTTCCATGCCGCAGTGGCCTTGTACTAAGGGTGTTAAGTGACTTATTGAGCCATAACTTTGTGGTATTATTAACTTTGCAACAAATAAAGTTAGGTGAAAACAAATGTCACAGTTGTTTTCCTAGTGAAATTCTAGCCCATTTTGATATTTCATATCACCCCCTTCCCATTTAAATTTCTGAAGTTGATTTCAAGATGGCGGACATCAAGATGGCTGCCGACCATGCGGGTGACGTCAATGTGGTTCCCCCTTGGCCAGGCAACGATTGGTCATCGCCATTTTCACGTTCCATGCTGCAGTGGCCTTGTACTGGGGGTGTTAAGTGACTTATTGAGCCACCCTGTAGTACCATTATGACACATTCTTTGGTATAAAAAAAAAAGAAAGCTAAATACTTTCTTCGTCCGAATACTTTTACATGTGAAAGGACAGAGAAAGATTGCACATTACGGTGATCACAATTTTCTTATTAGCAGAGGTGTACGACTAGAAGGGAAACTATATACCAGGTGGTTATAATTAAAGTGACGGTGTTCAGAGTGGTACAGCACGGGGTGTAATTATAGTAGCAGTCTGAAACTTCGTAGATATGCTAATGAAGCAATGCGCTCGCGAATTATGCAAGAAAAAAGATAGTTCCAATTCTCGCCACCAGGGTAAACAATGGCGCTGTAAGCAGTCAAAACTTGGTATAGTTACAGGAAAAACACTATAAATCGCAGAAAACAATACTCTTTGTAATAAAATATCGCTACAAGTTCACTATTCGAATTACATGAACATTACTAAAGGAAAAAGCAACAAGCGTCACCCACCACAACCAGGGAGCTCACACAATGGTTAGGCAATGTCACCGACTTTGACGTCAGAGTTACGGAAAATTCCACGTTTTGACTGCTTACAGCGCCATTGTTTACCCTGGTGGCGAGAATTGGAACTATATTTTTTCTTGCATAATTCGCGAGCGCATTGCTTCATTAGCATATCTACGAAGTTTCAGGCAGCTACTCTCATTACAGCCCGTGCGGTACCACTCTGAACACCGTCACTTTAATTATAACCACCTGGTACTAATTTCTTGTTGGTGCTATGTGATGGCGGCGATTGGGGGAGATGGGCGAGGGGGCACTTGCCCTACCAATTTTTGCCACTTTTGCCCCCGCACTATGGCCCCCAGCCTCCCCAGATTTGACACCCAATCGTCGGTACTGGTTTACTGACTTGTTGCAAATGAAACTTTTTTTCTTTTAGATTTCCTTTGAAAGTGTGCAACTAAACCTCTCAGCTAAACCCTGTACCAGATAACTGTAGACCAGGCGAACGAGAACAAGTCTCTGCGCAAGTAGTGACGCGAGACGGCTCCACCAATGAACAGTGAGAGAAACGGGATTGTGTAATGGGCGACGGGAGTTACCCGTTTTCCTCCTTCGCTATGACTGACTTAATTCCTGTTGTTCCCTGTGGAACATAGGGCATCAACAAAGCATCTCCACCTGGTCCTACTGACGGCAATTCTCTTCACTGCATTCCAGCTCTTTCCTTCCTCCAAGGCCTCAGCGTGAACAGATCTTCGCCACGTCTGTCTAGGCCTCCCTCTTTTCCTTCTTCCCTGCGGGTTCCAGTCTAGTGCCTCTCTCTCGACAGCCTCATTTTCCTTCCTCAACGTATGCCCTATCCAATTCCATTTTCGCCGCTTTATTTGTATGGACACCTCGGTTTCTCCAGATTTTCTCCAAAGTTCTTGGTTTTGAATCATTTCTGGCCAAAAGATATTCAAAATTTTTCTCAGGCAGCGATTGATGAAGGTCTGTAATTTAGAGGTAATCGTTTTTGTTACTTTCCATGTCTCAGACCCATACAACAGTACAGACTTAACATTACTTCGAAAAATACGAAGTTTGGTCTTCATAGATATCTTCTTGTTTTTCCATACTGGATAGAGCCTCACAAAGGTGCCATTTGCTTTTTGGATTCGTTGAGAAACATCCTGTGCTGCCCCTCCGTCTTTTGCCACCACACTACCCAAGTAAGTAAAGCTATCCACATTTTCAATAATCTCTTCACCAATATTAAACGGGTCTGTTTTTGTGGAGTTAATCCTCAGTGCCTTGGTCTTCTTGGAGTTAATCACAAGTCCTGCTTTTTTTGCACTTTCTATCAGATCTGCTAGTTTTGTTTGCATATCACCATGTGCTTCAGATAAGAAGCACAAATCGTCTGCAAAATCAAGGTCTTCTAGTCTGTTATTCAATCCCCATTGGATACCACGTCTTTTCCCTCCTATTACATTTCGCATCACTGCATCGATCACGATCAGGAACATTGTAGGTGATAATATACAACCTTGCCTCACTCCAGACTGCACAGCTATTGGTTCAGATACACGGCCTTCATGTATAACTCTACATGTATAATCACGATAAGTTTCTCGGATAAGATCAAGAATTTTTGTGGGCACTCCATATCGTTTCACTTCCTTCCACATTGCATTTCTGTTGACCGAGTCAAATGCTTTCTCGAAGTCAACGAAAACTGTATAGAGACGAGATGACCATTCTATACATTGTTCCAAAATTATCCGCAAGGTGTTAATTTGATCAATACAGGAGCGATTTGGTCGAAACCCTGCCTGTTCTCTTCTGAGTCTCGAGTTAACATGCTCCTTAATTCTGTTTAGGATAACTCTAGTGAAGATCTTACTCGGAATGGACAGAAGTGATATACCTCTCCAGTTGTCACACTTTGATGTATCCCCTTTTTTCGGTAGCTTCACCAACAGGCCACTCCTCCAGTCCTTAGGCATCACTCCCTCTATCCATATCTTCTCAAATAAGGGCTGCAACATATTTGCTGTGGTGTTTATATCACTTTTCAGCACTTCCGGTGGTATGTTGTCGACACCAGCTGCTTTACAATTACGTACCTCTCTCAGAGCCTGTTTAATCTCTCCTACTGTTGGAACATCCGTCCTAATTCTTATACTGGGGCCAACATCACCATCATTATCATCTTCCTCTTCCCCCTGGTCTATCTGAGCATCTACAGAGCGATTAAGGGTTGCAGAGAAGTGCTCCTTCCAACGTTTCAGTTGGTCCTCGGTATTCGTAAGGAGGGTACCATCTTTACTTCTCACTGGTCGATTTCTCTGCATCTGTTTCCTTGACAGAACTTTTGTGATGTTGTATAGTTCTTTAAGATTCCTCTTTTTTGCTGCTTCCTCCGCCTGCTGAGACAGATTGTCTACCCAATTTCTTTGATCCCTACGAACACTACTCTTTACTTCTCGATCCTTCTCTGTATACTTTGTTTGCAATTCTGCCTTCCTTGCCCTTGTCCTGCTTGAGTTCATTGCCTCCTTAATTACTTTTCGCTCATTAATTCTTTCCCAGGTCTGCAGAGACATCCAATCTTTTTTCCTCCTATCCTTGAAGCCCAGAACCTTTTCACTTACTTCTGTGAAGGCAGATCGAATTTTTGTCCATTCTCTTTCAATTGTTTCATTCTGCTCACTTTCATCGGTCAATACTTGGAACCGATTTCTCAGTTCAATCCTGAAGGTTTCCTGGAGATTCTTATCCTTCAATTTACTAACATCATACCGCTTCCTTGTCTGTTCCATTCTCTTCTTCTGAGCTTGAATTTTCATTTTAAAGTTAGCCACTACCAAATGATGATCACTCCCAATGTCTGCACCTCTCTTGTTTCTTACATCCTGTAGCGAACGTCGCCACCTCCGTCCAATTGCCTCGTGGTCTATCTGGTTTTCTGTTCTATGGTCTGGTGATACCCACGTTACCTTATGGCATTTCTTGTGAGGAAATATAGTACCACCAATAACTAATTCATGGCTAGCACAAAAGTCCACAAAAAGTTGTCCATTCTCATTTCGCTCTCCTAAACCATGTTTACCCATCACATGCTCAAGGCCTTCGTTGTCATGCCCAAGCTTTGCGTTTAAATCTCCTCCAATTATTATGATATCCTTCCTTTTTTGCTTCTTTATTGTTTCATTGAGCTGTCTATAAAACTCTTGTTTCTCTTCAGGCTCTGCTACTTCTGTGGGTGCATAACACTGGATCATAACGATGTTTCTGATATTGGTTTTGAAATGTGCCACAATTATCCTCGCAGACACTAAATACCATTGAATAAGGCTCCTTTTTGCTTCCTTGTCCATCAATATACCCACACCATCACGGCTCACACCTTCACCCTCAGGTCTTCCAGAATATATGAATGTAACTCCTTCATGGGTATTTACCTCTCCAAACTCTGGCCATCTGACTTCACTTATACCTAGGATGCTCAGACAATAGCTCTTCATGCAGGCCACTGCCTGCCGTAGTTTTCCACTCTCCCGCAGGGTTCTAACATTCCATATTCCAATTCTCGTTGTCCTTTTCAGGCCAAATGTCGTCGTCTTAGAATCAGTTCGGCTTCCTCTTGTTGATGTTTCTTTAATAGTGTGATTTAAAGTGTGCGGGTTATTGGCCCACAGCACCCGATCTTGGTGATGGGGCTGCCACCTGAGCCTCCAAGCAGGCTAATTTATAAAATAACGGGAGTTACCCGTTTTCCTCCTTCGCTATGCAGCGTTGCAAACTTTTGAAAAGGATAATACCGAACGCACATGGCAAACGGACCGTATTTTTGTCTCCAGTTCCATACGCTTGGTTTAAGAATTTCTTAGGGAAATATTAGGGATGAAGCAGCAAGTGCAAATTTTGACAAGCCGTGCATTTATACGGACTAAGGTCTGGATCTACGGTTGGCAACGCTGCGCTTTCACCACTCGGTTTCCCTCCTCCTCCTTTCCCGCTATGCGCGGCCCTGGTCCACAGTTAACTGGAACGGGGTATACACTGAACCTACCTCATACCGCAACGGCTCTCACATATCGCTCCGATCCGCCATTCGCCTGTCTAATGTAAGCTGATTGCTTTCGTTGTTAGGTTAGGCATGTTATGCTTAAGTTTCTTAGCATAAATACACTGAAATTTTGTGGGCTTGACCAAAAATATATTATTTATCTTAAGAGCCATAAACATAACATGTCAGGGCCTCCCAGATAGTGTAGTGGTAGCGTCGTCCCCTTGTAAACAAGGGGTTCCGGGTTCGATACCCGGTGGAGGCAAATAATGGTTCAGATCCCACTTTAAACTGTAGGCCCAGTCCCGATTAACCTTACTGTGCATAAAGTGGACCTAAAACACCAACTCAACCAACCAACCTAACAACATCCGGACGTCACACAGATGAAGGGCGGGGCGGAACTTAATGCGGTGAGACCCATTCGCAACAGGAATAGATTCAATTCTATTTTTTTTTTAAACATTTATCGCAATTCTAGCTACTTTTGCAAGAACTCATATACACGTTATCACAAGGGGATCTAGAATATTTGCTTGGAGGGGCACAGAATACCTATGCTGTGTATATATAAGAGCAGACTTTAATAGACATTAAAAATAGGCTCACATACTACATAGCACATTGTTGTAAGAACGGCCCTAAAGACCGAAACACGCCCGCCACAATAAAGACGATCTTATTATTATTATTCACATAAATACGATTACGAGGCTTCACGTTAGGTCTGATTTGTGGTCAGATAAACTAATCGTGACTAGGCACTCAAAATGGAATCTGAACCCCTGTACACAGCACCTCCATTTGGAAACGAACTCAGGGCCCTTTGATTATAAGTTGGAGTTGTTAGTAAAATTTTGTGAAATTGCAATCATTACAGTAAAACCTCGTTAATCCGGACTAAGGGGGGATAAGTTGACCGGTTTAACTGAAATAATCTAAAAGAGTAGAAAGTGCATTAAAACTCCGTTCATAGCAACAAAACACGTTTATTATGGTGTATTTTTTTTCGGGTCGACCACCCGTCCCCCTAGTCTGGCTGCAGATTTCCACGCCCCCCTGGTGGCACGCTTGGGAGGGAGGCCAGCAGTCGGTAGGTAAGCCAGGGCCCAATATTGGGCTGTAGCGCTATAGGGTTACTATAAATTGCGGAGCATAGTAAAGCTAAGTTCGTCACTTGTCCATTTGCCAAGGTTGTCAGGTTCTCTCTTATCCATTGAGAACGATATCGCCTCATCTCGATATCCTTTAGAAATCGTGATCGAATTCAGCTCCAGGGAAAGCAAAGAAAGCATTTTTAGGATTAGTGAAATTATTAAATATAATTTTTAATTATTATTATTATATATTATTATATGGTTATCACAGTTGAATCTGTCTTCCTTAGAAGAAAGAAGAAAAATGAAAAGGATAAATTTTGTAGAGAAGATATTAAATTTCCAAGTTGACAGTGAATACTTCTTGAATAATATAGCTTATAAAATTCCCAGATATTCCCATAGGTATATCTCAATTCTCACATGCCTAAACAAGGCAAGAGGTTTAGTAGCTGATCTTGTTGAAACCTACAATTTCAATTTATGTTGATGTATTGTAAGATCCACTGTTTTATTTTATAATTATGTATTCAATTTTTTAATTTTGTATAACCAATTTTGACATAGTGATATACCTGGTTGTTTAATCGTTATCATCACTTCAATAAATATGATTATTATTATTATTAGAACAATACACAGTTAATTGCACAATATTATATAACAATAAACAATAATTAGTATCAGAGATATAATAGATCTCGTTGAAAACTGTAACTTGAAGTGTAAATATGCTAACTTGTTATGTTATGTTATTCTACAGCTTACGTATTTTATTCGTGTAACTTAGTACTTTTGTATTTGACTTAGTGCTGTATTAGGTTTCATACTGTGCTCAACACAGTAAAAAAAAATAAACGATTATTATTATTATTATTATTTACATTTCATAATAGTTTTACAACACATGCCTGAAGATTTTGTATCTATTCACATTGACATTGCAAATTTAAAAACCGGATTCGGGAGTCGCATTCTAATCTCGCCAACGAGTCCACGATATGTTACCACACCAATAGTTGCACGAGTCACAGAAGTGATCAACGGCTCCCGACATCATCAGTCTTAGTTCAGATTCACTCCTACAGTTTCTTTTCGGAGTCTAGATCCGAATCGATCACCGTGACTGTTCGAAACGTAAACAAATCACCACTAGGAAAAGATGTCCATGGCTTACCTTTTCGCAGTTTATGGGCTTATTATTTAACACTTAGGCGCTCTGTAATGAATTATCACATTAAATGTTAAGTATCCCCGAAACGTCTGAAATTCCTTTATTTTCTTCTTTTTCACATTGGTACTTACGTATTCTGCATTCCTTAGGATTCTTGAAGGTGCCATTTCGTTTTTTTCACGGAAATAATCTATATTTTCGACGTATGAAGTAAGTTTTGTTCGTTTCTTTTTCCCTTCAGTACACGCTAAATGGCGGTCACAGTTTCACTACCGTAGTCGGCATGCAGTGTTTCCACCCCATTACACCCAAAAATACCTACGTAGCCCCACAAACCATTCTCGCATAGCCCCACGAACCATTGACACATAGCCCCACGAACCATTGACACATAGCCCCACAAACCATTTGCGGAAACGTACCTTCTTCAGTTACAAAAACACGTGTTTGGAAACACTGACCGGGATTGACTGGGATTACGTCATCACACACAGGCTACATCCACCTGGAAGTAAATGGATGCAAGAGCTTTCGTGCATCGGTCACACATTTATATTGAAAAAGAGATGATTTACCGGCAAAATTGAATGAACGATGCGAGAAAACACTTCCCCGAACTTCCACAATTCTAAAGAAACTGCATTCGGTAAGTAATTTCTCCTGCAAATTTGAAGAAATGCGTTTCGGGGATACTTAAATTTTACCATTTTCACCTCTACATATATTAAAATTTAAGCACAGTAACTTACCAGCATTTCAAACACGGCAAAACACTGAAGAAATAGCAGTTTTTTTTACGACACGAGAGAGTTCAAAAACTCAATGGAAACGGAACCGGAAGTCAATGTTGCCAGATTCACTAGAAAAAAATAATGTGCAGGGTAGAGGCAGAAAATATTTGCGACCATGTTACTGTAATAGACCCTATTTTATACAGTATGGCTTTTGGCCTTACGTTTATTCTTTTATAATGATAGTATTTGCGATAGATCGCATAATTCACCCAGTGTGAGGAAATGGCATGAAGTCATTATGATTATTTTGTTGCTTGGTATGAGGTTATGCGGTTAGATCTAAATCTCTCTCTAAATCTCTCTCACTGACTCTCTCTCTCTCTCTCTCTCTCTCTCTCAAGGGCCTCCCAGATGGCGCAGTGGTAGCGTCCTCGCCTTGTAATCAAGGGGTCCCGGGTTCGATACCCGGTGGAGGCACAAGTGGTTCGGATTCCACTTTAAACTGTAGGTCCAGTCCCGATTAGCCTTACTGCGCATAAAGTGGACTTAAAACACCAACTCAAACCCAACCAACTCTCTCTCTCTCTCTCTGTGTGTGTGTGTGTGTGTAGAAAGTTGCAGTAGCTCTTATAAAATGAAGGGCTTGACTGTAAAACATGGTAAGTGACATTTTGGTCATTTTTGAGTTACAAAGTAAAATGTGCCATTCTTCAATTTTCGAGTGAAATTGCCATGTCATACAATTTGCATTGGACTCAGTGAAGCCTTGTGAAATTGGTAAACACAACAAGAAAACAATTTATCTACAGTATAGCTTCTAATAACATTTTTTCTTAATGAACTCAGAAATGACTAAAATGTCACTTACCATGTTTTACACCCTAGTCCTTCAAATAATAACTGTGAGTTAAGGATTAATTTGCAAGATGTCAAGTAATGTTGGTTTTACGAAGAGATTATTTTTAAAAATCAAACATTCTACAAAAATTAGTTAACTTATAGTTTTTAGCTGAGCTATAGTTTTCCAAATTGTGTTAAATCTTTTCTAACTTACTGAAGTTATTGAAATACCTTTGGAAACATTCAATAAAGGGTTTCTTTCCGAATTCACATCCTTGTTTTCCGCTCCTTCAAATATGAACAATATTCCAATAATGTATAACATTATTATCCTTTTGCAGGTTCTCATCACATGCATTCTACCCCTTGTGGCAATAGTTACCTGTCGTCGCAGCAGGGAGCTGAGTAATGTTTTCGGGGTTTACGGGAGAAATGAGCGGTCAGCCGCCGCTTTAACCCTGCAGAACTCCAACAGCATCCAGTTCATTCCCGAGCCCATACAAGAAGAGCACGCCCTGCAAGACGATGGGTACAAATTAGAAGAGGTAAATAGTTTGAAAACTATTTACTATATCTATATTGCATTGCTTATCATTAGTTGAAAGCATGACTTTTTAACTAATTCAGCATTTCATTTTTATCCACTAGACACTAAGAACACATATTGTTATGGAAACGTCTTTTCTTGGTTCAACATAACAATGCAATACATTATTATTGCATTGATAAGAAATAATAACATTAATAGTAGTTACGTTTACATCTACAAAGGATGCCATATGTACTCTGCGTTTTCATGTTTCCTAGTTAGAATTTACAGTTTAGTTCACAAATTATTTCGTGTACCAACCTTGTTACTTGTAACTAATTTTTAAATGATGATTAGTCGTAACGTTTCAGGAAATAAGGATTTTTCAATTTAGAAGGGAGTGAAAAAGGAACCACAATTTGTGTATATAAATAAGGGTACAACAGATTACACTTCTCCTAATGTATTTGTTTGAATAAAAGCACGGAAACAAGTAAGTTCAAAAGACACAAAGATAGAAGCTTTCGAAACCATTTCATGCACAGATAGGCTAATCAGTACTGTTTGAAGTGGAATCCAAACGATATGCCTCCACCGGGTATCGAACCCGGGACCCTTTTATCAGACGGCGACGACGTTACCACAACATCATCGGAGGGGGTGGGGGGACAAAGATGAGATGATAGATTCGAAGTAAACTGGCTATGCCCTATTCTATCATATTTTCTTCACGCGGTGGTCTATGTCTTCTGAAGTCATGCAGGTTCAGAAGAACACCAAACAATTTCTACACCATGTTCAAATCACTCTGATCATTTGCAATATATCTTGAATAAACATTTTACTACTCATACCACACGATAGCCTTACTATATATGTAACAGAGTGTCACCAATTTTTAGAAAATTATCTGGTTACTCCATGAGTCCTTTCTGATGTGATCACTAGGATCCGGGACTTTATGTCCTATAAAACTGTACAATATGTATGTAATTGTCATAAAAAATTTAAATCAATTTAAACAAAATCATAATTGGCAACTCGCTACAGGTCTGGTAAAGCTAGACAATCAATACAAAAACACAACTTTTTTAGGCAGATTTTGATGTTTCGCCGTGTCCAAATACTGCAATACTGAAGATCTCTTCATATATTCTTCCCCGATTTCACACAACTTGCAAAAAAGGTAAAGAAATTAGAACAATTGAAACTTGTTTACTTCCTGCTCGGCAATTCTCGTGCCCGCACAACAATGAAAGAGAAAATGTTCCCTCAATAATGTTTGCAAGGCTGTCAATTGTGGGCAAGATAAAAAGGGTGGTATTATTCTTCTGTACTAGTTGGTAAAAAAGACGGAATCTGCTTTTCATTTCTTCGTTCGTAATTCACTTATCCTGTCATCGATAATATTAACAATGTTGCACTATACGAAGAATAAATTATACAACAACAGATTATATGTAAGACAACTACGAAATTATACAGAAATATGTCTTATTACTAGGAAATTGAAGAAATATGTTGTATAAAACGTGAATTGGTAAAATATGTTAAAGTATACCTTATTCAGTTCGTCTATTTTGGCTGATTTTCATCAGATATGTAAAGATCTCACCCCAGTGTTCGATCTAATGCAAAATAAAAAAATATGTTATAAAGTCCCGGTCTCTAGTGTGATCACATATTGTGTACAAGAATTCGTGACTTTTCGCAGTCTCACAGTTAGAACTGCTCACAATGCAGATAAATATGTGCTGTAGTTTAATGAAGTCCAGTGGAAAGAAATAACAATGTAGGATAATATAGGACTGATAGTGAAGCGTGTTATCAAATCTGCACTAACAAATATTTGACTATTAACACGACAGTGTGGGCGCTTGTAACCGGGATATTGCAGAAAGATTTTTGTTAAAATATGGTGGTCATATTTTAAGGTCCATGAAACCTGGACAGAACCTGAAAAACTACACAATACTGTGGTACTACGTTTTCTCATTCATTTACTTTCATCAGAAGAATGTTTGCTGCAATACTTTGGACAAGGTGGAAAAGCCTGAATACAACTGCTTAGGGCATTTGCTAAAATTCTAAAACAACACTGCCCAGGGCAATTATGCACGTGCAATTGTTGCTTGTAAACGTACTGTACACGTTCAGTGCTTGCCAAGTTGGAATGACTTAAAAATTTTTAAAAAAATCAAGAAAGCTTACAAGTATTGGAAAGATTTATTTTTTAGAAATTACTATTAACGTTTTCGACTATATGATACTGATATTTCATTTCTGTTTATAGTGTATTTGAGTATAATTGTTTTATAATTTTATTAACACAACAGGCAATTTATCAAATTTGATCTGCGTCTAATGCACCATGAACATGTATTTACAAAACTGATATTTACCATTATATCAAGAAGTAGAAAATGTACTGTTACATAAATGTTTAAATAATATTTCAAATTATATTTAAAATCAGCTTAGAACTACTTTCGTCTCCTCTTTTTTTGACTGAAAATCACTTCAAAAACACCAAAAGTCCAATAAAATCAAGAACAAAGTATTTAAATGAAATATTCATTCACTACATTAGTATATTCTTAATTTTTTAAAAAAATTGTTTCTTGTTTTGTTTCCTAAACACACTCCTCTATCCTTTTAATACCAAAAGTTACCAATAAAAATATACAAAAGCAAATAATATGTAGACACAAACGAAATGATCCTTTATTAACTAATCATCATTTTGACTCTTAGAAGAATAGTAAGAATAGCTACGTGATCTAAATAGGGTGCTTCGTTACAAACTTTCAAGTTCAGTGTCTGTTATTTTTTAAGAAATGATGCTATTGTCCATATCTTTAAATTATTCTAAACTACAAGTTCAATCAGGCTTAAAAATACGACTGCCATATCAGGATTGATTGAGTTGGTGTTTAAGTCCACTTTATGCACAGTAAGGCTAAATGGGACTGGACCTACAGTTTAAAGTGGGATCCGAACAACTATGCGCCTCCACCGGGAATCGAACCCGGGATCCCTTGATTACAAGGCGACGAAAGTACCACTGCGCCATCGGGGAAGCCCAACTATTCAAGGAAGTAAGCACTCATCAAAAAGAAGAAAATACATTTGATAATTACATTTTTTTGTTAATAGCCTAACCGTGAACCAGAACTATTGTGGAATTTGAAATAAGCAATTGAACATACGACAAATATATTGGCGTTCTGTTTTAAGATAATTGTGTAACTGACAAGAAATCAAACTATGAAACCGACATATTAACATATTAAAATATATACAAGTTTTTTTTTAATGCCTATTCTTACCCAGAGTTTTTCATCATTTTAACATTTAGCTGTATGTTGCACCTAGCTGGTAAAATATGCTACACTTAATAGCAAAAGTGAGTGTGTTTTAAATTATTTTAATTTTGAAATAAATAGCTATTCTTAATTTTATATTTTGACTTTGATTCTTGTTCTACAGCCAGGTATCTAATCCATTTCAAATGGTTGTATGTAAATAACTAGGTTGGTGGTAGACCAAAGTTATTGTTGGCTCAAGAAAATAGAACACATCATGCTACGAATTGACCACAGCAGAATTCATAAAGATGTTGCAAGTAAAGGTTTCCCTTAAGTTTAAGTGTTAATTGTAAGTCCACTTTATGCACAGATGAACTGGATATGCAGTTTGTAGTGGGATCCGGACCACTGTGCAATGTACCTCCTCCACCGGGTATCGAAACAGGGACCAGGTTTCCCCCTAACGAATAAGCATGAAACACACAGATTAATAAATTCATTAGTGTTTATAAAGCAGTTGAATTTGCTTTCTCAAACATAATTAAAATTCTAATGTGAAAAGGCTGAGTAAAAACCGTAAGTTTGGTATATTGGTTAGTATTCTGAAAATGCCAGCTTTATAACACATGATTTATATATATATATGTGTATTTTTCTCTGTTACAGGCCTATCCGAAATACAACTTCGCATATGGTATTAAGGATCGCAAAGGTAACAACTATGGTCACAGGGAATCACGTGATGGAGAGAAAACCTGGGGCAGCTACTATGTCCATCTGCCGGATGGTCGATTGAAAACCGTTATGTACTGGGCTGACGACTCAGGATTCCACGCAGAAGTTATATTCGAAGGTGAAGCTACTCGATATGAATCTCCACAGGATCTACTTAGCGAGGTTTACCATTCATCCTGATGTAACAATTCTATCTTATCAATTTACCAAAAGTCACGCAATGAACTTTGTGACAATCTTATTCTCTACATTGGCTGTGCCAAGAGAGCATTCATTAGGTACCTCTTCTTCATTCAGAGGGTCTATGGTCACCTGTAGAGGAAAAGGTTTAAATATGGGGTTTGAAGTTAGCAGCATTGCTGCGTAGTACAGCCTGGTAGAGAGTATGGGCATTGATTTCCCACACATTTACAAAGACTTCAAGAATATACTATAGATACTGTTGGCTCTGCACTCTGTTCAACATATTCAAACTCTGAAAACGCTTTACAGGTACATTTCAACACACCTACCATTTTTCTAACATTTTCCATCTACTATATATGAATTACCACGTGCACAGTACATAAAATATTTGTGGGCTTTTTTAATGCCACGATTAGTTTGTGAAATGTGAACAAGAGCTAGTCAACATACCGTCCAAAATTGGAACGAAGGTTCAAATATGTGCTTGGGATTTCATTAATTAGGGTTGATTGAAAATTGTATTGACGATCCTTCTGGTTAGAAACAAATACACAGCATGATGGCACTCATTGCATTTTATACAATAAAAAGTGTCAATCTTGTTGTATGTGAATGTGCAGGTTTGTACATTTGTGATTTCTGTAAATAACAATTTTATTATACGAATATCTCCCAAGATTCTGTAATGTAATAAACACAAGGATTAGACGAAATTGAATGAAGGCATACAAGCACAAACAAACTGAAACAACCATGGCCACACAGGGATTCGAACCCATAAACTTCGTCAGCGAGATAATGAGTCTAAGGTACAGGTGCTCTGGAACCGAAATGGCTTAATTTTAACCACTGGCTGACCATGTTAAGAGCACCTTCTAAATCTAACATTGTTTGGCATTATTTTAAAAATACATTTTTAATTATGCATATATTATTAAAAACGAAACATTATGTAAAAAGATTTTCTTCGTAAATATACGTTTCGGTGTGTTTTGAGAAATATTTCATTGCTTTCTTAACTCTTAGTCACATCTAATGATGTTTTCATTTGTAGCTCATATTTAGACCACAATTTTGAAACTCGCAACTTTTGTATTCTTTGGAATCGCAAATTTTGAGGGAAATTGAGTACCCTATGACATGTAGCAGGCTATAAAAAAACATTTTTCACAGATGTATATTTTTAATACTGTTTTCTTCGTATTTTGAGTTTTTATGTAAGAAAGAGAAATAAAAAAGGGTCCATATTTAGATCATTTCCTCTACTATCCAAGCCAAAGTGCATACACTAAATGTATGGAATATTTACCATCAACATAGTTTAAATATCTGCTGGATGCAAAAAGTATTATGCTGGTAGACTCAGGGTTAGTTAATAGAGTTAATTTCAAACTTTTTCCCACTACTTCAATGTCGTATGTGTGACTGGGTAAGAATTTGCCTTTACGGTCATTTAACCCTTGAAGAAATTTGTGGTTATTCCTTCGCCATAAAGTGTTTATGCTTGAATTCAGATTCCTGATGAAAATCACACACACACACATCACTTTACAATATATAAACGGGAAGCAGTAGTTCACAAATCCTTTGCTGGTCAATTCTCGAGATAACATAACGATATTCTCCATATGATCTTAGCTTCTTGGTGTGTTTTATGAATTTAGGTTATTTCTTCGTTCGTGATTTAGCTATTTTCTGTGAATTAATTTAACTGATTTTCTACTTCATCATAAATTTCTGCAAAATATGTTACCAAAGAATTGCCAGAGTTTAAAATATTCATCTTATTTTAGCTTTGCCAGTAATGAAAAATAAAAATGGATACAATTGAATCAATGCAAGTGAAATGTATTATTGTAATTGTTGTTAAGCATTAAATGGTGAACATGCATACATTACAGTAAGAACGTATACATACATATACCTGCATATGTATGAAGGTACTAAGATGAAAAGTAATTTATCAATGTTTCTCGATTGATTTGAATTGTTGAGTTGAAAAGAACTAATCGACACATAGCTAATACACACATGCGAGCACACGTTTTTTTTGGCACAATTGATAATATGAAAATGATTTTGATATCGACGTTAGTAGGTATAACGCAGAGTATGGAAACTATTTTATGTGTAATATTTTAAGCTTGTCACGTTGTAAAATCATCAGTATGAAGTAAGTAATTTCTTAGAACGTGAAAACGATTAGCAGCAAGCGACAAATAAACAACTGGTATTGCATATAAATTTAAGTATAATTTAATAGTGTTCTAATTACAATGAACAAATTTAATGCAAAATTAAGAAACTCTACATATTTCCAATTGTTTCCTGATCAAGGTCATTGATAGTTTACAAATTTTATGAAAATGTTTCGATAAATTAGTCGCAATATGTTGTTATTTTCTAGTTTAAAATATCTATTTACAAGATGTATGGTTTTTGTAATTCAATATAGATGTTATGCTAACAAATGTATTATAAACACATATGTAGTACCTAAGTGCCATCACTGATATTTATATAATATAAAGTTAGTACAAACTAACTGTAAACAAATAACTGAACATCTTCAACTAAAGGCATAGGCCTATATTCATGGATGAATTTACACTGTTTCAAGGTCACCTATACATAATAGATCTATGAAGCATATATATGTAATTACTACATCTACAGAAAGCAAATTTCAGCATGCCAGACGGTTAATGATTTACTATGTTCACCATACCATTTACATTTTGACTTCATATGTTCAAACTCATCCATATACTTTTGTTAAAACACAATTCCTTAGTAATCCATTGCATTGGTTTACTGTTTTTACATATTTCACTAATGTGTTTCTCTATTTCTTAAAGTTTTGCTACTAATTTTTTACATTGTTAGTATATTAACTGTTTGATATGTGTTGTTATGATTTTATAATATTATTTTTGTAATATGCTCTGATTGTTGGTTAGTTATTTTTTTAATGTTTTCTTGTGTTGTTTTGATGAGAGATTCAATATATGTTTTTAAAACCAATTTTGTTATACCACATTTTTATTTTAAATTTCATATTAACCTGAAATAACAACTCCCGTAGTGTTTCTCTCAAATTCTAGGCAATTTTCATGTGCTGTTTAGTTCACACGTTATGTTCACGAACTATCTCTTTTATCTTCATGAATATCAAATATGTTGTGACACTCATTTTCACCCTCCACTAGAAGTTTTGGTGAACATTTTTTTTTCTCAAAATATGAGTATCTTCTGATATACAACATAGCCAGTAATAAAATATGTTAATTACCTAGTTCAGTTAAATACAATAATTTTGGTTTGGCAGATTTAAGATTTAAATATTGAAAGAATAAATTGACAAAGTATCTTTTACTTTTGTTTGTCCAAAAATAGCCTACAGCTACAGATAATGATTGCATGTTGATATTGAAATTCCTTAGAGTAGCGAAATAATATTATTCATAATAATAGTGTTTACAAAATCTTAGGATGATCGCTTTACTTAATATAGAGCTCATGATTGCTCTCATGTCTAGTAACTTATTTTAAAAATATGCAAAGTATTTATTATGTAGGATCCAACGTAGATACGACGTGATTTTATTTGTTTTTACTCTTATTAAGATACTTAAAAATGGCATAATTAGATCTATTGGTCATTTACCTTGTTTTCGCAATGACAATTGCTTTAATAAAGTGTGAAAATTGAGTATCCAAGTCCAGATGAAATTGTTACTAATAAAAACAGTAACTAGGAGAAGAACGCTTTAATTTTATGACAAATTAAAAGTGATTTGTTATTAGTTCTCAAGTCTTGCAGCCATTTCTTCATATTTACATTTGGCCTTTATTACTGCAAATTGAAACGCATCTCATATTTTTAAATTTTCAACTTCACTACTAATCATGCATCATATTTATGTTATTTATGTTTCCTCGCAAACTGTACTAGAAAGTCTAATTGAGTCCTTGAGGTTTTTATTTCAGCGATCAATCGCATTATTACAGGGGTGCCCATGCCCCCCCAAGGCCAATGGTGCATCCCCCCAAAATCATGTCATTCGCGCCCTTAAACCACATCGTAATCCCCCAAAAATATTTATTTACGACAGCGTGTCTACCGAAAGTAACTTTTTTCTTAGCTTTACTGAACATTATAATTGATCTGCCCCTCCTTCTTAAACAGGGGTGCCATCACTCAAGACCACTCCTAATATCGTTCATCATAATCGAGAATATCGCGTGGATCCCACTTTAAACTGTAGGTTCAGTCCCGATTAGCCTTAGAGTGCATAAAGTGAACTTAAAACACGAAATCAATCAATCGAGAATATCGCTTGTCTTGTAATGCAGCTTTAGTATAAAAAATTCATATTCATCTCATTAAAGCGCCAAACACACATCCATTTCTTTGCAGGCGTTGAAGAATATTAATTTAATGGGGTGTCAATAATTTCTTAAGATACCGAGAAATTTAGTCCTTTCCCTTTCAGGCTTTTCCTGTGTCACATTCGGGGTTGAAAACGTGTGGATGCCTTATCGCTAAATACAGTCTCCAAAATGTAATGTTCGAACTCTCTCTCTCTCTCTCTCTCTCTCTCTCTCTCTCTCTCTCTCTCTCTCTCTCTCTCCACTACAGAAATCCCTTAACAATCTAAGATTTAACACTTTATCATGCTCAATCCTATACTACCTAAATTTTCATGCCAATTTTAGATTTACTGTTAATATTGAAGAGTGGATATTGCCTCCTTCAGAAATTTAATTCTCAGTCTCCACACCAGATTTTCCGCAACAGTCTAAGACAATGGTAATGCACAAGAATTGGATACCCCCTCAATTTAATGCTCAATCCCCCTCTAACTAAAGTACTCGCCATAATCTAAGACCTAGAGTTGGATACTGCCCCCCCCCCAAAGTTTAATTCAGAATCCCCCTCAGGACACACGTATCAATTAAGGCCTAATATGTACGAGGTCGATATCCCACCTTCCCCTTCGATAATGCCCTAAACACTTTCATTTATTCATCTAATGGATTAAATATGGTGCATTTAAGGTGTAAAATTTTTACATATATTTTGGAAAATATATAAATGTTGAATTTTATATTATTTAAAGGGAAAAAATCTCCCCCAAAAATCTCGATGGCGCAGCCTGCGCCATAAAACTCCCATGTGGGCACCCCTGCATTATTACACCACCATACGGTGTGACCTATTTGATAACAATATAGGCCGTGAACGAAACGTCAGAAATCGCAATTTTAACAAGTTTCTTGAAACCTTTATTTTAAAATTATATTTTCTGTATGTTTAGCTGCTCGTATGTAAGAAAATCTTAACAAAGTTGCCTTTGCATTATTTAAACTATGGCACCCATACCGCCCTTATTAATGAAAACTTTGCCATTTGTTTTGAGGTACCTGCGTAGAGATAGAAGCAGGAAATGATTTTACATGAAGAACTCCACATGAAGTCATAACCTACCGTGCAATTTCATGTAATTTTATTGCCATTCATAACAAGTAGCTCCGCTGGATCAAGATGCAATTTGCCAGATTATTACTTCAACTCAACTTGTAATTTGCTGAATTGAACAATAAATCACACCTTATACCTTTCACTACTGACTACAGGTGAAACGACTAACATTACAAGCAGACAAAGGAAGACTGATGACTACTTTCTCCAGTAGATGGCTACGTACATGTGGACGATCATGCAACGTTTTGGTTGCAGTACTGTCGGTTCTATACCCTTTAGAAGATATTCTTCAGGTATAATATGTAATGTAACACGTTCACAAAAAATAAAGACAGAATTAAGCTTAAAAAACTCAAGTAATTATTGTAAGACTCACAAAGATATCACAAACGATTCAAAATATTTCACACTTTTAACAAATTGTTATGAGTAAGAACAAAAAAACATTCGCTTACCTTTTTTTAAAGTTAATAATAAAAAAACACAATGAGAAAGTGAAATACTTTGGTTCTAAAAGGAATATTCATACCGCATATAACAGCATGCATACTTTTTGCTAATACAGTAGCCAGTGGCGGCAATTGGGTTTCAAAACCTGGGAGCAAGGTGCCAAGTTTGGGGGACCCTTGACACATAAGGTTTAGCACAGTGCGGGAACAAAAGTGGCAAAAAATGGGGGAGCAACTGCACCCACCTCGCGCCCCCCTAATAACCGACACTGACAGTAGCACAATTGCATTGGCAATACTTTGTTAACCGATATGCACAATTTTTGTAACTACCATGTTAATTTAAGGCAAATTAGTGAACTATGAATTACATAAATATTGTCAATAATGATGAATCCAGCATAATTACTTGACATAGGCTTTCTAGTTCTAATTGAACTTATAGTTCAAGATAAGACAGACACAAATATAACGTGATTTTAAAGGGTGCCCAAAGTTCGAAACCAATGGTAGATTTCTAAAATAAGAGCAATATTGCTCATTAGAACAATTGAAATAAACCAATTGATAAATTTGTTCTACACATGTTTTGCTTAAATCTTCCCATTATTCGTGCAAGTTATTTACAGGTATGTTAAGCATCTCTCCATTTTCATTTCGACCAGCAATATAATTTAATTCTGACATATTAATAAGCAAATTTATATTTTTAGCCATGTAATTTCATTCCACGTAATCTATATTAACTGATTTTTCATTTTAATGGGAAACACTTAAATCTTTGTGAATGCTTCATACTCATGGAAAATACTTTGATCAAAATAATAACAAGCGTTAAAACTTGGTGAAAAAGTACAAATTCTACCGTACTTTTCAAGGAACAATTAGTAAATTAATTGATATTTCTATTCTATACAACCACACTGGATTATTCAAGAAAATTGGAAAGCCAAGTAGCTACAAAAAAACTTTTGAGTTATAGGTTTTCCACAAAGAACAATAATTGTGATCTGTTGTGATATCGTTAGTAGAAAATGTTCACTATTTTCTTAACGTGTACTTTCTTACAATGCATTAAGATATTTAATATATTTTTTTGTTTTGGGAAGGAACAAAGAAGTTACTAGAGTTCAATTCTACTTCTCCTTACATTCTTAGCCTAGTCTCCTACAGCATTAGTTTTCTTCCCGTCAAGAAAAGATATACGTTTGGTAAGTTGGCTCTTGCTGAGCACACACCATTACATATGTGCTAGTGTACATATATTTATGATAGTAGAGGTAAACAGGAATAACAGTAGACTCTACATTACAGGCTTATATAGTTTTATGCACCTCCACTAGGTGTTTTCGTAAATATTAATACAAACCAAGTCTTAAATAATTTCAATTAGCACGTGTCTTACAGGAGTACTTACACTTCATTCCCAGTAATCACACAATTTTGAAAAAATAAATGTTCAAGAATTATTGAACTTAATAACAATGTTTTACCCTACCACAATGATCATGTTTGATGTTATTAGCATGATAATGTTAATAAGCACTGTGATCTTGAAGGAAAATACTAATTAGATAATAAGGATCTGTGTTTCAGAGTTCATCAGTAAAACTTAAGTACTTTATGTAAGTTGTATTAAGTTAAAGATATTTTTCTTCGATGACTAGTGCAAATGAGAAGAAAGGTGATTCAATGCGACAGGAACAATGACGGAAGAGGTCATTAATGGTAAAGACACAATAACATTCCCACCATATAATTAGCTTCGAAGATAATTACAACGGAAGAAAGATATTGACAAGTTAATTATGAAACTTTGGAACTTGTTTGATTTATATGCGACGGCGATAAACAGATATAGCACCGAAATATCACTTGGGAATTTGGGTTGCTCCAGTTGACACTTAAGTTCGAGTCTGGAGAGGTAGGGACAATTGATTTTCTCAGACCGGAAGAGGCGGTTCCGACCCTTCCAAGTGATAAACGGAACCCTCTTACCGCACTTAGATGCTCTTATCTCAAAGTGAATCGATGGGGGAAAGTTGTGGGGAATTAGCATACTGAAAGTGACAGTTCTTCCGGTGCAATTGACTGGTGTGTGAACGCATCGCTCCTGGTGGTCACCGCAGAGCATTCTGTTCAATCGTCTGCATTCCAGGAAGAATCTAAATTATTGTCTTCAGGATGGTTTGGGGGGTTTTGTACGTACAAGGAACCTTTCACAAAGCAGATGAGATTCTCCTGCCTCGGAGTTGAGATTGCTTTCAGTATTAGGGATTTGAAGTTTGTTCAGTTCCCATCTCTTTCTTCCTGTCTTTCTCTCTCTCTCTCTCTCTCTCTCTCTCTCTCTCTCTCTCTCTCTCTTCTCTCTCTCAATTCTCTCTTTCTTCCTGTCTTTCTCTTTCTCTCTGTCTCTGCCTTCCTTCCATCTTGTCTTTCTTCCCTCTCTCCCCTTCTCTCACTAACTCTTCTCTCTCTCTCAGAGAGAGAGAGAGAGAAAGAAAGAAAAAGAGTGAGAGAAAGAAAGGAAAATAAAAAGAAGGAAAGAGAGAGAGAGATGGAGAAAGAAAGAAAAATAAAGAGAAGGAAAGGAAGAGAAAGACAGAGAAGAAAAGAGAAGGAAAGGGAAAGATAGAGAGAGAGAAAGAAAGAAAAAGAAGGATAAGGAAAGAGAGAGAAAGAGGACAGAGAAAGAAAGAAAGGAAAATAAAAAGAAGGAAAGAGAGAGAGAGAGAGAGAAGGGGGAGAAAGAAAGAAAAAGAAGGAAAGAAAGAGAAAGACAGAGATGAAAAGAGAAGGAAAGGGAAAGAGAGAGAGAGAGAGAGAGAGAGAGAGAGAGGAGACTAAGGAAAGTAATAAAGAAAGGAAGGAAAGGAAAAAAGGAAACTGAGAAAGAAGCAAGGAAAGTAGGAAAGAAGTAAAGAAACAAGGAAGGTAAGAAAAAGTAGGAGAGAAGTAAAGAAACAAGGAAGGTAGGAAAGAAGTAAAGAAACAAGGAAGGTACGTAGGAAAGAAGGAAATATAAAGAAAGAAAAAGAGGAAGAAAGAGAAAAGAAAAAGAACAAAAGTTGAATATCAGGGTGCCAAATAAGTTGGTGTTCCTGATTTAAATATCCTTAAGATACTGACAAAAGCCTCAAAAAATTAGAAAGCATCATACCTTGTTCAAAGTTCTTCTTCTTCTTCTTCTTCTTCATGCCCCTCACCGCTTGTATGGTAGCAGTCTTGGGCAACGGTCTGAAAACATTGAGGGCTGGAAATTCGCGCACTAGTATAAACAGCACAATATTTTGTTCCACTTCACTTCACTGTCACTATAACACTGCAATGATGAGGCATGATATCAAAAGCGAAGTTCACACTGTCGAGCAAATCCATAGAGAATCCACATAATAGAGGGGGAAGGTGATGAAAGTAAAGAGGGCAAGGAGAGAGGAAATGGAACCTTTTTTCGAAGGAGTCTGTGAAAGAGTGCCTGACGTTGTGTATTCCATAGCGGGCATTGAAAAAATAAATGGGTGGGGGTTTGTTTATGTTCTCCACAGGTACAATTGGGAGAGGGAGTTTGGTGAATTCTTGCCAGATGATCGTTTGTGGTCACGTGTCCCGTTCTAAGGCGTAGGATACAAGTGATCACTTCACGAGGCATTTTTAGGTGATGAAACCAGGGTCGAATAAGGAGTTTATCGTTGAACCATTTATAAGTAGTGGTTTTTGCCACTGCGGCATGAGCCCAATTTTCCCACTGGGAATGAATTTTTTTTTTGACCCGAGGTAAAAGATCAGTATAGGCAAGTCGGATAGGAGAGGGGGAAGGAACGTTCGCAGTACTTCGCAGTTGATCACGTTGCTAAGCATCAATTTTATTGATGTGTAATTAAAGACAATAATGGTGTCTTGTTATTGACATCCACAATTCTTTAAGAAATAACTAAATTTTCGTTTCATCTACACGGTTTTCCAACATGTTTCTTAAAATATATTGCTGGTCGAAATGAAAATGGAGAGATGCTTAACATACCTGTAAATAACTTGCACGAATAATGGAAAGATTTAAGCAAAACATTTGTAGAACAAATTTATCAATTGTTTTTATGAGCAATTTGCTCTTATTTTAGAAATCTACCATTGGTCTCGGACTTTGGGCACCCTTTAAAATCACGCTCGGACTTTGGGCTCCCTTTAAAATCACGTTATATGATTTACACCAGTTGCTGTAACTACCGTTTCCTAATATTTGATTAGAAATGAAACCATGCGATTCTTTACTTTCTCAAAGGGAGGTGAATCCTTTAAACCCCAATACACGTATTCGTTATAACATCCAGACATAATACGCCATTTATAAAACCGAAATAATTTAAACATGCAATCAAGGTTGCGTATAAGTTAATTTTGTTAATTATGCACAACAACAGCATAACAAGTGCATTAAGAGGAAAATGCAACGTAGAATGCATTTTCAGAAAGTAACAATGCACTAATTACAGAGTAGGAAAGCAAGGCGTAATTTTTGTTATAAACAGTAACAGTTATAATCATTTCAAGACAATGGGAAATTTAAATGTCTTGCTGTGATCAGTTATTTAACGTTTATAGAGTAAACATTGTCGTGCGTGAGAGAAACCAAAACTAAGCAATAAACAATGTAGTTTAAAATTGGTATTGTGTACAATGTACATATCTTGATAGGCAGAAATAGCCAACGTGTTTGGTGAGAATATATGTTTCGGCGAAAACCTTGAACACGAAACTGTGTCTGGATCCAATAATCACTTACGCTATGAGTTAAACGTAATTATAAGGAATTAATGTACTGAGCATAATTAGTTCACTGCTTGTCGGTGCGATTGTCATATTTTATTAAATTTTTCCTTGTGGGGCTGGAATTTTTCACTGTTCATGCTTTCTAGTTACTTACATGCAGACAGACGGAGCTTTCTACATAACGGAAGCCACATCTTTTGGTAGTCGCATCACAATTGCAAAAAATAGCATCTATCTGTAATTACTTCCTCCACCGAATCAATTATGTTTTTAAGTTTATTTAGGTTCGCTGTATACACAGAGATAGGTTAAGAAGCAGTTGGTTATAGCACCGGATTTATAGCAAAATCATAGGTTTGTGGCAGGTTCGATCCCCACCACCGGCAAAAAGAAATTTGTTTACCTGAAGAGATAAGAGGTGCTCTCTCGAATATTGTTACAATAAAATATAGTGTAAAGCACTAGTCAATGGATAATGTCCGATTAACATTGCATGCTAATAAAAAACTTTACCCAGCACTATGGCAAATATGTGCCTTTAGGTTACATGTAGAATAAATTTTGGATGAGCACTCCACAGTTGTAGGCAAATGGTCAACGCCTTGGGGAGCCAAGACGTTCTATGTGGATCTATATTACGTAAAAAGTCCCATTCCGACTTCATTCCGATTATTTTGACAGACAATTTTGCAAGAATTACGATTTTAGAAGTTCGTAGGCAGTTAGGAATTTTTGCACTGAACAAATGCTTCCATCTCATCATTTGGTCAACTGCGTTGGTACCTAAAAATGAGGATTTGTTTTGAATTATGGCGAAATAATAATTCTTAGGGAGATTCCAGACTGAAGAGACATGCGGATAGGCCGCTTTAGTCTAAAAGCAAGCATTCACCGCTCATGCGCGAAAAGAAGACCAAGGCGACACGATTCGCTGTTGACAAAAAGGCCTAGTCCGAGCGACACGTGGAGCTTACCGTATCTCTTCAGTTCGAAGCGATGTGTCGCTTGTCGCTTGCGTGTCGATCAGACCGAGCCGTTTTCTCAGTACTATTCATCACGTAACCTCCATGATGAATATTTAGCTTTAGACTAAAATTGGTCTTTGTCACGTATCGCTTGTCGCCCCTCGGTCTGAGAGCTGTCCTAGAATCAACAGTTGATCTCTCTTTGCAAACATCCCCAGCGTATTTATCAATATTTCGGGAGTTATCAGACCGAAACGACACGCGACAGGTGACAAGCTACACATGTCGCTTGTCGTTTTATGTGTCGCTCGGACTGAGCCGCTTTCTCAATACCATGCATCACGTTGCCTCAGTCTGTTATTCACACAGGCTCGGTGAAGCTTTAAGATGAATGGACCCATGTCGTGTGTCGTCCCGCCTGCCGCTTCGTCTGAAAGCTCCCTTTCAGTTGATTTGGCAAACAATTGCAGAAGGACGGTAAACTCATGAATGGTTCCGCCAGCGTACTGTAGAGCGTTTGGAAGTAACTACTTACTTACAACTTAGTTACAAGTAACAGTTACATCTTTCGAGGAATTTTAAATGTAACTAGTTATTTTTCAAATTAAATAACTGTAACTGTAACAGAGTTACTTCTTTGCAATAAACATAACGTTATCAACAGTTACTTTAGACACTCAAATTGTTTACTCCAAAATTTGTAACGTGTGGGAAAAACAAAATACAGTAAAACTTCGTTAATCCGGACTAATGGGGGTATAAGTTGACCGAATTAACTGAAATAACCTAAAAGAACTGTAGAAAGTGCATTATAGCAACAAAACACGTTTATTGTGGTGTATTTAAAGGGCATAGGCCTAAATAGACTATACAGTACAGTACAAAGTCTGCGGGAAACAGAATTTCATCAGTGATTGACTGCCTTTTCTTTGGGAAGTTCTCTTGTTGACTTCTAGCCACATTTAAAACCTTGCATTCTGCTCCTCCCCCCCCCCTCATTTTGCCTGTCCGGATTAAACGAAGTCTGGCTTATTGGAGTCCGGATTAACAAGGTTTTACTGTATATCAATTCTGTTTCCAACTGTTTTCTGGACGTTGGTATTACAGTTATTCAGTATTACCGGCACGCAAAGCTTCACTAGCTTTATTTCCTCCAAACAGAAGGAAGCTTAGTACCAAAGATTAATGTCGTTTCGTATATGCGTTTAAACAGGGCTGCAATTTCCTCAATCCTCTCTCTCCATTGTGTTTATGTTTCATTCATCTGCGCGCGCGAGCTTGTTACGACCAGTAAGGCAGCGCAAATAACCACCTTCTAAACAAGACCCGTTACTTGAGGAGCTTGCAACACCACGAAAACACATGGGAAGAACAAAAAAACTGCCGTGGCCTCCAGCAAGGTGAAATTTTCTCCGCCAGTCACGTGAGTCGGTGTACTCGCGTCTGAATCTGGGTTTCTTGGCGCTGAGGAATAATCGCGAAGTGAGAGCCTGGGCGACGTTGGAAGTCTTCCAGCTGCCATTGTACCCGACGCCGCAGACCGTGAGTGTGTGTGCAGATCAGCTGGAGCGAAATGCATTGACACTCGCACACGTACGCAATAGACAGTGATACCACACACTCTCTCTCCAGGTCAGGTCGATTGCCAAGTGCGTCAGTGGGAACCGTCTGCTTGCACGTGCTCTCCTATCGAGAGGTCATCTGCATATAAAGGAAGGGTGTGCCCGCAGGGGATTGGTCAGTGCTTCCAGTGGTGTGCAAGATGGATGTATGCTTCGTGTTGGTCCTGCAGGTTAGTGGTGCATCCGGTTTATATTTATTACACCTCGTGCTACTATTCTTGTGATCAGTAGTAACTTTTCGTGTTGTAATACCATGTTGAAGATCCTACAGCCACTAATTTTGTTCCATATTTCTCTCAAGGGGTAAACTCAGGCAACTTGAGCAAGGGGTCAGTGTACCGACTCCCATTGCTGCTTTCTGGCTTACTATGACAGTCCACTACTTCATATTCAAATTTATTTATTTATTTATTTATTTATTTATTTACTCAGAGTTTCAGATACAGTCTTATTTGGCCATTTTACACTGAAACATAAGTCAGTGAAATTGAAACCTCATCGCGCTACGACGCCAGGAGTCCCGGTTTCGAATCCCGGCCTGGGCATGGATGTTTGTGAGTGTCCATTCATCAATTTCATCACTTCATCACTCATCCTCATCTTCGCAAATTAGCCAAAAGTTTCACAAAAGCGAAGTAAAATAAAGCAAATCAATCAATCAAATTGGAACCTACATGCCAACATGATTCCGGACACAATAACAGAAACAGAACAGTAACAGCTTGATAGCTACATTCGAGGAACAATTCAACCAATATATATATTTGATTTGATTTGATATTTGCTAATTAGCATCGGTTTTCTGACACTTTTGGCTAATCGCGGTGATGTGGATGAATGAAACTGATAAAGGGGTACTCACAAAGAACAGCCATGATCAAGGCGGTTCGAATAAACAGATTCGAACTCAGGCCCCCTGATGTGCTGTGATAACTGCACTGTCACAGACGTTTACCAATATATTAATTTCAAAATACTAATATGTAAACGTTTCGTAAAGTGGAAAGGTAACCACATTGGTCATTGCCAAAAGTGCAGCGTTGAAAGTTTTACCAGTCCTTATTAGAATAAAGTCTGACGCTTTGACAGAGAAGAACAAAGGTGAACAAAGTTTGCCGAGGATAGAGTTCTTAAATGATTTCATTATTAGCAGAAATTATTAGATTTGTATGGTATACAAATACTCTATGACTGTTTCTTCTAAATGTGTGTTAGCCCTTGAAAGTGGACGATCACTTTGAGCTCTTGATCCTAGCAGAAACGAAACACTTTGAGAGAATGTGCCTAATAATTTACTAACAATTTACGAAATAATTTTAGAATTAGTGGGTGCCCTTGTCTTCTTCTTCAAATCATCGTACTCTTTTTTTCTAGGAAGAACCGGTTCAAACTTTCAATGCCACACTTTTGGCAATGACCAATCTGTTACCATGCTTTCCATCAACTCTCTTCCCAAATACTCCAAATAAGAAATCATTGAACGGCATCAAATAAAACTCAGCAAAAAAGTTGATCGCAGAAGGAGTTAAGGAAGGAAAGGAAGTGCCTTGGTTTATGAAAAGGAGGCAAAATTATATGGCGTATTTCTCTCAGTCAGACCGGTTAAACTTGTTCTTCCATTCAAGTTTGCTTTCGTTGGGTAGGTGAATCTTCAGACTGTGACCTAGAAATGAATAAAATTGCAAATAGAGCATCCCAAAGTGATACGTAGCTGACCACGATCAGATGGATGTGTAGAGAATTCGTAAGGATAATGGATCCCCTCATTTGTTTTTGTTATTTCATTATGTTTACCCTAAAGAACATATTGCTCAAATAATACATTCATATTGTAACTCAACAAAATTACAAATATGGTATTGAAAACCCCGATGCACAACATTTATTCTTAGAATGTCCAATTTTCTTACAACAACGATTCATACTCTACAAAGGTTTGCAACGATTGAAAATTCAATTCCCTGTGTCACTCGTTCCTTTTATCAGAATTATCTACTCCACTTGTCTGGCTCCTATACGGATATGCACGAAAATGTAGACTTGAAATGTAAAAAAAAAGAAAGTGATCACAAAGAAACAGTGCAAAGATAAAAGTGATTTACTTATACTATAATTGATTTCAATGTGTGTTACTGGTGAAATGAGACAATCTAATCTACCGAACCCGAAAGAACTAGATTAACAGAAACGCTGACCAAAGTCAACAGGATATAACGTTGATAGGGTCATATAAAAGAAGAAGAAGTCAATGGTAGATAGAAGTATTGGTAAGCTAATATTGAAAAACATCTTGTTTAATTGATATGGTTTATTTTAGTTTGCTAACAAAAACCGATCATTCGGCGACATGTTCTTTCTAAATTTCTTGTTCTCTTTGTGTTGTAAATTAATAATTTTCGAGGCAAACAGCTATCTGGCATCCTCAGAACATGTTTATTTCACTTAACTGATAAATAATAAAACTGTATTTCATTCCCCCTTCCATAAACAGAGCCACAGAAAGAATTTTGGGCCCCTCTAGTCTGCAGTACATAAAGCTTTGATAATTATACAGGACCTTCTTTCATTACAAGGATGATCTTCGTGTCATTTCATCAATTTCACGTCACTCATCGCGATTAGCCAAAAGTGGCAGAAAAGCGACTCTTTTAACCAAAACAAAACTCTTTAACCAAATACATTTAATCAAACCTTATGCAGCGGTAATAATTTAATTGGTAAGGACGATGGTTCAACTCTTACCCTTTAAAAAATACATATTTATACATTTTAAGTAACAAAAATCATGGATGTCTGAAAGGAGGAGGTGAAAGGTGTAGTCAATAATCGCGAAAATTTTATGATATGAATAATGTTTGAAAAATGTATTTTATGTAATATTTTGTTTTCTATGCTGATCTATGAGAAAATTCCATTTCGCATTTTAGTCAGAACCACAAGTTCAAAATTCATATAGAGAGAATACTGAATAACAGGGGGCGATATACAGACACAATTCTATGATACTAGTCTGCCGAGTAATTAAAGGTAGCTAATTTCTTCGTACATAGAGTCGATTTTTAGTTCTGGTTGAACATTGAAATTGAAGGTCATCTCTTTGCTTCTTGGGAAAAGGTTTGAATGTTATGGTTTCAAACTCTTGACTTGTTTGTTTTGAATCTGAAGTGCCTTTCTTTCGTCAAGGCACTGGCGAATTATGTTGCTAACACAGTTCATCAAAGAATGAAGGTAAGCCTGGATTTCAGGCAACCCTTCTTTTGCTTTCTTTGATGTCTCTTAATATGAATCAACATTAATTTAGAGAGAGAAGTATTTATAACATAATAATTCACAAGATTAACATTCATTGCTTGAAGAATATTGGAGAGAACTACGGCAGGTCTTTTCCAATATTGCAGCAGAAATGTCTGTAATGCATATAAACAATGCAGAGAAGTAGAAATATGATTTCAGTATGATTTTCAAAAGAAAATATCTTAATGTGCATCATGTATTTTTGCAGTTTACTTAGTAGTTTTATAGTCTGCCATCTTGAAAAGTATGGAAGGCAGAGATTAGTTAAGAGATTTCAGGGTCCGGAGCGAGAATAGGTTTCGGCACCCCTGCTACAAATCCTTACTCCCAGCCTCCATCTTGGGGTAAATATTGTTAATCTTATGTTTTATATTCTTAAGTATTTCAGGACCACCGATATGCGGGGAGGGGGAAATATGCCCTTGGCCGCCAACGGAACGCCCGACAGTGCCGGGGGAGGGAGGGGTCAAAGAAGCAAAAAGAGTAAAAGCCCACTAATGATAATAATAATTTTATTAACATATGCGCTTTCATAATCATATCAATATATTATAATCCAATTTGTTCCTAAGTTTGCACAACCCTCAATCTTCTTACTTAGGAAATTGATAGAAAAATATAATTTTATAACTGATATTATGAGCACATTTTGGTCTTTCCAACGATCCTGCACATTTTATTAGTCTTCTTCGTTTCCTTGATAATTTTCTTTTATATCTTCTCTTTTCTTATCTTTCCATTCTGAATTCTTTGTTTCTCATTTTACACAGACTTTTCGTATTTACATTATAATATTTTTAAATAACATTTCCTTTTAATCTTTATATTGGGTGTCTTGCTCTGATCAGATGATTTCGGATTAGACCAACTTGCACAGCTGTACTGGTTGATTGATTAGAGAAAACAGGATTGTAATTGATTTTGAGTGCTTCTTAACGCCATTCAACTTAACTCCATTACTGTCTTCTAAGATGGATTAAATTCGAGAGGGAGATGACTTAATAATGAAATCGATTTGAACCCTAGAAGAGCTGCAGTTTTTGACCGATCTGGTGGATATTTTGTTAATATATCTTCAAAAGAACTTATTCTTTTCAGTTTCCAGCTGAATACCTCATTTCTAAGAGATTCTAGTTGCATTCTTTAGCCACTGAAATCAAATGATTGGATTCTAACACTTCCTGCCATTATCTGATCTCGCTCCTCGAATGCGTAGTGGTAACGTTGCCGACTTGTAATCAATGGGTCCCGGGTTCGATTCCCGGTGGAGGCACATATTATTTCGGATCTCACCTTAAATGGTAGTCCCGTACCGATTAGCCTTTCTGTGCATGAAGTAGCCTTAAAAACTAACGCACTATCTGACCTATTTCCTTCCATAGTCTTCTTTCCTTGTAATTGTATTGTCTTTCATTGTAATTAAACATATATGCAAATCATCACTTCATCAGGCTACTTATAATTGTTACTATGACATATTTCCATGACACAAAGAGTAGGTTAGCACCGTTGTGGGCAAAGTCAAACAAACTCTCTCCCGAATAAACAGTGTGTAAGAGACGATGTCTGTAACAAATATGGTGTCATGTTTACTATCCATGCTCCATGCATCAAGGGCGTCACCAACAAGAAAGGGGTCTAGCTAACCGTGAAATAGTCTTACCCTCGACCCACACAAATAGCTACAGGAGTTGTTTTCGTACAACGGTAAAACAAATTGAACTCCGTGATTAGTAATCGAGCGGACCTAAAGGAGCAACAAGGTGAGGAAAGCAACGAAAGGAAGTAAATGGAGGGGAAGAGAAGTAGAGAAATAAATATGAGACGGACGGAAAGAGAGTAAAATCGAGAATAGAAAAAAGAAAGGGAAATGAGGCAAAACCCACCTGAAAATATTCTACCCCTTCCCACAAATCTGGCAACGCCATTGCCATAAAGTGTTAAAATGTAACGAGGAGATTATTGCTTTCGTTGGCAGCCGTTTAAATATGAAAAACGCTTAGTTATGTCTTCTGGTTTCGTGCAGCTGGGTGTTATAGATTTTAAAGTGTTAAGAGAGGCATTTCCACCACAGGAGTTGCTTTTTGTGTGCTCATGGAAATAGCAGGTTCTGTCGTATCTCATACGAAACCCATTGCTGAGAAAGGTCCAAGCACAAGATGATTGAGGCTTTGTATGAGTTGAAATCGGTGGCGGCGATTGGGTTCCAGAACTAGGCGGACAAGGTGCAAAAAGTGGGGGTGGGGGTGGGGGCAAGGACAGTTTCATTTTTTTTTTGGTACATAAGTTTTAACATATTGCGGGGGCAAAGGTGGGGGGGGGGCAAATGCCCCCCTCGCCTCCCTAATCGCCCACACAAATATGTTTCTGGGAGCAGCGGATTTGTATGAGCTGAAACAAAGCAGCGGATTTGTATGAGCTGAAACAAATATGTTTCTAGAAGAACAGGATTTGTTTGAGTAGGAACAAAAAAAAACACATAATACTTTTTCTCAAACAAATCTCGAAAAATATCGAAAGTGGAAATAATTTTTTTAGAGGAAAGTCTTATTACTAGAAAGTGTATCTTACTGGGCAGTATTGTGCTGGGATCACGAGTTTCATTACTGGAAAGGTGCTAAGTACATTTCGTGTACCAATGATGAAACCAACATACCGATGTTCGATGTAAAATGACTGGGCGAAGATGTAACCAGTGTAAGAAATAATATCACGTCCCATATTGAACCACCTGCCGAAAAAAAATGCGGCTTCTAAATAGATGCTGACCCCAATGGCCATCAGAATGAGGAAGACTTTGTCCGGCATCTTTACGGTGACGTAAGCAATAATCTTTTACATGTCGAGATTCAGTGGAACAGGTGGTGTTGGTCATCTAGTCGGTTGCTAGCTACGTATGACGTAACAGATACGTGAGAAGAATATCGTACTGGAAAAAGGATTGTTGAGATGTAGGCGCTGTTGATGAGAAGGATATACGAATTCAACATCAAAAGCCCATAAAGTATCGTAACGTGTGGTTTTGTAATACTTAGGCAATTTAATCCAAATGCCATACTCTCAGTTTCATTGTACCTAGTGATCGATTGAGGGGTAGGAGAAGGTTCCTCGCGTCTTCCAAGAACAAAAAGTTCGAGATAAGACGTTACTGAATTTCCTACTTTCCCTAATTTTAGACCGTGCTTTCATTATTCTTTGGCACCTTTCGTTTTCCTTTCTCCATCGTACTTTCACTAATAGCCTTTTACACAAAATTGTTTAATATCTTTTAGGCACGATGCTTTGATAGTATAGAGACATGGATTTGAATTCGTGACAATACACGAATAAATATTATTCTTATATATATATTTTACTGTCACAGTATTTAATTCCAAACTTTCAAACAGAGCCGTTGAAAAAGCGATAAAATATTGGACGTGCAATGAAAGCAATCTAAGACAATATTACTTTAATTGATTGATTTGGTTTATTTTACTTCGCATTTCTGCCACTTTTGGCTAATCGAGAAGATCAGGATGAGTAATGATTTTGTGAATCATTGATTTGGTGAAATTTGTGAATAAACGCTCACAAATAACACCATTGCCCAGGCCCGGAATCGAACCCCTGGTGTCGTATCTCGCCGTGCTAACCACTCCGTCACGGAGGTCGGCGTTAATATATTGACAAATAAATAAATTATCCAACACCGTAACGAGTCGCGGATACTGTCTACTCAGAGACAGTATCCAAAGCAAAGGCAATTTTCATCTCTGTCAAGAAGATTTGCTTTATTTTACTTCGCCTTTTGTGCCACTTTTGGCTAGGCGAAGATGGGATGAGTGATGATATGATGAAATTGATGAATGGACACTCACAAACATCCATGCTCAGGCCGGGATTCGAACCCGGGACCTGTCAAGAATGAATTCACTGCCTATTGTTACGGAATGCAAATAGCACGTGGTTTTATTGGCTATCCGGACATGTCATTCAGCTTCCGCAATCTGTCTAGCAAACAATGGAGTGTTTACAGCGACTATTGTAAACAGCAAATGTTGAGAAAACTTCTTAACTATACAATGTTAGAATCCGACTTTTTTGTATGTATGTATGGTTTGATAAACTAATAGTCATATTGTACAAATTTAAAGTATGGCTTTTTCATTAAAATATTTTCGCTGTTAACGTCAGTAAAAATTAAATTTTAGTGCAATTAGATAGTCTGGCTCCAACGCAGGACACCCGGTTTCGATTTTTATTTGACATTAGGTGGGACTTTATCCTTGCCGTAACTGCAATCCTCTAATCATTGCATACGTGCGTTCAATATTGGGGTTACGGGGACCCGAACGTGGTTCTGTTCACATTATATCCACCATAGGCGTGCGCAGACCCTCTGATTAGGGGTAGCAAAAGCCTTGAAAGTTCAGTCGGGAAAGAAAAACCACATTTTATCTCACTGTTTTAGTTTTATTCCATTGATGGGTATATGTGTGTGTATGTATATGTGTGTGTGTGTGCGTGTGTATATACGATATATATATATATATAACATATTATTTAAAAACATTACATAATCAATTGATCTGCCCCATAACAAACCAACAGCAAATATAATATAAATTGTCTCTTAAATGTGCGCGCTCCTTTTCCTCCAGACCAAACTGTCTGAAGTTCATAATTTTTCTTACTTCTCTCTCTGATAATTCACAATGCATCACAGAAAATAAATTGCGAGCGAAGCGAGCAAGAACATTTTTCGATGCAAATTTTTGCAAGTTGAAAACAGTATTGATTTAATAGGGCGCAAAAATTTCATGGGACGCCATGGCATTCTCTATAACAATTTTTCTCAATCAGATTGTTCGGCGCCCAGGAACAAATCCCGCCGCTCCCTAGCTACGGCTCCGAACTTGACGAGACTGTAATAAAAGCAGATATTGCGACTGTAGTGTTGCCCACGGGACGAGACGGGACAGGCTTTTAAAAATTCGAGACGAGACGAGATTGACCATGTGTCATAAGACAAACGAATATTTTCGAGACGAGACAGCATTTCCACGAGGCTCCACGAGACGAGACAGGCCAAAGTCTCGTCTCGTGGGCAACACTAATTGCGAGCAAAGCGAGCAAGAAAATTTTACGAAATGTATTTTTATTTGTATAAAATTTGAAGTCTAGGGGACAATTGCCCCTCTGTGACCCCCTGTAGGTGCACCTGGTTGCCTGGAAGAAATAATGCAAGAAAGTCGTGAAAACTAATTCTATCTTGAATATCATTTTGTCCTACTACTCGTAGATTCTGCTAGTCTTGCTTTATTTTACTTTAATGTTTGCCCCCCACCTAGAATTGATTTCCGTCCACAGTTGGGATATACAATGACCCCCTGCCCTCTTGTGGTTGTGCCACTGCACCCCGTTCCCCCGTAGTGCTTTGAACTTTCATCGGCTTAAAAATACTTAATTTTCTTTAAGAGTATAATATTGTTTAATAACAGCGATAAGATTCCGCTACACTAAATTTCTAGGTGAAAGTATAATAATATAGGGACATGGACGTCTGGAAGGGGATCAAGGATGGACACACCTCCCCCTTCGAAAACGAATGTCAACCTAAAAGTATATATTTCACACGTATAATTTGGTTTCAGTCAGAGTAATTTACATGAATTATTATGTAATGGGGACACAGGAATAAGATAATTTCAAATTCAAGTTATTTTTTTAAGGGGCAGCACTATTGTCGGGGTAATATGCCCCACGGAAAAATATCTTGCTTGTCCCTTCGTGGAAAAAATCTGCGAACTTCCGTGATTAGCGGGGCAATTGCCCTTGCCCCCCACCATGAGCACGCCTATGAGATCCACTATGACCGAGATTGGGAATGTATGCACCTACCTTAAAGACCCCTCTGAGCATACATGCACCTGAGATAGCTTTGCCTTTCTCTAGTGCAATGAGAATAATATTCTTCGAATAAAACGAACCGTGTTGGGCTCTATATAACTACTTCATTCTGGTTATTATATAACTAATTTTATGAACATTAAATAACGTATAGGTTTTATATTACAAGTTACAGTGACTCGTCTTGGGAAAATTGGAGAGAGGAGAATGAAATAAAAATTGAAAACCAAGGAAGGTAGAGAAACAGACCAAGAAATAAAGAGAGTGGAATAAACAAATAGAGAAAAGTAGGAAGAAAGAAAATGAAGAAAGGAAGATATTGAAACAGGAAGGAATAAAGAGAAGGATGGAAAGATAGAGAAAAGGAAGAATAATAAGAGAGAATGACATATAGAGAAACAGAGGAAGGAAAATAAAGAAAGAAAGATAAACAGATGCGGAAATAAAAAGAAAGGTAGAAAACATAGGGAAAAGGAGGAAGAAAGAAAAGGAGAGAAACAGAGTAAATAAATAAAAAGAAAGATAAACAGAAGCAGAAATAAAGAGAAAGATAGACAAAAGGAGGGATAAAGAAAAGATGGATAGTTAGAGGAAGAAAAAGATATACAGAGGAAGACATAAAGAGAAAGAACAAGATAGAGAAAAGGACGAAGAAAGGAAAGGAGAGAAAGAGAACAGTGAATGAGAAACAGAATGGAAAAGAATGGAAGTGAATCAGAGAAAAGAGAAAGAAAGAAACAGAGATAAAAAGAGGAACAAATAAAGAGAATGGAGGAAGTAATAAAAGAGCAAGAACATAAACAGAAGAACGAAAGACGAGAAAAGTGCGAAGAAAAAGAAGAGAAAAAGAAATTAAAAGAGAGTGATATCAGGAAAACTGGTTCCTAATACGAAGTAAACATTGAATCAATAATTCTCTATTAGAATGGTTTACCTTTCTTCTATTGTTAGAACACATTTTTCTGTTGTACACAGAATTGCTTATCGAAGTTTGATTATCCTTGATGCATAAATGTGGACTTTCAAAGCTTTGCCAACTTTGAACAACTCATATCACTGTTTGCAATGCTCTTAAGAAAGCATGGCATGAAATAATTACCAAGAGCTCCTAGCCTGGAATCCAGGTCTCCACAAAAGTACACAAGCTTCCATAAGAGCCTATGATTTTCCCTCTCACGATACGCTACGGTTTCCATATGTAACTGGAAACACCAGCAGAGAAAAAATAGGAAGTAATGGTTTAAGAAGTCTCGTTGCCGGAATGAAATCGCCACTTAAGTCGGTGAACACAATCGTCTACTCATCTTACGTGAAGGCGTAGAAAACGAAAGGGGCCTACTTCCTTCTCGACATAACGGTACAGATGATTGTGCACCGGTAGAAAGTTTGGAGTTTATTAACATTGCGGGTGAGCTGGCAGAAACTCTGTAATTTAGGTCACGCTCGTCTTTTTATTTCATGACCTTTCTCTACATCCAGCTCCTTGATGAAGCCTGCAGGGAATTGGATGGATCAGAAGCTCTGGATTGATACAACTGGAACAGCTTAATTATAAAGTTATGCCACTTGGATGACCTTTACGGGCGTATGGTGGAGATTGTTGTTTAGTAACTAATAGTTCATCTTTAGCTATTACCAAAAATTCTGCAATGGTATTTTTTTTTTTAAAAAAAAATGAACTAGAATAGATTTTGTCTTGATGTTTAAGTCCACTTTATGCACAAATAAGTTAATCGGGACTGGACCGAATCACCATGTGCCGCCACTGGGTATCGAAATCGGGACACCTTGATCACAAGTCGAGGACGTTACCAATACACCAGCCACGAAACGAATGGAAGTGTGGTGGGACATATGAAAGGATTCCCATATGTTTGAACAAGTACTTATCATTTCGCTAAAGCCCACTCTGTCTTTGCTTTGTGCCGACCTCTGCACAGCACGAGTTCAAATCCAGACCTGGGCATGTGTGTTCATTTAATCAATTTCACCATTATCATCACTCACCCTCATCGTCGTGATTAGCCAAAAGAGGCAGAAAAATAACCAAAAACAAATCAAATCTATCTGAACTTTGTACGAGTAGTACTAAACACGTGCCAAATATATTTTCCCATACTACCGCGTAAAAATTAATTGGAACTTAAGACCATTTGCAGACTAACGAGGCTCTGGCGCTTGGACGTGCTGCCAGGATAATCCTCTGTGGGGCTCGTGTTGTGTTTTTCATATATGTTGTGAATATCCCTTTATCGACCTCATCTTATCACTGTTCATTTTCATTGTCGCGATTAGCCAAAATTTTGAATAAAAGTTACGTAAAATGAAATAAATCAATTGTAGACTGAGAACGTGAAAATACTAATGAATGTGGACGAAAAATCATGCAGTACATGTTCATTTTTATCCGGACAATTATTTATATATTTGTATAACGAAGGATAAAATGGTGTTGCCTTCGTTATAGATTGACATTTGACAAACTGTTTATCATGGATAAAAATTATATGTATTTGAGAACAGATAAAAAAGCTTCGAAAATGCTCCTTTCTGGTTTACTGAATACTCTAATTATTGCAATAAAACTAAATTAATATATTGATTAGCAAATCAATTGTCTTAGAAGGTGTAGACACTCTAATACAATACAGTGTCTGGTAATGGATCCATTGTACTGAATTAAATGTCTCACAAATAAAACGTGGCGTGTTCTTTGTGGCATGCATAACCTGGTGGATGTCACTTCGAAATCGAAATTTTGTGGATTAGAATTCAGGAAAGTAATTTATGCATATTGTATGTTTCACTATAGACGTCATATAAAAATTATTATTTTGTAATTATTTCCATTATCGCGTTAAATATTTATTTGAAATAATCCCTTGGTTTTTTTTTTAATTGAAATCAAAATATTTTCTGGGAATGAAAGGACTCTGTTGTAATATTAAGTATTGGAAAGAGTAAAAAGTATCTACATTTCTTGGTGAAATACCTAGATATGTGCTTTTCTAGCCATATTTCGTAAAAGAAAATGAAATTATGCTTGCTGCATAATTGTTGTCAAACCTCGATGCAGTTTTCCTACAGCAAAATGTGTTATTTCAATTTCAAAATACGTTTTTCGTAGCATAGAAAGTAGAACGGGAAAGTTCAACTGGAAGCAACAATCATCGTCTTGTATTCTTTATGTTACAGGCACGTATGATGTCGGTTGCCATTATGACAGATAGACCATGTAAAAATAATGCTTGATATAAACAATCGACAATTCTGTGGAAATAGGGCTATTTTCAATGCCATTGTTAACCAAACCTTAGAGTGGTCATGGCCATAAGCTTATATAGTGCATTTACTTATTTAAAATGTCTCATTCTTTTGTTTCATGTGAAATAACACAGTCTTCAGCCACCTGGTGAATGCCCAACCAAGCTGCACCATGCTAATAAGTTCACGCACACTGAAAAGCAATGGTGAACTCTGTTGTTCTTTGAGTCAGGGTTTAGAATTCAAGGTGAAAGGAGAAAACGAGTTTCGTGGCATTACACCGAAAGGCTGTATTGTTTTTTTTTTAGGAGGAAAGCACCTCATCTCCGGAAGAAGATTAAGAATTGGTACTTACGGCAACGAGCAATGTCACGCTTCACGTCACTCTAGCTCGGAATCGTGTTTGAGAGTACAGGAAGATATTCCCTTACCTTACCGCTTTTTTACTCGCCATAAGTGTACTTTGAAACAATCGGGAAATGGTGAACAAATTTGTCATGCTTACTTTTGAGCTCGTATTGTAACAGTCAACAGTTGCAGTTTGCAAATATTTACTTTCTTTTTATCTCCGTCTTGTGTTTGCTTTTTGATCCGCTTGTTGAATATTAACTCAACGGAAGAAGGAAGTGTAATTTCGGATCTGAAGTGAATGAAATTTGCCAATGTTTTCCGACAAGTTTGGTTATCAAGAGGGTTGCATGTGCTTGAGCAAGAATAAGCAGTTTTCTACAAAGTATTAATGCGCATTAAGAGCAAGAGCTGTTGAGTAGAAATATTTTTTTCTGGGACTTGTAGATGTCCTGTTTACGGTTCTGAGGGTCGGTTAAAGAACTCAATTTTTATTTTATTTATTTATTTATTTATTTATTTATTTATTAATGCCTTGTTTTAAATGGCGGAGTTAAGGCCGTACAGAGCCTTTTCTTCCACTCAACCATACATTTAAAATTATACATTACTATATTATACACAAAGTACACTAAGTCATTTCACATAGGTCCACACACACACACATTATACTCATACACACAAGTCTTAAAGCCCTGAATATAACACACATAGTTGTTTATTTAACAATGATAATGCCAGAAAATGTCAACTTGGTCTCTGGATGGGTGAGATATTTACAACTAGGCTCTACTTCCTTCCTCTCCAGTCACCTACCTAGATCACCCCCCCCCCCCCCCCGCCCGCCCGTACCAAGCACCGACATTTTATGTGCATTCTTTTATACGTTCCTCTTATGCCATGTTTTGTGATATTTACATCCTAGAAATGTTGAAATCAGAAAAAATTAAAAATAACATACTTTATATATTTAAAGATTCACACGTTGCATTTCTGATTTTTAAAAAAGTTTAGCATATTTAAGAATATTTCAGTTATTTTCAAATATTTCAAAATATTTTTAAAAACGTTCTATTTCTACCACTTTGGAATAGAGAAAATAACCATTAGTTTTTAAGAGAATATAAGCCTACAAGTGAAAGAAGAAAGAAAAAGCTTAATTGTACAGAGTCAAATGGTGAATTTCCATGCAGTGGCCCCTCAAAGGAAGTATTTAGGGGTTACTTCATAGTTAATTATAAAATTATTATTAACTTTATTAACGTAATATTTATTAAAGGATGGATTGCATAAATGAAACATCATAAAAATAAATTAAATATGATCTAACGTTGTCAAAAGTTATTAATTATTATATAATATCGGAGTGATTTACATAGCATTTCACGTCCTTTCTAATCAACCTTTGATGTTAGTTCTATGCTGAGGTTGAGTAATGCCAGAAGTATTTGACAGAAGAACCAATCTTCTTCAGACAAGCTTTATTCTTCATCAATCGTTTATAAATTTCCCCGAAAACCTTACACCACATATTAGACACACAACTCTAAATTTTTCTTTTCAGTTTGGTTCAAGACGCAGGAAATTTAAATTCTTGTTACAATTCCGTAAAGAAACTCATGCTTATATTGCTCTACAAATAACGGCACACACAGAATAATAGAGTAGCTTTTTTTTTTAGCAAATTTAGACTTGGTTTTCAAGATAACTCCTAGACTTTAAAGAACGGGACAAATAGTAGCTTGTCATAAATATGGACGGGACCACCGGGACACGAATCTGAAACGGGACTGTCCCGGTGAAAATGGGACGTATGGTTACCCTATTACTTCATCACTTGGAAACCTTCATAGGAAACAACCTTCATACCTTGTAGGATAGGGAACAACTCGCTACGTGCCTGTTCCTCTCCGGTTTCTTCCTGTGTTTTTAATTTCTATCCCCCCTCTCTCTCTCTCTCACACATATATATATATATATATATATATATATATATATATATATATATATATATATATATATATATATATATATATAATCAGTTGGTAACGAGTTTGACTCGGAGTGAGCTGTCTTTGGGGTTCACACATTCTCTGTTCAATGAGTACAACAACCCTGGGGTGTAAAGGCGTCCGGAGCGTAGTGCTGATCACATCACAGTGTGGCCGAGATAGAGAATATACACTGTAAAAACACTGGTGTTAGGGCAACACAGGTAGTCCCAGGAGGTTCACACCATGTTTTGTTCAACGTTCAACTACAATAGTGTTGAAACGGTTTGATTAAAAATCTGTGTTATTTTAACACCCCTGAGGTCAAACTGAGGACATCCTGGAACTAATGTCTGTGTCCCTTTAAAATACATTAGTCAGTGTATGTTCTATCATGGCACGGTACAATGGACAGGGAATACCGTTCCGTTTTTACCGCTGTTACTCTTTTTCCTTTCCCTTCTATCTCTATTTCATTCTTTCTTTCTAGTTTCCTTCTTCCTATTTCTCTATTTGCAGACGAACGAGGCTCTGGCGACTGGGTGTGTTGTCCTGTTTTTTGTCCTTGTGTGTGCTGAGTGCCCGTTTACAGCCTCAGCTTTTAATACAAATCAGAATATTTTAAGATTTTAATTATGCAACGTTAGAGTTGTTATTTGTAATGGTAAGGGGCTGGCCCCCGTATAATGTGACTGGTTCAAATTAGCCTAAGCACCCAAAATTTAAAATTCAAATCAAATCTCTCCTTTCTCTTTCATTATTTTTATATCTCTGTTTCTACATATATCGTCTTATTTCTTTCTATCAATGTGTATCTCCAATTCTTTATATTTATTTTCATCCCTCTGTGTGTGAGATTCTTTATTCTCAATAAAAATGAGTATAAATTGTTAACTATTTGGGTGGGTTTTGATTGTTCTATTGAATTTACAGCTTTTGTCTAATCGTAACGATTCGTGTAAACTATTTTTTCACATTTTCGGAAATAAGAGACAGCGTAGTAAATATTTACTGATAAACTTAGTACTGTGTATGATGTTTCGTTGGTTTAATCTTGGCCTGATACCCGCCAGTCTATAGAACACGTCTAGAGCTGCAGGGATTCATGTCGAGCCACACCTTCCACGACAATCCTGAAATATTTCAAAGAGTTTCTAGGAGTAGATGAGCTATTTCACTATTAGGCAACATGGTTTAAATGTGAATAGTACTGACTGAGGAAAGACGACTTTATGCACACTTCAAGACAAAGTTTGACCCTTCCGACATGAAGAAGTGTACGGTAGTCTTCTTCTCAACGTTAAACATGTAGCTGTAAATGTCATGACTACATCAGCATACCTAGGTACATAGACGCCAACTGCATGGGGCTTGGGGGGGGCTCTAGCCCCCCTCAATGTTAACGATGTGATGGCAGAGCCCCCAAATAATTTTGCTTAAGAGGATCTAATGTATTATTTTGCTTCTCTTGTAAAGTTTACTCTGAATTGTGCCACATGAACTTAACTTTAAATACGCATTTGAAATGTTCTAGAGTTTAGACCATCAACTTGCGGGGGGAGGGCTGAGACCGCTAAACCATCAACTTTGGAGGGGCTATGACCGGAGACAGCAAAACACATGACTTATTACTATATACTAAGTATATAATTATGAGTATTGTTAACATTTTTACTAAAAAGAGTTTCAAAATAACGAGTTGATATGACAATTATACCAGTATGTTGTTTAGTGAATTCTGAACAATTTGAGGTCGTAAACACGACTTTCAGGCAATATTGATATGTACGATACCCGAGACTTCCGGATCAAAGCGAGTTGAGTCGACCACCCAACACGCTCGGCTACTGAGGCCGGCATAAAACTGTTAGGTTGGCATCTTAATGTAAATACATACTTTTCGATAAAAATGTTAATTGTTATCAAAAAAACAAATGACCAGACACAAAATACATAAAAAGACTTTGAAACATTTTCTAAACGTTTTTCATGCTACCTTTCCTTTGCATGAGGAATATAATAGCTGCTTCAAAACTGCTATACGAAGACGTAATTTTTATTGTTAAAAAACAGAGGGAATGAGTCATTCATTCATTCACTTATTTCAGTGATCAGAGCCCCCCCCCCAATAACTTTGACAAGTCGGCGCTGCTGTTTAGGTACGCCGTGAACACAGGTTGTCGTTGGTTCTACACGTCTCTTTAAAAGGAAAGAATATTCATGAGCTTTGGATTCATTTTGGTAGCAGGAAACGCCGACCAACATATGAGATCCGCACCAATCTACCAGCCTCTCATTCAATCATACGGTTTCTGCATTCAGTGGTAAAGTAAAAATGGAGCTTGGAAAGTATGGATGGCCTTACCTTGTATCAACAGTGCTCTTGGACAGTTGTTTACAGAAGTGTCCAGAAGATGAGTGCCTTATGCTTGGATTTCAGAGATTTGTTTTTCTTCTGTACGATAAAACATCACACCTTAACAGCGTAAACGACTGTAGACGTATTCCGCTCATCAACATGAATCGAGCCATTGCAAACGTACCGCCCACTGGATACACACTATATCAGCATATGTTAGTAGGCACGAACTGAAGTGAATGCATTGTGTGTTGTATAAAGACTTCACCACCCTCCCTCCCCCCCCCCCAAGTAGGCACCTGGAGTTGTGTAAAATCTGGTGGTCAATTATTCCAGATGTCTCTTTGACTGGAAACCGCATATTTCCAATAACTTTTCATTTTTCACTATATGCTCTAATAACGGAGTTGGCCTTTAATATCAGACTTTTTAGTAACCCTGTATTGTCAAAAGACTACTCTTCTTCTTTTGTAGACTTGGTTTGGCACTAATTGTAGTGCCATCGTTGAATTCTGGAACCTCGAAAACACACGGAATGATTCCAAACTTCCAAACTTAATCATATAAGTGAAAGCTTATTTTTAGATTTTAGCGGCCATATTGACCACTATATTTAATGTCACATGATAAAGTGTTTTTTTCTAATTTCTTACTTTCATAATATAGTTTTTAACTGCAACTAGTATGAAAATAAGATGCCGTGATTGATAAATAACTGTAATGAAGTAACAGGGTTCAGGAATGGAAATATTCGTCATGGCCGCCATTTTGATGACGTCATTATAGACGAACGAGTGCTTAAAAACTTAGGATTTGGGGAGTTTTACATTCAGGAATGAATGTACTATGCCCTCCCCAAAGGGCATGTTCTCCGCCAGAAGTTAAATACACGAGTTAAAGTTACAGTGGTGTAAGCCACTTTCTTAGAAAACAAAATAAGTCTGACTCACAGCACTTTGCTGATCAACACAGCAGCCACTTCCTTTATCACTAGACCTTAAGCTGTCATCTGTTGACAGTTGAATGAATCTCTGATTGACTTCACGTTTTCTGTTAGCAAATTGACTTATATAGATCTGGTTTCTGTGTCTAAATCATATTTTCTTTTCAAACTGACTTACACCACTGTAACTTAACCCGTCCAAATATTCTACCACTTTTCTTTACTTTTCAATCGCACTTTAAGGGGCGTATATCAGCTTGCAAACAACCACTACATTAAATTAAATACCTCCCTTGTAGTTAATGGCAGGAAAAAGAACGCGGTACAGTTGTAAAGTCCTTAAAACGCTCTACATTTATAATGTCAAAATGTTCAATAGTACTTCATAATTATTAAGTAATTTACGAGAAACCGTTAAAACAGGCAATGGAAAATCTAATTTTCTCCGGTTTCTGTTAATATATTTCAGACAATATGTCGAGTACATACAATATACATGATTTAATAAATTTCCCAATTACGTTTCTTTCATTTGGTGCAAAACCGAAGGTTCTATCGTTATCCTGTGAGACATTATAGTCGTTTAAAGATTGCACTACAAATTCTGACGGCGGCCATATTGAAGACCCCATATCTCCGAAACCCGTAACGGGAATTTTTGGGACTTTTTGTGAGAAATACATCTTAAGTAGTACTACATATTCCAGTTAGTTTCGTTTCATTTTTTTGGATGTCCAGGTTTGCCTTCAAAAATGCCTAATTTGACTATACTACTAGGCTAGATTCCGAACTGAGTATGCTTGTACTACATTTTACCAATATCTCCGAATCCTGATTCGTCACATTCCAGCTGCCAGTTCAAAAGAGGGGCCATTTTAGCACTTGTATACCTTGTTCTGATAAGGCTAATACCCCACAGAGACGGCCGTCCGCAGGATTTTTTCCAGGGAGGACAAGAAAGGTAATTTTTTTTTTCCAGTTGGGCAAAGTAGGCATATTTTTTTCCCATAATAGTGATGCTCCCTCAAAAAATACTATTTCAGTCTTAAATTATCATGTTCCTTCAACGTATTTATAATAATTAACATAAATTACTGTGGCTAAAATAAAATTATGTGTGAAATATATAATTTTCAGGTACTCTCCCCTCCCTTCCGTCCATGAGTAGAGTGCAATTAATAACAGTAGATCTTGTCTACTGGAAGAAACAGTAGAAATTATCAGCAATGGGAACAGCTTTATTTGTAAAAGAAATGCACTCTTTTCCGTATTTGAAAACACATCGCAACAATGGGAGCCTTTTGGAAAGTGCCCAATATTTCTCTTCTCAGAACGTTTTCCAGAATCCACGGGTGGACCCTGCGTCGTTCCCTAATTCACAGGTGTCCATCAAACTTTGACCAGCTCAAACATGACGTCATCATTTTGCACCCGCCTGTAGAGCTGGGTTCAGAATGGCGTCGTCTGGCTTGAAACTTGTCTGCAAATATTTTGGGTTCCACGCTCCCCAAACTACAGCCTTCAAACCTGTCTATCAATTAAATGTAGAAATATATTTTGTGTTAAACTGTATAACACTTACTTGAAAATTTGGTCACACAATATCTAAAATTTGTAATGAGCTGCAACTCTCGCAACCGGTTACATAAGATATGTCGTATATTAACGGCCGTATAGGGTGTGAACTTTAGCTTTGCGCAGTGGCGATATCGTAACCAATGAGGTCTTACCGAGGTGCGATTATTGCTATTTGAAAACTTTAACCAATACCCCGTCAAGACGACGTGAAATATCGTCGGCTATGGCAATTTTTGGACGTTCCTACGGGAACCACTATTCAATTTAAAGATATTCGTTTGAAAAATAAATGCATTTTCCGTATTTGAAAACATACATCGTAACAATGGGCGCCTTTTGGAACGTGCCCAATATTTCTTTTCTCAGGACGTTTTCCAGAATTCAAGGGTGGGCCCTGCGTCGTTCCCTAATTCACAGGTGTCCGGTAAAGATGGCGAAAGTAAAAATGCCGACAAGAAGAAAGGAAAAGCAAATGATAAATAATTGATATAAATAATTCACATGTAAATTGTAAAGAGTATTCATGAGGTTCTTAAGAATGCAATAGCTGATACGTGTGAAATTAGTTTATGATAATTTATACACTATATTACCGAATAAGGTTACCAAACCTAATAAAATGTTCGTGGTACAGTTCGAAATCAATCTTACATGATTGCATGAACGTAACAAAGTATCAGAATACGATTACTACAGACTTATTCTTCTTCCTTTTTAGAATGCGAACGACTGCATCTACCCACAAAGGCAAAAGTCATAGGCATGTATTCTGAAACTTTCACTTGGTTTACAGCAACAATTCTTATTTATTGTACATATCCAGTGGTTGCGTTTGGGTTCCAAAACTAGGGAAATATAAATAATTGTTATAAGCAAATCATATGTAATTCGGAAGGAAGAAAAACATTGATGCAGTATTTAACAAAGATAGTATATATTCGCCATAGGTTTCGTCACTTTACAATTCTGTATTTAACTAACAATATCTATCACCATTGATTTCGTCACTTTACATGCATTGCAACTTTAGGTTATGTGAAACTCCTCGTAAGAAATCCTCCAATGTTCTTTTGTTAGCACTGTAATCAATGCACAAATTTCGCAGTCTGTGTTGCATGTCGGTATATATTCTCCTTGTTTTCTTCTTTGGCAGTTGTCCTCTCTCACCCTGCAAAATAACCGCTTTCACTGCTGCATTTTCTTGTTGGATGCACCTGATTAACTTCCACACTGTAGGATGCTTCTAGCCCACCAAATGCGAAAACTTCTTGTTCCATCCCTCGCAGATGTTATTTGTACGAGGGTTGTTTGTTAGCGTTGCCTCGTGAGTGTTCCAAGTATGCGGAGGGAAGCGTGGAGGGACGCTTCTGAGCCTCAACGAGTTGTCAACATGTGTTCCAACTCTTCTGAAACTTCCCGATACATAAGTCGCGTCAAAGTAGTCTACCAGTTCTTCGGCCTCAGTGGGAGCAATTTCTTTAAGGTACTTCAAGCCAGAGATCACATCTGGACATGGGAAAAAAGCCAGAGAATCAATTTGACAGCAAAATAAAGAAAACTGCTTGTTCTCTTTATATATGGTCGATAGCCCAAGTTCTTGTATTTTTCACCAAGTACTCTTTCGCAAATGAAAGAAACACCTATTTATGGCAACACTATGTCCAAACTTGTTGTGCACTGCATTGTGAACTGCAATTTCGAAATCACAGACAACGCTCACTGGGGAGAGATGGCAACCGAAGTTCTGACACTTGCTCAGTAAAGCCTGCAAAGAGAAAATAGTAGTCCTGTATTTCCCTTTCAATATTGTATTTGCTATTAAATTAATAAAATCAAGAAAAAACATTTTCAAAACAAAATTAAAAATAAATGTTAAACTGTGAAAAATATGCATAAATTCAATGGAATTGGGATTTTGAAAAGTTGCAATTTTTCGCGTCTAGGAGAAAAATTTAAGCATAATTCACGCATAATTCCCGAAGCCAATATGGGTTGGCAAAATTCGCGATTTTTTTTAAAAAGAAACGTAACAGAGATTTTATGTTTTAATCAAGAACATATTTTAAACAAAATGAGCAAATTAATAAACTTTTTGAACATAATGTCAAGAAGACATATTTTCGATAGAAAAATGATTAATTAGGAATCTGTTAATCATCTAAGAAAGGACTGTGTTCCTAGTCATAAAGTAAACTCTTGACTAACTTCTGAAAATACCTATTTATGTTGACCTGACTACATTAGAATGGATTGAATGTTTATAGGAGCCGCAAGTTCTACCAGATGAAAGAATGAAGAATTTAAACGGCATAATAATAATTTTGGGAACATCAAATACAATTTATCTATTCAAAGACAGTGTTAAGACATCAAAATTATATTATATTTAATTACAAATGATGCAACGCTAGACATAATTTCTCAATTTTCACATAAAATCAGAATATATTGCATTTCCCATTTCTATTCTTGCCATCTCTACCGTTGCCATTTTTTCCATTGCCATTTTCTCCGCTTGCCATTTTCACTTTGCCATTTTTTCCGTTGCCATTTTTATCTAAATTCATCAAAACTCGTCCTATCCACATTAGACTATTGCGCTCCTGTGTACAGTAATATATCCCAGGGCCTAAACTATAAACTTCAAAGAATTCAGAATTGTTGTATACGTTTCATATTTAACCTAAACAGAAAGGAACATGTATCCCCCTACTTAAAGAAACTTTCTTGGCTAAACATTAACAATAGAAGAAAATACTTAACACTCACCTTGATGCACAAAATTCTTAAGAGTGGCTCCCCAAAATACTTATCCGATAAGATCTTTTCTCGTAGAACATCAGTCGAACATAATATCCGCAAGAAGCACCATCTAAAAATCCCCAAACATAAAACCGCCACATATAACAAGTCCTTCATTGTTACAGGGATCAGGGAATGAAACAAACTGCCTGCACCATTGACTAACATTATTTGCCATCAAAGTTTTAAGAAAAATCTGAAGAACTTACTATTGTCCCAACAATTTCATTAACCTTCATATGTTAACAATTGCACCTGCACTTATACATCATATAATGCATACCTAACCTAACCCGCCCCCCGCACACACATTGAACTACAGAAGACTTATTACTTATCTTTCCTCCACAGTATATATACTAATCTATTCAATGTATTATTTTATCATTGTATAATCTTTATATTATCTTTATTGTATTATCATGATCATTATGTGTTTTTTTCTTTTTGTTTTTATTCATTTATTGTATCTTTGACAAGGGTTGGTTGTAAGAACAGTCCATGAGGCCGAAACACGCCTGCTTAAATAAGACCATTCTATTCTATTCTATACCAGCTTAAACCATGACGTCATCATTTTGCACCCGCCTGTAGAGCTGGGTTCAGAATGGCGTCGTCTGGCATGAAACTTGTCTTCAAATTTTGTGGGTTCCACGCTCCCCAAAACTACAGCCTTCAAACTTATCTAACAATTAAATGTAGAAATATATTTTGTGTTAAACTGTATAACACTTACTTGAAAATTTGCTCACACAATATCTAAAATTTGTTATGAGCTGTAACTCTCGCAACCGGTTACATAAGATATGTCGTATATTAATGGCCGTATAGGGTGTGAACTTTAGCTTTGCGCAGTGGCGATATCGTAACCAATGAGGTCTTACCGAGGTGCGATTATTGCTATTTGAAAACTTTAACCAATACCCCGTCAAGACGACGTGAAATATCGTCGGCTATGGCAATTTTTGGACGTTCCTGCGGGAACCACTATTCAATTTAAAGATGTTCCTATTAATTATATTGTCACACGAATTGTTTTTAAGTGACATTTTTGATGTTGCCTTCAGTTTAATTCAAGGATCTCCCTTTGGCATAGAGTGGTAACGTCGCCTCCTTAGAATCAAGTACTATTAGCCTATCTGTGCATAAAGTATACTCAGAACAAAATTTCAATTTGATCTACACTGACTAAATCACTTTTGAGCTATTTTCACCAGGTTTTAAAATGCGCGTGTGCGGTATATAACCCTGGCCTGTTTAGGTGGACGCACGTGGATTTTACTTGTTGGAAGTATGGCGCGTGCATTCATTTTAACGCAAGCTACCAAACCTAGTCTTTACAATACAGTTAAGTACATTAACATGAACGTCCGCAGGATTTTTTCCAAGGAGGGGCAAGGAAGGTATTTTTCCCGGGGGGGCAAACAAGGCACATTTTCCCCAAAAAGAGTGTTGGTCCCTAAAGGAAAACATTCCTTAAATTTGAATTCTAGTGTTCATGCAAATAAATAACACATATTATTGTGGCTAAAATGAAATTATATGTGCGAAATAAATAACTTTTGGTTGACTTTCATTTTCCAGGGGTGGCCTCGGCCCCCCTTCTTGCCCCCCTTCCGGACGCCCATGCCCACATAGATGTTGCAGCACATACAAGTGATGCCATATTCGGTATAATATGTTGGAGAGGGGGAGGGGGGAGAGAATGTAGTAGGTATGTGAAGAATTGGGAAATCATATAAATTATATACATAGCCCTCCCCCTTCTCTTCATCCTGCCTTCCAATCCCACCATATGTATCTTTATATGCATGTCTACTATATGAGCGTGTGTGTGCCTATTTTTTTCATATGACTATATTTTCTCTCGGTGGCAATAATATACGGACACTAACAGAGTCCTTACACTTAAATATGTATGTGGAAGTGTGTATGTGTGCGTGTCTGTGTGTTTTTCTTCGAGTATAAATAACATGGAAGAACTAAGTGCACAATGCTTTCATTATGTCTCTGCTTACAACTTGCGGTACTACTTTACTATACCGGAGACACCTATCAATGATTTATTTCACAATTTTTTACATTGCTAATGTACTATTCTGCATTGCGGAACATTTCTTTAGATGAAATAATGAATTTCTAAGGAAAATAATGTCTATTTCTTACATTAACGAGTACTTACTGTTGTTCCTTATTTCCCACAAACCATCCACGGGTAGCCCCAAAAACCATTGACGTTAGCCAAAAAATTAACGATAGCCCCACGAACCATCACGGGGACGAAGTATGCCTACTAGGTTACGTTAGGCCTGTTAGGTTAAGTTCCATTAGCACTCCTTTCGTTCAATTTGGCATATACGGACAATACGAGAGCGTATTGTGCTCTCGTGCAGACAGCAAATGGCGGCAGCAGCAATAGCGCGTCGGAAATAGATTTTCGTAGAAAACCACATGCATTCGCATTAAAATGGATCAAAACTACATTCCCGAACATCAACAACGCTACAGAAAATGATTTGCGTAAGTACTTTCTCCTGTAAATTTGAAGATATCCGTCTCCGGTATAGTAAAGTGTTACCCAACTTGCCTGCGCACAAAATTCAGAATTATCACTTCCGAATGACCACAGTCCCCATCCACTGGCGTATGCAGGATTTTATTTTTCGGGGAGCTGGAACTGCTTTCTAGGGGGCGGCATACACAATAAAATATTTCGTAGAATTGAAACTTTCCACTCTCAAAACTGACAATCAGGGGTCATGTTAAGGCGTTTCGCATTTACAACTCTGTTTCTTCCCGAGTTCTTCAATACTTTTATTTTTAAAATGTTGATTGATCAGATTTCAGGAGGTTCTATGGCCTCATCAGCACCCTTCTCCTCTCCGTACGCCAGTGTCCTCATATTCTTCGAAAATTATTCACTGATGTTTAGAAAGTTTGCTATTGCCCAATAGTATAAATATTATATTTTTAAAAAGAAAAATCTCTCCCTTCGCTAAGTTGACAGAATGTAGTCAAGCTCATCACGATGTGTTATGTAACACTTCCAGGTAAGAAATAACCTGAAGATAGAAAGTTCCAATCAGAAATTTCTGAAGATAATTTTTTGTAGAGATGTCATTTTTCGTAGAAAATAACTGTTTTCAGACAAATCACTTAATCCAACCTACTTCCATAAGCCAATGGGAAAGTTTTGTCTCGCCATGTGGTAACGTGACGATAATGAAGAACTCACGCAGTGCCAAGTTGCAGACATGCTTAAGTATATGAACGGCGGATTGGCCGGCTTTGTTAACGTTTTACCGGAGGCTATGGACAATTTGTCAGTTTGAAATTGGATTAGGCCTCGCTAAGAAACAGTTATGCAATTACGTGCATTTTGGGATGTTTAACCCACATCTAGTACACGGGCACTATTATTAAATGCACGATATGATGGATATTTCTGGAAACGAATTTGGAGTATGCAACTTTTCATGTTAAACATGCTCTTACATGTGTTTACATTATAGAAGGCGATTGTCGTGAGTACAAGTCCGCACGAATATCCGTGGCGTTAATTAACGCAAGCACAACCCCATAACTGACAATTAACATCAATACTAGCCGATAATTTATTTTCTTAAAAAAAACTCTATCCGGAATTTCCATTTGCTTCTTTTATGTTCTCTGTATTTTAGACGTAAAAAGTAATGTAATAGATTTCGAAGGAAGCTAAATATACGCGTAGCAACTTTATCCTGTAAGTTATAAAGAATTCCTGGAATTATTACATTACCTGTTTATATTTTCTGATTACGGAACGCTGAACTTATCATGCTAAGTTCAGTCTTAAATTTCAGATTCAGTGTAACGATTCATTTCTTTAGTTTTGTGTCTCCACAATCCATTTTAGCTACAATCATCTTTATAGACGCCACGCCACTGACCTGCAGTTTCATTCAACATGGTTATGGGTGTCGTCAGAACTTTTTAGGGGGTATCAGGCCCCTCATAAAAGTGGTGTCGTGTCGTTTGCGCCGAGTCATTTGCGCCAAGGCTTCTTATCGGTTTGTTTCCGCCGTGACATATGTCAAGACCATCCTTGGCTGGTTTTCCCACAATCCTGAGTGTCATCACCGCCGTGACGTGTGTTTATAGGCACATAGTGCATAGTGCAAAAAGTGGACTTAAAACATAAAACCAGACGTATGTTTATGACGTTGCACAGCTGTGTTTACACTGAAATCCTATCCACAGCTGTGTTTACCTATCCACAGAGTCAAATATGACTTTTCTTTACTTATTTAAAAAGGCGTTACACAGGATTACTTGTATCAATTTTATTCCACAACACAAAATACATACATCAGCATCAGCCTATTAACTATTAATCATTTAACGTTAAACGTAAAAAAAAACCATTGTAAATACAGTGTTATTTTTTGCAAACATTATATAAGTAATAGCTACGTATATATAAATACAATATTTCGATACACTTGCACAAGAACAGTACAAACGTTATTTGAATTCTTGTAGGTATGCAAATGCTCGAAGGCATCCTCGAAGATCGCCTAAGCTTCTGTACTTCGAAAGAACAAGCTCAACACATATGTTCATTTCGATGTATTGATATTTCCATATTCTCAGACATCTTGTCGTCTCTTACAAATCTCAGTTTTACAAAAATACTAATTTCCCAATGTAGATCCCTCATATATACTTTCATCTTACATTCATTTACCAATCACCTTCCTTTTCAATCGAAGATAAACACAGCTGCAGCTGTACAACGTCATAAACACAGGTGCGCGCGGCGGTATTGGCACTCCAGATTGTGGAAAAAGCCACCAAGGAAAGTCTTGACATATGTCGCGACGGAAATGAGCCGATAAGTACCCTGGGCACAAATGACTCGGCGCAAGCGACACGGACTCCATAAAACTGGATAATAAATTAGAAGGGTCATTCCATATCAAATCAGGCAAGAGTTGACCCTCGTAGTCACCAATTTTCATGATTTTTGGTACACAGCTTTACTTTGCTCCAAAATCGGTACCTGTGAAAGAATTTTGCTGAAATATGATTATTACGAATTATATGAGGGTTGTTCAAAATGTCATTTTTTAGCAACTTGATCTTATCAATTAAGTATCTCGGAAACGAATAAAGATACAGAAGCGTTCTTGAGCTCATTGTAAAGAGGAAAGACGGTTACATATTATGAGATGATCAAATATTCAAACTTAGTAAAATTTGAACATTCTGTTCAAATGTTCAAATTTCAAGTTTGAACAGCTCAAAACACACACCAAAATCGATTTTTCTCATTTTTTGATATTTTTAACTACCATCCTTTCTCTTCATACTGAGAAAGTTTTATAGAGGTGTTTTTTGATATAAGGGAGAAAAATGAGATTGAAATTTCTCCTGCATCAGCAATGAATTGAGCTGCAGGGTTCCTATGCTGAGACATTTCATTTGTGTCGCACTAAGGGATATATATATACTTACTGTTCAGGGACAGATGATATTCCACTTTATAATTGGCTTAATTTTGTGCTGTTATTGCTAATTTATACGTTACTGTTTCCATATTTTTAGCCGCGTTCGTGGGGACGAGATGTGAGCGTGTTGTGAAAACTTCTGTGTTAGCCAAAAAAATGAAGGGGGAAAACGACGAATGTCGTGTATGTTTGAGAAAAGAATCATTACTTATAACATTTTATGAGAATAACTGTGAGTTAGAAGCAATGGCGACGATTAGGGGGACTTGGGGCAATTATTTTCAACTTTTTGCCACTTTTTTGCCTGGCACTATGACCTCTTAATGCTAAGACTTGTCTAATTAAAAGTTAACTGCCCTTTCCCCCATCTCCCAAGGTTCGTCACTAGTTAACAGTCTTAAAAATATTCTCGAATCAAAAGATAGTATTATATATACACCGGGTGTTCCAGAAGTCTTTCCCTGATTACAAACTTTATTCATATCCGCTATATGTAAGGTAGAGATGTGAAAGTGGTGCCAAAATGTTGGAAAACTAACCAAGTTTTTTTTGTTCCAGGTTTCAGTAATGTGGCTGTAGTGTAGCAGTGTCAGTGCTCAGAAAAACCGGAAATGTTCACAAATCAGGAAAAAGCTCAGTGTGCCCCTGGTATCATTAGGCAACAAAGCCTGTACAATTTGCACTTTGTATGCACGAAAAAATAAACGTTTGTGTAAGATATCGTGAAGATAACTTTTTGGCTGATGTTTTACGTTGTTTGAAATCGCTGAGGTTGATGGTTCGGCCACTTCTCGGTAAGTCAGCAACAGATTCTGTGGTCTTGAACTTGTCATACCACGACTTAATGCTCTCGACATAGGGCGGAATCTTCCCATAAGTTGTTTGAAAGTTCATCTGCACTGTTATTGGTGACCGGGTCTCATGACACATTGAGATTTTTCCTAATTTGTGAACATTTCCGGTTTCCTGGGCACTGACACTGCTACACTACAGCCACGTTACTGAAACCTGGAACAAAAAAAACTTGGTTAGTTTTCCAACATTTTGGCACCACTTTCACATCTCTACATTGCATATAGCGGATATGAATAAAGTTTGTAATCAGGGAAAGACTTTTGGGACACCGGGTATATTGTAATATTGGGTAATGTTTGTTAGAAGTTTTAATTTAAATTTTAGATGAACTGAATACTTAAAATACCATTTTCATATTTATAAAGTTCACGAATGACAATTATAGAAAATTTTATTGCTTGAGACCTTATTTCAAGATGTTGGAATGAGCTCTAATTTATATGACTCAAAATGTAAGGAGATAACCATCAACATGATTTTCAACACGCAGTTATTCTCACAAAATGCTTTAGAAAATGAGTTTTTCACAAAAGAATCGTTTACTTTTTAAAAAAATAGATGTATTGATTTAATGTGAAAGTTTATACTACTTGAAGGACTTCTGAGAAAACCAGACATTGATAGGTGTCACCGTTCCCGAGATACATCAAACCAAAAGTATCTAATACAGCGGACTCTTTTGAACATGGGAGGCATCAGCACGCACATAGCGATTGGCTCCACGACTGAAAATACCTTAAATGGCATAACAACTATATTACCAAGTCTCTTGCTTTTCTCAAAAAGTGTAACAATTCGTCAATCATTAGGGACATAGCCGCTGGACAGTGATCAAGATGGTGGGTACGAAGCCCTCTATTTTTTTTATTAAACTTATATCAGTTTAACGCCTATAAATTAGGCTATAATTTTTATCCCAAATAAATTTCTATCGCATAATTTATTCGAAAGTTAAAATGGAGAAACTTCTAAAAGTACAGCTATACTTGTCTTTTTTAAAACACGATTTCTTACATAACGTAAAACCCACTTACATTATTGAACAACGAAACATTACATTTTCTTCAGTCCATCTAATGAGGATCAAAAGTTTAATAGAAAATAACTGCTTAGATATAGGCCAGGAACTAAGAATCTGTGAATCCGATGCTTTAGGGGAGAAAGGGGTGAAGTTTTGAGATTTTATACTTCTAGTAGTAGTCTAAGGGCCTCGCCGATGGCGCAGTGGCATCGTCCTCGCTTTGTAATCAAGGGGTCCTGGGTTCGATTCCCAGTGGAGGCACATAGTGGTTCGGATCCCACTTTAAACTATAGGTTCAGTCCCGATTAGCCTTACTGTGCATAAAGTGGACATAAAACACCAAATCAATCAATCAATCAGTAATGGTCTAACAACTAACCAGAATCCATCTTTTACGAAATTATTTCCGACATTCGTCGTTTTCCCCCTTCATTTTTTTGGCTAACACAGAAGTTTTCACAACACGCTCACATCTCGTCCCCGCGAACGCGGCTAAAAATATGGAAACAGTAACGTATAAATTAGCAATAACAGCACAAAATGAAGCCAATTATCAAGTGGAATATCATCTGTACCTGAACAGTAAGTATATATATATCCCTTAGCGCGACACAAATGAAAAGTCTCATCATAGGGACGCTGCAGCTCAGTTCATTGCTGATGTAGGACAAATTTAAATCTCATTTTTCTCCCTTATATCAAAGAACACCTCGATAAAACTTTCTCAGTATGAAGAGGAAGGATGGTAGATAAAAATATCAAAAAATGAGAAAAATCAATTTGTGGGTGTTTTGAGCTGTTCAAACTTGAAATTTGAACATTTGAACAGAGTGTTCAAATTTTACTAAGATTGAACATTTGATCATCTCATAATATGTAACCGTCTTTCCTCTTTACAATGAGCTCTGTATCTTTATTCGTTCCCGAGATATACTTAATTGAAAAGAGCATGTTGCTAAAAAATGACAGTTTGAACAACCCTCACATAATTCGTAATAATCATATTTCGGCAAAATTCTTTCACAGGTATCGGTTTTGGAGCAAAGTAAAGCTGTGTACCAAATATCATCAAAATCGGTGACTATGAGGGCCAACACCTGCCTGATTTGGCATGGAATGAGAGAGAGAGAAAAGAAACTAACTCCTCTGACAGTTTACCTTGCGAAATCTCTCACATAAGAAACTCATTTTTGGAATTTTGAAAACTTTGGAACAATTTATTCTTTGGATTAAATTTTAGAATATGAGACACTTTCTTCCTGGTGTGCCTGCATTTTACACTTCCTTTTTTATCTAATGCGTTTTTACTTCAGTTAATATGTTTCAATACTAATTAAATAAACTTCATTTCCGTTTTTAACTATAAAAATAACAAGCTTTATGCTTTTTATGACTTGAAGCAAACAACGCCAATTTCTAGGAAGAAGGGTCGACAGGCCCATTCGAAACCCCTTCCAGACGCCGGTGAACATGATAAAGAGTGTCATCTCATTTACATACATCAAAATAATTGTTGTCTACATGCGCATGTTAGTACCGCACCCATAGACTCAATAGCGAAAGGGTTATTGTTACTGTATTAACTGCTGTTCACCATATGTCTCGTACTACTACTCCAATACAACGTATCTCAATACGACCAGGAAACTTGAGACGTGTAAAGAAATTTGCTTCTTAAAGGCTTCTTCTCCATGAGCTATTTGCACTTCAACAATCCTCTCTCACCCTATTGCAACACTAAAGAGCATGACACACTTTCTTTCTGGTGTGGCTGAACATTGGTCAAGGCATTTTGCATGTTTATGAACAGTTTTATTGCGATTCAACCGTTACCTACACAACATATGGTGTTATCGTGGAAAGAAGAGCAGAAAATGTGAAAGTGGAGTGTCTGTGGAACATTTCTCAGTTGTTCTTCATTACCTGCTTTAGCGTCAAGTTACACAACATGCTTCATGTTCATTACAAGATACTTCATTTAACGTATGGTTTATTTATCTTCCTTCTACCAGGATCTTTGCCAGAACTATTAACACCTCTGATCGTAGCACTGGTATCTAGTGTAATCGATTTCGTTCTTTGAAAACTCAACAAACATGTTTCATTATGTAATGCTCTTCAGATGCTTGTGTTTTCTTGTTACTGATAGTTTAGAGAGTGTCTGTTAATTGACAATTATCCCAAAGGTTAATGGATGATTGGCTTGTAGACAGAGCATTAGAGATCAGAATAAAAGTATGCCGTTTCCACGATGTATCTACATTTCAGTACAGCGAGTTAATCAATATGTTTAAACACAGAATTCACTGCGACGAGCAATTAAAATAAACTTAACAAATTGTTTTATGTTTTGGAAAACTGTGTTTGATAGAAACACTTGGGATGTTGTACACATGCCTTTTCCTCAGCTATTCCGGACTAATTTTGGGATGGCTCTTTCAACAATAGCCACTAGCATACGCAGTGTTGGGGGTGAAGGGGACTGATAGGGATACAGCCTTTTAGAAATTTTGAGAAAATCAACATTTTCAAATAAACGCAGTAAATACTCGCAGAAAACCTCTCTGAAAATAACCCCGGTATTATAACCCCAACTATAAATTTGGAAGTATGACATTTACACATAAAATCACGAAATATATCTCACATAAATATTTTTTCACTTTATTTTGTTGTCAATGTTATGTTTGAGATTTAATAAACTACATTTGAAGCAGTAAGCTACAAATAAAATAATACAGATATCAATCAGTTCTTGATCTTATCATCTCTGAAACTACTCCAGAGTTCCAGTGTTTTACAATGTAAAACGAGTTGTTTTTTATACATTGCCAATTTTGAGAGTGGCAAGTTCTAAATGTTCGAAATATCTTGTTGTGCATGCCATTCCCCTAAAAAGCAACTATATACTACCCACCTTTACAATTCCAGTCTCCCCCTTCTGAAAAATTTCTGAGTACACCAGTGACAATAGCCAACTGCAAATTTCATGCCTTGCTTCTTCTGTAACTACAATATTTCGTTCATACAACTTCCTCCTATGAACGAGAATGAAAGGATTTATACTTCTCTTTGAAAATAGGAAAGTAGAGAGAACATGACACAGTTAGGGGTGGATACCTATCAAGTGAAAATTCGCAAAAGTATAAACGTTTCCTAAAACTGGATAGGAAGTGAAGCTTACTGAGAATATGAACAGGCGCTAGCACTACATGCCATTTCCAATGCTAATTCAACAGTGAGAAACTTGCAATGTGTATGGTGACAGAACAATGCAGAACCAGGTAGCTTTTCTGCACATTTTTAATGTCCATTGTCCATTATGGTGTTCACACAATACGGCACCTAAGAACATTGCAATTTTCTGGTTCCCATGTCGCGCGAAAAGGCCACCCATTATTTCAACCACAATTATGTAACTCCTTTTAATAACAGACCGGTGGAGTGTACCTTCCCGTGAGAACTTAGTAACAATTGGTAATGTATAAGGAATTCCCGAACGGTAAGAGTATATAATTACACATGTACTTTCTTCTTATGGATTTATGTAAAGCTGTGTTCTGATATTTGAGGAGATGTAAGATACCTGCACGATAGATGATTTATAAATACGTATTATATACACGTATAATTTCCACAAATTTTATGTGGAAAACATGTTGAACAACAACATGAGGTGAAGGGTGAATTTTGAATAGGCTAAGTCATATTCCCTTGCAACAAAAGTTCTTCTAAGTTATTATTCTCAATGTCCATGTAAACATCTCACCTCACAACGCTACTAGTTATTGAGTTTATGCTTTCAGGGTAGACAATCGTGTGTAGGTCATCCTCTATTGGAATTAATTTTCTTCATTATTTTTTAAAATTCTCAAAACAATTAAAATGTCTAAACATTTTTACTTTAAACAATCAAATACAATGAAAGCACTCATACCATTTTTTTTAAATATAAGTTTGCAGTCAATGGATATATCAAGCAAAATCTGAGAATATAAGAACAAAACACTGGTTGATTTAACATGTAATGACCCGTTGAAAATTATTCCATATCTTCCAGAATTATTTAAAGAACTTTAGAATAGTGTACATTAGGTGATGAATATAGCTACACAGGAGTTATACATTTGATCCGAATAAATCTAGGGTGTTCGGGAAAAGGCACATAAGTCACAAACTGCGATTTACTGTTGCTATCATCTGTCACATTGTAGCAAATTAAAAAAAATATTATAAGTATAATTTATAAATATTTTTTTTATTTACTTAAAGTTTCAGATACAGTGTTAAAAGACCATTTTATATTGGACATGTGTAAAGACTAAACAGTGCACAAATAAATGTCTGCTGAAAAATTGCATTTTTTGACTTAATTACTTTTTCCCAGAAAACAGCCAAGAAATGAACCCTTACCTGGCATTTAACCCGAAAACACCTTGCTTATAAGTTTGCAGGAAGATTAGTTAAAATTAGCGTAACGGTCGAATGCCTCGCGTTTTTTAAGCTATCAAATCAAATATTCCACCATTGTTTAACTACGTATCCAATTTACACATAAAAACAGGAAAAAAACATCTCACACAACTATTTTTCACACTATTTGCGATATACAGATCAGATATCAATCGGTTCTTGATCTTATCATCACTGAAACTTTTCCAGAGATCCAATATTTCACAATGCAAAACGTGATGAAAAGCACACAGCCTGCATGCTCTTCTACGTTATGAAGTGGTAAGAATATGCAGATTACTTGAAACACGTTATAATGGCTCTGCAAATATGTAAACAACATCATGCGTTTACTGACTTCCATGTAAAAGCTTTGTTTATGATAATTTTGAGACTGTTGCGCGTTAAGACCTTGTCCCAGTTGTCAACGCTGTTGCGTAATGTGGATTGGTAGTGGGGAAGGGAAGCCTGAACATTCCTTTCCAGTTTTTTAAAGATTGTGAACTACATCCATGATTCACTTCGCCGAAGTGCGCTTGTCGTCATAGTGATGGAAAAATTTCACAACTATGTTGCTTTATAGTAACTAAAACTAAATGCATGTTTTTTTGGCCTTTGCCAAGATTCAGGTTTTCAGTTTGGTGCGTCTTTGTATGTCGTTTATATAGGTAACTCCAAAGTGCATCACGTGATGCAAGTGAGTAAAAAAAGTAAAGTGTTCCCCTGTGCTTAGCACCACGCCATGAAGGCGTATAGGGGGTGTGGGGGTAACGCCCTACACTTTCTTGATCCGGTCGTGAGTGGGGGTGATGTGATCAGCACCACGCCCCTGACCGCCTTTACCCCCCAGGTTTCCCCAGGTACCCATGTTATTCGACGCTGGGTGGGCGCCGGGGCCGCTTCCATCGTTAGAAAAGTTCCCGGATTTGAACCGGCCGGGGATCGAACCCGGGACCTTTAGCATGGTAGTCAGACGCGTTACCGACTGAGCCACCGCGGGTATTTGTTGAAATGTCGAACTGCACTCTAATGCATCAATTGATGCGTTTTTTGAGGCACCTTGCTGCATCTTTCTCAATGATGCATTTAATAATTTTGGGTAAGCAACAGATTTTATGCATTTTGTGTTTCAACTGATGCATTTACTTTTATGTGTGCACGTTACTATACAAACAACAATATCAATTATCATGTGTTAGCAGTGGCGGCTATTAGGAGGGGGGGCAAGGGGGCAGTTGGCCCCAAACTTTTTGCCACTTTTGCTCCAGCACTATGCTAAACCGTATCTACTAAGGGAAAGTAAACTGTTCTTGTCCCCCTAGTTGTTGCACCTTGCCCCCCCAAGTTTTGGAACCCAATCGCCGCCACTGTGTGTTAGATATTCTTTGTTAGAGACACATACTTTTTATTTTTTGAAAATTATTACTAATGTTAACATAAGCTGTGATGATTCTGTGCATCTCTTCCACGTTTTAGGCAACTAAGTATGCAATTAATTACAAATAGCATTTCCAATCTATGAAAAAAATTAAAATATCTGAATTCTGTATCCTAACACACGTCGTAAGGAAAATGGGATATATTTTCAGGACAATTGATATAAAAATAAGTAGCAGATTGGGATCTCTAAGTTCCTTCTCCTTGCTGCTGTCTTAGACTACACCCCATGTGTGTAAATACTTTGTTTTCCAATTAACTGTTTCTAGAACATTGAACTCAAAATTTGTTTCTGTTTTGTATTTTCAGCTCCTCTTCTTGACGACCATTCAGTGCATACATGGAGCATCAACGAAGAAGAGCCTTGGTTCAAGACACGGAAGGGCATATACAGTAGCACAAACTCCTCCCCCACGACAATTTCAGCAACCATTAACTCCCGTATATCATGCAACCCCTATTATGCCCTTTGAGTCCCTACGAATCCACCCTGTAAAACCAAACCCTGTGGTCGCAGCACCAAAGCCTGTACCAAACCCCCATTTTGAGGCACTAGCCAGACCTATAGTAAACGACATAAACTCATTGTACACACTTCAACATCCACTGAAGACAGCTTATAGTAATGGCATCAACCCATTTTTCTCGCTACCGTTCCATCATCAACCCATACAAGAAATCGTGACACCAAAACCAGTACATATAGTGCCAGAACATCACATAGAACCATTACCCATACCAGATTATCACCCGACTCCTTTACACGATCTAGATACGTCACTTCAGGCACCATACGATCCAGACGATGATAATGACGTAAGTACGGAGTTCTCGAATACATTCCACCCCTTAAAATTTCTTCGGTTCATCGACTTCGTTGTTTCAAGGTTGTCTTTTTACTGAAATGGAATCTTTTGGCTTGGCATCTTCACTACTAGACTGTTCTAGTATGTTCTTCTTAGGCCTGTTGTTTGGCCGACAGTAGGGTAGGAATGGCATTTCTAGACTCTACAAGTGAATATTACCTTTATATTGTATGGCTCGAAAGTAATTTATTTCCCCAACAGTGTGTATAGATTAGAAATAGCATCTTCTTTTGAAATTCTTCTTAGTGTATTAGCTAAGATTCTTATTTTTTTAAGTGTGTATATATTAGTTAATGTATTTCATGAATTATATATCATCTTCAACTCCTAAACATATACTTTTGTGTTTGATGTTCCATGTTTCATATAGGTGCCATATAACTTATCAAACTATGCATGAAATGTTACACCAGGCATTTCCATTCACTTGAGACTTTTTCACCATGCACGTGACTTTCACGACTATTACTGGACAGTGTACTGTACTAAATCTTTTCTCCTTTTATGGTATATGTGATATTCAGCCTAAGCACGTTTAAAGTGGTCAAAAATCATACATTTCTAATGCTCAAATTACACGAAATGTATTACGATTGTCTATATTCTTACATTACTTTAAATTGGAATTTTGCACCAATTTTCTCAAGTCTTTGACACTTATGTACATTTGTATATTGTATTTATGTAACAAATATATTTATAATAGTACATACATATTTTTGCACATAATATTGTTTCCATGTTAAGCATATATATATATATTTTAAATTACCTGTAAGTTTATATTACTTTTTCCAATGTTCACTTCAGTATATTAATGTAAAAATGTAAATACTGTTGTGAATGATGTAAGTGGTAAGTATACCATAATAATTAACTAGAACATGCATTGTTTCGTGTATCGTCAGAACATAAAACAGAAACTAAATATGGCATTGAACACAACGAAAAGAATTCAACGTGGTAAGTTCCCAACGAGGATACTGTATTCTTGGAAGATAATTCGTGCAACTGCTATGATTACAGGTAGGTATGGAGGAGTTCCATGCTAAACTTTCAATTCTTTTAGAATTAAGTACAAGAAATGCTGAAATGATGTTTTAGCATTTATAGTAAGTTTAGAATCGAAAGTTGCATATTTTTCTCGAAACGTTTTGGTTCCAGTGATGATACCGTGAAAAAAAATCGAGGGAAACACCCACCTTCCTTGGGGGAAGGTACGTATATTAAATGTGACTACATCCCCTCCCCTTCCTCATTTCAGAAAATATCGCTGCTCCCTCGTTGCGCCCATCTAAATAGCGCCACCGCTTAAAAATGCATATCTTGCCTAAAATAGCATTTATTATTTCTAATTTTTCATGTGTTTGGGCAGGTGGAATTATCGATCGCAAGAGGTGTAGCCCCCTTTCGCTAGTGTCGTCACTGGTTCAGTGAAGTAAATTGATTGATTGATTGATTGATTGAATTATTGTTTTAAACCACTTTATGTACATAAAGGCTAATCAGGACTGGACCTACAGTTTAAAGTGGGATCCGAACCATTATGTGCCTCCATCAGTGGAGTAAAGAACGTAATAAGGAAGGAAGATAAAATGCAAGTTAACACACGGTTAATTATATTTCAATTAACTTACACGACTTTACACCACTTGCTAAGAAAATAAGGTTTTGACAGACATGCAAAACGATAAGTGTTGAATTCTTCATGCTTTACCAAAATATTTACGTTAAATAGTTATGAATTTTCTATACATGGTAATATCAGCATAATATATCTGCTTAAAGTTTAATGTATGAAAGAAATTAAATCCTTATAAATATGTAACGATTTCCGCTCACAGCTTCTCTTCAACACACGGCAGACGCTTGAAAGTCATGCTTAAGCTACAGCATTTTCAGCTGTGCTATTGGCATTTCGTAATTTATTTTTTTGATACTAAAATATATTAACAGCTATTGAAAATACATAGTAACTGGATAAAATATACTGCATCTGCGAGAATATCACATATCATTTTTTATTTTTTAATATCAAGTATTTTTGCTGGATATGGAGCTTAAAATGTTGTAGTACAGTGGGATCCATAAGTATTGCTCAGCAAATTGTCCATGACAATATTCGTTGGTTTTTACTATCTTCATCCTATGTATTTGTAAGGACTGTATACTGATTCAGAGGTTGTAAGCAGATTGTTTGGTGTTTTTGTCCGTTCTTGAAGCTCTCATTGCATAAAACCATAGCCCGCTACGATCCTGTGGCTATGATAAAACAAAGGGAGTAAACAATTTGCTTGGTAATGCTTATGGATCCCACTGTACAAATTTAGGAGTCTACTCTTCATCATTGGAGTCCCCGCGACAGGCTATTTCCACACAGAAAAAAATATATTAGGCTATACAAGATATTATCCTCATTGGCGAATACAATGCTTGTTAGATCATATTTTTTTTACATTTACTGTGTGTAAAGGTACATAGTTGAAATAAAAAAAAGAGAGATATTTCGGAATAAGATTTCGGAAGCGTTAACGGATACAAAACGTACCTTCTCATCTCGAAGTTCGTTTTGTAAGGGAGTTTTATTAAAGTTATGGTCCATGCAATAGTGTGATTTCTAATAATTGTTTCCCTACCTGTTATTGGCTTTTTAAATTAATTATTGAAAGCAGACACTTTGAATTAACTGGAAAAAATACGTAAATATTTACTCATAAATATTTGCAGTATCTTCGCCTTTAATTTTTTAATTTAATAATTAGGTTGTTTTGCTAAAAAAAAAAAAAAAAATACTGCATACTAAGGTCTCTCAAACGTAGCTGTCGGCAAGGGTTATTTGACAGTGAAGTCGAAATTCCAAGGTTGCGTTTTCAAATGCACCTGCACTTAAACCAAGGCAAAATGTATGAAATGTTATTAATGAACGTAGCTATTTTTGGTTCTATACTTGTGTGTTCTTTACACTATCTTGCCCCCACATGCGGATGTAATCCAAAAGTTACTGTGAGTGGGAATTTTCTTTGTGCACATAATACCTAAAATTGAAAAGATGACAAACTATTTGATTTGAACAAAAATACGTCAATTTAGTAAAGTGAAGAAAAAATGTCGTTTCAACAAGAAAATAACTTCCCACCCTTTCTCACCTCTGCTTCAAATTATTCTCATGAGTTAGCAGATTTTTTTATAAGAATTTGCTTATGTTCTTCTGCACCAAAATATTTCCACTCTTGCTTGTACGTTTTTATGAGACGAGCGATTTTCTTAAAATAATGAATCTACCGACATACAGTGAATTTTCTTCCGTGGTGAATTTGTGAATATGTGAATTTTCTTCCGTTTTTCTTGGTGACCATTAGCAGTAAATATGCGTAGAGCATTATTTTCTGACTTCTTTTCTTTTTTCTTAATTTCTTACAATTGCTATTAAGTACTAGCAACTTATTGCTCTGGCCCAACTTTGGCTTCAACTTTGGCTATTACTTCAATATTGTCACAATGCTTACACACTTTTCTGAAAAAAAAATCACCATCATATGAGTTACCATATCAAAAATTCTGCATGGCTCGATGCATTAAGTTTTTCATATAGTTTACTATCACATAAAACATAATTTCATAAACGTATAGTTTACTATCACATAAAACCTAATTTCATAAACGTTAAATGTGGAAAACATATGTCACCGAATGATTTAGAGACTTATTGTAAAGATATTTCGTGGGTATTGGTGTGACATAATAATTTGGAAAATCTCTTCATAAGTTTTTTTTTAAAAAATTATGCTATCAATTGTTAATTATTAATTGAATTATCTTTTAGAAGTTCCCAAAAAAACAGTACATGCAATAACTGTCGAATCGGCATCTTTCAAATTCGTTTCCAAGCACTTGTAGTGAATTCGGAATTTTGCTGACAATTCCTGAGAATGTGCTGAGAGAAGTATTTCGAAGTTTAAACTTATCGAAACTTATTTGAGATCATCAATATCGCAGGAGATAGTCAATGCGTTGTCAATTATCTTCAGTGAGAAGAAAATTTCCTCGTCACTAGATTAAGGGGAGCTCATTCAAAGCCTCCTGCATGATTGTTTTCTCAGGGGGGCAGCATTGCTTAAAGTGGGGGAAATGTGGAGTGATGCTTTCCTCCAGATAAGAGAATTCTCATAAAATGTCCCCAGCAATAGGATAATTTGCATATGCGCTTAATCTGCTGTCTTTCACGGCACCTCTCGCCTATCTTTTCACGCTACAATTTCAAAATTTGAATTGTATGAATCTTTTTATATATCTCAGGGTGAGCAAGTGCCCCCTGGCCCCCTCTGCTGGCGCCTTTGTGCTTATTGTAAACGTGCACAAAAAAAGGCAAGAAGAAAGTTCAATTTTTGCATAGAAGCAAGTAAATAATGCCAAAAAAGAGAGTTTATAGTGAAAATGGAAGTCATAAATAACACTTTTTTCACATTAGGCCTACATAACTATTATTTAGAGAATCGAATTGCAGACTGAGCACAAGTAGGTCCAGAAATTTATTGCCTATGTACAATTGTAAGGGGGTGAAATTGTAAAATTTGCACCAAAATGTCGAGAGATTATTCCATTGTGTCACCGAGTTTGAGAAGGAGATCTCGCATTTTTAAAATTCAACTGCATAATTTTCGTTGTAGGTACGCGAATGTTATGAGCTCCGCACCCACTTATTAACAAATTACAAAACGTTTCATCGCTTGCACACTGTAGCCTAGACACTTTCAACCGAATAATTATTGAATGCCTTACTTTCTATCTACGTATTTCATCCACACTGCACTAAAATATATGGTTGCAGCAGTGTACGACATGCAACAACGTGCCTTTATATCTTTTTAAATTTAGGTTGACATTGTTACGTAACAACTCAAACAACCGGTTGCATTTCTAGTGCACTAATCTATTAGCCGCAAATACACTGATGCTTGAAATAGAAAACTTGTCTTGTGCCTTCAAGGTAATGACACCTCGAGTACCAATAGCTGTACTGATGTTGAAACCAACTAAGTCACATTATTTATCCAAAATATGCCCTACATGGTTATATGCCAAAGGTAAAGCACTTTGTCTCCAAACTCAAGCAAACGAAAGTTGACTATGATGTAACTTTGTTTCCACGTTCAAACCTTTTCTCTTTAAAGGAGCATATATCTGCTTGAGGGACTGTTGTATCGTCATTGGAATGAGCAGAACAAATTTCCAATGTAATGGATCTGCGAACTTCAGCAGAGTATTAGGAAGATGTTAATTTATATCAGCTCTGCTATCTTGTTATGTAACATGGCTAGAACGTGACTGGAAATTAAATATTTTCTTATACACTTCACGAATTTTACTCCGAATTAACTTATCCAAGAAGATCATACCATATTTACCGTGAGTTATAATGAGTTTAAATTTCATTTCCGTATTATTAGTATCAATATTGGTGCAAGTGAATAAATGTTGAATGGCATTTTAATGGGAAAAACTTTGTTAACAGGTTAATAATTCCTAAACGGATATTAAACTGCACCCATACAAAGGCGGGGAGGGGTAGCTGATGTCTAATTTCAAATGGAAGAGGGGTTTGATTTACACGTCGTTTGGCAGATGCCTTTTTTATGAAACATTTTTAGGTTCCATCATAAGTTTTAGAATGACCGGGTAAAATCTATTTTATGCTATTAATTAGTATCAGATTTTCATAACAGGCTATTTGTTTTCCAAAATGGAGACGAAATCAAAAAAATGTCATGTGCTGTCACATGGAAATTGATAGGACGAGTCGAATGATGTTATGTTAAAAATTTGTGATGTCTCCAAATGAACTTTCCTGGAGAATTTTAACTGAGAAAGGTGTTCTAGTGACACTTTCAGAGATAGGTTTTATTTTTGAAAATTTCAAGCTAGGAAACATTTTCTAGTACGGACCATCGTATTCGAATGGTTGCCTAGATGATCGCAGATTTCTTTACGTATTTAAATTCCTAACATATTATTATTTTAGATTAGAGAAAACAATGTAAAAATGTCAATTCTTTTCTATTTTCTGGTCCCATTGATTGCTCGTCTATTCTTTTACAAATAGTACATGAATTGTCCACAACATTATTTTCAATATTACAGTAATGTGATTAATGAAAAGTCGTTACGGGGAGTTCATTCGAATACATCAAACACATCAAAATATGTTCGTTACCAAATTTAACTTTAAATTAAGAAATGTGTCAAGGGAGGTGTCATTCGACTCACTTAACAGTTAATAATTTTGTAGGTACTCAGGTGCAGAACACTTGCGATGTTTAAGGTATTGTACTTAGCTCTCAACGCTCCTCATGCATTTTTGCAAAGTGCTGGTTTGTGCAATTTGATATTGTTTTCGAAAGTATTGCAAAGCTAGATTATCACGTTGTATCAGCAAAGTAAAAACTTTCAAACACACTCATTTCAATTAATAACTTAAAATTAATATCTGACTTGTATCATGATAATTTATAATTGATATAAAGTTAATTCTGGTCATTATGCTATGTTGTTACCACATAAAATTCCTTACCCAATTTAAGCAATTTATTTGTTCATACAATGTTATCTTCAACTATATTAGAGGATGATATGCCGTGCAAATCTCAAAATACTCTTTCTGCAGTTTCAATGGCAAATCAATAATATTTTTACACTAGGCTAGTATGTTTAGTGTGCATTTCTAGACTCTACAAAGCTGATAAGCTGGAAAAATATGATGTAAACTTGGTTGCAAGGACTGGTGATTGAATGTAGATATGGAAAATGATTATTTTAAAGAAGCAAATTTGGTACGATTTAAATAGTCTATATGGACCGATGTGCGCTTGTAGAAACATTCTCTGTGCTATATTAGCAGACATGTATAAAGTGTATCCACCAATGAATTTTTGGTGCAGTGGGGGCAAGATTGAGAAGCATTGCTCCACAGAAATAATGAAAGCATCAGGTGGAATAAAAAATATTCATAGTTCCTTTCTCTCTCAAAAGTGGACACCTGTGCATCAGGGTCAAACGAACCAATTTCCGTGACAGTGTGTTTAGCTTGACGCGCTACGAGGTCAGGTTCGAATCCTGAGACATGTGTCATTGGGTTTGATCTGTGATTCACCATTCATCTTCACCAGTGGTGCAGGAATGAGAGGAAAGTTATAGAGGTAAGTATAATGCACCCGAGCAAGTTTTTAGGAGGTGATACAGCACTTCGAAAATCATGTGACCCGAATTGTAATCCACTGCCTCAAATCATTTGAGAGACGCATTCAAAGAATCCCCTTTCCAGTAGATAAACTCAGAAAGTTCGATCAGTGTTCACTGGAAACTTTAGAAGGGAATGAAAACTGTGTGAGTGCAAAATGATGAAATGAGGCCTACGCTCTATCCCGAAAATATCTGGAGCAAGGTCGCGCATAACCGTAGAGAAGGAGAGGAAGAAAGTGTGTGGAGCGAAGTACTACACACTTCTGCAAACGGCAGGTAGCCGAATGTCGCTCTTCCCCCTCCACGCAAACCCATTGCCTCTCACGTGTTCATTGGTTGAGCCCTCTCGAGCCATTACTTGCGCAGACATGTTTTCGTTCGCTCGCTCCAGAGATTACTGGGACAGAGTATGGAGCTCTTTCACGTCAGGAACTGTACAGATTTTCTGAAAACCTGTTAAAAGCTATTTTGAAAATAACCATAAAATTTATAAAATAAAAAAAATCCAAATTAATTTGTCAATAATGCATTTTTAGTTGGCATTTCAAGGATTTATATATATATATATATATATATATATATATATATATATATATATATATATATATATATATATATATACACACACACACATACATACATACATACAGAGAAAGAGAGGGGGAAAAGAGGATGGGGCAGGCTGACCTCTGTAACCCTCCAAATCAAAAAACGTTCCTGCAGCATTGATTCTCACCACTTGAAAGTGACGTAAAGTTAACGAAGAATGTGATTTGTTATTGATTTGGTATTTACTTCGCTTTTCTATCACTTTTGGTTAATTGCGAAGATGATATGAGTGGTGATATAATGAGATTGGTGAAAGGACAGTCGCACAGAACACACATGCAAAGGCCGCGATTCGAATCCGGGACCCCTAACGTCCTAGCGCGCTGTGCTAACCACTTCGTCACGGAGGTCGGCGCCAAGATTATGAATTATACAATCGAAGAAGCATATCATTTAATGACAAATCACACACAAAGAACGACAGGCGAAGGAAATACTGAGGAAGATGTGCTCGGTTATCAACGAAGGGGTGAGAAAACGCTCAGATAGCATTTGTAACATAATTGAAAGTTTACAATGTACTTCCTCGTGCATTGCGAATTGATCAAAGTCAAGCAAGATCCGGGGCATTGAAACTCATTGCTCGTTAATGGTCCGTGAGATAACAAGTCAGAGAAAGCCCTTAACACTCTGTGAGAGAAATTTCAGCTCGAGATTGGATTGTGAGATGGTACTGATGCGAAACGGCAATCCAAGTGGGGCGATTACCCCCAGGATCATAAAGCTTGAACCGTGAGGCAACGTATCACAAAATGTTACGAAACTCCTCACAGAATTTCTTTGAAGATACTTGTAACATTGTTGAAAGAGGTCAATGTCTTAAGAAAGTTTACTGCAATACTCTTAAAAAATCTTTCTCGATATGATTCGCCAATCACAAAGGAAAAATCAAAAACATTCGATTATAAATATAGTCAAATAATTATTGGGCTTTATTTTCAACCAATCGTTAATATATAACCCAGTACGCAACATGTTATTCTGTTGAACCCACTAACTTATTAACTCTCCAGCATTCTTAGACCCGAAGGTTTATGGCTGCAGCAACACAAACCTTCCATCTGTCCCTACCCTGGGCAAGATCAATCCAATCTTTTCCATCGTTACCGATGATGATCCATCTCAACGTTATCCTTTCATCTTCGTCTTGGCCTTCGTACAGGTCTCTTACCGTCAGATTTCCCAACAAGAATTCTGTAAACTCTTCTTTCCCTTCCCATTCGTGCCACATGCCCTGCCCATCTCAGTCTACTTGATTTAATAAATCTAATAATATCTGAACATGAATAGTCAGTAGTAAAATCCAATTCTAAATTACGTAACCACCTCCACTCACCTCATCCCTGTTAGGTCCAAATATTTTTCTAAGGATTTTATTTTCAAATATTCTTAATTTATGTTCCTCTTTAATGTTAGGGACATTGTTCATTCTAGGCTAAAAATTTGCAGATATCAGTAGGAAATAGCTTTATTACGTTGGGTACAACATGTAGAGAGATATTAGAGAATGTTATTTATCAGCTTTTTCACACTATATATTTTTAATAATACCTACTCGTCATATGGCTGTATACGCGTATAACAACTACACAGTCAGTGTTCTTGAAATTGTCATAGTTGAAAGTGTCATCAATACACCCGGCTATTTACGGATATTATTTTTTTACAATTTTAAATATGACCACTATATATCCGTTAATCTATACCTTTCACTTTAGGTCTATTTAAATCAATATATTATTAGTTTTATTGTTTTAATTCCACTTTATGCACAGATAGGCTAATCGGAACAGGGCCTACTGAGTAAAGTTGTTCCGAATTACTGTGTGCCTCCACAGGGTATCGAAACCCTAATGGCAAGGCGACGACATCACCACTACGTCACCTTGGAAGCCAGGAAACCAAATTGAAAGGAAGAACAGGATATACAAATATGAATATAACAGAAAGAGAAGATAATAACTAGTAAGGTTGGGAAAGACAGAGAGACGAAGAAGAATAATGAGAAAGATAGAAAGAGAAGAATCCTAAGAAGTGGAGGTGAATTAGAGATTCAATAGGTAAGGGAGTTAATAAATTTTGATGTAAGAAATAAATATACAATATTTAACACAAATGAAGTGTCAAGAAAATGGAACATGGAGAAATGAAATTTAAGAAATAAAGCTCTCAGGCTGTTTAAATGTCTGAAAAAATTAAGAGGTAAAACAATTTCTGGGAGAAATGTATCATCCAAAGTAAAGTGTTATTGTATTTCCCTTTCAATATTCTTCAAAGGTATCCATCCATAAATTTGTAACTCAAAGTCTCTAAATTTACAGGAGTTATCTTAGTCAAAATGTATCTACAACTTTATTCCTACTACAGCCTATACTTAACACTATACTTCAAGAGATTTACTGCACAATTATAGCACAAGTAATGCTTTAACATTCCTTACATCATGAGCTTAAAACATTTTCACCGATTTCCTTTCAAATGAAACATAAATGAATGAAACATTCCTTATGAAATGGGAGGAATCTAGTGGCTATAATAATTTCTGATCAAAGTCTCTAAATTTACTTCACCACATTTACTTCAGAGCAGTAGCGTAACTAACACGCTCTGTTGCCCCCGCAACTTTCAATTGTCCGCCCCTACTAGTTTTTTTCGTTTATCTTTTCTTTCTAAAATGTTAAATTACGCTTACATTTATATTAGACATATACAAATATGAAAATGCATACATGTAATTTGAATCAATATAAAAACTGGTACGAAAGGTTAAGACAAGATACAAACTGTAAACATTTTTTTTATAATTAGATATGACAATACACTGTTACTATAAAAATTACGATATTGTAAAATGCCCATTACCAGTCCTCTGCGTTTTTTGATGGAAGCAAATTCTTTTGCTAGTTTGGTCAAGTCCAGGTTTCAAGCCGGATCACTTTAGATACTCAACAGCGCCAGTCGACTCAATCTCACTCTTGTCATTATGCTCTTGAAGTAAGTTTTGATCAATTTTAGCTTCGAAAACGACCTCTCAGTTCACCGGCGTACGTAGAGGGGGACTGAAAGGGCTACAGTCTCCTCCGAAATTTTGAGAAAATCAACAGTTACAAATAAAAGCAGTGAAGAACTCAGGAAAAAAAAAACAGAGGTAAATGTAACCCCTGATCTTGAAATGACCACTGATTGCCACTTTTGAAAGTGGAAAGTAATACATTTACGAAATATCTTATTGTGTATACCGCCCACATAGATAGCAACTATGCACTATCCGCCTTTACAATTTCAGCCCCTCCCGAAATAAAATCCTGCATACGCCAGTGTCTCAGTTGATGAAGACGTCACAGTCACAGGTATGGTCAACTACAGCATAGGCTATACTAGCATAAGCGGTGCATACGTCAGAAATGCTACTAGCCAGAATTTTGTTTTCTGTCAAGAGGGATTCTAAAACTTCCCTGATGTTCGACTTTTTTATTTTTATTATTATTTCAGTTTTGACACTACATTCCGAAAACAAACAATGTCTGTAGCTACAGTGCAAAATACATTGTCTTCATATTTTCCCCATAAAATAGCAGATTCCACTAACTGTCTGCCTGTGTGTTCCGTTAGGGTGGTGGGGCTTAAAAAGGTGAATCTTTCTTTCATTTGTTTCATACTCTGAAATCAATTGTTTACTTGATTTACTACAATTTCTAAAGGTAGTAGAAAACGTATTTTCTTGCCTCGTCTACCCTTCAGCAACGCAATCAATGAAGAACTATTCATCTAATGAAGGTTTTCTTCTAATCTGATATTTCACTTTTTCTAGTGATTAACATTTTCTGTTTGCAGTTGTAAGGACATAGAAATAAAATATGTTTGGTTGAAAATATAATTTAACGCCGAAAGGAAGACTTTTGTGAACTATCGGTCTTTCTTAATTTATAACACGAATTCAATGCAGGTATTGTTAATCCACAATATGTTAGCCATATAGATGTGGTACTTAAAAACAATTTGCAGGGTTGCAAAATCAAAATATCACTTGGTACCTACAGAAAATGGACGATAGAACATAAATTCTAATGAGATGTATGGTATTGTTATAATTTGCACAATATGGTTGCATCTGGTTGCATTTCTGACAGTTGCAACCGAATATCTGTTACTCCATTGAGGCGGAATCTATATTTTGTTCGACTGAGGTAAAGTCGGTGCTTGAGGAACCAACTGATGTTGAGCAAACGATTACTTCACAATGCCTATATTTATATAATATGATCAAATGAACATAATTAAGTTTATAAATTTTATAATTACTTCTTTAAAGGATTTCGCACCCTCTCTAACACAAACGTAACTCTTGTTATTTCCAGAAGAAGATTAAAACGATCTCATTGGAAGGGAAATCTTGATAAAACCAGAATGTTATTTATTTTGTGCATTTGTAAGACGCCCATGTTTAAGATTTCCTCATTCGGATCACTTACAACTATTCTTATCTTTGCTATTAAATTTTAAAACCTGCAAAGTGTAGCGAAATAACAAAAATGCAATATTGTAAAGCATGAAAACCTGAGAACATGAGGATTTCTATACTTTCTACTACAATATTAATGTTACCCTTTTTAGTGCAATACAACACATACGTATATCCAACTGTACTGATTAGCTCTTGCACTTGAGAGTAAGGGATTATTTATAGAAAATATTAATAAAAGGAAAAAGAGAGTGATTCTTGATTGTCATTTACCAATCTGAGAAAAATTAAGAAAATCGCAACTTTTCCATGTATTTTAGGTTGAGTTGATCTTTTTGGTTTTAAGTCCACTTTATGCACTGAAAGGATAATCTGGACTGGACCTATAGTTCAGGTATCGAACCCGGGACACCTTGATTACAAGCCGACTTCTCCAAGAATTTTGTCTTCGTAAATATAATGATTTACCATTTCATAAAAAAATTTAAACCGGATATTCTTATGCAAGAATGTTCTCTAATATTAATACTATTACAAATATGTTAATTTGAATGCTGCAGTGAGCACAATAATAACATATAACCCTCTTTGTTTAAAACCTAATTTTTGTTCTGTATATACAAATATATAAGCAGAGCTCCTTGTGTAGGGTATTTTTATTTGAAATCTACATCTAATGAGAAATAAACAATTCTTGGAAAAAACATGAAGACACCCACACAATATCAATAGATTAGATTTGATCTACGTACTGCGTGAGTTTGTATGCATTGATCTATTTTGTATTAAATGAGCAATTTATGAACATTAGTAGTGTTACAGCCATGTAAAGAATTACATGGTCAAAATTAGTTACTATCAGTGTTTCTGTAGTACATTAACACCTCCTATTTTTCCATATCAATGATTTTCCAGTTATATTATCAGTTGGGGTACAATCTTTCGTGGTTCTTGTAAAATTGTAAACAAAGTTTATATTTTAATTCTATTGTGTAAACGCATTTCTCTGAAACCGTTTACAACGAAACAAGTACCTACACAAAATCTTGGAAGACAGAAATTTCACTTGCTAGGTGATTAAGTATTATGCATCAATTTAAAACGGGAAAAGTAGTGTAGGGGGAAATGTAGAATACGATCTTGACTGTGAGAACTTGAAGCAAGGTCGACACTTTCTCTGTTACAACACAGAGAATGTGGGAGAGCTCGTAAAGTTGCGGATATTATAATTCCGACAAGGGCGTTACATTTATAATGATGGCATGAAATAACCCACTCAGGGAGTAAGGTGTACTGGAAAACAATGTCTTAAAAATGCATAAGGTTCACTGTATCCTTTCTTAATTCTAACGATATGTTTCGCACAGTAACGAGTAAGAATATCTCATGTTCGATTTATTTCCACTCTATGTAAGTATGTATTTAGGACATAATGAGTTTCATTATTGGCAGAGAAAATTAATATCGTAATTATTCATTAATACTATAAACATCATAAATTGGTAAGCTCTCCTTCCCCAAAGAATTTATCCCTTTTAGTATTGATTGATTGATTGAGTTGGTGTTTTAAGTCCACTTTATGCACAGTAAGGCTAATCGGGACTAGACATACAGCTTAAAGTGGGATCCGAACCATGATGCTTCTCCATCGGGAATCGAACCTGGGACCCCTTGATTAAAAGGCGACGACGGTACCTCTGCGCCATAGGGGAGGACTTTTTAGTAATTAGAATATATTATCACAGGAGGAAGATAATTCAATCTGCAGAAATGAGCAAGAAAGGAATATCTTCCAGAGAAATTACTTTTATTGTTGCATTTACTTTTACTTTGCTCGCAAGTGAAAAAATATTATATATATATAATGTTTGTAATTCGTCAATCTTGACAGCCTATTTTATGTCAATGCTAATCCTCCAAACGGTTTGGTTTTAATAGCAGATCACATGCACATATGAATTCTGTACAATCCGGAGTGCCAATATATAAATACCTTCACAAAAATTTTAAAGTGATTTTCATCTACGTATAATGCAAGTTCTTTATATGGATTTATGAATATTTACCTTAAAATTTAATAGGAAATTATTTACATAACAGACAAAAAATACTTTTCCACCACCTTTCTATGAATCTTATATTTACACTCTCGGATTACACATTTGCACTGCAATAACATAATTATATGTGATTTTGGATATATTGAAAAAAAACACTATCGTACAGGTGAAACTTATTTACCCTGAATTTAAAATGAAGGAAAATATGATTTTATTTGTAGAAATATTCTGGTGGGTATTTTCCCATAAGTTTCATAAATCTGGAATTATTCCTTTCAGATATCTATGTATACATGGTAAATATTCTATGGAAATGTTAAAAAAAAACACTATCAAAGCATAAATGTCGTCAACATGAAACGGATAAAGTATCTGAACCAGTGCAAAAAAGTATTTTTTTTTCTATATTGGGTACATTGTAGGTTATACTTACTTCACATGCAGAAAGGCAATTTTCTGTAAATGCGCTACTAGGCCAGAGATCCAGGCTTCGAAGTCCGGTCTGGGCATGGGTCATTTCTATGAGTGTCCTTTCATCAATTTCATCATATCATCACTCATCCTCATCTTCCCGATTAGCCAAAAGTGGCAGAAAAGCGACGTTAAATTTAAAAATAAATTAAGAAATCAATTTGCGGTAAATGTTCATTTATTTAACATTTCTTGTCTGTTGTGAAGGTACAAGAAGGGCCAATTTTTAATTATGGGGGGGGGGGATGAGTCTCTTAACTAATACAAAATTGGGAACAGGTCCCTAACATGAAAAAAAATGTACGTTAGAAACTTCCTCGCTCAATTTTTAAAATTATCACTAACATCGACTGTTTATCAACAACTTTAACTATACATTCATCTGCGGATAAATCTGAATCTTCACACCTACTAGTAGGTTTAAAGCTGAGGCTTAAAAGGGATAGTGAGCACTGTAGTTACCGGCATGTAGTACTACGTGAAAGAGAGGATGACATTTTGATGTCTTTCAAAAGGTCAACCCATACATGCTCCCTCCAGCTTAGAAATTGTATTCAAGTTGAATTTTGTATTTGGTAGACTAACGACGCTCTGGCGCCTGAACTTGCAAGCCAAGATAATATACTCTGTGGTGCTTGTGTTTTGTACTGTACGTGTTAGTCCCTTCATCAATTTCAACTTATCATCATTCATCCTCATCTACGCGATTAGGTAACAGTGGCAGAAAGCGAAGAAAAATAAATCAAGCCATTAATTCAATTTGGATTGTGTACGAACCATTAATATTAAGCTTGTTTTTTGTGAACATTATGCAATTTTGGAAACACACGTACAGTCACGAACAGTTCTGGGTTGAAATAGTCCCATGAGAAGTCAATGGGATCGTTACAAACCAGAAACGTCCATGATTGTACATAATTCGCAGATTAAGTTTCAATGTACGTATTATCTCTTTCCCATAATAAAATCGGCTTGCCATCATCATGTTGTACATTTTCATGCCATCACTCTTTTCAGCCAGACGTTCAGTGTCAAGCTGTAAATTGCACTACTGGGTTCAAACTTAATGTGTTTATGTTTAGCCTAATATTCCAGTTATATTAATAATTAATTAGATCATTGAACGATTACGACAATAATCTGCATAATTTAATGGAATTCCATTATTATTTTGTATCCGTGGTACCTACAATATACATATTCTTTCTGATGGCCTTCTTATATTAATTTGTACAATCAGAATATAATTTATTCATAATAGCTTATTAGAAAAGCAAAACACAATTGATGTGAAATGATAGTCAGGGGAATGCAAGATATCATTTTTCAAAACTTGTGATTCAAATTAGTATGTGCATTTTACATAAGAAATATTCACTTTCTATATATCCAAGTAGAATAACAATATGAATTAAAGCAGTGGGACCCAAAGTGTGCACCGCGGCGTCCAGGGGCGCCGTGGCTGGCTTACAGGGGCGCCGAGAAATGTTCCAATATTTTCACTGAAATGACACTTACTTGTTAGTCTACACATAGTTTTAGTACTTTTTACATGTAAAATGTTTCTGATTTTGAAATATGTGCTTATTTTTTAACTTAAGGCAAGCAACCAAACCACACTAAATGAGCGTTACAAGTGTTAGATAGGCCTACATTCTGACTTGGGCGCCGCGGAAAGATCTTGAAACACTAAGGACGCCGTGAAACTAAAAAGTTTGGGAATCACTGAATTAGAGAACAAATTCATATGCATTACCTAAGTGGTACTAATACATTTAAATAGGTATTTTTAGCGGATTTTTTAAAAATATACATTTAACGACAATTCTTTATGTAGTTGTAGTACATAGCAATTTCTAGTTGAAGTATAATAATATAAAAGAGGGATACACGTGCGTGCAGAGGAAGGAAGGATGTGTTTAGGAAATCAGGCTCTTCAGACTTTCTCGGAAATAACGAGACGTGACATTCGTTTTCAGGCCATTTTCACTGGAATCATATCGCACCAACAGTGTCAAGTCACAACGGTAGATGCATGCAATGCACGAAAACTGCCTTTGTTTCATTGTTGCACAGTGAGAACATTCTCTTGTGACAAGTGACTGGGACAGGACGATTGTTGTTCTTAACGTCTACTTTATTTCTTTCAAAAAGTAAGTTAAACACTTTATAAATGTTTTTCACTTAAAAATAAATTAACGTTTTGTGTATTACTGCAACTAAATCAACGCAGACATAATGAATGCATCAGATAGAAGTGATTCTAAGTAGAGATCTCAGCACTAAACCCATGTAATAAATGCCACAATTAAGTAATCTAATTTGTACTAGAAGTTGCGAAGTTATGCCTGTTTTCTTAAATTTTTAGTAATGTAACTAAGCTACCAAATATTGTATCCAAGTAAAAGATTGTCATACTTTGAGTATAAAATAATTTCGTACCAAGAAAACTCAAGCTCAAATTTATTGCAAAAAGTCTATACTCGTTTCGCAAGTGCTGCATGCTGTGAATACCAAGCAGGTTGTTACTTTCTTTGTAATAATCGATAAATATAAAGTTTTGGGGTTATATATAGATAGTATATTATTCTTTATCAAACATTATTTTTTCTCTTTTCATCGTGCATAAAGAAGCTATTCAATAAATACAAACATTCACTCCAAGCTCATTATATGTGTTTGTGGTGGTGGTGGGTTGCGACGACAGGAAAGCCTAAAGTAAACTTTCACAGTGGCATGAAGGCACATACGTATATAGAGTACGTAGAATGTCTAGAACTAAGGATCTACACAATCTCCATTTTAACCATATTGGAGGTCATGTAATCCCATCGCTCTGGCTGCCTATATCTTAGGCTGTACCCAATATTCATTGATGACAAGCGTTACAAATGTAGTGTGTGAAGGTGAATATGAAGAGTAACAAACATAGAATATTCAATACGTTTGTTTTGTGTGAACTTGGAATGATTTTGGGTAATCAGTACTGCAGGGTTGCACGTTTTGCTGGTCAATGTTCTACCGATTTGCCCTGACATCCGAGAAGGTTAAGCATAGCTAACTTTCACTTTCATATATTAACAGACTGCAAATTTGGCGTGGTGGATGGTACGCGTAAGTACGGCGTGATAAGGGTGTGAATCAGTGAACTCAGGTTACATCAAGTGGATCTTAAGTGGAGAGAAGTTCCAATTCCATATTCCAAAGCTCTAGTATTATTCACATCGAAGTACGTGATATCAGACTGCCAGAAAGAAAAGAACAAGGTGACATGTGATGAAGGAATATATTGTAAATAAAGAAAAGAATAGGTTCGACTATGTCGATGTTCAGAACATCATTTCTCATGGAAATGGTTGGTTTTCCCCAGCGAAGTCTCGAGGTTCACAAATTCTAGCATGGTGCACAGCTAACTAACTCTCTAGCCTTCTTAAACCCAAGATTTATGACTGCAGCAACACAAGCCTTCTATATGTCCCTATCCTGGGTAAGATCAATGCAATCTTTTCCATCCTTGCAGATTTCATTTAGATCCATCTCAACGGAATCTCTTCATCCTCGTCTTGGCCTTCCCACAGGTCTCTTACCATCAGGTTCATAGGGCCTACCCTGATGGTACAGTGGTAGCTTCATCGCCTTGTAATCAAGGGGTCCCGGGTTCGATACACGGTGGAGGAACATAGTGGTTCGGATCCCACTTTAAACTGTAGGTCCAGTCCCGATTAGCCTTACTGTGCATAAAGTGAACTTAGAACAATAACCAATCAAGAACAACATCAGGTTTCCCAGCAGGTCCACAGTATGAGCAGAATTACCTTATATTGAAACCGTACTTGCTGAATGTTGAACATTCTCTTCCAACGTACGAAGTCATCAAACCAAGTCATATGGATTCGCACAATCATGTTGTCCTGTTACATGTTAATTCAGTTCAGTTACAGAATTTCATCTATTTTCCCTCCGATGCAATTGACCTTAAATATAGGTGTGAGCATTGGCAACGGTGATTTATAATCTCCTAAAGAAGGAAACCTGTTACCCCGTTGCTACCCCAACCGCACTTTAAATCACCGCTGATCCCAGCGTTCTTACGACAAGGCTTGAAAGTCATCGCCACCATTCTGCTGAAACCACATCGTTCGTCTCTACAAAGTTCAGGTCAATAGTGTCAAGAATGTTAACTCCCGGTATGAATGCAAATTCGTAAAACCACCTTGATGGCTCAGTGGCCCAGTCTTTTTTCCTTAATTAACGAAAGAAATGTCTTCTCCTGTTATAGTGTTTTAGGTGATTACACATCTTAATTTTTATGAGAACTTATTGTGGTAATTATCTAATAGAAAATGAACTAGAATCCTGCAAAACTTAATTCGTTGCACGCTCCTTTTGTTTAACTAGTTTAATTTTTTTGGCTGAGCCAAAATTAATCAGACTAAGTACATTGGCACATTGTAAGACACATTTTTTCCCCATTCATCTATGTTCTTATGAATAAGCTACATGTCATAATGTGTATTTTAGGTATTCTCCATTAAAGTTTCTTTGTTGTTTTATGCTTCTCAGTGAACATTTAAAATATTTCTCAGATTTCAGCTGGAAGTGTTGGTCTAACAATAACCACATTCACAAAATTCCTGCTACATTCAATTTTTGAAACTATCCACTTCAAAATTTGCTATGTTGACTCTGCTCATTTCAGGTAATATCTATCTCATTTTTGATTGCGATCCAAATAAATTTCAGAAATGGTGGCATTTTAACCTTACCTTTCACATCTTGAATTCTAGACAAGTTGAAGATATTTCCCAGGGGATCAGACAAACATGTCACTCAACACAGTATGTTATGAAAAAGTTTGGAGATTTGAACCTACTATCTTTCCCGTCAAATGCAAATACTCTTCCTCTAAACCAACGGTACATATTAGTCTAATTAGTCAATTTGAGAGTGCGCCAGTGGCGGCGATTAGGGGACAAGGGGTGGGGAACAGATGCCCCCATCCTCACTTTTTGCTCCACAATATGGCCTCTTAATGCTAAGCCTTGTCTATCAAGAGAAAGTAAACTGTCATTGCCCCCTCCCCCTTCCAGATTTGACAGACAATCGCCGCCATTGGTGCGAATATACACATTTTTGGCTCTTTTCTACGCACCTACGTATAATTTGTGGTTCTCCATTTTTACACTGATACTCTACACCCAATCAACAGTCAAGTTGTTATCCCACCTGTTAAATAATCTAAAACATGTTGTGTATCGAAACACACCCAGTAAATAATCGAGGTGTCACGCTTAAGTTTTAAAAAATCAAATAACATTACACTATTGATACGTTGATTGAAAATGTCATCAAATCTGCATATCAAGCTCCATTTACCTCAACAAAACAGTGTCAAGGTCTCCAAACAATTATCTACCTTCAAAGGTAGTATATACCGCATTGTTCACTTGTATACTTGAACGACCGAAGCGCCACGTACGACACGACCTTGTTTCATTACTGTCATCTGTACTATATGGGATCTTTGACCTTGTGGACGATGATGTACGCATTGTGTTTTTTCTTTGCCTAAACTTACGTACTGAACACAACAAACCTTAAAACTAGAGTTGAGCAGTTGTAACTTTGCGGGTGTACCCTGACCAAGCCCAGTTAGCCAGTAGCAAGAGGAAAATCTACGGGTTGCGTTAACCACAGCTCGTCATTCTCCTCTCGCAAGAGCTGTCGACCACACAAACGGCGAATAGGTGAAAACTAGGGAAATCTCTCTCTCCCTTTCACTCTCTCTCTCACAAACACACACACCCACACCCTCACTCGCTCTCTCTGTGCGGAGTAGTTAAGGCCACCCGCGAAGATACAACTCGTGAACTCTAGGTTGTAATAAATTACCGTTCTCAAGGTAGAAACTATTTTAAACATACAAGTTTCATTTAAGCAGAATAATGTCTAATATTTTCTTCAACTTCTTCGTGAATGAAAATATTATTTTCTTATTAATATAACTATTTACAAGTTTGAAGTTTTGGTAATGTTAATATTGAAGAAAATATGTATAAAATGTAAAATGGTACTAATTATTGTTTTAATTTTATATTTCAAAATTTTGAATATATCAATCATGAAAAGTATCGTGAGTACCTTACATCAGAAAACACGATTTCGGGTACATGGCACTGCTGTTATGGTCATGTATAACGTACTATACACTTACTATATTTTCTGCGTAGCACACTTACTTCTCTAGGTTACTAGCGTTGATGATAAAATTTTATACGGATATCGGATATTTTGATATACAGACAACGGATATTTGGATTAACCGAAATTCACGGATATCCGAATGTGTGCATTATCCGGGCAGTTCTACGGGCTGTACACGTATTTTTAATTTGTCATATTCATATTTCACTGTACAGATTTTCTACAAATCCTTCATAATATCTGCACTATCCGGATATTCAAATTGTTCGTATATCTGGATTATCCGTTGCATTCGAAACGAATACTGGAGAATTTGAAATCCAGATATCCGTTATCCGGAATTTGTGGCCATCCTTAATGGTATAGTTGGATAATGGTTTGGATGACAAAAAATCACCATTATTATTATTATTATTATTGTTAACAACAAAGCTCAGCTAAGGAATATATTATTGCCAAAAAAAGTAAAATGTGAACACGGACGGGAGTGAATGCAATGCCGAAATACATTACTTCGGCTGAATGTAAAAGAACGAAAGAAAAATTCAAATTGTCATGCACACCCGGAAAATGAAAGTGTGCAATAAATCATGCAGCTGACGATTGCCCAACTCTTGAATAAGGCGTAAGATTATTATTTAAGAAGTTGACAAGGTTTCACGTGGATGAAACATATAATTAAAATTGTACCATACCTTGCAATAGGAAACAATGCTGAACATTTCCCCTTTGTTATTTTTTTACAACTGTTTCCCATCATTGTCTTGGCGGATAATAATCGTAAACCCTGACAACAATTACATGAGGATAATTTTGTTGCCTGGGTTTCAGAAGCAACAGTCGTGCCTTATGTGTAAAGAAACTTCAGTGTAGGTAAGTTACTTCTCTTCTTAAAAGTAACTAAGTTATAGTTATTTCACTCAAACTAAATGAATGAATCGGTTACAATTTTTGGGTGCCTCGGTACATAGCTATAGTCATTTTGCACCCTACAAAGTAGTCGAGGAAAAATCCTCATCTAAAATCCTTAACCTAAAAGTTAAAAAAGAGGTGTAAAGAGCCCTTTGGGAAAGATTAAAAATACAAGGTTGTAAAGGGCCTGTACACAACACATTAAAAGGGTAAGGAGACGCTAAAAACTTCCTCAAAAAGATAAAAATATTTGTTAAAACACTGTCATCATCTAACGTGAATGATAAACCGTTAGGGAGTTAAAAGTTTCTCTGAGGAGAATAAGGGTAGAAGTGTAGTATGTCTCCACATTGGAAGAATGTAGGTGTTATATGTATGTATGTTTCAAGTTCTTTAATTATGTATATTTTCTCCATTTTACTTTCTTGTTAACCACGTTAGGTAAGGTTAGGTTAGGTTACGTAAGGTTAGGTAAGAGAAACATACAAAAAAACAAGATGTGTATGTTTTACTTACCTAACTTAACCTAACCTAACCTACCGTGGTTCACAATGACGTATCGAGAAAAAATGTGGAGACATACTACACCTATAACGAAAATAAGATTGGAACATTCTACAAGAACGCTTAAAACAACATTACTAGATACCGGATTTTAAAGGGATAAATTTTACTCTAAAAAGGACCAAAAAAGGGTAAATTATTGCCAAAAAAAGGACATGAAAGGACTATACGGCGTACGCTTTTAGAAGGAACATGAGTTCAGCCAATACGCAGCCAGTGCTGTCGCGCTGCTGCCAAACCAACTGCTAGCGGAAGGGAAACATAGTTAATTCGCTGTGTCCAATATTCAGCTTTTTATGGGTGTAATGCAATCACGTGATATTTGAGTACAATGAAATATATAGTGAAGAATTCTACACAGGATTATATCATATCACTGCAGCATATAAGAGAAACTCATACCTGAAAGAAGTTTGAAGGTACGTATTTTTTGTAGGGGAATTGCAAGGTCATCATCGTCGCTCTCGTTTCTGTTTTCTGGCACGTTTCCCAGGAGATTTGAATAGGGGTTCGCCGATTTCTGTGGTAGATATTTTATTCTGTTTTATAATGCGCAACACAGTACGCACACATACATCACACGCTTTAGCCGTAAGTTCTCGACTCTGAGAAAACACTGTTTCAGCACGCACTTCTTCCGACGCCAATTCCTTGAGGTAAGAATAAGCTTTAAAACTAAGATTTCTGTCTTGTGAACGTAATACGAGTATAGTACTGGTACGTACTCGTACTAGCTTTCGAGAGCGACATTATTAATTTGATTTGATTGCTTTATTTTACTTTCCTTTTCTGTCACTTTTGGCTAATTGCGAAGATGGGAATGAGTGATGATATAATGAAATTGATGAAGGGACGTTCATAAACATCCATGTCCTGGCCAGGATTAGAACCCGGGACTCCTGGCCTCGTAGAGCCATATGCTAACCACTCCACAATGGCGCCGGCGCGACATTATTAAATAAGACGCACGCAACACACACACTATTGCACAACTATCGAGCATAAGGGCTTATTGCACATCGCGCTATGAAGCCAGGGGTCCCGGGTTCGAATCCAGACCTGGGCATGGATATTTGTGAGTGTCCATTCATCAATTTCATCATATCATCATTCATCCCCAATTAGCCAAAAGTGGCAAAAAAAAAAGCGAAGTAAAATAAATAAATCAATAAGGGCTGTATTGAATCCTCTCACAACTGTTCTTCATGCCGTACGAGTAACATTATCTTACACCGCCCTTGTTATGAAAACGCTGAACTCAAAACTGACCCAGACTCGCAATGTTTGTGAACACACAAGACAATGAAAGGTCACTGTGCATATTCAGCCGAATTTGACACCCATAGCTTTACCAAGACACAACTCATCGGGGTCAACACGGGTGGCAACGAAAAAACAACAGACGGAACACGGAAGGAAAACAAAAGGGTCATTGTGTGTGAGTGTAGAGACGTGTTGTTTCCCGTGTTTCTTCGAGAAACGATAACTCCGGTTGTAGGCGACGGAAATTCATTGGACTTGAATAGTCAGGTTCAAAATGTCTTTCCCCATCTTATGATGAACCTTAAAGTATCGAGTTTTATGAAAACTTCTTGCGCACAAGAAAAATACAGAACACGGCGTTTAAATCGCGCGCCGCAGTTTCCTAACTGTACAACGTTGCACTCCTGCCATTGGCTGGTCGCCACGCACACCCTCTGCGTGGCTCCGCCCGATATCGCTTCTAAAACCGTGCGTCGTATAGTTTATTATTTAATATGAAAACAGAATATGTACCATTCATATATAAAAAGGTATGCATTACATTTCTTGCATATTTTACTTTACTTCACAAGGTAAAGTAAAAATGCAAGAAATTTAGTGTATACACTTTTTAAATATGAATGTTATATATTGTGTTTTCAATCCCAACACTCGTGGAGGGAAGGTATGGTAGAAGGCGCTTGTTCTTTCTATTCTCTAAGCTGTACCAAATAGACAATTGATGAATGTTTTTTTTCTGGAAAATACAGTCGTACAAAATTTGTGATATCTTGTCAATAAAGGGACCAAGGTAATGTTTTTGAAGGAATGTGGGCTGAAAAACTTGTCAATAAAGGGATCAAATAGGAAAATGTTTATAAAAAAAGGTAATGTGGGCTGAAAAAGGAAAAACAATGGAAGTCAAAATCATGTAATCTTGCTGGAAGACAATTTATCAACACTGTAGTTATCTCGTATGATCGTGTTGAAAAATAAAGAAATGGAATTCCCTTTAAAATCCGGTCACTAAACATTACCTACACAACACATTGAAAGGTCCAACCTTTGCAGGAAGTGAATATAGGTTTAGACCATCATTTCTCAACCTATGGGGCGCGAACCACTGCTGGGTCCCGAGGGGGCGCTCGGTGGTTCGCGAAGTCGGGCTAGAAAATTTATTTACTGTGTATTAAAAAGCTATTACATTTAAATTACTAAGATATATTGTTTTAACCATTTAGGTTCAACCACTGCTGTACGTAGTCTAAACTCTACTTTTCTGTTATTCGCTATCTATTGCTTTTTACCGATATCTCTCAATTTCAGCATGTGTGTTTAGTTAGATCTTAGTATAGAGTAAATTTGTCTTAAATTAAATATTTACTTTTCTAGCATGAAGTGTGTGTAATTTGTTGAAGCAAGTGTAAAAGAGGGTTTCTTAAAGTAATCGATGTTAGCAAAAATATGATTATAAACTGAGTGCACACACCTACAAGTACTCTGCCGGCATCCATGCTTATGGGTCCCATGAAGTGTAATATCCTTTAAGTTGGGTCCCGGACTAAAAAAGGTTGAGAACCAACCACTGGTTTAGACGGCTGTGTTCATTCCGAACCAGAGTTAAAATGACCTCCTCTTGACGGAAATGAAACAGAAAACGTACATAAATAATCATAATCAGATTTGTGTGAAAAAATCACATAGTAAAGATTTTTTTAAAAAAAAAATGATACCAAGGAATTCTCGAGCATAAAATATATTGATTTTACAGAGGCCTGTCTCATCCTCGGTACTATCCCTACCCTTGTACAGTCACCAGCAAAAAAGATGGGACACGTATATCCTGAAACAGTCGCTTACCTGAAAGATTTTATTTGTGTCGCCTGCTTCTACGGCGGTGGTACAAGTTGCCATGGAAATTTGTAATACAATCCACGGTGACTGTACATTGTGCAGAACGTACATTTCTCTATACTTGACAGAGAAGAAAATTCAGCCAGAAGAAAGACAGACATGCATGAATGAACACGGAATCGTGCACACCGGCAAAAGTGTCAATGGAAGGAAAATCAGGGAACAATCACGAACCACGCACTTTCTAAAGGCGAAAGAGAAGTTTCGCATCGCAATCGGAACCGGCGGCTTTCTCTGCTGCCAAATATCAGGTTTGGGAACCAACGCCGCACTCGATAAACGTATGCCTGTCAGGATGAGAGAGCGAAATCTGACCCCCGTGGAAGCTTCTGGCCAGGAATTTCGGACGCGGCAGGTGAGGGAATAGTCTCGTCACGTTTTCTGGAGAAGTCTCCCCCTCTTTCCTGCGTCTGTTTTCGTCCGAGGGAACCATACCTACTTCCTCTGTGAATCATGTTTGCCAGACAATGCCGGATTGGAAATCACTTCGCCAGTCTTCGCATGTGCAAGGAAGGGAAAGGTTTAGGAAGAACGTGTACAGGAATTCATATAGAGCACCTGAATTTTCTTTCCTTTCTTTCATAATAAACAACTTGATACACCGAACTACACACAAGTTATTGTGCTTGAAAATTAAATTCTATTCAATTACTATGTTGAATCTCGATAAAAATGTCCTCTTTACAAGGAAATAGAGGTCAATTTTATGATCGTGAATATCCATACTGCACAAAGGATATCGTAAGGCTATCAACAATCTCCGGTTCAGACCCATAGATATCTAATTTTAAATATATATTTCTCGATATTTAAGATGTCTAAAAGGGATATAAAAACACGTCCAGTATCAGATATCCAATATTAGTTCACATCGTATCCAGATCTGGTAAATTTCTTTAAAAATAATAATAATAACACGTGGCGCAACAGCCTGTGAGGGCAAGGGCTACCTGCCGACTGCTGGCCTCACTGCCAACTGCCTTCCAACCAGTTAAGGGGTGACGTGTGGTCAGCACGACGAACCCCCAGTCGTTGTTGTAGGTTTCATATCACAGGGTTACGCTACTCATTCGTAGCTCCACAATTTCCTCAAAGTTCCGAAAAGTTGTTACCCTTTCCCTAGGAGACTCGAACCTGCGGCCGTTCCGTAGCCGGACCCAAAGATCGCACGGCTACGGTGCGGGACAAATTTCTTTAATATCAACGTTATTATTTTGGCTATGTTTAGAATTTAACAATTGACAACTCATATTATGTACCATGTAACTTGTTCCTTGTGATTTATCACTGAGAGTCTTTCTCTTAATTTAGCAATTACTAAATAATGGTCACTGGCACAGTCAGCACCTCTATGTGAACGAACACCAATTATACTAGTATGCCTTCTTTTATCATTGATAATATGATCTATCTGATTATGAGTTCTATAATCTGAAGAAGACAATATGTAATTTCAAACAATATTAATATTAATTCATTTTAAAATGATCAAGTGTACGTACTTCCATTCAGCTGAATTACAATATTCTAGCAACGAGTTCATTTTCAAGAGATCCAAGTTAAATCGATTTTTACGTACAAGTTATTTGCGTATATGTGTGAAATGAGAAATTACAGTGTGTAATGAGAATTTGCAGTAAGGGATTGGTTGTAATTCAGGGGGGTTCGAATCCTAAGACCTTTCAGCGAGTTACGTCTACAAAGATGTATTCAGTCAGCTAATAATATCAAACTTGAAGTCCAAAAATATTTAAGTGCCTTCACGCATTTTGTGTGTTATAAAAACTATATGCAATACTCTTACAACACACTCAGAAAAATTTATTGATACTCCCAAATCAGTTTGATATTCTTACATATTCAAATTATGTGTGAAATGTCGAAATAAGGTCAAACTATAATCAATAAAATAATATATTTTTCGTATCCACCACATATCTGAATGAAATGAAAATGTATAGATAATGTCCTGAATATGTATTCGGCATGCATTCACGCCCAAAACTTAGCAAAAATGAAACACTAACATCCTTGAGGGATATGAAGGGTATCCAATGGGCGCCTTCTGGACGAACATACGAATATCGAAGAACATTCAATAGACATTCATTGGATGTCTCCCAAACATTTGCCTGCTGTGTGAGGATAAGGATGAGTGATGAAATAGATTAGAGAAGAGCCACAAAGAAGGATTAGAACCAAGGACCATAAAACGATCCAGGATGCTGAGAAACTGAATCTTTGACCTGCAGAGGAGATCCAGTATTCGGTGCATATATTATCACAATACAAGTGCCAAGAGAACTAGTTTATTGTCTGTAGAATATTTCTACAGGAGTAGTCTTTTTACGGAAAGAACATTGCAGCACATATTGCAATACACGGAGATCGGTACGAAAGAAAAAGCATAAAGATCTGATTACGAAATTTGAGTTTCTTAAGAGCAACCATAGAAGTCAAAGCAGTCTTCAGTCTTTCATCTTTCCTTGGTGTGATAGTGCTAGAAGAGGGTTTGTTATGAGTAATGTAGAGCGGGTCTGATCGTGCCACGACGTCGGCAGCATCCCAAAGAATAGGTATGGCGGGTTAAAGGATAACCAAATCCCTAACTCCCACCCCCTCGATCTGTCAGTTCCTCTTCACTAAGAACCTCATCATTGTTTCAAAATTACTCCAATATTACGAGCTACATCCTAAAACGTGGTTTAGGACGTGGTTCGTCCAATACAATAGATTCATAAGGTTACCAATATGGATGAGGAAATGTATCATTATTAATTAGCGTACTATAATTTTGAGACACATTGCTGTGATTATCGTACTAATTGTTGTTTATTGCTTTCCAGTGGCCAGTTCAGTGGCCTGCAAAGTACCAGTTCTCGTACAAAGTCCACGATCGCCATGGAAACGACTTTGGACATACAGAATCACGGGAAGGGAACATTACAAAAGGACATTACCATGTGTTACTGCCTGATGGACGCCTTCAAAATGTCCACTACTGGGTCGACCACACAGGATATCATGCAACGGTCACATACAATACCATTTCCAAGCACCCATCTTGAGTGCATGCAAGCTCATCACTGGAGAGCATATAATCAAATCTCACATATCACCTGAGCACAGCATCAAAACCCCATAGGGGATATTTTGGGGACACCTCAGTCGCTAATGCTGTTGAATGTACAAGTTAATGATACCTAAGGGTGCATGTGTGGGTGAATGTTTGTCTATTTGTAAAAGGACGCCCATAAACAAGGTTACAACTAGTCATAATAAGAATAGCATGATAGTGCGTTACCGCATGTACAGTCAAGAAAATGTTGATGTTCTCATGGATTTATTGAACTACCCTAAAATTATTATAATACACGTATATTACTATTGGGCAGACAGACCAGGTAATGGTAAAAATCATGAGGTATTACAAGTTTGCTATTCAGAATAAGATGTAAGTTCTAGAAATTTAAGCGTGTTTTCCCTAACATCGACAATTTCCTCTTAGATGTACATCACTGTTGCGCGAGGAATGTTTTTATCATGTTTACAAACACACTCATTAGTATTCATTAGTTTCCTTTTTCCAGAAAGTGTTGTCCATTTCCCATACTCATATTTCCTCACTTCTCACATGACATTTGTTATATTTACGTTAAAGAAGAGTAAATATGTTAACATGCAATTTACCGTAAATTTCAAAGAAAATATGCACCGACATATTTACATTTAGAGTTTACTTATATCATGATTTGCGAATTTAACCATTTAACAAACAAAGAACTTGTTTCATGTTCTTCAAGTTTTAATTGTCATCAACAAAACTAATTAAAAAAGCATTTATATGTCCAGGAATTGGTAAATCATAATGTAATAATTGTACAATTTCTTGTCATAATTCAAGGTATATGGCTCCAATGTAAAATACTATTTGTAAAATATATATTCAGTTATTATCTTTGAATAGAGAGTAAGCACTTCTATTATTTATGAACATTTCTGATTAATGCTATAAAGTTTCGTAACTCAAAGCATCAATGAACTGAATAATTAAGCTAATATAGTGCTAAAGTCCATAGAGAAAAAGATATTATCTTGTAACCATTATCTACACGAACATGAGTTTGTCAAAACACTGGTTTCATACAATTTTATTATTGCAATTGCTAAGATGCTAAAAAGTAAGAAGTAAATTCATTAGTTAAGTAGTGTACTGTCCATGTACATTTTAGATTCATAGGATATTTAAAGTACCAAAGATTTTGCAGCCATTTGTTACGTGATGTATTATTGTTTTATAATTGTTAATGATAATAGGATATCTTTAATATTGTTAAAGTGTTACTACAGTGTAAGAAACTTCTAGAAAAACTGTTAAAATAGGATACTAAATGTTACAATGTTTAAAGAATCGTAAATATTATCAAGTAATTTGTTGCGTTTTAATAAATTAAATACAAAAATGTTGAATTGTTGAGATAATAGTTACCATTTTGTAATGAAAGTTTTCTATTTCTGTGCGAGGATACTTGAAGACTATACATCTTCAAGCATTGTTATTTAGATTCAATTTGTAAAGTGTAATTTAGGTACATTTCCTAAAACTTTACACAAATTTCCTCTGTAACAGGAATTGCATTAAACTATTTCTTTTCAAGTTTCTCCAATCATTTCAGAGGTAGTAGAAAATGGTCAACTGTTTGTTGTGTGAAAGAAGTTAAATAGTTTTCAGGATTCCTTCCTTTCTAGTATAAATCAAATTTCGTAAATTGTTTTTTTTGGAAAATCCTAGAAAAGACATAATGTCCAAATCCGGAAAGGTAAGGATCTATTTTGCAAAGAATGTCTCAACAAGACTAGTCATTTTGGAACGGAGGTATAGAGCAAAGAATAAATAGTTGCAATATATTAAATCATAGAAATGAAAAGTGCAGAGGATGTCATTACATAATTATCTGAAGAGATGGGTTGGTTTATGACTTGAAGACGACGTCCAGTAGATGACAACCTTTTCTAAGGAACCAGTCGAGGGACATCCTGCGTAGCTTGATGTAACATGTCCACTGGAATCTGATCGATTCGTCAGTTGTAGCAGGTCGAGTCGAAAGGATCTGTGAAGAAATTCACTTGGAATGGAATTACGTCGAACTATGCAGGAACTTTGCATATCCAATGATCCTATCTCCCAAAATAAAATCACAAATACGCCACCAAGTGGGCATACCCCCCCCCCCCCTCAAAAGTTAAAAGCTTAATTCGCACAGTGAGTAACACATGAAAAGAGAAAAAAATCTTGACTTGAAGATCCGTATATTACAGTGAGACGCAAATACTATATATTTTTTGTATCCTGGCTTCTGGAGGAACTACTTTCAATCAGAGCAGTAATGGAGCGGCAAATACAAGAAGCGAAGCACACAATCGCTTCCCACCTTACAAAGGAACTGAAAAGGCAAAAATTAATGGCAACTTCTGTTTCCTGAGGATGCTGCAAATAACAACTCCCCACCTCCAAAGTGGTATCGTACAAAAGCCAAGCGCCGAAGGAGTGTTCATTTTGAAACATCACAAGGCTAATTAGGATGAAAACTTTCCCTCCGCAACAAAGATCCCTGACTTGGGAAACTGCTCGCTTGTTTCTTCCGAATCCCTTTGTTCTCTGTGTGAACTAACACTCGCAACAACAGCTGATGAGTGCAATTCTTGCTCCTCTCTCTTGTGTTCAAGCTGCCTCTGGTCTTCCTATCTTCAAAAACCCAAATTTCGTGGGTATTATTGTACAGATCTTGGTGAAAGTTCTCATCAATATTGTATTCAGAGGTGTTGACGGGAAGGTTTTTTTTACGTGGACTTCTGAATAGCAGAGACAATACCTACTTGATGTACTCGCATGCCAAGAGGCATTCTGGAACGAGTCGAAATCTGGTAAAGTTTCCTTTATATCCACTTTATGCACAGAAAAGCTAATTGGAACTTGATCCACACTTTAAAATGGAATCCGGAGCATTATGTGCCTCCACCATGTATCGAACCCAGATCCCTTGGATTACAAGCTGACGACGTTACCACTACGACATGTGTGATGTCCAGAAATCTCGTATTGCTACAAACAATTAAACATTGATCAACAAATAAAATAGTGAGCTACGGAAAAATTCCATCTTTAATGGTTTTAAAAAGGATAATGTTTGAAGAAAACTTTATGTGTATGTTGAACGATTGATTGAAGTTAACTTTAGGCACAGACAGGCTAATTGGGAGTGGACCTATAGCTTGAAGTGGAATCCGATCCACTATGTGCCTGGTATCGAACCTGGGACCGCGTGATTACAAGACGAAGACGTTACCACTACGGAAGCCCTTTGTGTGTCTGTGTGGAGGCGCATGTGTGCGTACACGCAGTTAAAATCATTGCGGTATTTGAAAATATTCACTGGACGGTGATTCCTAAAACTACTATTGAAGAATTGGATTATTATATAATTTATACATTACGTAGGCTATAGCTCCTCCCAAAGAAATAAAAATTAGCAACCAGTGGCGGGATGTAGAAACGAGAGAGGAATTTCCTCTCATCTCCCTTTAAAATACACACCAAATTAATGGAAAATTAATGGAAATTAAATGCATTATTTTAAACACTTGAAAATTTGATGATAAATGTAACATGAAAATTATGTGAAAGCATCTGATAGTTCGTGAAATCAAAATTTAACGTGACAAGGTATGTTAAAATGTTTCAAAAGTGTAGTTAAACCAAGTCCGGCAGGTAACATGTTCAGGAAAGTCAACGATGTGTTTCAAAACCCCTATTACATGCTGTAATCTAGACGCTACGTCACAGCGACATCAAAGGTGGTATTGAAAAGACGGGAGCAAAACTGGAGACATCGTCATTCATGGTAAATGAACGTGTATTAAATTCTGAAGGGTTTTACTAAATTATTATGCACTTTCAAGTAGAGTTATCAACTTTCCATTCTCTATAGTTTTTCAGATCTACCATCGCCTAGAAAACCAATTAGATGGTCTCTAACAAGAGCGTCTGATTGCCACACAAACTGTATCAAAATTAATTTAATGATGTTTCTAGACATTTCTGAAGAGCAGTCAGTGTAAAAGACTTGAATGGAGGGGTGGGATAATAATTTTGACTCAGTACAGGATTGAAAACGAAAATAACGTCCAGTCTGTGCTCTAATAGGATTACTGATACCCTAGTTTACAAAAGTTAAATAGTTGCTAAGACGGGAAATGTGTACTGGTCTTGCTATTTATATCATATGTATCGTATTTGCTGCTTTTGAGATAACGGTAAATGAATATTTGTAAAGGTTTTGGTAATAATTTCATGGGTTCAATCCGAATACGGTCTTTTGAAATGATTCCAAGCGAATGTCCTTAAGGAACAGTGACAGATTTTGTTGGAAAATTGAACTCTCATGCAGATCTTTGTATGCTTGCATATATACGAGAGCGTATGTGCGGTGGTGATTGAAGAACTAAGGTTTTTGCCATTTGTACGGTTGAGAGCAAACGCAGGTTGCTTTCAGACCTTACTGGCAGGCAACCCGCAATACAGAAAGAATTACCACATTGCATAACGTGACAGCATATACGTTAATGGTTATATAAGTTGGGTAGTTTCCCCCTTTCGTGTTTTATTTTACTATTTACTGTGGGATACAGGTTGAATCAATAGAGTAGAAGTTAGGTTCACCATCACTAGAATTTGAAATCTGTTTCAGATCTAAACTGCACAGTCAATAGAATATTCTATTTTCTAAAACAATTCAGCAGCCGCTTTTATACATTAAGCAATCCTTCTTTCAACATTTTATTTCTTCCATGTGATTTTACTTTGCTTCTAATCTCTTCTCTCATCTATCTTTAATCTTAATGCTTTAATATTTTTCTGTTCTCGCCACTGCATTTGTTGAGCCAGGTTGTTTCAATTAATTTGAAATTAATATTTCTTATCTTCACCTTCCTTTCGTGTCTATTTCTTTTAGTGTTGCCCACGAGACGAGACTTTGGCCTGTCTCGTCTCGTGGAAGTCTCGTGGAAATGCTGTCTCGTCTCGAAAATATTAGTTTGTCTCATGACACATGGTTAATTTCGTCTCGTCTCGAATTTTTAAAAGCCTGTCCCGTCTCGTACCGTGGGCAACACTAATTTCTTTCGATTCTTTATTTCTCTTCTCTCATGCACGTTTACGTTACACATGTTAAGATTATTTTGTTACTACACTGTTATACATGAGGACAATCACCAGATGACACAGGGGAAATTGCTACAATTTTTCTACTAAGTAAAAGAATAAAAGATAAAAAAATATATACATGTTTGTAGCAGTGTGTATCATTAAAACATAAAATGTTCATTTACTGAATTTGTTAGTGTTGTCAATCGGTTTGGCAGAGAAATTTTTAGGTAGCGGCTACCCACCTTCGCAAAAGTTTATTACAAGTCAATTTTACGTTCGGAAAGGCTAGTCAGTACTGGAGCTAAAACGTGAACCTGTTTACGAACAATTGTGCAATGTGCCTTCACTGGGAATCGAACCTTGGACCCCTTCATACTAGGCACCTTTTCCGATGCAGGCATCACATTTCACACCAGCACTGACTTGTTAGTTTATAACGTTTGTAACAGATGGCAGCATAAGCTACAGCAAAACCGTTTACTTTCACCTGAACCAGCTCGTGGGCCTCCAATATCTTAAGCAAGGATGCCTGAGGTTCAAATATCAAGATGTGGCAAAGACGACCTCCGTGGCGTAGTGGTTAGGTCAGTAAGAGTCCCGGGTTCGAATCCCGGCCTTGCCATCGGTATTCTTGTGAGTGCCCCTTCATTAATTTCATCATATCACCCTTCCTCATCGTCGCGATTAATCAAAAGTGGCAGAAAAGCAACGCAAAACAACCCAATTCGATCAATCGATCTGATGGGGGTAAGGGCATTTTTGAGAAAAAATATGCCGAGTCTTAAAATTAGGGGAAAATACTTAAAAATATGACTTGGCTAAGAACAATTCAGGAAAAACTGATCCGATTATCTGCTTTTAATCACTCAAAACTGCCTATACATCTGAAAAGTAACTTATTTCATAATCCACAGTGAAATACCATTAAAATAGATATTACTTCTGAACGGTACAACGCATTGTAACAACTGATACAGATAACTGTAATTATCTTCCTCTTAGAATAACATGGGATTACTATGACCTAAAGAAAATCACCAAAATATAAAAAATGAACCTACGACCTACAAAATATGACATAATAGCCTAACTATAAATTTCTTATTAATATTTTTTTCACATAATTCATGGGCAAACTATTGTATGTAAAGTAAGAATTTTAAAAACATAGAATTTTTAATCATCAGCCAAAAACGATTTATTACCATACTGAGAAACCAGGTTGATTTTCTTTAGCATTTTTCTTTCACTAACATAACGAACTCGACACTACTAGTCACTTAAAGAGTGCTAGTACACCGTACCACCATGGGCGTAGTAGAAATAATAACAAAAATAAGAACAAAAATAATAAAGACAGGTAAGAATTGAAATATAATTGTTATTATACAATAATAAATGTTTGAAAGTAATAAAAATAAACCAACTTTGTTAATTATTATTATTATTATTATTATTATTATTATTATTATTACTATTATATGAACGAAGAGACTCTACTACTTGATCCAACAGTTGAGTGAATATCCAACACAACAGTTATTACATTTTGTTTTAACATTTCATGCAGTTTGTGTACTGAAATTCCCAGTCAATGTATTTTGTTATTGACTTTTGCATACCTCGTTCAAGAGAAGGCTGTAAAAGGAAGGGGGAAATTTTACTCATAAGGTTTATGTTGCATGACCCTTCACGTAAAATTATATAAGTTTTTGAATTTTGAAAACTATAGAACCATTTATTTGTTGGATTGCATGGTAGATTGAGTTGGTGCTTTAAGTCCACTTTGCTCACAATAAGGTTAATCGGGACTGGACCTACAGTTTAAAGTGGGATCCGAACCACTATGTGTCTCCACTGGTTTGAAACCTGGGACCACTTGATTACAAATGGTAGAATATGGAAATACAACCCGGTTCCTGTATTTGTCATCTTTTTTTTTTTTCTAATGAAGATTTTTACTTTGGTTTTTCTGTTCGAATACTTACTAAACGGTTGTTTCTGTTATTATTAATAAACATTTGTAACTTCAAATCCGGGAACTTTTCTAACGGTGGAAGCGGCCCCGGCGCCTACCCAGCGTCGAATAACATGGGTACCTGGGGGAAACCCTGGGGGGTAAAGGCGGTCAGGGGCGTGATGCTGATCACATCACCCCCACTCACGACCGGATCAAGAAAGTGTGGGGCGTTACCCCCACACCCCCTATACGCCTTCATGGCGTGGTGCTATGCACAGGGGAACACTTTACTTTTTACTTTTTTACTTGAAATTAACGATACCAGTTTCCCATTGGACAGCGCCCCCCCATCTCGACGCCAATGTCTACCACCACAACGTTACCCAGAGTTGTCCTTTATTCCGACTGTAGCACACAAGTGGCTTAGGCTTAAGAATATATTTGCGCAAAGGCTACACTAGCATTATACCCTGTCCCAGTTATCTCTGAAGCAAGGCGGCGCATGACGGCAGAAAAGGGGAGGAAATCGAGTGGGCAGAGCGAAGCAGTACACGCTGCTGCGAAGGCTGGTAACTTCAGTCGCTCCCCCCTCCTCTTACGTGTTCATTGGTGGAGCTGCCTCGCGTTACTACTTGCGCAGAGACTCGTTTTCGTTCGTCTGCTTCAGAGATAGTTTGGACAGGGTATAGAGTAACAGCAGTTTTCTCAACGCCCAACCACTCCTCCTACCGTTCCTTCGCCATCTTTCATTGATTTTGTTTATTTTACTTCGCTTTTCTGCCACTCTTGGCTAATCGCGAAAATGAGGATGATACAGTGAAACCTCGTTAATCCGGACACCGATAAGCCGGACTTCGCTTAATCCGGACAGGCAAAGGAAAAAAAAGCAGAATGCAAGGTTTTAAATGTGGCTAGAAGTCAACAAGATAACTTCCCAAAGAAAAGGCAGTCAACCACTGATGAAATTCTGTTTCCCGCAGACTTTGCAACAACGTGGGTTGAATTTAACATCTTAAAACAATATATCTTAAAAATTTAAATGCAATAGATTTATAAGACACAGTAAATACATTTTGGAGTACGACTTGGCGACCGACCTAACGTCCCCTACCGAACCAGGAGTGGGTCGCTCATCATAGGATGAGAAACGATGGTCTACGCTGTTTTGTATGGTATTTAAGGGGTATATTAAAGACGACTGACCCTCAGTAAATATTCCCGTCATTTCTGTCTCTCCATTGATTTACTATGGCGCCTATGACGTCAGTTTTAAGTGATATTCAAATGAATGACATGTAACTTCATCCTGAATCGAACCTTTACTATATGCTCTTTAGAAGTTGAACTGAACTGAATTAAATTGAACTGCATCAAGCATTGAATGAAAATAAGGATTTTTTGGTCATGTTTACTGTTTTGATTTTTGCTACATAACGAAAAAACATTGCATTTGTTTCGAAACTTTTAAACCACATACAATGCCAAACGTGTATCCTAGCGGTTTTCGACCTGGGATCTAATTGAAGAAAAATAAATATATTAGAATACTTGTATTAGTGAAATTAAAAATGATAATTGATTGATTGATTGATTTTTGTTTATTTTACTTCGCGTTTTGTGCCTCTTGGCTAATTTGCGAAGATGAGGATGAGTGATGAAAGGATGAAATTGATGAATGGACATTCACAAACAACCAAGCCCGACCGGGATTCGAACCCGGGACCCTTGGCGTCGCAGCGCTTAAAAATGATAAGAAATGCAAATAGCCAACCACCATCATTCAATGATTAGCCTTATAGGGTACAAGGGCAATTTTTATCTTGTAATTCCACATGACAACGGTACCGACCTGCGTGGTGGAGTGGTTATATAAGCGCGCTACGACGCTAGGGGTTGTGGGTTCGAATCCCGGCCTGGGCATCTTTGTGAGTGTCTCTTCATCAAATTCATAATATCATCACTCATCTTTATCGTCATGATTAGCAAAAAGTAACAGAAAAACAACGCTAAATAACAAAAACAAAATCGATTTTGATTGAGCTGGTTTTCTTTATTTGCTTGAGTTGGAGTTTTAAGTCCACTTTATGCACAGTAAGGTTAATCGGAAGAACTACTTTAATGACCTTTTAAATGTAGGCGTTAAATCAGAAGTAAATGAAGTCCACACAGCAGAACCTTTAGTTCCAGAACCTAACTTGACTGAAGTTAAAGATGCTATTAAAAGGCTAAAGAATAACAAAGCACCTGGCATTGATTTAATACAAGCTGAGTTAATTAAATATGGTGGAAATTCGTTAATATGTCAAATTCATAAATTAATTTGTTTAATATGGAATAAAGAAGAAATCCCTCAACAGTGAAAAGAATCCATAATTGTTCCTGTGTTTAAAAAAGGTGATAAAATGAACTGCAATAATTACCGTGGAATTTCTCTACTCTCAACAACATACAAAATATTATCTAACATTCTTTTAACAAGACTAACCCCATATGCTAATGAAATTATAGGTGATTATCAATGTGGATTTAAACGTAACAGATCAACTACAGATCAAATTTTTCACATCAGACAGACACTTGAAAAAAAGTAGGAATATAATCAAAATGTCCATCAGCTATTCATTGATTTCAAAAAAGCATATGATTCGGTCAAAAGAGATAAATTATATAATATATTAGTAGAGTTTGGAATACCTAAGAAGCTTGTTAGTATGATAAAAATATGTACCAGTGAAACAGAAAGTAAAATTCGTGTGGGTATTAATATGTCTGACAAATTTACAATTCATGATGGGTTAAAACAAGGAGATGCATTATCTAAATTGCTCTTTAATATTGCCTTAGAATATGCTGTTAGGAAGGTAAAAGAAACTAAAGAAGGACTAAAATTAAATGGTCTGACTCAGTTGTTAGCATATGCAGATGATGTAGACTTACTGGGGAATGATGTGAATACAATTAAGAATAATGCTAAAATATTTTTCAAAACTGCTAAAGAGATAGGTTTGGAAGTTAACAAAGAGAAAACTAAATACATATGCTTACAGGCCGAAACCAAGTGTTAGGTAATAATCAAAATCTAATTATTGATAACAACTCGTTTGAACCAGTTTCATAAACTTTTGTCTTCTCGTTTAATATCTAAGAAACTAAAAGTTAAAATATACAAAACAGTAATTTTGCCTGTAGTATTATATGGATGTGAAACTTGGTCCCTTACATTGAAAGAGGAACATAAATTGAGAGTATTTGAAAATAAGATCCTTAGGAAAATATTTGGACCTAAAAGGGATGAGGAGACTGGTGAGTGGAGAAGGTTACATAATTTAGAACTACATAATTTGTATTCATGTCCAGATATTATTAGAATAATTAAATCAAGAAGACTTAGGTGGACAGGCCATGTGGCACGAATGGGAGAGGAAAGAGGAGTTTACAGGATTCTTGTTGGGAAACCTGATGGTAAGAGACCTGTAGGAAGGCCAAGACGAAGATGGAGGGACAACGTTGAGATGGACCTAAGGGAAATCGGTAGGGATGGAAAAGAGTATATAGAACTTGCTCAAGATAGGGAAAGATGAAAGGCCTGTGTTGCTGCAGCCATGAACCTTCGGGTTTAAGAAGGCTAGAGAGTTAGTTAGTTAGGGCTAATCGGGACTGGGCCTACAGTTTAAAGTAGGATTCGAATCACTATGTGACTCTACCGGGAATCGAACCCGGGAGCCCTTGATTACAAGGCGGCGACGCTACCACTGCGTCATCGGGAAGCCTCCAGACACACAAAAAAAAATCGAAATCGCACTTCAAAGATGTACATTAAATGTTAATTTGATCCTAGGAGAAAGTTGAAAATTAATGTACCCATTCTTATTAAGAACTCTAAGAAGAGAGCGTATTTTTACGTAAATCTATTAGAAAGTATGTTATTTTAATTTATTCCAAAGCTACGCACAATATTCAGGGCAGTATACGAAAAGACTTGAAGCTACTTCATGGAAAAACTGGAAGATGTCGCTGAATGTAGCTGTTCATTGTTATATGTAAGATACGTGCACCATCTAGCGGGAGAAGGCTGAACTTCGTACAAAAAGCGCTGGATCAATTCAGTAAAAGCCCCGTTCTAACTACGCAATTCGTGTCTTCAATGGACTTTTTCGGTTGCACGATGGTTAAGGGTAGTACATTCTATTCAAGGCCTCCTCCATCTATTCCTTGTACGTTCATAGTTCAATGGTTCACTATAGCATCACCACCGTCAAAGTCACCGAGGACAAGTCTATATTTGCTTTTCAATACATAACTTTACGTTAACTTTATCAAATTGCAACGATAAGGAAGAATAATGAATCACCATGATTGATGAAGGAACATTCATAAACGAACGTGTAGGCCCAAAACCAGGACTTGAGCCCGGGGACCTTTGGTGGCGAGATTGTGAGTTGATTACGAAATGCACTAGGCCACTGGCTATGGCTTGGTAACTAATGTATGAAAGGTCAGTGGCGCAACCACAAGGGGGAACAGGGAGCATTGCCCCTCACCCACCCTTCGACGGAAGTCAATTCTAGGGGCGCAAGGGGGCAAACGTTGACGGCCAAGGGCACCTGCTGGGGGCACAGAGGAGAAAATGCCCCCTTCGATTTCAAATTTTATGCAAATAAAAACACATTTCGTAAAGTTTTCTTGCTCTCTTCGCTCGCAATCCCTGCTTTTCTTAATCTTGTCAAGTTCAGAGCCGTAGCTAGGGGGCGGCGGGAGTCGACCGTGGACGACGAGCGATATAAATGCAAAAAGTTTTAAAAGAGAGAATGCCATTGCGCCCCATGAAATTATTTGCGCCCTATGAAGTGAATATTGTTTTCAGTTGCGAAAATTGGATCTAAATATTTTCTTGCTCGCTTCGCTCGCAATACACCTGTTTTCTGTAATATATTTAAATGATATGTGTTGTATATACGTATGTATTGAATAAACTTTGAATACGTACACAATTTAGTGTTAGCATGTTGCATATGTATTTTCTTATTTTATGTCGATCCATGTTGCATATGTGTAAAACATCTTGTACATGAAAGTTATACATGTTATATGTACAAAAGAATTATCTTCGTGTTAAAAATTATTTCAAATCGTTTTTGTTCCAAACAAATGCTTTAGCACCGACTTCTACCCCCTTTTTGCGTAATTTATGAGGATAATAACGTCTTTGATACTACTACTACTACTACCACAAGTAATAATGATGATAATAATATTAATGTTGTTATTATTATTATTATTATTATTATTGTTGGTACGTTTATCCTGGTACTTGCCCCCCCCCCAGACAAAAATTCGTGGTTGCGTCTCTGTGAAAGATGAAGACTTGAAGACTTGTTAAAATGTGAACTCAGAAATCTGTAAGTGTAAATACTAGTAAATATACCTTCAATATAACAAAACCAATTTGACGAATATATCTCTGGCAAATTGGTGAAGATATATTCTTCCTGCCTCCATGCGAAGTGGTTAGCACAATACGCTACAGCTCCAGGGGTTCCGAGTACGGAATGGGAATGGGCGTTCTCATTGAGTGTCCTTTCATCAATTTGATCATATTATTACTCATCATCATCTTCGCGATTACCCAGAAGTGGTAGAAAAGCGAAGTAAAAGAAACCAAATCAATCAAAGATATTGAAAGCAAATAAATAGCCTATATTGACCGGCCTCATACGTATCATCAGTAAAGTAAAATGCTCAGCTTAATCAGTAGGAAACACAGATAAAATCGGGCAAACCAACACAAAATCGGAAAGATTTGGCTGAGGTCTTCAGCAATCCAAATTATAACCTCTGGAATTCTCGAAGAAAATTAGAAATCAATCAGCAATAAACAATTGTCATTTCTATTGTAGTAAAATCATTATTGGAAATATAAATGCAAATGCCTTTAATAGCATGGCACCATTGTTTTAGATGAAATAAAGAAATTAATTCATTTTCCATATATACCAGCGCATTCAGGGTTCCATTATAATGAACTGGCAGATACAAATGCTAAAGAAGCAAGAATGATGGATCACGGAACGAATATATTATTATCATATACAGATATGTTACCAAGAGTTAAAAACAAAATTCAACAAGAATAGGAGATATGGGTTAAACAAAAATTTACATATATGGGTCAATCATATAAAAATGTACTAAATTTAAACAATAAGACTCCGTGGTTTTATACATTTAATATACCCAGAAAGTTTTTAGTGTTAATACTAAGATTGAGATCAGGTCACATATGTTTAAATCGCCATTTATATAAAATTAATTTAGTTAATTCACCTATGTACAAGTGCACTATAGATCAGGAAGATGCTCATCATGTTATATTTCAATGTCCGCTTTATACCACTCAATGGGAGATCTTATTCAAGAATTTAATAAAAAAAAGGAATACCTCTCCCAACATATTTATTCTCTTTAATATCGTCACCAGATGTAACAATTGTATTTATCATTTTTAGATTTTTTCATGATATTAATATTGACATTTGAGAATTGTAAATATTTAAGATATGTAACTTGATATAGTCACCAGATATAACAATTGTATTTATTATCAATTTTAGTTTTTGCATGATATTGATGTAGATATACAGAGTGTTATTTTAAGGGCGCCCACGGACCACGGAAACGTATAGAGGACATCAGAACTAACAACCTTTCTCAGTAACATTTTTCTCGTTGGTGCATCGTTTCGGCGCTACAGTCGTTCAAAAAAGCCCGTTTTGCCGCCTGAATGCTGGCAACCACACACAACATTTGATTGCATTTGTGACGTCATATCCCGTCGTGAAGCGATGCGTTCCAGGGTTGCCATGAACACACATATTCTGTGAAAAATGACAGCTACAATCAGCCACATTACGTACCGTAAAACAAAACGAGAAAACAAACAGGAAATAAACAAACGATACAAAAAATGGTAGAAAGAAAATAGAATTCAAGTGGAAGTGGTCATATCGAATTTTGTCTCAGCTTACATGTCAAATATTTGCAAATCTAGTTACCAAGTTGGTATCTACAATTTAGTCTATTCACTTCGTCCTTCTGATACTAGTTGTCTGTGACCACTGAACAGATGACAAAATAGAAATGAAATAACTCAAAATTCCAAAGGTAAGCAATACATAATATAATGTACATTCAGGATATTATGAGGCAAGTGGCAAAAATGGTTGAAAATTCAGGGATATAAGTAGTAGTAATACAAACTCTCCGACGCGATGACTGTGTTTATCTATGCACCGGATACACATGTAATAGTTTGCAACTGTGAACAGGGCAGTATATTCGCTACTGATTCATCATTAGATTGCTACTGGGGTTGTACGTGGTTTAGACGTAATGTAACAACGCGAACCTCGGATACTTCCGTTATCAGCACAAAAGTACCACAAGGCATCGGGAAACAAACCTGTAGATATCAACCTTGCAACGAGATTTGCAAATATTTGACATGTAGCTGGGCGTAAACAGCCACATGTAAGCTGTGAGTCCAATAAAATTTATTGTTGTTGATATTTGACATGTAGGCTGAGATAAAATCCGATATTGACACTTCATTTTGAATACGATTTTACCATTTCTCATATCGTTGGTTCATTTCCCCCTTCCCCTGAGATGACTGCTGATCTTCTGGCTGTAAGCTATGATGTTCGGTCTACTGAACGCGTTTCTCGCTTGGTTTTACAGCTAATAATGAGGTTAATAGTTTTTCATTTACACAAAATTTGTGTGTTCCTTGCAACCCTGCCGTGAGCTGTTTCGCCGCAGGAAATTACTTCAGAGATACGATCAAATGTTGTGTTGGGTTGCCAGCATTCAGGCGGCAAAACGGGCTTTTTTGAACGGTTGTAGCGTCAAATCGACGCAATAACGAGGAAAATGTTACTGAGAAAAGTTGTTTGTTTCGATGTCCTCTATACGTTTCCGTGGTCCGTGGGTGCCATTAAAATGACACCCTGTATAATGTATATGAAAACTGTATATATATTAAAAATTTGTAATTTGATGTAACAGTATCATGTTACATGCATGACGTATGTTTATTACACTTGGTGTAGAGCTGGTATACGGCTAAAACCAATAAAGTATGAATGAATGAATAAAAACACTCCACCAACGTATGTAATTTTACGAATTATAAACATTTTAAATAACATTAGACAGTAATCTAAATACGTGAACTTCTATAAAGTTATGTTCATATGGGCTAATCAGAGCTGGGCCTATAAAATATGGCTCCACCAGAAATCTCATTCGGGAATCTTTGATTGCAAAAAAGTTATTAAGGGCAAATTTGATAATATGGATCTGGACAAGTTACATGATATTTTGAGCAGACTTGCATGTTGTACTTCATCATAGAAATTTCTGTCCTTCCGTGTCCATTTTGGTTATTTTCCGTCATTTTTCTATCCCTTGATTTAATCGCGACGATGAGAATGAATCATGAAGCAATGAAATGGATTATGGGGCAAATACAATGCCATACCCAGGATCAAAACTTGGGACGTTGCAGCCCGTTACGGATCTCGCCACGGAATTCGGTTTTACTAGAAATAAGCACAATGTAATCATATATTGTCTGTATTTAGTTCGAGTTCCAATTAACGTAAGCATGAAGAGAACTTAAATTTTGCCAAACTGTATCTAATATATGCAGTCTGCAAATAATGAAAGTAGCTATAAATCAACAATATAGTGCATTAGCATATAACTATAACTACTAGTGGTTCCCGACAACATGAGCTATGCAGTGTGCATATGTCGTGGTTATTGTATGTCTCTTATCTTAGATATAATCGAAAATATTTAAGTGTAGAAAGTTCAGACGAGTAACAAACTCATAAAAACGTGACGTTTATCATCTGCTGTTTCTGTATGGTCGCGCCTAGACGATAAAATCTAGAAGCAACAGCACAAAGATTTAATGCTTCTTTGACAGTTTTATCTCAACAAAGTGGACGGATTTGAAAGAAACATATGGTTTTAATCCACTTTGTAAGTTGAAAGTGCACAAGATATTTACTCTTGCTATAGTAGCTAACAATAGTCCAGAAATAGGAAATGAGAACTGTCATTCATTCGTAGATATTTTGTTTGATACCAATGTACATGTATAATATATTTTCTAGACATATAGCCAGTTCAAAAGCACCTTATCTTGTCATGATTGTGTCCTATGATGAGTACTGGATGTGCTTTCAATGAGAAAAGTAGATTTTTTGAAGGATTGATCATGAGCTTGTGAAACTTTTATTTTAAGGGATGGTAATACAGGTGTAGATTTTGTGCAATATGTAAGAATTTAACTTTTACACACGACATTTATGTCTAGTCAACAGCTCAAGAGGCGAACTCTATCGAAGCAGGTTTGCTTGTGGCAGCAGGAGACTATCTAAATAACCCAGTGCATCGGAGTTCGCTTGGTTGTGAGCAATAGGAGAGTATGCAACTAACTCGGTGAATCGGAGCACGCCTGCTTGTGTGCAATAGGAGACTATCAAAATAACCCACTGCATCGGAGTTCGCTTGGTTGTGAGCAATAGGAGAGTATGCAACTAACCCGGTGAATCGGAGCACACTTGCTTGTGAGCAACAGGAGACTATCTAAATAACCCACTGCATCGGAGTTCGCTTGGATGTCAGCAATAGGAGAGTATGCAACTAACCCTGTGAATCGGAGCACGTGTGTGCAATAGAATAGGATACGATGCGATTAATTCAGTGCATCGGAGTATACTTACTACTGCATAATAAGAGACGATACAAATTACCTGAATAACAATGAAGTACACATTACAAGACAGACTGAGAATAACTTGTAGGTTTATTCGTGATAATGAAGCATGCTCAATAATGTAGAAGATATCTTTACTTTCAGTTGAGGGTCTCGCCATGGCGCAGTGGTAGCGTCATTTCCTTGTAATCAAGGGGTCCCGGGTTCGATACCCGGTGGAGGCACAAGTGGTTCGGATCCCACTTTAAACTGTAAGTCCAGTCCCGATTAGCCTTACTGTACATAAAGTGGACTCAAAACACCAAATCAAACCAGTACTTTCAGTTGACATCCAATTCTATATCATGGGTAACACTTGTAATTAACTGTATACAAGAAATATTAGAAATTGTTAAAGAGAATACTAGATTCTCACTGCGTACAGTTTAGATGTATTGAAATTAGTTTCCAGTGTGCTTAAGAATATCTAAAAATAGGAAATAAGAACAGAGCTGGCTGTTGGAAAAAGAGACATATTCCACTCCGTAGCGGAATGTGAGTTAATGGTGTGGTCCGATAGGCAGCACCATCTCTGATCGCTGGAATGAACTAGCGGTGAGTGGAATATGCCCTACTTGCAATAAATGAGTAACCGATTGTTTTGAATGTTTTATTATCTTGTGTGGCTCTTCTGCATCCTTGGGTAATCTTGACGATGGGGATGAATTCTGATTAATGAAATAGATTAAGTGACACTCGGCTCATTCCACATCAAATCAACGCAAAAAATAAGATTTTGACACCCACCAACTCCGATTTAGATGACATTTGGTATACACCCTTCCTTTATGGTTGAAAGAAACCCACTAAATTTTTTTTAACTATCTCAAATGGTTTTAATTTTACAGAACTTTGAAATGTCATTAAATCAGTGTTGTCTGTCACTCTTGAGACCCTCGACACAAGATACCCTTGCTTACATTTTATTTCCTTTCTCCTTAACCAATCATCAGATCTCTTTGAAATTTTACACAAAGTTCAATGAAATAATGAGGATTTCAGAAAAAATACATCAGCACTCAAAAAATTTTACAAATGCCTATAAAAAGACTAATAATGGATTTGTAGCCTAATTTTGTGGTGGGAAAACTAGGTTACGAAAATCTAAATCTCAAACAGTTTTCAACATCAAAAGAAATGCTCTTTCTCTACAAAAAATGAGGATGAATTCTGATTAATGAAATGGTTTTCGTTTACAGCACTTTGAAATGTCATCAAATCAGTGAGAGACCTCCATGCCTATAGGGGAGGGGGGGCAGCAGTGTGCGAATTAACGGGGGGATGAAGGGGATTTAACCCGCACAAAAAAAATATCCCCGACAAAATAAAATTATTGTTATCCTGCCAGGCCTGTTTTTATACCCCCCTCAAGGAAAATGGAACTGAAACCATATGGTATACCATTTCTTAACTATGTAACAAACATAATCCAAAAAGTATTCTTATCCATTAATGATCCAGTCATCAAAGATTTCCCCTGCCGAAAAGTGTGCATCCTTGTGGATTAAAGACACACCATTCTGAAACTGATCAACCTAACCGAGTCGAGACAAGAGCAAGTTGTTTTCAGCTTAAGTATTCATGGCATAATGCTGATATTTCACATGTGTTAAAGTGTTCACAAGAAACTTGTAGTAGGTTAGGTGGACGTTACGTTTGATCTTGGCAATAGAAATTTGGTCAAGTTTTCGGTGTTATCAATTCGAGCGCTCTTTTTTTTGTATGAGTGGGTTTTCTTAGAATGCAAATATAGTAGTTGTTTCTAAATTGTGTAAATGATATCAGATTTAATAACCTAAGCTAGAACTAATGTTCTACGGTACTTAGAACCGCAAGGAACATGTTTAGTTTACTGACTAGTAACATATATACAAACTTCCATAACCCAGCCCCCCCAAAAAACAACCTCCCAAAATGAAATCACAAATACCCCACTGAGTGGGCAACCCTACCCACCCCACAGCAAAAAGCTTATTTCGCACAGTGGGAGGCAGAATCAAAATGTTTTCAAGCCCATATAAATATAATCCAGGACTATTTTAATATATAACTGTTACATTTCCAAACTCATAAATATTAGACGTTACTTTCCTCCTCAGGATCCAAGTGGTTAACAAAAGTATCATTAACTTGTAAATTTTAATAAACCTGAAAATTGGGGGAAGGACATGTAACCCCCTTGCCCGCCAAGTTACTCCTGTGCCTAGTCCAATCCTCAGTAACGCAATCGCGAGGTGGCGAGTCTGAGATCGATGGGCTCAGCCACTGAGACGTACGAGGACTGGAAATAATATGAGTAAGCTTCTTATCTTCATGACATGTAACGGAAAACCCGTCTTCAAAGAAGTACGCTTGCTTGTGGACAATAGTACACAATGCAATTAACTAGGTGCATATGAGTACGCTTGCTTGCACGCAATATTAGACAACGATATTAACTCGGTGCATCGGAGTACAATCGCTTTTGCGCAATAGTACACAACGCAATTAACTAGGTGCATATGAGTACGCTTGCTTGTACGCAATATTAGGCAACGCAATTAACTTGGTGTGCATTGGAGTACAGTCGCTTTTGCGCAACAGTACACAAAGCAATTAACTAGGTACATATGAGTACGCTTGCTTGTACGCAATATTAGGAAACGCAATTAACTCGGTGTGCATTGGAGTATAGTCGCTTGTGCGCAATAGTACACAACGCAGTTAACTCGGTGCATATGAGTACGCTTGCTTGTACGCAATATTAGACAACGCAATTATCTCGGTGCATCGGAGTACAATCGCTTTTGCGCAATAGTACACAACGCAATTAACTCGGTGCATATGAGTACGCTTGCTTGCACGCAATATTAGGAAACCCAATTAACTCGGTGCATCGGAGTACAATCGCTTGTGCGCAATAGTACACAACGCAGTTAACTCGGTGCATATGAGTACGCTTGCTTGTACGCAATATTAGACAACGATATTAACTCGGTGCATCGGATTATAGTCGCTTGTGCGCAATGGTACACAACGCAATTAACTCGGTACATCGGAGTACGCTTGCTTGTGCACAATATGAGACGATTCGATTCACCAAGTTCATAGAAGTACGCTGCCTCGGTGCAATACGCCACGCTACAAGTACACATGAAAAATCAATCGTTAAACCAGATTAAAAGTAGTTCATGCTCTTTGAAAAATAACTTACATTATGAAGGTTTCGCACGCTGGGTCTCCGGAAACTAATTTTGGTGGCAACAGCTACCTCTACTGTGATGTGTTCATAATATTCTGTGGAAACAAGAGTTTTCCAGAAAGCATACGATACAAAGCATACGTTGTAAATTGATAATTATAGAATTGTTTTGCCCGGAAACAAACCGTTTTGTAGGGCCTCCCCTATGGCGCAGTGGTAGCGTCATTGCCTTGTAATCAAGGGGTCCCAGGTTCGATACCCGGTGGAGGCACAAGTGGTTCGGATCCCACTTTAAACTGTAGGTCCAGTCCCGATTAGCCTTACTGTGCACAAAGTGGACTTAAAACAGCAACTCAAACCAAACCAAACCGTTTTGTTTCCTAATAGTCTCTGTGAAAGCTATAGTAACAGGAATTCAATTTCCTGCCAAAAATTTATAAAATTATCTTACACTCGCTAATTTCTTTCAACTTGATAATGTATGATAACTAGATTATGTTAGATTAGCGTTATGTGAATTTAGTAGAAGTTACAGTATTTACAGAATAAGGACGTTCTTCTCTCTAAAACATGTCATGAATTGAGGACTAAAAGTGGTAAAAGTTGTAAGTGCCAAAAGCGAAAGTGTTGGGAAATCGCATCGTTCCGCACATCACCCCGTAAGAACGTTCACACTAGTGACCTCTTTACACGCCCTTTGAACTAGACTACCAGTCACTTTTCACGTTTACCACATTATAAAGCATGGCACATTTCACAGTTTAACGTGGAAAACGGTGTTTGAATTATTGTGGCACTTACAGCGTTTACCAATTTTACTCTTCAATTATCTCCATTTAAGGCCATTATTAAGTTCAATGGCAAGAAACTGTTCAATTCACACATTACCTGGTACTTCTATACCTAGGTAGAACAATAACGAACTAATCTTTACATGAGTTATTTTGAACATCAATTCGCATAGTTCCATAAACATAGAAGCATCGTATGAAAGACATTGGTTCCTCGTAATCTACAACAGGAAAAATATTTCCTTTCATAGCTTTCCAGAGATATTAGAAACGACAAGATTCTAAGAGTTTGTTGATCTGATGTATTATTTTATTCTTATTAAATACTGGTACTTCACAAATATCCGCACTTGTAATAAACAATATCATTTTTGGCTTTGTTTCCTCTTCCTTAATGACCTGTCGCTACAAATGCAATGCGTATTCAAGTGTTTATAGTCTTCGCAGGAGAAGATTACACGCAGCAGAAACCTTGGAATCGTAAAGAGTACTTCCAGGTCTGCAATTTGATACCCTTCTCCGTATTTCTGATTACTTTGCCAGTCTCGTAAAATGGAACATAAAACCCTAACAAAGAAGTTAGGCACGTGGCCAGTTTAAATTAATGCTTACAAGGTTAAGAAAACCTCGAAGGACTACAATGCTTAACTTCCAAGAAGTAATGCATTTTGGTGAAGGACACTGGAGCAGTTACTGAAAATTCAGCTGTACTGGGCTGAATACCTTGCAAAAGGATGAATAGGAGGAACTACCATCGACTTCCTTTTTGTTGCTTTATGGTTTCTTGTATTGGTATAGCCGAGAAGTATGGTCTAAATACCCTAGCAACCACTTTCGGTGGTATGATGGAAACAGTTTTCCTGTCCCAGATTAAGATCCAAAAGTGTCAGTAAGTTAGGTACAAATCTTTTGAAGAAAATAAGGCTCTTCTCAGATTTTAGACTCGGAAACCGGATATATAAATGGGCAACTTTACCAACAGGGGCTCGCATTGAAAGTCTGATTAATGCATTTTGCAATTATTTTATGTAGCTATGTAACATATGGTTTATTGATTGATTGATTCTTGTTTTATTTTACTTCGCTTCTCTTCCAGTTTTGGGTTATCGTGAAAATGATGATGGATGGTGATCAGATGAGATGTATGAAGGGACAATCACAAACATATGAAGACGCAGTGGCGGCGATTGGGTTCCAAAATTAGGGGGGCAAGGTGCAAAAACTGGGGGCAAAGACAGTTTTCTTTCCCTCGTAGATAAAGTTTAGCATAGTGCGGGGGCAAAAGTCGCAAAAACTGGGGAGGCAACTGGCCCCCTCGCCCCCTAATCGCCGCCACTGGAGGACGACATAACACAAGCCCCACAGAGGATTATATTGGCTACGAGCCCAGACGCCAGAGCCTCGATAGTCTGGAAAATGCAGCCCAGGATGTACTACCTGGAAGTGACGTTGACTTTTGGTTGTCTTCTATGAAAGTCACCTCTTAACACATGGTTATATAAATATGCGTTCGTATATGTGTGTGAGAGAGATTGTGTGTGTGTGTGTGTGTTTGTATGTGTTCGTTAGTATGTATCACCGAATTGGTGGCCGACCGCGTTAAGAGGTAAACTTTCGATGTCGCCACCGAAGTTGCTCTTTTCGAATCCCGCTCTGGGCATAGTGTGGTTTGAGAGATCCCTGCATGAGTTTCATCTACTCATCACTCAACCTCATTGTTGCGATTTAGCGTTGCCAAAGTGGAAGGAAAGCCAAGTGTAATAACGATACACATATCGTTACTATGTTTCACTAACATGACATACAATAAGAAGTCAGTTGTTTATATGGCAAAGTTATCTTACGTTATTGCTATGACCTATTAATTTCTTGAATATTTACTTCACTGCCGAGAATTTTTATTAAAGTTCGAAAAATTGAAAAAAACATATATGCAACTCATATTTAGCTGCTTGATGTACGTATCTTTTCGCTGGGCTCTATACAGGAGTGGTCAGCATGTCGAAGCGAAAGCATTGAACCTCAGTTTAGGTCTGGATGTATCTTTGTGTTTGTTATTTCATCACTTCAGCATTCATCCTCATCGTCACGATTAGTCCATAAGGAGAAAAGCGACGTAATGTAACATAAATATCTTTATTTTCACCAAAATGCGAACTTGGGAAATCCCGAAATAGGACTCTCCTTAAGTATCTTCCAGAGAACAAAATCTTATGAATCTTTACGGGTAATTGCACGTCTGCATAATTACACGTGCTTGTGTGGTTGTCCTTAACGCAAGGGATAACAAAGCAAAGCAGATGTCGTGACCAGTGCGAATGACCTTGAGTTCAACATCCAGACCACCAAAATAATGAAAGTCCGCTCTTCGTTTGTACAGCGTTGAGGTCTTAATTAGACGCTTCTCTTGAGGAAAGTCATGGCTAATAATAGCCCTTGCTCTTCCAGCGTTATTCACTCCATGCCGCAGAAAGGCCACACATGGTCCTTACGTGAATGCATGGAACACAAATCTGGCACTGCGGTTCAAGAATCATGGGCAAATTTAAGTAGGTCACCCCTCTGAGTGTAATCATTTCTCGTTTGACCTCCGTGTACTAAGTACACAACAAATATTAGTCCTTAGTTGCACCAAACGAATTATATGCTTTTGATTTTATTATACTTGCTGAATTTCTACTTCGCTGCACTTCTGGACCCTTTCTGCAATCGCGCGTCTAAACTCCGTATCAGCTAACTGTAGACCAGGCGAACGAGAACAAGTCTCTGCGCAAGTAGTGACGCGAGACGGCTCCACCAATGAACAGTGAGAGAAACGGGTTTGTGTAATGGGCAACGGGAGTTACCCGATTTCCTCCTTCGCCGATAGAAGGACATTCTGGAATAAGAACCAGAAACAAAGAAACTGGAAGCAGTCTCGCAAGAAAGAATGTGGAAAACAGACTGATGAAATTCCAGAAGACTTATACCCTAGAGCAACTGTATGGGAAATTCCTTCTGCCATTAAAGCACCTTCTTGGGAAATTTCTTCTATCAGTCGAGCGAATTTAAACCAAAGGTCGTTGTAGATGGAGCTCTCCCTTCTACAACGCGACACAATCTTGATGTTTGTGAGAGCGAAGTCGATAAATTTATTACTAATGAAAAATTAGATGTTTTGTATCTGGATCTAAATTCTTGTCCAAATTCTGAAGAAGAGAAATTGTTTAATGTTTTCGAAGAAACTGGGAATAGCAGCAAGAAGCCGGAAATTCTAATAGAAGTTTTAGGATTAAAAATAAGATTTACATTGGATACAGGAAGTGAATGCACTGTCATGAATTCTAATGTTTGGGTAAAGCTCCCAGAGAGATTACCAGGCTTGAAACTGCAAAGATGTCCAGGAATAAGGTTAAAGGATTTTGTTGGACATGAGAGGCCCCGTATTGTAGGATGCCAAACCATTGCAGGACCCACTTTTGAAGATCAAGTCTACGTAGTGAAGAATTTAGAGGCCGATTGTTATTTGGATATTCTTTCTTCGGAAGATACAAACTCAATTTGGATGCAGGAGCCAACAAATTATATCTAACGGTCAAGGGACAGGTTGTTGAAGAAACTTTGATTCCAGATGGGCAAGGAGATAGTTTTGAAGCAATTAATGGTGAGACTTCATGTGTTAAACTATAGATGACGGAAAAGTAATCTCGTTTAGACAATTGGTCCGCAACCATGGACGATATAAAGGAGAAAGCCTTTGCTCCAGAATTGTTGAATGAATATATTATATATATATTTCAAATATTAACTAAATATCGCCCTATATTCTCTGACAAACCAGGACTTGCAAAAAACTATACCTGAAAAAGTTTGTTCAGCACCGACCTACCAGTATTTTCATTGCCATATCCTATCCCGATGTCTAAACGGGAAAAATTGGAAGAGGAGCTAAATAAATGGAAAGAAGGGGGAGTGATTCGAAATTGTAATTCTCCTTACATGAATCCGATGCTAGTGGCAGACAAACCCGACGGTTCGGTTAGGCCCTGCATTGACTTCAGGAAATTAAATAAAGCCATTATAGTTCCTAAAAGTACAGTACCCCGACTTCAGAAAGCTTTACAAAAGTTTCATGGTAAAAGATACTTCTCGTGCTTTGATCTTGCTTCAGGCTATCTTTCACCACTCGATTTTCCTCCTCCTCCTCCTCTGCCGATATGCGCGGCCCTGCTCTACAGTTAACTGGGACAGGGTATGGTTGGTTACACGGTGCAACACCGACTAGTCTCCTTCGTTGATTTCGTGTCACGTAGTGTATTTGGTGCCTGCGCCGTTTGCACTGCGTTCTGGAGCGGTGTATTGTGTGGTGTATCTTCACGTGGTGCGTGCTAACTAATCAAATGAACGTTTAAAGCTTCACGGTCACTGAGAAGCGGAGAGACGTGGCAACGGAACGCAATGAACTTCTGATGTCTGCTTCCATTGAAATCAAATGGTGTAACGCCCACTACAGGAAAATTCGCGGAACCGAAGCTAGGAATTTCCGTGCCAGAAGTCTGCAGGTTATCTTAAAGCTTACCGCCCACTAAGACGCGGAAACGCGCCTGTTGCGTTCTGATGCCGCGCTTCTCCGCGTCACAGTGGAGCAGACAGAAATTTGTTGAATCTTCTGAACTTGAACACCGCTATCCTGGTCTACTTGGTTGAACGAAGGGTTGCCAAATTTTTTTTCGAAAAAAAAAACCGATTTTTTTAATAACATGTTTTTAATGTTTTAAACAGTGTTTTAAACAGTGTTTTAAACAGTGTTTTAACCCTGGAATGCTACCTGGGGTGCACCTGTACCCCACTCACAAGAAATAGTTAAATTTCTTCCTAACAGATGGCGCCACATATTACTGGCTTCTAGTAGTTTCATATTTCAGAGAGTTAGTTTCGCAGTGACCTTCAACAGTGAAAGAACGCAGTACATTTAGCTACTAGAGCTTGTGTGGGGTGCACCTGTACCCCAGAGTAGCAATTGTGTTATTCTTCATATTTTTTCAAAAGTTATATAGCAACGTGCAAACTGTTTTTTTATGAAGTTCCAATAACAATTTTTTTTCTTATGACAGGTAATAATAACTTATTTTTTATCAGAAGACTTAGAGATAGGCCTGTATGTCCGGCTCCATGAAATATATTTATCATTCAAATTTCATTTATGATTTCAATTTTCCACTCTTGTGTTTATAGTAGTCTTAAATTTTATTTTTCTTTTTTCTTTAGGAAACCATGAGTTCACAGAAAGTCTTCAAATTTGCCTAATTTGTTTTTTCAATTATTACAAAGTTGAAATGTGTTAAAACTTTGCTCTTTTTATGTTTGTTTTGAAAAATAAAAATCATACGAAGCTTATTTCAAGGGTAAAATGCGCAATGCGTAGAAAGTTCATTTGTTTAGAACACCAAAAGAAAGTGTGCCCTAAATGTGCCTAACTTTTTTTTTCAATTATTACAAAGTTGAAATATGTTAAAACTTTGTACTTTTTATGTTTGTTTTGAAAAATAAAAATCATAAGAAGCTTATTTCAAGGGTAAAATGCGCTATGTGTAGAAAGTTCATTTGTTTAGAACGCCAAAAGAAAGTGTGCCCTAAATGTGTCTAACTTTTTTTATCAATTATTACAAAGTTGAAATATGTTAAAACTTTGCTCTTTTTATGTTTGTTTTGAAAAATAAAAATCATACGAGCTTATTTCCCACATTTATTATTGGGGTACATATGTACCCCCAGGGTACCATTCACGTCATGAAAATGATGGGTAGCATTCCAGGGTTAAACAAGAACCGGAAAAAATGTTTTAAACAAATAAAACGTTTAAAACATAATGCCAAGAAGACTTATTTTCTAAGAATAAAGATTAATAAGGAATCTGTTAAAAATCCAAGGAAGGACTATGTTCCTAGTTAGGCTATAAAGTAAATGCTTGACTTACTTCTTAAAATACTTATTTTTGTTAATCTTAAAAGTTAAATCTCGCATGTGGGCTGTTCAAGAAGCTTCAACTAATGCATAGTTGCCAGGCTTCAATCTATCCACGTGGTAGCACAGATAAGGATCTGTGGTGGAAGCTACTCTGTTTTTCAGAATACGAATGAAACAAAATATTGACATTAACAACTGTGTGCAGTGCACTGTATTAAGTGAGGAACAAAACTCTTTCGTCCATATAGTATTGATTTTTTTTAAGCACTTGTAAAAAAACATACTTGGGCGTTTTAAAGAGGCCCAAGGATACTCATCGCGATATGTTTCTTTGTTAACTGATACATTTTCAGCCACTAAACAGATTTTTGTGCACAATAAACAAAAGTACACGGAATGAATGAAAATACAAAGTTACATAACACGCAAATAACTACAAACTATGAAACATCAAGTACCAAAATGTGTTTTAAACAAGTCTGAAAATGTTTAAAACACATTGTTTTAAATGTTTCAAACATTTGTAAAAAATCAAAGCCGTGTGTTATAAACGTTTAAAACAAATAGTTTTATTTCACCTAGTGTCAAAAAGTGCTGCGACCTAGACAGGGCTATAGTTTCAAGACGAACTGATTCAATAATAACCAGATAGATTTGAAGGGGAAACGTTAAGTTTTGCTTTCTGAAGGGTTAGAAAACGTTTCATTTTAAAGTAATGCACAGTGAAGAAAAGTTGATTGATACATTTGGTTAATTTTACTTCGCGATTAGATGAAAGTGGCAAAAACGCGAAGTTGATATGCTGAAGGGACACTAACAAAGAACACCCATGCCCAGGCCGGGATTCGAACCCGGGACCCCTGGCGTCCTAGCGGTCTGTGAAGGGTCACAAACAAATGAATGCTCATGCAAAAGCGATTCGAACCTGGGATTTTGGCTGAAAAGATTACGAGTTCAGCCCTTAACACGCGACAAAGGTGACACAAAAGGCAAATAAATATTACAGAAGTGAATGGAGAATGTGTTCTTCGGTTTATAAATACTAATAGTTCTTTCTGACAAATTCTTATGGAAGATTCATGACGGGAAAAAAAAATTAAATGTGTTTTTGTGAGTGGAAAAGTAGCACTCCGCAACGGAGCCATTGAATAAATAAGCGTTTTCTTGCTACATTCCAGACAAAAATCATTAGAGGTGGGATAAACGTAACCGGACTGTCTCGATAGAAAATTTTCCCAGAGGATGCCAAAAATTATAATTCTATTTTAATAACGCTAAGAATTGGTGAGATATGTAACATCCAATATGATATAATTAAATACCTGGCTAGATATTTCCCCCACGACACTACTACTGTACTAAATATGAAGTCTCTCTCATACAATGACTAAACCCTGTACCAGCTAACTGTAGACCAGGCGAACGAGAACAAGTCTCTGCGCAAGTAGTGGCGCGAGATGGCTCCACCAATGAACAGTGAGAGAAACGGGATTGCGAAATGGGTGACTGGAGTTACCCGATTTACCTGCTTCGCTCTGGAAGCGTTGCAAACTTTTGAAAGCGACAATACCGTACGCACACGGCAAACGGTCCGTATTTTTGTCTCCAGTCACGTACGCTTAGTTTAAGAGTTTCTTAGGGAAATATTAGGGATAAAACAGCAAGCTCAAATGTTGATAAGCCGTACATTTACCGTACGGACTAAGGCCTGTACCGTACGTCCGTACATGCCATGAAATTTCCATACATGTACAGTCAGAACCGTACGGTTGGTAACGCTGCGGTTTCACCACTCGGTTTCCCTCCTCTTCCTATGCCACTATACGCGGCCCTGCTCCACAGTTAGCTGGGACAGAGCATAGAAGCTTATCTTGCGTGGCGGTGTAAGGCATGAATAATAGGAGAACTGGCAACAACCTGTCATACGTAATGCATCTCTACAACATGCGAGGATTCTCATGGCTGAACAGCCTTTTGTGCAATTTCGCATGTAGTCTTTTGTTGCCCTGTAACGTAACACGAATGTCCTTGCAGCACCATGGTGCTTTCTGGTGCAGCGTGCACCTTAAGACGCCATGGAAATAGCCAGCAGAAGAGGAAGCAAGCACCCTTAGACCGTGCTTTATGTAACAGCACGACATGTAAGACGTTCTCGAGTGCTAGTCGACTTCGCGTGACCCTTGAGATGCGGTGAGCGTCTGACCACAGGTCATGGGCAGCTTCTTCCCACATGAACACGGCAACTCTGTTTTCGTATCACGCCAGCGGGGATGGTCCTCTTCTTTATCGTGCCCCCGTTGCACACGCTGCTGAATTCAGATTTTCTGTGTCACACAGCTTGTCACGAGCGAGGCCGAAGCCCGAGTGTCACACACACCTGTCGGGAGTCCTGCATGCGAGTAGGGGCGGAGCCGACATGTAATAAGAGATGCTAGGTGGCGTACGAGGATGCCGCGTGCATGCCAAGTCTTCATGTCTCTGCCGGCTTGGACATGAATGAACGTGCATCATTCTCAACTCTTCTCATTCCGTCACGTGGCCGTCACTTGCTCTATCCTAGAAATGCCAATTTAAACCAGAGGGAAAGCTTGAGTATACAAACGCTTCAGTTCAGTGTGCAAATTAACAAGGGATATGCCGGGAATTTCCCCTCCACAATTTGTTTTTATTCCCTCAAAGAAAACTGAATTCAAAGCATATAGTATATAGGAACAAACACAATTAAAAAAAATCATTCGGTACGAATTGCACCCTACTTCACGTCAGAAGTTCTATTTTTAAATTTATCATTGTTTACTATTTACCTTGTCGTTGGATGCACATGTTTTACGAAAAGGAAAGGAAATGTTTTCAGTATTATGGTTCATGAGAGTACTATTATTAAAACAAATTGAGTCTTCACATGTATATGTTCGCATCAGGCGAGTAACCAGGATTATTTTGAGGGAGGGGCAAGATCCGAATATATATGGGGGGGGGGGTAAATTCCATTTTAAACTATAGGTCCAGTCCCAATTAGCATTTCTGTGCATAAAGTGGACCTAAAATAAGAAATCAATCAATCAAGGGAGAGAGATATTACAAAATAGTTCAAATAGTTCTGTGTTCCGTAAATTAACAATGTTCTCAAATTTCCTTTATTTTTCTTAAACCAGTGCCATTGAAAAGTCAGGTTAATTCTATGTTTAGAAAATTATATATATATATATATATATATATATATATATATATATATATATATATATATATATATATATATATTCACAAATACATGCATATATATATAAATTAAATTATACGTTCATATTCGCAATTATTATGTTGTGTCGCCCCTGTCAACACATGTTTCTTCAAGCACAAAAATGTTCAATCTATGTTATACTAATTAGTGTTGAAATCTTTTCTTTCAAATATGTTAGATTTCTTTCTTTAATAATGTGTTATTGTTAATACCTCTATAGGTAAAGGATTGTTTAACTTAATTCTTGCAGACATGCTGAAACTATGGATATGTAAACAATCATGTAGTTACCTTGGAAAAATGTAAACAAATTTTTGATATAAAAGAGCAAGACCTTTGTAAGCCAGCGGGACATTCTCCTGGTTGTTGAAAGGTGGTTGATTCTGGGGACGTTAGGGAAATATCTTGCCTCGTTCTTCGGTTTGGCTGGTGTACTTGTACTCCATTTGGCAGATATTTTACAACCGAACTCTGAATAAGGTGTTCTCCTCCATCATCAGAAGACCAGGGTTATAAACGTTGGTACAACTAATAGGTTTAGGCCTACAAGTTGTATCAGGTGAATTGTCTGTTTTGAAAAGTGTTTGTATATCATCGGAAGTTCAAATAAATCTTCTAGTAAGAGATCTGGATGATCTTTTATTCCTAACCAATATAGGATAATTAAAACACCATTAAGCCTTGTTTCCATGATTATGAAAAACTAAATATGCTGACCAAGGCAGTAATTTATTTTATTAAAAACATAAACTAAACGTAACGTTTCAACCTTCTAGCAAGGTCTTCTTCAGACTCTGTATCAAGTACAAAAGTGTACTTTTGTACTTGATACAGAGTCTGATGAAGACCTTGCTAGAAGGTTGAAACGTTACGTTTAGTTTATGTTTTTAATAAAATAAATTACTGCCTTGGTCAGCATATTTAGGATAATTAAAAATAAATCCTGCACCACAGACCACGCAAGGGCTTGGTCCTTCTAACCCTAAGAAGCCTTTGAGAAGTCCGATAAAAGGGTTTGTAACCAGACTAACATAAAGCCCTAAAGGTAGAAGGTGCGTGTCAATGTCTAAATGTGAGTTAACAAAAAATAAATTGATAAGATACATTTTCGCATCACGACTACAGTTCGAAGAGAGTCAGGACAGGGATTAAAGTAATGGACTGTTCTGACTAAATCGGTGAATCGGACGTCTGGTAGCCTTACTTCAATTGTTATAAAACTAAAACTAACCAATACTGTACATTACAGACTTCTGATAGCGTTCCTCTCTCCACAACAAACACATTCATTTATGCAAGAACACATTTTAAATATTTACAAATTCGAAAAATCGTGAATGTTATTTTCGTAGCATTTTATACGTTCACACTTAAATATTCCATGGCCCCTCATCTTGGTACGGGCCTGGTTCGCATTGTATTGAACAAATTCGATAGTTTTTTGTGTGTATGAATTTGGGTTTACTTATAATGTAAAGAGTCATACTAAGTGTTTCTAAATTACGTGTAAATATTACCATAAGATTCAAATACTTAGGTTAGAACCTATGTTTACTTCCTGGTAACATAAAAATAAATTTACATACCCAAGAAACCTACTTCCAGAAATGAAATCACACATACGCCGCTGAGTTGGAATCCTCCCCCCAAACCCAAAAGGAAAAAGGTTAGTTCACTCAGATTTGTTATTTCACATGAATGTTGAGATAGTACCTTGTGTAAAATTTCCTTTTGCTCAATTAGCCATTCTATTCCTCTAGCAGCGACCGCGATAGAAGAGCATGCTGAGTGATGGACTCACGTCGCCACCGAAAATTCTAGGTTGGAGATGAGAAATTTGCATAAGTGTTCCCTGGTGAGTGCCCCATCATGATTTGCATCTAAGTACCCATTCTCATTGTCCCGATGGGGTAGGAAATGAACGTAAAAGTAAGAACAACAACAACGAAATGCAAATCCTTCAAGCGACACACTGCAAATGTGAAAAACCTCGTAACAACGAATACCATTACCTAATATAACCTTGGGAAATACCATGTTATGCGAAATTTGTATTATTGTAGATATACATTTTTTTAGCTACCTCATTAACGGTGCTTCGAAACTATACATCCCAAATGTTCAATATCCATTATATCCAGTGGAGGTGTCTTTCTATGCCTCTATACCCTTTCGCGTAATATTATGATCGTGCATTCGTAAACCGAGCATAAGTGCGAAATGTTGCAATTGCTCCGATGGCAGGAAAAGTGCAATGAACGTGTCGGAACCTCCATCGTGGCTAATCGCGACGTTGAGGATGAATGCTGATTAGATGAAACTGGTAATGGGACGCTCACGAAGATACAGCCAAGTGTAAGCCATGACTCGAACCTGGGACTATCGGTAGCAAGATTAATAGAAAGAAATCGAAGTGTTGAGAAGAAATAATACTTTTCATGTCATTTATTTTACTTTGCTCTTCTGCTAGTTTTCGCTAATCACGAATATGAAGATGAATGCTGATGAGACTGACGAAAGAGCAATCAGAAACAAACAAAACACAAGCTCCAGCATTAGCTTCAGGTCCAAACGCCAGATCCTCGTTAGTCCGCAAGAATGTAGTCAAGATTGCAACACTTGGAAGAGAGGTTCAAATTTGGGTGTATTCGGAGAAGGACACGCCTTACACCCTAGAAACAAAATGAATATTCTATGAAAAGTTGTCAATATAAATAGTATCATACATTTGTTGGTTCACTGCCGCTTCAGTGGCCGAGTATGTTTATTGTCGGCCTCGCCACCGAAGAGCTTAGGTTCGAGTCCAGGCATAGGCGTTTCTTTGGAAGTTTTCTTGAACTTTATGTGTCATCATTGTCTTTGCGATTAGCATAAAGATGAAGAAAAGCGACTTTTTAAGGTGTACCTTCGGTGAGAGTAATGACATGCATAAACCAACCACTGGATCTTGTTATCATTGAAAATGTTATCGAGACAAATGTTATAGCTTCAACGTTTTAACAAAGACTAGCATTTCTTAACAGAAGTAATCCAAAACGTTGAAACATTACTTAAGTTGCTGACGGAACAAGGCCAATCCAATGCGGCATTTGTTCGATGCATGATTTTATTATTATATTCCTTCTCAATAAGAAATATGTGATTAAAAGATTCTAATAAAATGGTCCTGGACTTGTCGGTGACACAATTAAAACTTTTACTGAGCTCGTGGCGGAACGTGGAATGATTTGAGGGTGTAGATTCAGATTGGTCTTCAGTGACATGTCGGGATTCATTATGCTTCGAAAGGTAATCCAATGGGTTCTATGAGAATTGAACTTCCTGCTCGTGGAAGTCAAGAAAAAGCTTTAGCCACAAGGTTGTCTGTTAAAATCAACAACAAAGGGTATTATTAAATAATCCGTGTTGATTCCAGAATTAAAATTCTTTACATAACTTCTGAGCGGAAGTACATTAACAACGACCTTCTCATTAATGATTGCTCTTCAGTTAAAGAAACATGAAGACGAGCATTGTCACGGATCATGCAAGGACACCAAACAAAAAAAACACACGAACCAGTGCACTTGAAAATTAAGAAGAATTACTAAAATTAGACATTCTTCAGTAAATTCCAGACGGCAGTCACGAAAGTAAATCATAAAACTCACGCCGAGTTTGTAGGATGCGCCCACAAGAACACACATCATTGAATTTTTCAAGGTGGTAGCATTATTGTGTCATGTAAGACATGTTCGTCTTTTCATCGCCTGATTTCTTATTCAGCAAACGTGTCCATCATTACACAATGCCTGCAGGGGCGGGGGCGATCATGAGGCGGTCGTGACTATGGAGAGGAAATCAATGCAGCCTCCTCTGATCCTCTGATTGAGGTCATCTGCAGCAAAAGAGAAGTTGGGTTCTCGGAAACTCAACAAAGGATTTAACAAAGCACCACGGCGGAGTTTTGTATTGGACGCCGATGTCGATAGAGATAATTAAAGAGGGAGTCAATGAAGAAATTTGAACAGCACGGATTTTGATGAAATTAAGTTGTACGTAGAAAAATGACTGACAATTCTTGATGGAAGGCATGGCGCACAGGGCACATTAGTGGATTCCGGAGGAAGCTACACGCGGAAAAGTAAATGCATCGACTGAAACAAAAAAGAAATACATCAAGTCTGTAGTTCAGACCAAATGTTTAAGTGCATCAATGATAAAGATGCAGAAAGGTGCATCCAAAAGAAGCATCAATTCATGCATTTAAGTACAGTTCGAAAGAAATATTCATTTGCATCACCAGATGCACATCGGCGTTACCTTTACAAATGACATACAAAAATGCATCAGATTGTGAACTGATTCTTGGCAAAGGCCAAAAATCACACTGTAGTGCATCGATCAATTCGTTTCTGGTGCATCAAACAGATTTGAATGATGCATTTAGTTCTTGTGATTGAATATACAGTACAGTTGTTCGTAAAAAGGGTGTGGAGATTTCCAGAAACAGTCGTAGGGATACATTCGTCAATTGAACACGTTTGAGCATAGTTTTTGTTTGAATCCGTGTCTAAAGTGCCTAAGTAACTACCAGTAAGTTAAACCACAACTATTACTGAGCACGTATGTTGAATGCAAGTAGAATATTTTCTTATTCTTTGTTCTCAACTCTGAGGTTGGTGTGCTTGAGCTCATTCGAAAATGCCCACCTAAGTCTTCTTGATTTAATTATTCTAATATAGATCTGGGCAGGGATACAAATTGGGCAATTCTACATTAAGTAAGTTTCTCCACTCACCTGTCTCCTCATCCTTTTAGGTACAAATATTTTCCTAAGGATTTTACTCTCAAATACTCTTAATTTATGTTCCTCATAAAGGACCAAGTTTCACATCCATATAATACAACAGGCAAAATTACTGTTTTAGGGCGATTATAAAGTCTCGATCCATTTTTGAGAAAGAGAGTCTTGAGATTAGAACAAATGTATTGAATGGACTCCCAAGTACATGGCAACACATTGAAAGGAAAAATATCTGACAAATTATGTACTTCCATGTGAGCATCCTGCATGTCTACACGTTAATCCCAACGACGCACCATTTCACCAAAGCGAAATGAATCAGGTGAGATACAGATAAAATTTTAAATCGCCTAGACAGATTATTAACGACTCATCTGCGGTTTTCCCTGTGTTGTATTGTATTCTTACGTTTGTTCATCAGATGATAGAAGACGTCAAATTAATAATTAAAAACCAAATTACCTATTATTGCGCCGGGCCAGGACAGTCACCTGCTGTTAACAGCCAATTAGGCCTACCGTTTCCAATCCCTCCTCCCCGAACCAGCCAGCAAGGAAACAGGATTTTGTCAAAAGAACCGTTCTGCGCTGTGATTGCACCCCGGTTGGTAGTGCGTCCCGATAATAGTTAAGTATAATTTCTGCACTGCATAAATTTTAAATTGTAAAGTTGACTGTGAAAACTGTGTAATTTGATGTGAATTTAGTGTTTATGGAATGTGCATGTGTGTGCCACTGTCGCACGGCAAGTAAGTGTTGATGTCACTCAATGGTTGGGATTTGCTGTCAGGGGCGTGGCATTCGGTAGGTTTATCTAAGGGGATTCGCTGTTCCTATATGTTCTATACGTATATCCGGATTTGTGTGCTGCTTCAGTGATTGCCAGAATTTGTGGTGAGAGTCTCGTAGCTGCTGGATTATTGGAGTTAATTCCAGATCCTCTGGTATTTGGGTGCTGCGTGTATACATATCATGGTATGAGATCATGCGAGCTGCTTTGCATTGCACCTATAAATGTGAGAGAATAACAATGTGATAAATGTAAGTACAAGTTGAAGTTGAAGTTGAATTTTCTTGATATTAGTTTGTGAAGTGCCGTTTCCTTGACTTCTATATCCATTGTTCCCCATTTTCATTGATTTTTATGCGATCTTACTTTGTTTCCCTCTGCATCTGTCGCTCGAGGGATCTATCTTCTTCTTTGGTTTATTTTCAATTCACTCTGGCCGTGGGGTGCGGTGAGTGTTGTGCCTGATGATCTCAGTGCCAATCTGGTTCACTGCTGGGTTGTTGTGTCCTCTGAGTTCTGTCCAGAACTTTGTTGTTAGTCTCCTAACGACATCTTCTATCTTATCAATTTCTAGGTCTTCGTGGATTTGCTGATTGGTTGTGTATCTATCTTGGCCGCTTATTATCCTTGTAGCTTTGTTCTGGATTATCTGGAAAGTACAATGCTCATTATATTTTACTAAACTAATGCTTCGTAATTATTAACATGAATGCTAATTTATGATACTTACTGATATTAAGCTAAACGAACACTTTATATTGTTAAGTACAATGCTCTCATCTAACAATATAAAGTGTTCGTTTAGATTAATATCAGTAAGTATCATAAATTAGCATTCATGTTAATAATTACGAAGCATTAGTTTAGTAAAATATAATTTCATATCAGAAATTATCATTTGTAGGAATAACACACTTGTTCATTAGTTGGTTTTTGTAAATATCTGCAAACACAACCGTATCGAGATGTATAATATAAACAGCACCATCTGTTGAGGATTTGTTTACAAGTGTTTTCTTGTTTCAAAGTCCAGCGGCTTGGACTGTTAATGTATCAAAATTAGAAAATAAATTTAACACTCTTTTCTTTCTTTGAGGTTGATTGTTTAAAAAAAATCCTTCATAAGAGCAAAACAACTCTTTTCTTCCAGGTTGAGCTGTGCGATGGATAGTCAGTGATTGAGAGCGAACTCGTTTATACATTAAGACAGTGTGCGAATTAACGTGGGGGCTACCGGGGATTCACCTCACAAAGGAGAGCAGTGCGGCGAAGAAAGTTTTCTGCAGAAAACCAGGAGGTAGAAGAATGAAGGGGCGAACCAGGAAGAGGCGGCTGGAAGATGTAGAGGCAGATCTAAGGCAGCTGGAGGTGAGGCGACGGACACAGAAGGGTGCAAACAGAGAAGAATGGACTAAGGTCATTATGTAGGCCAAGGCTCTTCAAGGGCTGTAGCGCCATGGGGTAAGATAAGGTAAGTATTCAGCAACTGAACAACCTTCACCGGGCTGTCTTAAACTTAAATTTTCATTGGTTACTGCTGACATTTTACATAAAGTGTTCACAAGAAACTTGTAGTAGGTTAGGTGGGCGTTAAGTTTGAACTTGGCAATAGAAATTTGGTCAAATGTTTGGTCATTAGTTCGATAGCTCTTTTTGTGCATGAGTTTGGGTTTTCTTAGAATGTAAATATAGTAGGTTTCTCTACATTACGTGTACATGTTATTATAAGATTTAATGACCAATGTTCTAAGATACATAGAACCGCAAGGCAATTGTTTAGTTTACTGAATGTAACATAATATGCAAATTTGCATAACAAAAAAAAATCACCCAAAATGAAATCACAAATACGCCAGGGCACAAAGGAAAGAGCTTAATTTGTACAGTACATTAGGATATTACAAGTAAATGAGTTTTACCAATTGACTAAATGTGCGACGTTCAAATCATCAAAGAGAATAAGACAATATGCGTGATAAAGAATGTATACTTATCAATTATGAGTTCCTAAAATAATAATAATACAAAGAAATCTGAAAACTTCGGTATATCTCTAAACGTATTACAGATCCATTGAACATTTTGAAACATTTAGCACCGGCTGGTCATAATTAAATTCCCCCTACTCAGAGCACTCTGGAGCCCGTTCGAAGCATCGGGTTGCGGTGAAACTTGTAGTGTTGCCCACGAGACGAGACTTTGGCCTGTCTCGTCTCGTGGAAATGCTGTGAAATGCTGTCTCGTCTCGAAAATATTCGTTTGTCAAAGGGACACATGATCAATCTCGTCTCGTCTCGAATTTTTAAAAGCCTGTCCCGTCTCGTCCCGTGGGCAACACTAGAAACTTGGTACAGAGGCTATGAAGACCATAGTGAAGCTAATGCTGATGAAAAAAATATTAGTTCAAATTCTCACCACCAGGTGGAAATGTGTCGCTGATAATTAAATTTCTCCTTCTCAGAGTCTTTTGGAGCTCCTTCGAAGCAACAAAATTCGGAATCGGTGCACGCAGGAAATACGAAAGAGAAAGTTTTCTTTTGCCGGACAACTCTTAAACTATAGATCGCAACCGAAATCGCTGTGGAACAAACGTGATAGAAATGAAATAATTGGCATTTCCACTGAAGAACTAAATGGTCATTTTCAGAACTCATCAGACATAAATCCTAAAATTAAGAAACGTACGATCGACTCCATAAGTGTTCACAAAAGCAAAAACAAAAATTGTTTTGATTTCTCTTTTATAACTCATGCTAAGGTCCAAACTGCAATTAATAAAATAAAATCCAATGCAACCGGAGCAGATGAAATTTCTATAAACATGTTAAAATGTATCGCTTCCCACATCTCGTTTGCAATTGCAGACGTTTTCAACACATCCCTGTATACTGGCACGTTCCCAAATATTTGGAAACTCGCTCACATACGCCCCCTGGCTAAAATCACCAACCCAGTAAGCGCCCAAGATTTTCGACCGATCAGTATTCTCCCCACTTTGTCAAAAGTATTTGAACACATCGTGCACGAGCAAATTTTTAATTATGTAAAATCGAAAAATATGTTAAATCCCTTCCAGTCCGGTTTTCGCCCACAACACAGCACCAGCACAGCACTCATTAAAGTGGTGGATGACGTAAGGTCAGCGATGGATAAGAGATATCTGACAATGCTGGTTCTCCTCGATTACAGCAAAGCCTTCCAAACCGTCGACCACGATATCCTGCTGGCAAAATTGTCATCGTATTTCAACTTCTCCCAACCCGCTGTTGACTGGACTCGATCATTCTTAGCAGCCAGACAGCAATGCACATTAGTTTGTGAGAATAAGTCGTCATGGCTGCCGATAAATTGCGGTGTTCCCCAAGGAAGCGTTTTGTCTCCGCTACTGTTCTCCATGTACATAAATGATATATCGGAAACATTTCAATCAACGAATTACCATCTGTACGCTGATGACGTCCAATGTTACTTATCGTTCCCTAAAACAAACATCAATATGGCCATCAATGCCCTAAACGCTGATATTATGAACGTCTGCAAGTGGTCTCAGGCAAACGGTCTACGAGTAAATGCTGAGAAAACTAAATGTATTTTAATTGGCTCAAGGCACCTCATATCCACAACAGCGAAGTCCTCCATCCCGGACATTCTTGTAGACGGAAAACCCAATTCACTATCACTTTCGGTCAAAGACCTGGGAATTGTTGTGGACGAAAACCTCACCTGGAGTGACCATGTGAAGGCCATATGCAAGAAATCTTACGCAGCATTACACTCACTGTACCGCCTAAAAAACATCTTACCGCAAGAGGTAAAGAAAACACTTGTGGAATCGCTAGTTTTGTCGCAAATAGACTACTGCGACTCGACGTATGTTGACCTCAACGGTGAACTAGCAAGACGTCTACAGCGAATACAAAATGCATGTGTACGTTTCATTTATAACATCAAACATTTTGACCACCTTACCCCGGCTTTCAAAGACCTAGGCTGGTTTGACCTTTCAACACGCCGTCGCTTCCACGCTCTTACAGCGCTCTACAAAATAGTGCATTCAAGAGAACCCCCCCCCCCTACCTACTTACACGATTTCAACCCCTAAGCGCAGCACACACCTTTGCTACCCGCTCACGAAACAACTCCCTGCTCACCATCCCCTCCCACAAGACAGCGTTTTACGGAAATTCCTTCACTGTCACTGCCACCAGAACGTGGAACGACCTCCCCAATGACATAAGAAACTCTTCTTCTCTCGGCAATTTCAAATCAAAATTAAGAAAGCATCTTCTGGAGGCAACTTACAGTACTGAAAACAAGGAAAGAAAATAGAATGAAACCTTTCTTTATCTAAATTTGCAGGACAAACACCGACCGACTTTTCTGTATTTTAAGTATTTTTGTTATGTGTGTGTTCATGCTGTACGTGCATTTTTTACGTTTCTTACAGCATATATCTGTATTTTTGTGTTTTGACTTTTTGTGTTTTTTTTTTCTTTTTTGGGTTTTTTCTTCTTTCTTTTTTTCTCTTTTTATGTTTTTTTTATTTTCTTTGGTATTTTTATTTTTTTATATTTCGCAAACTTTTAGATATTTCAACTAAATTTGTAAAATGTGAAGTAGATGGTTAAGTGTAAGAAAAGGCTTGTGCCTTAACTTCGCCATCCAAAAGAAGAAGTAAATAAATAAATAAATATAAATAAATAAATAAATTGCCGTGAGATTGGTACAAAGGCAATGGAGACTATGAAGAACGAATGCTGATGAAAAGAGAAATAGTTCAAATTTTCACCATCACTATCAGGTGGAAATGTGGCGCTGAAGCAACCAAAAGTCGGATATGCAAAAATTTATTTTGTGTTTATGTCAGTGTAGCAGTGTTCAATGTGCACGCCGTCGAAGTGAATGGCCCCTTGGAAACGCAAGTGTGTGATCAATGGTCGCACGAACCCTTTACTGGGATGTTTTTCCTATGAATCAGATATCAGCTCCACAATTTCCACCTGGTGTTGAAAATTTGAAGTACTTTTTTCGGTTACCTATCACTTCCCCATGGACTCCATAGACTCCATAATAAGTTCCACCGCAATCCGATGCTTCGAACGGGCTGCAGAGAATTCTGAGTGGGAGAAATGTATTTCTAAGCGCTACATTTCCACCTGGTGGTGAAAATTTAACCAAAAACAAAGTTCAATTAAATCCTCACGAAACTCCTATTAAGATTAACTGAAATGACAGTTATGGTCTTCTAAGAACCGTCCACCGCTAAAATATAATTTCTCCTGCTGTATTGAATATTTGAGTTTTGAGATTTTTTAGTCCAGATAGGCTAATCGGGACTGGACCTACAACTTAATGTGACTCCACCGGATATAGAATACAGGACCACTTGATTACAACGCTACGACGTCGCCAATTCATCATCAGGGAGGCCCAATTGAATATTTGCACTTCTGTTACTCACAGACGTCCATGGCCTTAAATAAGCATACTAATTTACAGCGAGGTTGTACTTGCGCAATACCTAATGGCCAATGAAGAGGAGGACTCCCAAGGCAATCGGTACGAGGGAGAAAAGCAAAAATCAATCGCATTCCGACACCATACTCACTTCGGTCGTGTTAAACGCGTATTAGGAAATCTGCTAAATAAAGAACCTTGCACCTTGCATTAGCAAAGGGCAAAAATGTCCAACAATGAAGCTTTCAGCCTGGCATTTCGTATCACTGTTGAAGGTTTAGGCGGGTCATGGTCTCGATTCTTGTTAATAGGCGATCATCTCAAACCGGTCTCGGCATCTTCGGACGGGCGAAATGCCACTTGATCAACACGTATTTCAAATCCTACGCACCCGAGCTTCGCCTCGGGATTTCGGTACCCCACTTCGAGTAAAGGTGACGTCATAAAAATACTTTTGGCTCCGCAGAACTTACCATTGACAGCCACTTAAAAATCAATTCTTCGGCTCTCGACGTCACTCAGGTCCCAATTACACCAATGCGACTTTAATGCCTACTTTGTATGCAGTCCGCAACAGCCGGCAACGAGCATTCATATTTTAGCGAAATGCATTGACAAGGCCCTTTGCTGCAATTGCCAATAGTCACAAAGGCCGTTTTACTTCTATTGCTCTCTTCATTAAACCTTACGGTACATTACCTATTAGAAGAAAGAAGATTGGAAGAAATAAAATATAAAGGGAATTGACACGTAATTGAATTTTGAATTATTTAAATATGAAACCTTGCTGACGTATCTCTGAAGATTTTGTATCGATTCACATTGAGATTTCCAATTTAAAGAACGGATGCGGTCCTCGTATTCTGTTTTCGCCCAGGGCCTCACGATATATTGCTACGCCACTGAACATTACATACATTTAGTGAAAATGATTTGTGTTACTTGTAATGGCAATGACTTAGAACAATTCAATAGTTCTAAATTTTACAATATAACGGGTGACAAGAAATAACCCGTACAAGGTTTGGCGTATCCTGCCGAGAATGTAGTGTACCGTAGCCAAATAATTGTTGTGTTATTGGATTCTCCATAGTCTTTTGTAACTGTACCTGTTGTTTCGGCTTCATAACGATTACAGCCTTTGTGTTTCAGACTGTCAACCAAACGCTGTGCAATATTTTAACTGTGGCGTCAAGGAAAGCGTCAATGTGAAATTGTTCGTTTGCTGGGTGTTCCAAAAATGAGTCTCAGACGCAGTTCATCGATTCAAGGAGCTCGGCCATGAAGGCGACCGTTCCGGAAGAGGAAGAAAGCCTACCGTCAACACGTCCCAGAACTGCAAGATCATCAAAAAGCTAGTTCAGCGAAATCGGAGGGTCTCCATGAGAAAAGTCGCCCGTGAGATCGGGATCAACAGCGAATCGGTGCGGCAAATGGCGAAAAAGAACCTCAACCTCAAGGCGTACAAGCTCCAAAAAGTTCAACTTCTCACGGACGAAAGCAAGCGCCTGCGACTCAAAAGATGCCGCCCTCTGAAGCGCCGGGCCGCAGGTCAGCAATGGGAACGCATTCTCTTCACAGAGGAGAAGCTGTTCACCGTGGAGCAGGTGCACAACCACCAAACCAACAGGACCTGGTCTGCAGAGGCTTGGTACCTCAGCCATCGTCAAACACCGCCAAAATCCTCAGTCGGTCATGGTGTGGGGCGGAATTTGCGCAAGCGGCAAGACGCCCCTGGTTTTCGTGGATCAAGGGGTCAAAATCAACCAAAAAGTGTACCGCCGCGACAATCTCGAGAACGTCGTCCTTCCGTGGGCCCAGCAGCACTTCGGCGATAGGCAATTGACATTCCAGCAAGACTCCGCTCCGGCCCACAAGGCGAAAATGACGCAAGCGTGTTGCAGAACCCATTTTCCGGACTTCATCGCATCGACGGAATGGCCGCCCTACTCGCCGGACCTCAACCCAATGGACTACAGTGTCTGGTCAATTTTGGAGGCCAGGGTATGTGCTAAACGCCACCACAGTTTGGAGTCGCTGAAGCAATCGCTGCGTCATGAGTGGAACCGATTGTCGCCCGAGGACCTGCGGCCCATTGCCCAAAATTTCAAAGCCCGTTTGGACCTCTGTATCGCCGCCCAGAGAGGCCACTTCGAAACCGGCTGAACATCTTGTTCCTAAGGTCCCATGTCATTGTTCTTCAGTGTTGTTTTGCTCAATTGTTTCGGTTTAATAACTTTATGATCACAAACATTAGTACGGTTATTTCTTGTCACCCTGTATATAGCCTACATATAGGGTCATTCAGGAACATCTCGACACTTGGGAGATCCCGACACTTTTAAGAACAAACCCTCTCAAGCATGTGCTGCCACCTAGTTAACGGTCGAAAAGCACAACTCAGAAGTGCTTCAAGGTCTGTTTGTATACAATTGTTTGTCGACGGTTGGAATACCTGATTTTTTGGGGAAGAAATACCATCCGAAACTCTTTCTGTTAAGTACGTCATAGTGTCTAAAGACCTTAATAAGAATAGCATTGAAAACTGATGTATATTTTACCGATGTGTGTGATTTCATTAGATTTACAAAGTGGACGGTGGAAGGGCCAAACGCTGGTGTATATCGCTGTCTGCTTCAAAGAAGCGTGCACGTTCATAAGGGGCAGTGCTGCCATCTAGTTGGAAAAAATGTAACTGGGAGATTCCGACACCATGCTATGGGGATATCTCTACATGTTGAAATGTCCCGAATCTTGCAATTTTCGGCAATGTCTCGTCTACAAAAGTTTTTGTTTGTCTTTCAGGTGTCGGAAATGCCTCGAACATACCATTATAAAGGAATTCATGGCAAGTGGAAGCCAGAGGATATGGCGGCTGCGATAAAGAAAGTAACAGAAAACAAAATACCTCTTGCAACTGCGGCCAAAAGATATAATGTTCCGAGAAACACATTAAGAGCAAGGGTGTTAACGGGTATTGTGTCAAACCGGCTAACTGGAAAAAGAAAAACACTAAGTGCTGCTGTGGAGCAACAATTGGTTGAACACATGCTATTGTTAGATTCGAAAGGATTTGGTATGACAATAAGGGATCTGAGGGAGATTACTTTCAAATTTGCAGAAATAAACAATGTAAAGCATAAATTTAATACAGAAAAGGGAATGGTAGGATATGACTGGGTGTACTCTTTCCTAGAAAGACATCCCAATTTGTCCATTAGAAAAGCACAAGAACTGTCTTACGCTCGTTCAAGAGGTATTAACAGAGATGAGGTTCGAAAATTTTTCGACAATTTAAGGAAGATGTACGACAACCTTGAACTATGGGAAGACCCGGGAAGAATATTCAACGCAGATGAAACTGGGCTACAGTTGATATTCAAGCCAGGAAAAACTTTTTCTCTCAAGGGGGAAAAAGACGTTTATCACGCCACGACGGTGGAGAAGGGTTCTATCGTCACTGCAGTGGTTTGTAGCAGTGCAACGGGAAGTGCAATTCCACCTTTTGTGATCATGAATGGCGTCCGACATAAACCCTCCTATGCAAAAGGGTTTCCGAATGGGTAATGTGTCAAGTTGTCTGAGCCTGGGTACATGACTAGTGAAGTATTTCGTCACTTTCTTGACCATTTAAATAAATACAAGCCTCAAGGGAAAATTCTGCTCATTATAGATGGGCATGCCTCTCATTGCAAGGACCCAGATGTCCTTGAGAAAGCTACAAATTTGGGGATCGAAATGCTCTGTCTCTCTCCTCATAGCACCCACAAGTGAAACCATTAGACGTGTCTTACTTCATAAGTCTGAAACACTTCTACAATGAGGCATGTAGAAATTTCGTTCGTCATCATCCTGGGATGGGGATCACAAAGGACGATTTTGGAGAGATTTTTAAGCAAGCTTGGGATAAATCGCCAACATCAGGTAATCTTGCCAGTGGATTCCGAAAATGTGGGATTTATCCATATCCTCACATACTGGAAGACGATGTCTTTGCGTATCAACTTGTCCCTAGTGAAGATGATGGAGTACCAATCATACAGGAGGAAGAAATTGCTCGTGGTGAAGCTGTACGATCTTCTTCAGGTAGTTCGTTTGCAGAGCTGTCTCCAGTACCAGTGACAGAGTAGGTTTCTGGGCGGAACAGAAGGAAGACCCAGGAATCTGTCATTGTAACATCCGCCGAATACATTCAGAAACTTCGTGCAAAACCAGTCACTCCTCCATCCAAAAGGCGTCAAGGAAGGGCTACACCCAGTATCTCTAAGGATCTCAAGAACAATGAAAATTATTGTGGTGGTTGTGGTGGGTACTACTTCGACTACACTGGAGGAGAGAAATGGGTGAAATGTATGGGGGACAGTAGTAAATGATTCCATGAAGAACCTCAGTTCACATGCAAACAATGTTCCTAGTTGAAACGTGGTCTGTGTCGTGTTTCCCACGAGACGCGACACATCTGAAACTAGCGACAAGACGAGATACGCCATCTTTAGTCTTTGCCTTCCGAGACGAGACGAGACGACAAGAGACACGTTTTTTAGGCGAGACAAGACACTCATTATAGCATTAGCAATGTGTTTGCTATTTACATCTGTTTTGAAAATGTTTTGTTTACTGTCGAGATCTCCCATAGCTTAGGGAGAAATGGACATTTTGCATATTCTTATTTTTATTGTATTTGTAACTTTTATTACATTCATGTCTCTTCCAAACTTTCCAAATAAGTCACTGACATGTTCATATACATGTATACAAAATGTAGTAAATGTGCAAAAATGAGTCAGTTATTCCAATATTTCTCTTCATAACCCTATTGTACTTGAATAGACTAGTTGAATTACAAGATATGGTATTTGCATGTCTTGTTTTCTGCAAATTCTGGCTAATAAAGTTGAATGATTATTAGATTAAATTAATGAAGGGACAACCATAAAAACAACAGCCATTGCCACGCCAGGACTCGAACCCGGAATTTTCAGTGGAAACATCGTGGGTGACCTTGTCCTTTCACGGTTGAAAGGACGAAATTGAGCACTACAAACTTGTATGAAAATTCTGCAGCAACCATCCACCATCTAGTTGATGCCTACGTATTCTGTCTGTCGACAGCGAGAGTTTAGATGACGGAAACTGAAATGGGGGAATACCATTAGAAGTTTGTTCCCTTCCTCCAGAAAAGCTTTCAAAGCACTTTGAATAATTCTCACTTTTCAGCACATCAAACGGACGAAGTACATCGAAGAGACGTTTCAGGGCTTTCCTGGGATGATGGTGTAGGAAACTGCCCAAGTAAGCCTCTGGGTACCGAGCCGATTTTGAGAAAAATGCAGAGTTTCAATTAAATGAGTGTAGATCGGAAGCTAATTGCCCTAGAGAGATGAGTAATATACCGTTGTACGTGGAATGAACCATAGATTCAGACTATATGAAATTTTTGCAATTTCGGCGTATATGTGGCGGGGGGAGGGGCTAACTCTCAAAATTCCAAAATTTCGAAAAAAAAATTGGTTTCCCCACCCTCCTCCCAAGAAAAAAGTACATGACAGTGTCGACATGCACATGGAAATTATAGCTGACATGTAAGGAACACAAAAATATTTGCATTATTATCATATGACCAATGTAACTTGAGTTGTACCCCCAAAAGGAATGGTCGGCACGCCACTGATTCAAGCTTCAAAATGCAGCGGTACCTTGAAATAACTATAGCTCAGAAACTAAATGCTCTAGAGATATGAAAGATATACCGTTGTACGCAGAATGAATCACAGATTTAGACGATATATAATTTATGCACATTCGGCGTATATATGGAGGGGGAAAGGGGAAATCCCCTGAAAATACTTTTTTTTCAAAATAAATGAGGTTTCGCCCCCCGCCCTCCGAAAAAAAAGGATATGAGAAGTTCAAAATGCACATAGAAATTATCGCTGGCATGTAAGAAACAGAAAAATATTTGCATCATTGTCGTATGACCAATGTAACTTGAGTTGTACCCCCAAAAGGAATGGTCGGGACGTCACTGATTCAAGCTTCAAAATGCAATAGCTCAGAAACTAAATGCCCTAGAGATATGAAAGATATACCGTTGTACGCAGAATGAATCACAGATTCAGACGATATATAATTTATGCACATTCGGCGTACATATGGAGGGGGAAAGGGGGAAATCCCCTAAAAAATACTTTTCTTTAAAAAAATGGTGTTTCCCCCCGCCCCCAAAAAATGTCAAAGTGCACAAAATGCAAAATTAATGCAAATTTGGTTTATATATGGAGGGGGAAGGGAGAAAAACCCCAAAAATTATTTAAAAAAATTGACACTTCACCCAAAAAATGTCCTCGCACTTGGGCACAAAACGACACCTACGCACAACATTCACGGACGAAAAGCTAGAACGTAGTGACAAATGAGCGCCAATTCTTGCAGCTGCGTGAAATTCTATTTTTAGACAATGCTGGGTAGCCCCTGTTGCCACTTGTGGACCAGTCTTCCCTCTTCCCCCCTGCTTGCACCCTCACGGAAAACTTTCATTTTGACATCGGATACTGATAAACAAGCTTCCTTCGACTGCACTTAGCAGGAGGGAGTGAAAAGCATTGCTTTAGAACAACAAAGTGGATCTTCCTTTGTCGGCAAAAAATTGACCTTGAAAAGAGACGCAAAAGAGAAGTCCCTTTTCCCGCCTTTTCGCCTCCATTTTCATGAAGACAAAAAAAATGCAAAAAAACATTTCTGTTAAATACATGTGTTAGGAACAATATAAAAAAATAAAATCGAAATTCTAGCCAAAAATAGAAAAGTTATAACGTAAAAACTACGACCTTGACACAGCGTCTCGATCGAGACGCTTGGGCACCAAAAGTTAAGGGTCTAGGGATTATATTTATTCGAATCTAAATTAACACTTAGAAGATATAGTTAATGATACATCCAAGAACCTTGAGTTCAATCTTCGACAGGGAAGGAAAAGTATGGTATTATTCATATGTAAAATCAGAACTCAAGTATCAGTTATATGGAATACAGATCCAGCCAAGTACAGCGAAGCAAATGAAAAGATTCAACCAAAATTTCTTATATTTTTAAAATACAAATTTACCCCGCATTTGAAAACTATGATAACTTCATTTGAGTGTTGGTAGACAAAGCTGTGTCACACAAGAACATTACAAGAAATAGTATGGAAGTTGTTAATAATGAAATAAATGCTCAGCACAAACTCTTCCAAAGCAAATTTCGAATATCCTCCACGAAACTAGACGGAAAATTTGAAGTTTTTCTTGTCAAGGAGGCTAGATGAAAACAAATTTCCATTATGAAAAATGTAAACAAGTTATAATTAATTGATAATCAAGAATAAGAACATTGACGTCTTTTCTATTAACCTAAAGCAACTCAGTAGAGCCACTATAATCACACTTGACCACAAACAAACATAATTTGAAAATTTAAATGGTATATTAAAGATAAGCTGAGTGTGCAAGCACAAACACATTTTGGAAAATTATGTGTAACTGTGTTTACTAATTAAGTATGTCTCTGTTGACTTCAATAAAATGAATTCAATTGTTTTAACTTCACTTTTTGCACAGAAAGGCTAATCGAGTTCAATAAATAAATAAATAAATATCGAAGGATTCTCAAATACTGAGTCTGGTCTTCGTGAGGATGTTAAGTAATTCAATGCTTCGAAAACATTCGCCTTATGATAAGCGAAGTTAGTTATTCATTACGCTCGATCTTTCGCAATTTTCAACATATGAATATCCAGCTACATTCATAAACCCTTTATAATACGTTTCCTTGAATTGAAGGAATCATTTTGTTTGGCAGTGGGCGTCACATTGGAGGAAGAGAATCACTCACTAATATAACTACAGCTCCGTCTGAAGTGAGTGAATGTGTACCGTCAGTGGTTATAGAGTTGCTATAACAGTCAATGGTATTAACTTTCACCATCAGAGTAACCTTAACCTAAACAGCAATTCTAAAACAATCATCTACTGCCAGTCACTTACATCTGCCTGTTACATCTTGCGAGTTGCGTGCCATGCTAGGATCAACGTCATGAATGAAGACAAGACGTTCACTTTCATGTAAGACAGATGAAAAAGCTTCCACATTTAGTTTGCTATTGTTGCTAAGAAATATAGTGATTTGAAAAATGTAAAGAAACCTACATTCTTACACATTGTTACGTTGAGAAACTAGTTCAATACAATGACTTCACGAATAATGACAATTCTAGTATATTTGTTTATTCGTTTGATACAGGGATAAGCCACTTAACTAAAGCCAAATTTAGGCAAACTTCTAACAAGAAAATGTGTTGAAAACTTCCTTACTCAAAAAGCGGAGGCTTTAAATGGTTATCACACACAAGGACAAAAGCAGGACAACACAATCTCACTAAGGATTATCCTGGTTCAGACGCCAGAGCCTCGTTGGCCTACAAGAAGCAGTTACGGGGTGTACTACGTGGAAGTGAGGTTGACCTCGGACTGTTTTACCAGAAGGTTTAGTTCAGTTTGGACCCCTGGGTAAGCAAATCCTTCTTAACGTGCCAATTCCATTTATCATTTTTACACACACACACACACACACACACACACACACACATATATATATATATATATATATATAGTGAAAATGAGATCATTTCAATTAATAGTAATAGTGTGAGTATAGTTGGTTTAACACTTGGCCAAATTTGTACCCAGATGATTAGAATCAAAAGCACTACTCGTGCCGCATTTGTCACTTATTTACTGAAGGTTGATTACACAGATCATTTAAATTAGATAACAAATTGTTGTAGTACTTCTTAGAGGTCCAAACAAGAATGTATTTCTGCAACAGTAGATGTAATCTCACAACATGAAAACAGGAACCTAATTACGCATTGCATAATTAACATATTGACAACAAAATTAACCTAATTTGCTAACATATCCAGTACGAATGAAGAGCTTGTTTGTGTCCTGGTTTCCTGGAGAAACCTTCCACTTTCCTCAGTGATCTTGAGAAGAGCATGATTTGCTCGAGGGACGATGACCACGCTTTTGTTTGTCATGATGTTTGCAACACGGAAGCTTTGAAAAGCAGGATCCGACATGTTCTTCATCCGATCCTGGCATGTCACGTTCAGGATCGCACGTGGAAGGCGATTGCAAATTTCTCCTCCAGTCCCAGGCATACAGACTCCAATTAGCAAGGAGTGTCCGAGGAAGATCATGTGATAACGATTTAGTAGTTGTAGTATATTTAAAACGTTTCTTATTGCAATGAGAACATTATAAATTATTAGAATTTTCTACTTTTTGCAACCTACTTTCAGTTTCTGTTTAACATAATGGCCATTATGTATACGGGGGGAAAGTCCTCTTACCTAAAATCCTCATCTAGGAATTTTAAAAATGGGTGTAAATAGGAGGGTTGTAAAAATTCCAGGAACCCATAAATTCTAATGGGTTCTATTGGGTTCCGGAATAGGACCGAAACCTTTTATCTCGCACAATTTAAATTCGGTCCAAGTTGTATATTTTTTCATTGAAAAAGGTTCCTGGACCGTATTTAAATACTTTACAAATAAAATTGATCTTTACGGTCCAGAACCCATTTACGCTTACTGATTTTCTCTCCTGGACCGGAATTGAATATATATAAAATTCCTAGACTTTTAACAACCCTGGTAAAAAGCCCCTTGAGAAAAGTTAAAAGTGCACATTTTTAAGGGACCTACACAGGACCTACACGACACATTAAAAAAAATCCTCAGAGATAGTGTAAAAGACCCGTTCTTCTCACACAGCTTGAGAAATTTTTAAAAAAATACATTTTTAAAGCACCAATTAATAATCCAGAAATTTTATTAATAGGTGCCGAAAGAAGGTACCTTTACAGTCCATTTGATTTGATTTTTGTTACTTTGCAACGATTTTCTGCCACTTTTGGCTAATCGTGACGATGAGGATAAGTAATGATATAATGAAATTGATGAACGGACACTCACAAAAACACCCATGCCGAGGTGTTCGAACTCGGGACCCCTGAGCAGTCTATTTTTGACAACATAATGTGACATTATTGGTGGTTGCTGGTGTCGTATTTCTCTGGATTGAAACTATGCCTTCTGAAAAATAATCTGTTTAATAATTGTTCCCAAAAGTTCAAAGGCTACTCGCTTGGTCTTATCGTGGCATCTTACTTAGAAAACACATTTATCAAATGAACTGAATAGCTGCTTTGGAAATATCTTTGTTTATACGTGTGCCACTAGTAACAACTCTCTTCTCAAATTGTTCATTTACACATTACTATTCAAATAACCAAACTTCACATAACTACTAATTATCACCATTTTAATTATAATAGTCCTATTAACACACACTACGTTATTGCATCCAAATCTCATAGCTCTTAGAATAAATTATAAATTAAACCCATGATGTATTCACAGGTTCATTATGCAACAATAGAACAAACACAAATATATTTATAACTTTTTATCAATTTTCTGACTTAATTTAATATATCCCCTCCATAATACAGAAACATAGTATGATAGTAAGCGTTACTTATGTAAAATTATATAGTAACGAAAATATGCCAATAGGGACGAATCAGCACTTCAAAAGAGCAACATTAATATTTACTTAAATTGCCTAAGTTGTATGCAACACATTTAAAGCGTCAAGTTAAATGTGGAGGATGAACTTGAAATGGAAGAATGGAGCAACGAACACCACTTATTTCCTGTGGTTCGAACCTAGGATACTTGGTTCTGTAACAAGGAAGAGACACCACAGATTTTCACTCAACATGTTTGGCCTCTTTAATCACGATGCTCCATTTTCTTACAAACACCAGATATCGTCAAAGTTGGACTTTACAGGCGACGAGCCAAAGATGTTACGCAAAGATCACCATTGCATAATCCTCCCAACAGGGCAGTTAACTCAAACCGTTTGAATTACAAGCATAATTTAGCGTTCTCCCATTGTGATCTGCGGACATCGGCAATTAGCCTTTGAAAAATCGCAGCATGGAACCTCGACCGGGTATCGACATAGAACAATGGATTTTCGTCTCACGAGAAGCTGTTGGGGAACCGGTGATGCAGAACAGTTTCTGCAACAAAAGCTTTACCTTTTTCATGGTTTTTCTACTGGCAGAACAATTCAATAGCTTCTGCGATAACGAGCGAACGGGATCTCATGTGAGAGGAGGTTTGCAACCGAGGGGTCGCCGTCAAGAGTTCCCTAAGGATATCAATGGTATCCTGGACAAGGGCGCTCGCAGGACTTTTTCTCAGGGTGGCAGTCACAGAAACCGTGTTCGATCCGGCGCTCACTCAGCGTCGTATAAAGTGGGTACCTGGAGGAAACTCTGGGGGCTAAAGGCGGCCAGGAACGTGGTGCTGATCAAATCACCCCCACCTTCGGCCGTGATCAAGAAAGTGTGGGACCCTCCCACACCCCCCATACGCCTTCATGGCTTGGTGCATAGCACAGGGGAGCACTTATTATTATTATTATTATTATTGCTATTATTACTGCTATTATTGTTTTTCATTTTTGTTGTTGTTATTATTATTAAATTTCTATTATTACTACTACTACTTATGTTTTTTAATTACATAGGTACATTGGTAATTTCTATATTCTGTAAATTTGCATAACTGTATACCTACCATTAATTCACGTAGAACAAATAACATATTTTTATAGCTACAGTAGATAATCAGTGTAAAATAGACTGTAAGCTTTAATGTAACTCTATTTCAAATAATAATAATAATAATATTTGCTGTAACGTGCGACCTGTATGTCACAGAAAATAATACTTTGTGATAAAATATATAATTCACCATTCGAATTACATAAACTCTTTCCAGAAATGTAAGGGGTGGGGAAAGTGATCCCCCTGCCCCCCTCACCCCTTGCGGGCGCCCATGATCCTGGATTTTCCCTTCTTTGGCATCTGGAGAAGAACCGTCCGAGTACTTTTTTGTTTGTCTGCACAGAACTAATCCATTTCTTCAGGTAGGGCATTGTGATGTAAAGCCATAAAATGAATTGCAACTCACTTGTGTACTTCAAGAGATACATTACTAGGTTGGACAACTGCAATGTCAATACATGGAAGGTTCGCAGAAGCTTCTGCAGTCGGCGCTACTGGGTTCATGTGAACACATTTCAAATTGGCCATCCAAGGCCCACAAAAACAGTTGATTCGATCCTCTCTCGCTTTCAAGGCGGAATCAACTTCAGTCTACATAGTAATTATTTCCAAGATGATAAATCGGATTTTAATTATAACCCAGTACTTGAACCACAATCCATGTTCGTACATGCTGCTACGAACAGGAAGACGAATTCGGTAGTTGTATTGGCCTACCTATTCCTCCACAACCAATGCCATTTGCGAACAGAGGCAAGTAAATGTCAGGACTAATGCACAACCCGTTCTTCTAATGTCGCAATGATCTAAGTGTTCCTGTGGTTTAATAATATAATTTGCTGCTTATTGTATGGCCAAGTATCTACCAAGTATCTACCAGGGTAGTTAAAGGTCCATGAACGCATTGATTCTAAAGGGTTCTATTTAGTTCCGCAACAGGAGCGGAACCTTTTTCCTCGCACAATTTAAATTCGGTCCAAGTTGCGTATTGTTTATTTGAAAAAGGGTTCCCGGACCGTATTTAAATTCTTCGGAAAGAAAATGTTCCTGGAACTCAGGGGTGCCCACAGAGGGGATTCATGAAGCGCTTGCGTCATGTGAATTTTTGGGGGGGGCAAGATTTTATACCAATTCTATATATCTTCACACAAAAATGGGGGGGTGTAGTTTCTTTGATTGACTTGTTATTGATTTTTAGTTATGGTTATTATATACAGTTTTCTACTTACCTGTGTGTGATCGCGACGATGGGGTTGAAATGAAACACCACCTCTTATGCCTTCAGAATCGGTTTTAAAGGGGGGACGAGGTTAGGCAAGCAGACAAACTGCTAAGAATAAGGTTCAGTACACTAACAATGGCAGTGAGTCTGAGCACGTATTTAAATTCATTCGGGAAAAATGTCCCTGAACCGAATTGAAATACATTAAACATAAAAAGGTTGTTCCAAACCCCATTTACACTCGCTGATTTTTCTCTCCCGGACTGGGATTGCACTCATGAACTCCCACCCATGCACTCACTTCTCCTCTCACGCGTTTATTGGTCGAGCCCTCTTGAGACACTACTTGCGCAGAGGACTTGTATTCGTTCGCTTGCTCCACAGACTCCTGAGGCAGAGAAAAAGTATTATTAAAGTTTCTGTTATAGTCATATTACACGTAAATGCTTTTCGCGCAGATTTCTCCCTCCAATCAGATGACGCGCGAAGTGATAATCGTGTATAGTCGACGCGCTAGCTTCGTTAACGACAAGCTGGCTTTGGAGTCCAAGGAGCGCGCCCACCAGCTGCAACAATCACATTCAACGCACACTGTTGCCACACATCTACCGTACGCCACCTTGTCCCTCCGAACACAAGTGGTTCCCACGGTCTCCACATTCAAATTGCAAACTACGACAACAGCGTATCCGCAGTCATGTGACTGAGACTCCCCGTGGAGCAGACGAGCAGAATGACAGCTGCGCCCATTGGCTCAAGGTTGAGTGTGATTGGACCAAAACAACTCGCCCGCTGTTTAACCCCACCCACGTTCGTGGCGGCGTCTTCCTTCAGTCCTTGGACGTTAACAAAGTAAACACGTAGACTATAATAGGTGACATTCTGCTCAGAAACCTAACATGAGATTTGTTTGAACAAAACTAAACCCAGATACTTAGCTCAACAGCTCAAACCTCAATTTAAAATTAGAACTAAGATTAAATAATAATAGCTAGTACTAACTGTATGTAAACCGACCTGTTTCTGGATTCCAGAATAGGCCAGGAATAATTGTATTTGTAATAATTGTATTTGTAACATATTGTATTAACTACATGTAAGCTCAAATAAAGTTTGTGAAAAAATAAACGGGGGAACTGTAATTCAGAGAAAACTGATGCCCTGGTTTTTATTGAAAAGCACCAGGGCATAAAGCACATACCCCTGAATGTACGCTTGTCAGGGGGTTCACGCCTTTATATTTGTTTGATGACGTCTTATGGTAACGTTGTAAGTTGATTGGTTGGTTGATTTGGTGTTTTACGTCCACTTTATGCACAGTAAGGCTAATCGGGACTGGACCTACAGTTTAAAGTGGGATCCGAACCACTTGTACCTCCACCGGGTATCGAACCCGGGACCCCTTGATTACAAGGCGACGACGCAACCACTGCGCCATCGGGGAGGCCGTTGTAAGTTGATGTGTGGCCGAGTGTTGCCATCTCTTTCCTCAGATTGTTGAAGGATGAAAGAACCCATGAGGTGTGATTCAGAACTTACTGTTCAGAAACCGGATGGGAAGAATGTTCAGTCACTGGCAATAAAAATGCGACAGGTAGATTCCGAAATACTTGTTTCATTGGTGTTATGCATGTTGCCTAATTCTACGGCGATGATTGGATTTTAATAGCAAATTTTCAATGGTAATTCTGCCATTGAAGGCAATGAAAGGAAAAGATTATTATGGTATCTAGGTGACCCATTTTTATTGCGGGTGACTGTACACGTGATAAGGTTCGCGCGCACTAAAGTGCTACGCGTAATACAGTCATTACGTAAAGCGATACGTAGCTGTTCTAGTTGAGGTGTTATACATAGCATTCTGTGGATTTATAAGTTTGACTGTTGGAGTACTACAACTAGAAGCAAATTATAATATCATAACAATTCCATTGCAGATTGCGTAGATTTTTTACATCGTCGCCAAGCAGTGACGGCGATTAGGGGGCAGTTGCCCCCACTTTTTACCACTTTTGCTTTCGCACTATGTTAAACCTTCTCTACCAAGGAAACGTAAACTGTCCTTGAAACCCCGATTTGAAATTCAATCGCCGCCGCTGTCTTTTACTAATTACGAGAAGCTAATACGATACCGTTACACGCAGTCTCTGACCAAAATCAAAAGAAAAATAATAGGAGGGAATACTAAAGGGTTGAAATCAATTAGATATATGAGGCAGACACTCTAAAACAACAGTAATTGATACATGAACATGTTAACACCACAATGTAAATAAAAGCAGAAGAGGGCATGCTTGTAAATCTTCTGATAAATCGGATACCATGTCATCTGTTAAGTGACGTTATAATGAACTGAGAGATAAACCACACTTCTAGTAAAAAGCTTATATACAAATCCAGACCGTTCTGAACACTATGAAATTGTCACGTAAAGATATATGAAGACGCACGACCGTTGAGCACGTGGGGCAGAAGGATTTCATTGTCCTAGGTCTCCTGGTTGACCTTTGAACTCGCCGCCGTAAGTCCGGTCAGACCACTGACTCAACCTTCGAAGCGAGTTCCTTTTGGTCACAAGGTGAAGAATGGAAGAGACAACCGCTCGAGGAGAGAAATATTGTTCTGTTTTCACCCACACCTTTCTATTTCTGCACTGGGAATATGGTGGGGGTAAGGAACTTGTTGCATCCTATTTCTGGGTGCAGTCATGCAATACTTGCGGATTTCTTAACAAGGAATTTCATTGGCTACAGAAGAAAGTAGACGGAGCTGTTTTACCAGTCACAATGCTTTCGTACGATTACGACAGACACATGTGTACACTAAAACCAGAAGCGCATACTGTTGCGAAAAATCCTTGGCGTGTGCGCTTTAAATTTAACATGTCGAATATTACGTAAAAATTGACATTTTATGCAATTTAGAGTCAGAATCAGTTTGTTCGGTTTCTAAGAAAAATATGGAATTTTCAACCTGTAGTCACAAATATCCTAGACTCGCTATTTAATGATAATTTTATTCGTCGTGACCTGTAGCAAACAGCCCTTCAGTTGTATTAGAATACCGAAAGAAAAAAAGAGCCGAGTCATAATGGACAGATGCATTCCACGTTGCAAAAATACCGGTTGCATCAAATTAAAAGTGAAATCCGGCTTCTCAAATTTGATACTTTCCGTTTGCAAGCAATCTGACAGCTGCTGGCACGCTGTGGTGTAAAATGCAGACATGACGTGGATTGCTTGTTGGCGTTCCGCTGTCTCTTTTGTGGGTCTATTTACGCCAATGGTGTACGGTTCCCTTCCTGTCTGGTTCGCAATTTCTCCCTCATCTGAAGACAATGAACAGGATGTTATGTAATGCTGCAGAGAATCCGTGAAAACGCTTCATTTCTCAATATTTTAATCTGATGGATCATGCGCTTAAGTGTTTGACCATGGTATAAGCCAGCGGCGTGCATTCAGGATACGCAAGGTACTCACTGCGTACCCACAACACAGTAAGAAAAAATAAACATTTTTTCGTCTTCCCCGAACATGAAAATTCAACAATTATCGCTCCGAAAGCAGTTCCACTGCAAGAAATTCCGATTTCCGCACGAACACGCTGCTGCCTTCCTGAAGGCAGTCCCGAATGATCCCGATTGTGACCGACACCCACCCGATCCGCGTTCCTGCCGATTTCCGCAGAAAGACGCTGTTTCTTCTGCTTGGTACCCTACAAAATTCGGAAGGTAACCCCATTGGCTCATATCAGCCCGACCACGTGTTTGGGTCTGCCCGCGCCTACCCTCTCTCCCACTTCTTTCCAGGTTCTAAGCATCGAGGGTACCCAAGATTTTGACAGCGTATGCAGTGTTGACAGTAGTCAACATATTTTTTTCTGGAATGCTTAGCTTACTAGCATTTAGCAGCCACGCGTAGATAGATCGCTGTTGGGTTGCAATAAAAATACATTATAAAAAGTGATACAGGAATCAGACAGGAGGGCAAGAATATGTAGTGGTGGAAGATCATATTTAATATACGCGTAAACTATCACATATAAAATATTTATGGGAGGTTAAAGTTACACTAGCAAGTTTTTTTTTTCGTATAGGGAGGTGAGGACCAGAATGGACTGTCACTGTGTCGAGGGGAAAATATGTGAACAATTTGCAAGTTTCGCACAATTCTCAGAGTATCTGTTTATCTCCTTTCGGGATCAACATTTCCTTTGAGTTCCATAGCATGGGTGTTGATTGTTGACCCAAAAAGAAAAACATAATAAAACACAATGCTTACAATGGGATTAGAATGAGCCCCCCCTTCTTCCGCCAGACATTGCAAAGTGATGTACGGTAGTTTAGCTTTTGAAGTGTTCTGGGATGTATGCTGACGTATTTTCTACTTGTCCTTAATTATCTCCCTTCTACAAAATACTTTGTCGACTGGCAACTCCGATTCATTCGTCCACAAGAACGCGTGGTTTTCGGGCATAGCGGACCGGACACAACGTACTGTGGGAGGTTGACTTTTGCTTTCTTCTGTCGTGTGAAATTTGCAGCGAGTGTTTCGTTCATATTATTTACATTACAGGATCTCTATTGTTTGTCGGTGCTGAGAAGTGATAAAATAGGGGGACCGGGAGTTATTGATGACATACTGGAGAAGGGATTTTCGGAATTTACGAAAAAAGTGTAAACAATCCGAAATGGAAGGTCTGTTCCTGATTTGGAAAAATTGTTTCAGGCAGGAGTTGTGAAGGATGGTAAGCAGTATATTAGTCATTTTGATTTTTGATAAGAAGAAAAAATATCTCTACAGAGTGATTGACTGAGTAGAAAAACAGTGAAACTTTATTGTTGGCCTTATTCGTTGGTTTCCTCTGCGAAAGATGTTTTGAAATAGTACAGGATACTGAGATTTATCAAATTTATTACATGAAATTTGAAAGGACGGAAAATGATTGAGCCATTTCCTTCCCGTTCAATGTTCATCGCACTGCATGAAGGAAATAATCAAAGTTGAATTGTTGGACTCTACGTAGCTACTATCAGAATATATTTGCAAATATAAAATATCATACATATATTTTACCTCGTTACATTTGGATATTGATACAAGGATGAGAAATTTCCCATTATAAAATTGTAGAAAAAAGTTATTTTCTGAATAACATGATGGCCAGGGAGGGGGGGGGGGGGTTCTGGCCCCCATAATTCATTTCGGTTGGCCACTTGTTGCGTACCCTAGTTTAAATGTCACCGCACGCCACTGGTATAAGCTAGTCAAGTTCCGATTCTTTGCAACTAATAAATATTTCTTCCTATCGATGCCTTCTAATTCAAGTGAAGGTCAACCAACCATATAAGTAGCACAATAGAATATCTAATGAGTTTTCCTACGCTGTAAAAAATATGAAACTTAGTTGCTACCAAAAATGGTGGCAACATGACACTTGTTTTGGTGTTAGTGGAGAATTGGTGTTGTTTACCACCATCTTTGGTGTTTTGTTACACCATTTGCTGTGAAACTAGCAAGCATGGATGCCTCTAAAACTCGATTAAGTGTTGTGTTCCACCAATAAAGGCGACAGATATTTTTTGGTGCCAACTCAGCTGCATATTTTTTAGAATGTAGCCATAATGCAACTTCATAATGTAACCAGCAAAATGTATTATATTGTGTTTTCTAGTTGCTATGCATACACATGACTTTGTAAATTTCTTATTGTGGCTTTTATTCAGCTGCAATGACTGTCGTACTCAAGCAAGGATCAGGTGGGGCTATAGCCCATCCAGAAATTTTGAGAAAATATAAGCTTTCAAAGAATTCGGGAAAAACTAAAGTGGTAAAAGCAATGCCCCTTAAATTTACGATCTTTGTCTTTCTAAAACTTTTGAAACATAGGTTAAAACAGCAATTACAAAATATTGTATATGTTTTGATTTCATTTGTTTTTTACTTTGCTTCTTGTGCCACTTGTGGCTAATTCGCGAATGGGGATGAGTGATGATGTGATGAAATTGATGATTGAACACTCACAAACATCCATGCCCAGCCAGGATTCGAACCCGGGACCCCTGGTTTCGTAGCGCGATGTGCTAACCACTCCGCCACGTGGGCCGGCTATTGTTTATTTTTTATGATAAAAAGTAATAAGAAAGGGTAGTATTCTACATTGTAGGATTACACTGTAATTATATTATTAAAGAAAATGCATTCAACATCGCCCTCTTCATTCAACGGTAACAATGATCTGAAAATATTGATTGTTGAAATTATGTGTTACATTATGCTCCATTTTATCGTTGAGTTGAGGCTAGATATGAGTCTTCGTACAAATCGTGATGGAGTGTAGTGTAACATATTTCATGCATCAATAATTTATATAAGATACAAACAGCTGAAATATTAAAGTATGCAGAGAAATAAGAAAAGCAGTACTACGGTCACACACCTACCAAACGCCATGCACAATGAAGTTTATTTAGAGGTCCTAAGCCTTACTGTGCCGAAATTATAATGGAACCATGTGTTTAGCTTTATGCTTGTCAGTGTATTTCTTTCACAGCTGACTAATTTTTATGTAAAAGTTTGAGGTCATGGGCGAATATGATCATCACCATCTGTTCCTATGCTCAGGGCCGGATTAAGACGAAATTGGGCCTGATGCTTTTTTAAGTAAACTGTTTAATGTGAAAAATATAGCATTAACTTGAAATCTTCGGTGAACAATAAACCCAACGACGTTATAGTTACGTCACAGCGCAAAGATTGATTGATTGATTGATTTGGTGTTTTAAGTCCACTTTATGCACAGTAAGGCTAATTGGGACTGGACCTACAGTTTAAAGTGGGATCCGAACCACTATGTGCCTCCACCGGGTATAGAACCCGGGACTCCTTGATTACAAGGCAACGACGCTAAACACAGCGCAAAGAATAATAATAACTGTATAATAAGTAACGCTGTGTCTAGGCGTCCGAAATTGGGGTTCCAAATTTCATTCTAAGATTTATTTTCAGGTTAGTATAGCAGAATTCTCGTCTGTTTTCATCTGGGCCTATTTCAGGAATGGGCCTAATGCTGCAGCATCAATAGCACCCACCTTAATCTGTCACTGCCTATGCTCATCACTTAGTACAATGCTTTCGTATAACCGGGAACTGTAAGATAGCATCAAGACAATAAAAAAGCATCTAGAAGTACTAGGAATAGAAACATGACTACCATAACAGAAATACGTAAATATCTCCTTTGAACATATCGCAATGGATATTGTGCCAACTCTGAGCTCTGAAATATGCAATTGCCATTAGCACTATGTTGCATTTGGAAAGACATTGTAGATTACTATCGAACATGTAGATACGTCTTGTGCAAGATGTAATAATGATGGCTACCACAAGTTCGCAGGTTTACAAGAGTGGTAGCTATAGACTTCACTACAGCCATGTATTTTCTTTATTGCACAATTGCGTACTAGAATGTAAAATGTGTCCAGATATAATCATTCAAGATCCAACAGGATAACGTAGCATGCATTTAGTGAAAAAATACGTAGGTTAGTGACAGTAGATGTAGCAGTAACGTTAGTTTTGGTTATGGTATCGAGGTAGATATCAAAAAAGCTTCGTAGGATCCTGCACAGTTTATGGTTTTGTGGTGTGTACTGAGCGAGGTATGTGCTGGGACAGCTTTCGTAGCATGCGGATCATATTTCACGAACTTATCAGATGAAAGGGAAAGAGTTGGAGTGTGGCGCTGTATTTGTGCCTGACGTTTTGCACTTGTCGGACAGTCTCGCGCCAGTGACCGCAACACACTCATTGCAGCTCGTAAAACAAGTCAATTCGAACTTAGGGCTCTGCGCGGCAGGCAATTATATGGCGAAGGAAAATAAGGAAAAGCTGACGATGTAGTGGAAGCTGGCTCTGTTAGAAAGTCCGTCGGTTCAGACACATACCAGCACAATACCAGGAGAAATCTCATGTACCTACATCTTCTGGCGTGCATCGCCTGCAATCTGCCGCCCCGATGACTCTAATGAACAAAGGAATTGGCGGGAAAGAGGGAAGACGTTGTTCGACATGAAGTGGAAGTTTTATTTTCTGCACGACAGATGACCGCGTGTCGATCTATATAAGTGGTATATATCCACGGAGTCATCAGTCACTCATTGCACTTGTGATTGTCTACATCTTCTATAGCACCGTTTTTTCCTCAAAATACGTGGGATCATGCAGTTGTTTCAGGTGAGAATGAGGCCTTTCGAGTTGTGATCTTGATGATCCCTCGGTAGATTATAAGGATATTTCAAATGTGTTACCCTGCATCTTGAAAGGGGAACAAGATTTGGAGTTTTGCAGCAGTTTGAGTAAGTTGAAAATTTCTGGTCACAAACTACGCGTTTTTGAAGTGGAAGTCTATCGTAAAAGTTCAGTGTCTTTGTTAACTCTTAGGAAAAACTATTTAAAAGATTACCGCCAAAATACAAAATTTGTTCATCAATGCTGATTACTCATCATCATTACAGATATGTATTTGAATTGATTTGGTTTATTTTACTTCACTTTTCTGTCATTTTTTATTTTGGCTAATGGCGAAGATGAGGCTAAGTGATGATATAATGAAATTGATGAAGGGAGGCTCACAAAGACCACTCATGCCTAGACTGGGATTCGAATCCGAGGCCCCTGGCGTCTCAGGGCGTAGGGTGGAGGTCGGCGGCTATAGATATAAGGGGTGATCCTTTGTGAAGACACCCAAATATCAACCTTGCTTCGACGTGTCACCCTTTGGCTGCATTTTGCACACTAACGAGGTTCAGGCGTCTGGGTTTACAGTCGGTATAATTCTCTGTGAGACTCTTGTTATGACGTCCATGCATGTTTGTAACTGTTATTTTTATCCATCTCATCATTACTGATCCATATCGTCGCGATTAGCCAAAATAGGAAGACAAGCGACGTAAAATAAAATAAATCAAAATTAAAAGAAAATATCAGTGTTAAAACTCATGCATATTCTGCACGCTCACAACGAACGTCTAGAAGAAAACTTCCGTAGAAATGATTGGCTTCAAAACAAGTATTACTAACTTAGTGAACTTCGTGCCATTAGTTGATAAGTAAGCAAATGCTACGTGAAACAGGTTTCAGATATCTAATCCATTATACTTGAATCGTTAATAGACGTAAGTACGGTATACGAGAGCCACTATCTCGCGAACAATTGTTTCTTATTTATCAATGTCTAGGCACCATTACAATGTGTTTAAGTATATATTTCCCCTTTTTTCTTTGTTAAAAGTATTTAGCATAGCAGTACTCGTTTCTGACTGGTAAAGTCCCTTTTCTTGCACCAGCTGTTAGGCTAGGCAGTTAGGCTTAATGTCTCTCGCATAATAATAGCAATCGTTACATTTCAGTTGACCCAGTGAGTGCGTACTCACAAACTTACGAATCTGCAGCATTAAGGGAAATTACTAGAAAACTGCATTTAGAAAACTAAATTTAAAGTACTATAGTGACAAAACCGTGACATTTCTGAACACAATCTGTCTCCTATAGCTCCGTAAGTATACAAGTCTAATATTTACAAGAAAAATAAGTAAGTAAGAATTACTACAAGATTACTGTTTTTCTTGTACAATATCGTTAGCTTTCTTGTGTCGAAAATACAGTAATTAATAAATTTTGATCTAAACATTTCCTTAGAAATGTCCTTAGACTTTGGAATAAGCAATAACACTTACCAATATAAAGCTGTTATAAAATCTCCTCAGAATTATTTCCGTTGATTTAATTACACGTCTACATTTTTGTATCAAATTTCAATGGAATGGAATATTACAAGAATCCATGACAACAAATACAATAATGTAGGACAAGAAATTAATATCCGTGGCATTGTTCCTGTTAACCATCCTATCTTCAATTATTATTGTAATTTGTAAAAAAAATACCCCCTCTAGGTTTCGTTTTGAAATGAAGTGTAAACATTTTATTTATTTTTGTATAACCGTAATGAAGCAGAGAATAAATTTTATTGCTGCCTCTAGTCTAGTGGCTTTTAATAAAATGAATACTTACTGAAATCTGATTGTCCTAATACTATGTACTAAAGTAGCACAAAGTTGTAAAGTATAATTGATTTAACTAGAACTGCGTATGTAACTAACTAACTAACTAACTCTCTAGCCTTCTTAAACCCGAAGGTCCATGGCTGCAGGAGCACAGGCCTTCCATTTGTCCCTATCTTGAGCAAGATCTATATACTCTTTTCCATCCCTACCGATTTCCTTTAGGTCCATCTCAACGTTGTCCCTCCATCTTCGTCTTGGCCTTCCTACAGGTCTCTTATCATCAGTTTTCCCAACAACAATCCTGTAAACTCCTCTTTCCTCTCCCATTCGTGCCACAATGAACTGCGTATGTAACAACAATATTACATTTTTAAATGTGGTTGATATTTAGTAGGATCTGTGTATCCTGCCGTCGTTTCCACTAAGATTTTATTTTTGCAAGTAATATTCAGCATACATAATTTCTTGGAAATGAATGTCTTTACTATTCTAGTCTGGATTTTGATATACTTATTGATTGATTTGGTGTTTTAAGTCCACTTTATGCACAGTAAGGCTAATCGGGACTGGACCTACAGTTTAAAGTTAGATCCGAACCACTATGTGCCTCCACCGGGTATCGAACCCGGGACAACTTGATTATCTAGTATCTATCGGTACTATTAATACGAGAGTCATATTAATATAAGGAAAATGTATTCTTTGTTCAAGAATTATACAAAGAATATACTACAGCTCGTAAGTAAATAATCATATCCTTATCTTTTCTTTCAATAAGAATGGATGCTATCAATACATTACACTGTTTCTATAATTTGAAAATTTAAGTGAACACTGAATGTTCCGAAATGGTCAGGTGTCAAAATATTCTAGGGTCGAATTGAAATGTAGACGTTATATACAGTATATGTAGATCGCCAATTTAATTTATAGAAATAGTCGAACATACTGTAGAGATTCCAATTAGGCTATGAGAAATCAGCAACTCAATAGGTTGCTGCACATTATCCATTCCTCAATGACACATCTCGCATTGCTCTTTGGGAATCCAATGAAGTGCTTTAATCAATCTCTCGGATTCGTGAGATAGAATGTATCCGAGAGAGAAATAACCAATACTCCATCAATGGTTGCGATTTATTGATAGGCCGTAAGGTTAATACGCAATGAAGAATACACTTTGTAGATTTGGAATTGTGAGTTTTTGTTTTAAGTACACTTTATGCACAGATTGGCTAATCTGGACTGGACCTTAGTTTAAAGTGGAATCCGAACAATTATGTGGCTCCACAGGGTATCGAACCCAGTAACCGTTGATTACAAGGTGACGACGTTACCACTACGCCACCGGGGAGGTCCTATATTTAGACTTCAACAACAATTCACTTTAATAGGTTTCCTTTCAACATGTACACAGAAAGCGTCGGAATCTCAGCGATAGATACCTTATTTGTTTCGCGGCAACACTGGAATATCACTGGCGCATGGATACGCCGCACTTTGGTTGCTTCCTGGCAACCCTGGAGAGTCACTGGAACTAAATACGCCGCCGCTGCGCTAAAGTAACTCTTCTTCCTGACTTTTTCCCATGATTCTTGTACAGAATAACGCGGCACACACTCCAAAATTCACTAATATGTCAGTTATTTTACCTCGAGAGCCACGTTTGGAACTTATCTCATATGAGCTAATGGTCGCCTAGTCTAATGCAATAATACCTGGAGAGACTGCGCTTGGAGCGCGCCTCCTAGTCGACATAGGCACCTAACTAACCACTTCGTTTGCAGACGAATAGCATTTGACGCACGTATGCAGGGGAGCAGCGCAGCGTTCGTGTCAAAATGTCTCGAGGTTATTTCAAAACAAATTTCGTATCTCTTACACCGATTAAATTGAGTAAAGCCCATTCCCTTCCAGTTTTCGTCTTTTATTTTAAAGCACATGTCATTTTCTATACTCGCCATTCTAGGAGAACCCGTTGATTTCATCTCTTTGTTGAATCTCAATATACTTTTGTTTATTTTCTTATATTGCAGCTAATATTTAGGAAACTTCCATTATAGCTTTTATCGAAAAATATTAATTACCAGTTTTTTTCTACTTCAAAGTTATTGATTTTTCTGTGCTGCCATCTGTTGTTGTCCCTTTAAGTTGCCTTTTATTTCCTCCTTGTATTTCTTATTGCAACATTAGTTATCTCGTTGGCAACAGTGATGAATTCAGGGAGTGGCCGGGATGAAAACACCCCACAGTCTGTCGTTAAACAACTTTTTTGTTGGGGGGGGGGGAGGTTTTCTCGTAATATTAAGCACTGCTCTTTACAATTAAAAGTCAAAATAATGAACGAATTTAAATTATCATCCGTCATTGATAGAAGGCTGGCATGATGTAAGCTTCTATTGTGGTAACGAATTTCAACTTCTTGTAGCTATTTAAGCATTTCGTCAATCGACATTCTGTGGAATGCTGATGACGTGCTAGTGTAGTTATAGAAATTTACACTTATTTTTTTCATTAGTATTATAATTTGACGCCTATGACATTTCCAGGGAATTTTGATATGGCCTGGAGGAAATCGGCTTGAGCAACACTTAAATTTGAATTAAAACTAACTAAATTTTCTGCTTAATCCAATTTTCTTACGTGTTATGCTTAAGAATTATTTTAGAAATTTCACATTAGGAAATTGAACGACCATGTTGCCTATCCGGAACAAATTAGTGCCACTATTGTTGCTGTTAAAAAAAAGCTATGTAAGGCCACTGCTTGTCTAGTATTTTTTCATTGTTCGCCCTGGTTGTAGGGAAGAAATGTTCCACTTGTGGCACAAATGAATGCAAGTTGATTACAACAACCATTTCCTTATGAGAACACAGGAAAGATATTTTAATGAACTTTTCCACAAGCTAATAGCAATTGTACAATAATGCATTAAGACGCAATTAGCGGAACGCAGTTATTATACAGGACTGAAAGTGACCCACGCCAACAATGAATTTAACACTGCAGCACGGTATAAAAAATTACAGAAGTAATTTCTTTTCGCACATTGTACATAAGCAATTAGCATCCTTGGTGAATTTCATAAGACCTATGATCCCTACCACAGCCCAAGGCCACAGTCGGTATTTTGAAGCTAGACTGAATGGATTTAATTGAGTGACCTCTCTCTACCTCGTAATGAAATGAAAAAAGTCCAAGAGGTACGGCCTATTAACAGAAAAATAATGTTGCTTTCTTTGTTACAAACAGGTCTGTGCTGTTGTTGGCGTCCTTTTGGCGTATGCCTGCGGACTCCCGCTGGGTGAGGAATATGAATCTCTGCAGCATCTTGGTGCCTACGGCGGAGGGGGCATCCTGGATGAAGGGGTCTACTCAGAAGGATATGAGGAACATAAGGTAGTGTCGTTAATTATAGTCAGGAGCTCTTTACATTCATGCAAAAATAATTATCCAAACTGTTAATGGCAATGATTGAAATCAAGGGAGGGCTTTCGTGATGGTCCAACACCTTTGGAAAGTTTGTTTCTAGGTTTAATTATAGACAAAGGCCTACTGAGACAGACGTGATACGTAGATTGTATTGGTCCTTATTGGTCGCGCTAAAGGAAACGGATTGATATGCAAATACGTATCTTCGTTTGATGCTAAAACGAATGTTATTTTGTGGTATGCAAGCTCCAAAAAAATGCTATTTTTATTTTCTATATTTTTAGATACATTAGTGTTTAGCACTTTTTTACATATTTTCAAACATTTTCCGATATATCTTCCATATTCATACTGTTATTTCATTATACCTTTTGGCGTTAAGTACCAAAGACTTTTCGTTCATCTGTACTCTGTTAGATTTGTACTGTCTATTAATTTTAAATCTTGACAATGCATCTGTTAACCTAACATTCGTGTCAACAATAGAGAATGCAAGTTCAAAGTATCGCGTTGAAATCCATTGATTGCTTCATGCGATACTGAACGCTCTTTTAGTCAATACAAATCTCTGTTTAAGTGCAATATTAAGAATATTCAAGTTTTAAGTCTTGGAACTTAAAAGAAAGTTTAGTAATCCAGTGTTTTTGTACCAAAAAATCAAGCACATTTTGTCTTCGAATTAGAATTAATGTCATGTACGTCTAATGCATTTTATTAAGCTAGGTGAGCCCCTGCTTAATGAAAATTACAATTTTTCGCAATTGTAATGCCATATGTAATTCCAAGTTTATATTAAAATCACTAAATATATATCTAGGTATTTACATATCTGACACTTTTTGGTAGTACTAGTAAATCCGTTCTCTGATGATGACGATGAAAAATGTTGCAGAGACTTTATTAGTCTTAAGAAAATCTACACTTTAATAGAAAAAGGGAATTGAGTAACATCCTACATAGCTGCACTGCAGAGGAAGTAGTAAAATATATTTTCAATTGGTAATACTTTTGCAACTTATTTTATTAACTTCGATACCGTAATTTCAGATTTTGACGTTTAACATTCAATGTGTTTAACTTCACAATATGTTCACTTCCACAAACTCTTGAATCTATGTTGTAACTTGTGTAAGCAATTGCAATTGATGCATTGAAACAAAAACTAGAAGTACTGTCAAACGGAGTAATTTCGTAAAGATTTTGGGCATATTCTAATCTAATGTGCCCTGCAAAATTCGTGGCGAGTGACAACACGAAAATTATACGCAAGGAACACTTTGTCCTTTATAAATGTACTGAAGGAATACCAAAGAAATTCCAAAATATTAGGGGGCGGGGCAAATACGTCAGCATTTTCGTGACGAAGTTAACCCAGATAACTTCGTCATCTCTGCTTACGTTCCTAGCAGGTCAAAATTACCCCCATGAAGTTACCCCGTTTGATGGTAGTAAGTATAGGGCTTCAATAGACTTCCAATCAATTGGCTATACATATAGAAGGTTTCGACTTCCTTCCCGTAATGGGTGTTTAAAAGTGTACTCCAGTAGGATCTGAGTATGAATTTCCAAGGTGGTAAAAATATAGTGACAATAAAAAAAAATGTCGTGTTTTCCTAGATTTTCTTAAAACACTTACTCGTGCTAAACTTTATAATTTAGAATTTCCTTATTTTATGTCGTTTTTCTGCCACCTTTTGCTGTTTGTGACGATAAGGACGAGTGACTATTACATAAAACTGATGAAAGGACATTCACAAAGAACACTCATGTTCAGGCACGAACCCTAGAACTTAGGTGGCGAGATTGAAGGTCGATTTTTACGCTCTCGGCCACCGAACCGGACAATACAAAATTTGACTTTCAACTGTATGCTAACTAAACACCAGCTTTACCTTTTGTAGGAACATCCAAAACCTTACAACTTCCATTACAAAGTGAGTGACCACATCCATGGTACAAAGTACGGACAAGAAGAAGTGAGCGATGGGAAAACCGTCGTGGGAAAGTACAGTGTCCACCTTCCAGACGGCAGAACGCAAGTCGTTCAATACCATGCGGATAAGAAGAACGGATTCCAGGCAGAAGTTAAGTACGAGGGCCACGCACAGCATCCCTTAGGCAGCCACCACTCAGCAGGTCTTGGCTTGCATGGCGGCTTCGGCCTTGAGGACTTCAATAGAAGATAGGACATGAGATCACGGTACTGCAATGATCAATGCGTTTTCAGGGGTATCACAAGACACATCACAGCATCATAAGTTTGTATCAGTTTTCAAGTAGATTCATTAACACGATCGAAACTTTAATCACAGTCGGAAAGGACATCGTAAACCTTAGCAGGCAGGCCACACAGGTAATATTCTTTTTCTGAGGACACTAACTGTAACATTATTTATGACGTTGAGCAATATAAGGACATTTGCATTAATAGCTAACCGTCATAAGTTAGAACCAAGAACAAGTTTTCGGTAGCATTCGACAACTAACGGCTTCACATTCCAAAGCTGGAGTTATTTACATAAAAGTGGTTTTGCAGACAGAAATAAATTCTACAGTCCAACCTGGCTGGTTGGGGAAGTGTAAAGCTAACCTGTGGTTGGCTAAAGACCAACAGACCTGCGCACTACTGCTCACAAGACTTACAGATCATGTACGTTGAAATGTATGTTAAGTTTCACACTTGTAATGTAGATATGTTTCTGTTGAAATAAATAACTTAAAGCATATGCAATTTGTAATATTTTCCCCTGAAATTTCTCACTTAAAAAACATGTTATTTTTTGGAATAATCACAAATGTCCAAGTTGTTGATTTTATGTGTAATATTCTTAATAAAAAATATTTTCTGGTGTATATGGAGACTAATTGCTATACTGCTATTCAGTGGCGGCATTAGGGGGGGAAGTTTCCCCCACCTCCTTTAGTTTCATCCAGTCCCGATTAGCTTTTCTGTGCATAAAATGGAATAAAAACAAAAACTCAAAACTGCAAAAAATATACTAAAAAATTCCTTCAGTAACCGACGTGGAAAACCATTGAATTATTAAGACCAGAAAATAATGCTGAGACGCTTTGGTTGCAAAGGCGCATTTTTAACAAATATCGTATTACATTTCTGGATTGTATAGAAATTTCAGCGAAAATGCAGGCTCGCCCAGGACTCGAACCCGGGTCTCCGGTGTACCGTGCTACACAAATCCACACTGGTGAAATAGTGACAGCGATAAATGAGGTGAAGCTAGGCAGAGCTGGTTTAGATTAGGGATGGCCAGATCCGGATCCTAGCGGACCCGAAATCCGGATCCGGTTGGTTCCGGATCCTAAAATTTTTCGGATCCGGATCCGCGGATCCGGAATTTTCAGATCCGGATCCGGTACTTTCGGATCCGGATCCAGAAGTTTCGGATGCGGATGCAGTACTTTCGGATCCGGATCCAGTACTTTCGGATCCGGATCCGTTTTGCCATCCCACATGAGCTTCTTTGGAAAGTAAGAATGTGCTTATAACATATTGTTACCTGCTAATATACATATATATATATAATATACATACACATATATATATATATCGTGTGTGCGCGCGTGCGCGATTTGTAATTAATTAATACACATACAAGAGAGGTCTAAGTCTCCCCCTCCGATTTCCATGAAACTTGCAGGGCGAAAATGAAGAAATACGTGTTTTATTTTTTTGTTTCGGCAAAAAATTTGTTCTAGGAAGCAACCACCTCTCAAATGTCAAGATGAGGACAAATTGAAGTGGGGATCTGACCCCTGTGTTCCCCTTCTATTTCCATGAAACGTGGCAGGTGTATAGTAGGGATGGTCAGATCCGAATCCTGGCGGATCCGAAATCCAGATCCAGAACTTTTTTATTTTAATTTGTAGAACTGTAACTGTAGAACAATTATGTAATTTCTGTATATCATTTCTATCTTGTTATATGTGTTAAAGGTTTCATCCTGGAATGGAATGTCTCACATTTGTCACGTACACAAACTGCGTTGCTTTTCTTTGAAATAAAGGACCATAGATGGCAGCATGCAAGAGATACAACGGTTATAAAAGATGCGGCATAAATAAGTTTGGAAAGTGAGTAAGAGATGGCACCACCCAGGAGAAATTATACGATTGTAAATAGAGACAACGGAAAGAGCAGATGTGATGAAATAATGATTGTATATATTAATACTAATTATAAGGAAATTAATAAATAAGTTTAAAATAATAACAGTATATAAATAAGGAGAAAAAGGGAATTATCATTCAATAATGACATAAGCGATTAATATACAAAAGTAAAGAAGTCGAATTGCAATTTCGATTTTGTGTCTATTACAGTTCCCACGAATTGAGAGTTTCGTGTGGCTTTTGGGTTCTTTTTTTCCAGGGGTGTAAGGGGTACCTTCCACGTAGGAGCCCAAAAGTCAACCTCACTTCCACGTAGTACACCCTGGAGTAGACTAACGAGGCTCTGGCGACTGGCCTCATGGCCAGTATAATTTTGTTTGTGTTGTCCTGTGTTTTGTCCTTATTTGTGTTCTTTGCAGCCTCGGCTTTTAACAACAGTCAGAACATTTTAATCTTTTATGATTTTAATTAAGCAACGTTAGAGTTATGTGTAAAGATAAGGGGCTGGACCCCGTATAGTGAGATGGGTGCAAAATAGCCCTAGTGCTGACGCACCCAAAATTTTAAATTCAAATCAAATCAAATCTTTTTTTCCAGGTGTAGCGCCATCTCACGGTAGCACCCAAGCACTTTTGGAAGCGCATACATTGTAGCTCCAAGTTAAGGTTAGCGCCGGCCAGGCGGCGATCTTTAACTAACCCCTTTCTCTTTGTTTGTTTGGGAGATCGATTTTATTAATATTTCCATCAATTTGAAAAAGATCGATAAAGAAAAGAAATAAGAGAAAGTACACAATATGTATTAATTGCAAGAAGAAGCAGCCTTGGCAATTATAAAAAGAAGAATCATTATTATTATAAGAAGAAGAAGCAGTATTATTAAGAAGAAGGCAATTTAATTGCAAGAAGAAGAAAATTCATTAATCAGAAGAAGAAGACGCCATATTAATTATAAGAAGAAGATAGAAGATGCCATACTGATTATAAGAAGAAGAGGCCATAAGAAGAAGATGCCATATTGATTACAAGAAGAAGAAGCTCGAAGAAGATTAGTTGGAATTAATAAAAAATAAAATAGAAGAAAATTACTGTATGAAAAGACTTCAAAAGATATTTAATATTTGTATATAATTAATCAAGAATATAATACGAATTGTACCCTCAGTAGTGGGTTAAATATGTTGTTTCTTTCCATATATTTGTAGCGTTAGTAATCCTGATCTGTGCCAAGAGGTATCTCATTGTTTCTACCCTGTGCTAAGCTGGCAGATGCTCACGCGAGGGACGTGGCATTGATTAATGGCGACCAACGTGTGGGGCACGATACAGACCAGAGGTTGAAATAACGCAAAGAATAAGAATTTGGAAGGATAAATAAAGCAAAAATGGAAGAAGGAAAATATATATGTTGTGGCGAAGAAGGAAATAAGGAAGAAATAATACAGTGTAAGATATGTGAAGAAATGAAACACTGGTTATGTGAAGGAATCCGGAAAGAAAAATATGAGAAGATATGTGAAAGGGGAAAAGGATACGAATGCAAGGAATGCAGGAAAGCAAAGTTAAAGGAAAAAGAAGGAAAGAAAGAAGAACAAAACACGATGGAGATGTTGATGAAAATGATGATTGAAATAAAAGAAAGTCAAGATCATAATAACAAAGAAGTTAAAGAAAGTTTGGAAGAAAATAATCGAAAAATAGAAGAAAACAGCAAAGAAGTTAAAGAAAGTTTGGAAGAAAATAATCGAAAAATAGAAGAAAACAGCAAAGAAGTTAAAGAAAGGTTGGAAGAAAATAACCGAAAAATAGAAGAAAATAGCAAAGAAGTTAAAGAAAGTTTGGAAGAAAATACTCGAAAAATAGAAGAGATGGCAGAAGTATGTGAAGAAAACAGGAAAGCATTTGAGAGAAAGATAGAAGAAATGATAAGGATGGCAGATGAAAAACATGAAGAAACTAATAGAAAGATCGAAAAGGAAGCTTCAAGAGCGAATGAAGAATGCCAGCAGAGGAGTACGAGTTTAGAAAACAAAATTTTGGCAAATAAGAAGCAGATAGATATTAACATCTCCAAAATAGATGAAGTAGAAAACAGAGTACAAGAAATGAAAATTGTGACAGAAGAAACAATAGTAAAAGAAACTTTGAAATTTTCAGAGAAATGATGATTAGAGAACGACAAGAAGTTAGGGAAGAATTAGAGGAGAGTAATAAGAAGATGCAAACCCTCGAAAGTAAGATCGACAAAGGAAAGCAAGAGAATAAAGTACAATGGAAAGGAATAATCCCTAAAATAGAGGATATGAGAATACAAGATAAGCTAATAGGTTTCAATCGAGAAGGAAATGATGGAAAGGAAGAGTATGAAAAGATCAGAATAAAAAAGGAAAGTAGTAGCGACGAATCGACTACAGATGAGGAAATAAAGCATAAAAGGAATCATCAGAGGAAGAAAAGGAAATGGAAAGGTAGTGAAGAAGGGAGCGACAATGGAAGATGGTTGGACAAAGTAAACGGAAGTAATTTGGAGGAGGGAAGATATAAGACAAGAATCCCTATGCCTAATGAATTACAACACTTGCCCAAGTTTAATGGAAATATATCTGACAAGTGTCCACGAAAATTCTTGAAGGAACTAACAACTAACGTGAAGCTAATGAGGATACCAGGAAATATGATACTGAACCTTATCGAAGGATGTTTTGAAAAATCTGCAGCAGGCTTGTATCAGTTAAATCAGCACAAGTTTGGAACATTCGAAAAGTTTAGTAAAAGATTTTTGGAATATTATTGCAGTGAGGAAATTAAGGAAAGGCAACTGGAGACATTGAAAAGAAAATATATAGATTAGTCCAAGGTTGAGAGTTTGGAAGCACATACATGGGAAACGTTAAGGAGCTTCAGAAATTTGAATGAAAAACGGAATGAGGAAGAGTTGGTTAGACACGTGATACAAACACTACCAATATGGACGCAAAGAGCGGTGGCTGTAGTAAAGATAAGGAAGGTGGAAGACTTGATAGACTACCTCAGAACAGATGACATGCTGAAAAAGACTCAAAGGTCATGGGATAAAGAAAAGGAAGGTAGATATTATCCTAAGAGGCATCATCCTGAAGAGGAACAACGTCCAGAGCAGAAATTCCGGAAACAAGAATTCGGGATTAGGAACATAGAAGTCAGAAATGCATATAGAGGCAGAGGAAGAGGATTCTTAGAAGACAACGGAAACGGCAGAAGGCGAAATGATGTTCAGGAAGAGCAAAGAAATTATGATAGAAGGAATACAGGATCGTGGAGAGGAAATCGCGTATATAGAGGAAGAAATGATTATTGGCAAAATGCGAATCGAAGAAACTCAGAAAGAAGGATGGAGATAGATGAAAGGCAACCTAGAGGAAATAATTACAACGAGAGGAACGATAGGGGAAATCCTGAGATAAATGAAGAGCGAAGAGAAGCAGTGGAATTAGTCAGAAGCCAGATGCAGAACGAAGTAGGAAATGCTGGATGGCAGCAGGTAAATGAGGAGTCGAGGAACGTGGAATCGGTCGAGAGGCTAAACTTGTAGAGCTCTCGCAGCAACTCCCAGGTGTGAGAGCAAAGGAAAATGATGAATATATGAAGGGAGAACATAAGATAAATGCAGAAGGAAGTCTGAAGCTATTTCTAATTGGAGAGCCGAGTTTTGAAAACTTAAAACCTGGAAAATCATTGTATGTGGAAGCAAAAATAATAGAAATTAAGGTTAAATGCTTGATCGATTGTGGGAGTGTTGTCGAAGTAATGAGCTATAAATGTTGGCAAAGAATTAAAGAAAAATACCCACAATCAAAATTAGACGCTTTTGAAAACGACAAAGTCAGATTAGTTATGGCTGCGGAAAATGAAGAATACAAGATTCAGGGCACGATACGCATCATGATGAGCATCAGAGGAGCTAACTTTGAAGTAAAATTTCTGGTGATAAAGGGTTTGAGGTGTGATATAATCCTAGGAGTACCTTTCTTAGAAAACTACAATGGGCACATACATATAAAAGAAAAGCGGCTAAATCTAGAATCAATGGAGAACATGAAAGTAGATATCCCTATGGAAGATGAAATAAAAGGTTCTGAGAGCGAAATAGGCATTAGGAAGCAAAGTCTTGCATATCAGAAACATGATGCAGTGTATAAGAAGAAAGACTACGATGATATAATTGAAAATGAAAATATAAAATGTGAATATGAAAAAGAGGTCAAAAGAGAGGACCATAAATACAATGCATCGAAAGAAGAAATACAAGCCAAAGTGGATGATGTCATTGGATCTCAGAAAATGAAAAAGAAGATTTAAGATATATTTTGTTGAGACATAGGGGAATATTTAACCAACGCCCAGGAGTGACGGATGTATACACCTATAGGATTGAGGTAGACACAGCGAGTCCAATAGTGTCAAAACAATATCCTATACCCTTTGCAGTTGGGGGATAATAGAGAACTCCAATAGCGTACACGTAAGCCCAATGCACGTGGTAGACAAACCGAACGGAGGTGTGAGGCCCGTACTGGATTTAAGATAGCTAAATAAACACGTGCTACTTCCAAGAAATCAAGTAGAAAGAATAAATTAATTACTACACACTTTTTCAGGCAGCATACACTTCACATCATTTGATATGACTTTGGGATACTTTCAGGTAGAAATAGAAGAAGAGTCTAGAAAATATACAGCGTTTCGATATGGATCAAGGTTATTTCAATTTAGAAGGCTTCCATATGGTCTAAATTCATCAGTATCAGCTTTTATGACGGCTCTAAATAGAATATTTCGTATAGAGACAAGAGAATGGCTTGCTATATATGTGGATGATATGTGTATAGATACGAAAGATTGGGAGACACACATAGAAAAAATAGATTGGGTATTAAGTAAATTGGCAGAAGCAGGATTAACTGTCAAATTGGAAAAATGCTCTTTTGCAAGGAAGGAAATACGTTTCCTAGGTCATGTGGTATCTGGAGGTGAAATAAAGATGTGCCCAGATAAAAATGACGCTATAAGCAAGTTCCCAAGACCAAACACAAGGAAACAACTCCAAAGATTCCTGGGAGTATGTAATTGGCGATCGAAATTTATACATAATTTCGCAAGCAAAGCCAAGCCATTATATGAACCTCTCAGAAAACATATAAAATGGAAATGGGAAGGAGATGAAGAGGAGGCTTTCCAAGACTTAAGCAAGACCTTATACAAGTGCCAGCCATAAGCCAACCTGATTTCGGGAAAATGTTCTTTTTAGGTACAGATGCATCAAACATTGGATTGGGAGCATACCTATTTCAGAAAAACGAATCCAATGAAGATAATGTAATACAATATGCTAGCAGAAGCTTGAAGAACTTTGAAAGAGCATATACTATAAGTGAGCTAGAGTGTTTGGCGATAATATTTGGAATAGAAAAGTTCTCTGCATATCTGAAAGGCAGAAGATTCAAGGTGGTATGTGATCACAAGAGTCTAGTTTGGTTAAATTCTGCAAGACAGTGGAATGCAAGGCTTACGAGAAGGGCAATATTACTGCAACAGTACAGTTTTGATGTTATAGATATAAAAGGAAAGGAAAACCATGTTGCAGATACTCTAAGTAGAGCACCTTTAAAGAGAAATCAGGAACCAGAGGAAGTGATTAGGCTAGAAATCAATGCTATCGCTGAGGAAGAAGTAAATGGTATTAAAGAAGAGGAATGGCGAGTTGAAACAGAGGAAGATGAGGAACTAAAGGAGATTATCAAGGTGTTGGAAGGAGAGGAAGGAAACAAGAAAACAAGGATGTCTAAGATATAGAACAGATATAAAGTTATAAATGGCATCGTTTTCCAAGTTAGTTACGAGAATCCGAACCAAGTAAGGATTAGTGTACCACGAACTTTGATAAGAAGAGTACTCGAGATAGTGCATGAAGGATCTGGTCACTTCGGAGTTGACAAAACGCTGAGATTAGCTAGAAGATTTTACGTATGGAAAACTATGAAGAGTGATGTTGTTAACCATGTTAGAAATTGTACAATTTGCATACAAACTAAACCTTCAAAGATAAAATTTAAGAAAGAAGAATTACATATTATCGCTAAATGGCCATTAGACATGGTTTCGATAGATATAATAGGACCACTACCTAGGTCTAAGGGATTTTTGTACATATTGACGTGTGTGGAAATATGTAGCAAGTTTATCATGTGCTATCCTTTAAAGAAAGCCACAACCAAAGAGATAGTCAAGAAATTGGATGAAGGATTTATCAAATATTATGGTATGTTGACAGACAACGGGATTCAATTTACTTCAGAGTATTTCAAGGAGTATACATATTTCAAAGGGATAACATTGATTAATGTAACAAGATATCATCCAAGTTCAAATCCAATTGAGCGTTACAATGGAGAGATTGTGAGGTTACTCAGAATGTACTGTCATGATCATCATACAAGGTGGTGTGCAGTAATTAACAAGATAGTTATGTTATTAAATAACTCTATATCAGCTGAGGCGAATATGAGCCCGATAGAGATTTTCTTGGGATATGAAGCAGAGCCGATGATTTTCGATGATTTTGAATGGCCAAAGAAGGTTATGGAAAGAGGAACAAGGAAAGAATTTTTCAATGACCTGCATAACAAAAGAAAAAAGAGGACGTCAAAAGAGGAAGCGAAAGGAAAAAGATAGAAGTAAAGAGGGGTGATATAGTTTATTGTAAAACACACCCAATAAGTAAGGCCATTCACCGCACAATTAAAAAACTGTTTTTCAAGTACGAAGGTCCGTATATGGTATTAGAAACGTTTAGGAACACTATAGTTATAGAAGATATGGTGACAAAGGAAGTAAGAAGATAAAATTTAGATAATGTAAAAATATATAATTGTACGGAAGACGTTAAACAAATGTTGAAAAGTACATATGAGAAGTGAATAGTAAGAATGGATGTTGAAGAAAATTTTTCCTTGCATACGAATTTTCTCAGAAGGAAAAATTTTACCCAGAGGAGGGGAATCAATGCCACGTCCCTCGCGTGAGCATCTGACAGCTTAGCACAGGGTAGAAACAATGAGATACCTCTTGGCACAGATCAGGATTACGAACGCTACAAATATATGGAAAGAAACAACAGATTTAACCCACTACTGAGGGTACAATTCGTATTATATTCTTGATTAATTATATACAAATATTAAATATCTTTTGAAGTCTTTTCATACAGTAATTTTCTTCTATTTTATTTTTTATTAATTCCAACTAATCTTCTTCGAGCTTCTTCTTCTTGTAATCAATATGGCATCTTCTTCTTATGGCCTCTTCTTCTTATAATCAGTATGGCATCTTCTTCTTATAATTAATATGGCGTCTTCTTCTTTTGATTAATGAATTTTCTTCTTCTTGCAATTAAATTGCCTTCTTCTTAATAATGCTTCTTCTTCTTATAAGGCTTCTTCTTCTTATAATAATAATGATTCTTCTTTTTATAATTGCCAAGGCTGCTTCTTCTTGCAATTAATACATATTGTGTACTTTCTCTTATTTCTTTTCTTTATCGATCTTTTTCAAATTGATGGAAGTATTAATAAAATCGATCTCCCAAACAAACAAAGAGAAAGGGGTTAGTTAAAGATCGCCGCCTGGCCGGCGCTAACCTTAACTTGGAGCTACAATGTATGCGCTTCCAAAAGTGCTTGGGTGCTACCGTGAGATGGCGCTACACCTGGAAAAAAAGAACCCAAAAGCCACACGAAACTCTCAATTCGTGGGAACTGTAATAGACACAAAATCGAAATTGCAATTCGACTTCTTTACTTTTGTATATTAATCGCTTATGTCATTATTGAATGATAATTCCCTTTTTCTCCTTATTTATATACTGTTATTATTTTAAACTTATTTATTAATTTCCTTATAATTAGTATTAATATATACAATCGTTATTTTATCACATCTGCTCTTTCCGTTGTCTCTATTTACAATCGTATAATTTCTCCTGGGTGGTGCCATCTCTTACCCACTTTCCAAACTTATTTATGCCGCATCTTTTATAACCGTTGTACCTCTTGCATGCTGCCATCTATGGTCCTTTATTTCAAAGAAAAGCAACGCAGTTTGTGTACGTGACACATTTATGTGTGTTTTCATTCCCCCCCCCCACCCTCAAATGTCAAGATGAGGAGAAATTGAAGTGGGGATCTGACCCCGAAACCACGTAAATATGGCATAGGAAGAAACAGGGGGCATACGGACTCTCTATACACCTGTCAAATTTCATGGGAATCGGAGGGGGACTCAGGGGTCAGATGATCCTCACGTCAATTTGTCCTCATCTTGAAATTTGAGGGGATTTTGCCCCCTGAAACAGTTTTTAGCTGAAACAAAAAAACACGAATTTCTTCATTTGGGCCCGTTTATACACACACCTGCCAAGTATCATGGAAATCGGAGGAAGACACAGGGGTCAGATCCTCACTTCAATTTGTCTTCATCTTGACATTTGAGGGGGTTTTGCCCCCTAAACCCGTTTTTTAGCTGAAACAAAAAAACACGTATTTCTTCCATTGGGCCACACTATACACCTGCCAAGTTTTATGGAAATCGGAGGGACACAGGGGTCAGATCCTCACTTCAATTTGTCCTCATCTTGTCATTTAAGGGGGTTTTGCCCCCTAAACCCATTTTTTAGCTGAAACAAAAAAACACGTATTTCTTCCATTGGGCCACACTATACACCTGCCAAGTTTTATGGAAATCGGAGGGACACAGGGGTCAGATCCTCACTTCAATTTGTCCTCATCTTGACATTTAAGGCGGTTTTGCCCCCTAAAACCGTTTTTTAGCTGAAACAAAAAAACACGTAATACTTCCTTTGGGCCCCACTATACTGCCAAGTTTCATGGAAATCGGAAGGGGATACTTAGATAGCCTCCCTTGTAATTATTTAACACTGCATATATTATAATGTTTTATTTTAATTTGTAGAACTGTAACTGTAGAACAATTGTATAATTTTTGTATAACATTTCTATCTTGTTAAATGTGTTAAAGGTTTCATCCTGGAATGGAATGTCTCACATTTATGTGTGTTTTCATTTCCAATACATTCGAATGAATACATATTCGTTTCAATGGCATTTACAAAATCACCTCTGACATTTTATGTTAAACAAGTAAGATTTTTTTTTGCACGAGTGTGTTAGTCGATGAGTAGCAAAGTATTTTAGGAACAACACTTGAAAAAAATTATTTTAGGACTAACGAAAAATTTCTTTGTAATCGAAGATCATAATACCTTTTAAGGTGTGGTAATATTATAATGGGATTGAGATACGAAACTCTCGGATCCGGATCCGGATCCAGATCCGAAACTTTTGGATCCGAATGGATCCGGATTTTTCGGATCCGGATCCGTTTGGCCATCCCTAGATTAGATTATAGTTGGTACAGTAATGATTGCCGGGTTCGAATCCTGATTGAGCCTGAATTTTTCGCTGAAAATTCTACATAGTATATCTCCTGTATGTGGCAAATCATCGCAAGTTAGTAGATTTAGTAGATTTGTAGGTTTTCTTCAGTGAATCCTAATTTGACTCCTAGTTTAAAAGGACAACGTTCAAAACACTTAACATCTAAGCACTCACCATGGTCGTTCAGCATTCTTCCGTTCTAATGAAAGACTTCTGAAAACATCAAACTATCTGCACTTATTATAGTTTATCTTGTACTTGAATAGGATCTTTCGAAATCAAATCAAAAAATTATAGAAACATCGATTGATGCATTGAGAAAGTAAATTCATGACTTGAGAAGCCAGAATTTCATGCATGAATGGGTGGGTTTCGTGTCTGCGAAGTAAAAGTCAATCTTAAACTTAAATGTAACGATGCCACGTGCATCTTTTGTCTTCGTGGTTGTGGATTGTGAGGTAAATGCAATTTTCACGCTTCGCAGTGAGGATCGTGGGGGACCGAGTCGAAACGGTAAGATTATGGAGGAGATAGAAATCAAATTACGTAATTTCCGGAGCGATAACATAAATTCTGGGTTGTTTTGATGCAGCGTTTTCTCATCACTGTTGGAATATCAGCAACGGTTTTGTGTTCAGCTGTCATTGTTGCCTAATGCTATTCTTTCTCCCTTTTGGAGCACGAATTGATTCATGATCCTGCGGTTCTTCAAAAAAATTCCGTTAGGTAACAGCTCCTAAGCAACAAAGAGGGTGAGGAATGCGAGAAGATCTTGTTTGGGTTTTCCAAGTAATCTTTGTCTGCAGTAATTGTGGTAAATTAACTCGATTTCAGCAATTGCAATTGTGAGAATCGTACCTCAACGTTCGTGATTCAGTGCTGTGACACACTGGGAGTTGCTTGAAGATGACCTCTCGCCGTGGGAAGTCCATTACTTGATTCGCTTCCAACAGTGCTTTGGTCTATCGAAAGCGTCTCTAATGCTGCTTTATGAGAATATAAAGGGAAGTTTTCCAACCTGAAGCTGTGTTGAAGTTATCAGGCTCGGTATAACAGGAACTAAGCAGCGAAGCTTAATAAATAGGCTATATCTAGGGTGTTCGAGGAAAAAGCACTTAAGTGAAAAAAATAATTAAAATTTACAGCACACAGTTAATTATGTTTATTCTGTTAATAGCAAACATTACAGGCATGATACACATGTTATATCATCACTATTTAGATGATGTCCAATATACAATTATAATCATAATAATATTTTATTTGGAATTGATTCAGTGTGACTTCAGAAAATCGCAGTTCGTGACTTTTCCCGAACACACTAAATATTTGATTGACTGTCGTACACAGGACGGGGGGAATTGCTGGAGCTACAATTTTTCCAGAAAATCAAAATTTTCACATGAATGTGGAAAATGCTAAGTGCACATAACATTATCCCCGATTACCATTTTTGTTTTTCAACAATTTTCAAAAGGAAGGTTAGAAATTATAATTAAGAAATATTTTATAGAATATTCCCTTCCAGAATGCAGCTATGTAATATTTACCTCTACGAACCCAGCTCTCTCCGAAAAAAAAATCCTGGGTACGCTAGTGCTTTGAATAGAAGCTATAAAACACAAAGTACTAACTTCAATTTCAGTATCAGCTCTGGCGTTCTCTGCAACGTACTATTACAGAACTTCTCAAAACCAAAGCAACACTCAGATAGCTATCACTTATGTCAAAACAAAACCGACGTTTAATTCGATGACACCCTAGCAATAACTAGGTATAACTTGTTTTACTTGTTTACATGTATTACAAGCATAAACCAACTCTGCAACTCCACAACGAGATATTTCATTCTCTTAAACCTCTGAACACACGGAGTTGTGCTCCCACGTGGCAACAGAGCGATCTTCTGCCACCTGCCTAGTGTTTAAGAGCCATCACACACAGAAAGGAATTACGAAATATGCTACTACTGAATAAGATGTTGCCATATTAGTTTGAAAAGATTACTAAAGGACCAATATTATACTTCAAGGAAATAAAGTTTCTATTAGATCTATGACATTCGATACTTAGTGAAGATCTCGTTTATGTACCCATGGAGGGATTGGTGGGGCATTGGACCTAGAGTTCCAAAACAAAGGACTATAGATACGTGAAAATATACTAAAATACAGCACTGACTATTTAAAAATAAGCCAAGACTCAGCCTTGCCGAAATCAAAGTTATGAAATCACCGTGCATGCCACCGCGATAATTTATAATACGTCTGTATGAGCATACAATCCAAGTCAATTACATCTGATCTAATTTTTTTACGATGTAATCTTGCAAGTTTGAAATCCCTTGTAATTCATACAAATGAACAAAATGACTTTAGGTGAAATGTAAAAACTTCCTTCACCAACATTTCGAGTTCAACCGAAAGATTTATGAACGATAATTGGCAATGTGCATTCAGGAAGCTCTTCCCGGTAGATTTCACGTTAATTTATTGAATCTTAAATACGAATCACTCACTACTAGTCTCGATTTGCGACCATAATTACCTTCTTTATTTTAACGGTAATCCGTAAACTTCTTCACCAGTTAATGGTGATTTACAGCTTCAATTAATGATGGCTTGCGTAACGAAAGAGCACGACAACTACAGCAGAGAGGGATGGTTGGAATAAAAAAAAGTGAATGCTCTGTCGATAGCATTTTGTCACGTTCATGACTTTTGACGTCTATGGACCAAGAGACTTAAAGAAAACTCATATTTCACAGTCGCCTTCAGAGAAAGTTTCCTATCGGAATCTGCTTGCATCGGATTTTGATTACATCATTCTAAACGGTGCATTTGGACTGCGAGTAAGGTGCTCTGAAATTCTTAAGTAAAGTTTACAAGATATTTTCATCTAAGACCACAACTTGTCCCACATATGTGGGTGACTCATCTCTTTGCCATTAGTTATGCTTTCACCTAAGGCTTTCCTTTAAAGAGGAAAATATTTGTCAAACGTAAGGACAAAATGAAAAAAAAAAAAGTTTTACACAAACAATAAACTCTAACTCATAATCAAGAAAGCGTGTTAAATAAGTTAAAGTAAATGTACAGTCACAGGCAATAAAAATTGGACACCTAGATTCTGAAACACTCAGCGATATGTGGGTTGCCTAACTCTAGGCGATGAGGCAGCCTCAATAGTAAATATTAGGTCTCCACCTAAGAGTTGGCAGCAAGCCATGCAGGAAAACGAGTATTGCAGGATCTAAGTATCCCATTTTTATTGCCGTTGACTGTACGTGGAGAAGTACGTGTATCAACGAATATAAGGATCGTAGGTTGTGTTACCTTTGCGGTTAGCCTAGAACTAGAGAAGCAGTATTAACCGAAACGAAATAGTGCCTTATTAACTTAATTGAAGGATGCTTTTGTTTAATTTTGACCAAAGACGGAAGTGGGGCGATAATCAGCACGACTATTACAGTATACTCTGTCTCTGGAAACTGTGGAGCAATGCCGTGCATAACGGATGAGAAGGGGAGAAAGCGAGTTGGCGGAGCAAAGCAGTGCGCGCTGCTGCAAACAGCTGGTAGCTGCACTCGCTTCCCCTCTCACGAGTTTATTGGTGAGTCACTCTTGAGTCATTACTTGCCCCGATTTTTTTTTTTCGTTCGCTCGCTCCAGAGATTCGTTGGACAGAGTGTAAGTTACCTTTATCAACAGGTAAACATTTGTTCAAAATTTCATCAGATCCACTGTGACATCGAGTACGGGGTAATCCGTATGGAAAGCATGACTTCTAACGCCTAAATTGACAAGGTAATGACATGATTCAATTTCTCAGTCTACGATCAACCTGGTCAATGTACAGACAACACACATAACGCCTTGCAGGAAAGCGAGCCATTCAGGATGTACGTGGCTAATTTTTATTATCGGTGACTGTACCTAGGCGTTGTTAGTTGAAAGGTTGCCAGTTTGCCCAGCGATGCGGAATTCGGAAATAGCATCTCAGTGTGCATTTGCTGTAACTGAAAATCCATATGCTGACTTTCCATTTGTGTTGCACCCCTTGTGACACTTGACAGAAACTCGTATGATGCAACGCGTGAAAGAAGAGGACATTGTCCGTATGTAGATCCGTGTCTCATTCCACGAGAGTTGACGTTAAGATTTCACTTCAAGATTTCACCTTCACCCACGAACGAACCCACGGACATTGACATCATCGCTAGGTGGCAGCCGCTCCCAAATATTGATACTAATCTTCCTTACATTACATAAAACCTCTCCCATTTGTTACGTATACAGCAAGGTGGATTATTGTGCACGCTCATTATGAATTATTGACTAACATCCCCTCAAGAAATACAAAGATCAATCCATGAGTGGTACATACGTTGTTACCCCTTCCTGATTCAAGTCGTTTACATGAATTGAATAAACATGAAAGGAACGTTACCTGCATTTAAATTGCAAAGAAGCATGAATTCGCCTACTTTATATTTTCCCTAAAGAAGAACAAAAGACAGGAAAACTCGTGAACTAGAGTGGAGAGTCATTTTTTCTTCTATTACTCTCGATTGCGTCGAGGAACGAAACAACGTCCCGTGTTTTGCATGCATCTCTAACGAACATATGCTCTACTTATGTATACATATTTAATATACATATATTTACACTGAACAAGGTTGAAGACAACGAGCTTTTGACAGCTAGGCACATTTTAGCAACGCAGGGGCAGGGTAACAATGGAAGCAGCTGATTGCATCATTCACTCTCCCGTTTCTCGCGTAGATTTGGAAACTCGACGAAAACGCCAGTGGGTTTTGCTCTTCGTGGTACATCTGTACCATTGCTAATCATATGAAATATACATGGTTATTCAAAATGATGGATACAATTTCATTCATGTATATTTCCTTGAATATACATTGAATATGAATAATATACATACAAGAGAGAGGGGAAGGTCTAAAGTTTCTAATACTACCGCTAGAGCGCAGTTGCGTAACCAACCACTCGAGTGCGCATACGCGTGCCACCAAGGACCCTTCAGTTCAGTTCCGAGTAAGATGGCCACTGTGCAGCACAAGGTTTTCTGCGTTCTTGAGTTCGGCAAAACTGAATCGGCAACAGCAGTGCAGCGAGCATTCCGTCTTCGATTCGGCATAGAACCACCAAGTAGGAGGAGCATATAGCGTTGGTTACACCAATTCTCAGCAAACTGGATGTCTCTGCAAAGGAAAAAGCACGGGCCGACCGCGTGTGTCAGAGGAGGATGTGAGACGAATTGAAGGCAGTTTTGTGCACAGTCCTAGAAAGTCAACTAATGCTGCTAGCAGAGAACTTTGAATACCTCAAGCAACTGTATGGTGAGTTTTGAGACGCCGTTTCTCAATGAAGCCCTTCCTCACCGATGGATAGGTCGCATAGGAAATGAAAACCTGGCTCTTCTGTCATGGCCCCCGAGATATCCTGATCTTACACCATGTGACTTTTTCCTGTGGGGGTATGTCAAACAAGCCGTGTACGTACCACTTCTACCACAAACTCTGGGCAACCTGCAGTACAATATCACAGCTGCAGTGAATTCAGTTATACAAGAGATGCTTCTTCGTGTGTGGACCTGGCTCTTCTGTCATGGCCCCCGAGATATCCTGATCTCACACCATGTGACTTTTTTCTGTGGGGGTATGTCAAACAAGCCGTGTACGTACCACTTCTACCACAAACTCTGGGCAACCTGCAGTACAATATCACAGCTGCAGTGAATTCAGTTATACAAGAGATGCTTCTTCGTGTGTGGAATGAGTTCGGCTACCGCTTAGATGTTTGCCAAGCAGCAGGCGGCGGCCATATTGAATATCTGTAACCTCTATTGTAAGATTGTAAACTTTACACTTTCCTCTCTCTCCTGTACGTATATTGTTAATATGTAATGTATATTCAAGGAAATATACATGAATGAAAGTGTATCCTTCATTTTGAATAATACTTTACATTCTATCACTGCTTCTGCAGCCATAAACCTTATACGAAGCAGTACTGAAAAGGTGTCGGTTCACAGATATGGAACGGAAAAAAATACACGTATAGTGAAGCCAAGGAGTCGAATATTGTGTTTGAATATTAATCAAAATATCAGTGATATTACCTAATAAAATCACAGAGCTAAGAACGTGAATAAAAATTTCAGTAATTGTAGTTTTGGTAATTAATATCCGAACGTAAGTGTCCTATTTTGAATTCGGACAATGAACCGCACTCTTCATCTAATACGGGGTGAAGTCCGAGGATTAATTACTCAGCTAATTTGAAATGATCTTGTTACCCAGAGGAAAAAGTTTTCTTGAAGTGACCAAAAAATAGCTTCTGGCAACCAAATATTTGTTGAACCAAGTATTTGTTGAAATGGCGACAAACATGTGATCGTTCACCAGAACCAAATTATTTTAGTATTTGCACACATTTGTTTGGAATTGCAGAGTTTATAAGGGGGTCCAATAAGGAAAAAAATTAGGGAAAGCTGGAAAAAAAAATTTATATCTTCAAAAGAGTGTTCTTAACAACATACTAATTTTGCATCCCTCTACCACCCCGGATTTGGCCGCCATCTTGGAAAAATGGCGCCCCAAATCAGTTTTTTGCAAATATCTCGCTTGGAAAGCATTTTATAGCAAAAGAGGTTATGACAGAAAATAATCTACATAAAATTCTCTACAAAAAAGTTCTGTGCATTTTTCTTCTAGGATGCCCCGTTTGGGTGCTAGCTGAGCGAGAAATGTTGTTCTTTTTCCTGCCCAGTTTTGCAAGTGCGGAACTCACGAAAACGTCTTTTCCATGATGTTTTGTAGCATTTATCTTCTATAAAACTGTACTTTTTACATTTGTTCTTTCTTACAGAATGTAATTTATGAGTTCAATTGCTTTCATCATTGCATGCAGTTATTTATGTCAGCTGTGTGCAGGAGATAATATGTTTGGTCTGAAAGAGAAGATAACTCCAAAGGAGCATGTTGACTTTGTCCATAAAGGTGGTTTCACAATAAAACGCCATTGTAATCAACGGGTCCCGGGTTCGATACCCGTTGACACAATGCACAGTGGCTCGGATCCCACTTTAAACTGTAGGTCCAGTCCCGATTAATCTTACCGTGCGTGCGTAAAGTGAACTTAAAACAACAATTCAAACCATAATAAAATGATCAGAAAAGTTCTGGTCATATATAACAACTGAGCCGTGATGCGCTCCATTAAGAGTTGATGTTGTTGTTGACTTGGTGTTTTGAGTCCACTTTATGCACAGAAAGGTAATCGGGACCGGACCTACAGTTTAAAGTGGGATCCGAACCTCTATGTGCCTCCACTGGGTATCGAACCCGGCGCTCCATTAAGAGTTGTGGGGGATGGCAGAGCAATTGCCAGAGTCAATGAATGCTAAGTAGATTTTTTGGCATGCTCATTAGTTTCCAGATAAAACAGATGAACAGCATGTCGATGCACGAAAGTCTCGTATATAAAAGGATAAGCAAGACTTTCAGTTCTTTTGTCAGTGAGGTCTCCCTGATGGCGCAGTGATAACGTATTCTCCTTGTAATCAAAGGGTCCCAGGTTCGATACCCGGTGGAGGCACATATTGGTTCGGATCCCACTTTAAACTGTACGTTCAGTCCTGATTAGCCTTGCTGTGCGTAAAATGGAATTAAAACTCAAACTCAATCAATATTTTGTCAATGATTCTCATCTCACCCACCTCCCTGATTTTGATGGCATAAAGTCAATGATTACGGTAGTAACAGGGATTAAGAAAACAAATCCTTCTGATGCTTATGATGTTGGAATGTCTTCAATGTTGAGTATCGTTGATAAAAATTTGGTAAATGTCAAGTTTGGACAAAATAAGAGAGTTAATCACTGGAGCGGTCACTTCTGAAGTGAAAATCAGATGTGTTGATCCAGAGTTTTTATTTAATAAATTATTTTACTAAAAAATCACAAGACCAATTCAGTGAAAACTTTGAGTACAAACTTGCCCCATACCAGTAATAGCTGATGAGGTAGGGATGTGGACAACCAAGAAGCCTTCTCTTAATGATCCTCTTTGTACCACTCGCTGAGAGACAAAGATGCTGCGCCGCCAGATTCTTCGCATTATACCCTTTAAACGCCTTAAAGATTACGCAAGCGGACTTGTAGCTGTAGAAAAATTGGGCTAAAGTGTTCAATAACGTGTTCAAAATCTGACACTGGTGCATTTACTTCGTAAGATTGGTTTCGAAGAGACACGTTCCGCTTCCGTCTGAAAGCTGCCTTGTTCTACTATACTCTGTCCCCAGAATCTCTGGAACAAGCCCGCGTGTTACATTAGAGAAGGGGAGAAAGCTTGTGGGCGGGCGAAGTAGTGCACGCTCCTGTAAGCGGTTAGTAGCTGCAGTCGTTTTCCCTCCACCATGAAATATATTCGCTCTCACGTATTCATTGGTCGAGTTACTGTCTTCTCGAGTTACTACTTGTGCATACCCTTGTCTTCGTTCGCTCTCTCCAGAGATTAGCGAAACAAAGTATAGAAGACGAACGGAGCTGTCAGATGGTATCAGCACATGACTCTTGGAAACCAATCTTAAGAAATAAATGCAACTTTTCGAACTGACGCCACACGGCAAGCTGCACGTGTCACTCCAACTGGGCCTTGTTCTCGATACCTTGCTTTGTAGCACCTCGTCAGTTGTGAGCGCATACACGGTGAATGTTTTGGACTAAAGGGGACCGTGTCATTACTTAGCTTTGAAATCCCTGTGTAGATTGTGGCTTGTCGCTTTGCTTCGATCTTCAAGCTCACGTCAATTCTGATGATCTATTCCACATTCACTTACAAGAATTCTTGCTGGTAGAAGACAAGCGATGTTTTGGTTTCTAACAGTAGCAGAAATACAGACATTATGTTCATTTGTTTTATGTTAAATATTACAAAATTATGTTTTAATTAATATACATATATTACCACTTGAGAATACATTTTCAAGAAGAGTCCTTACAACATTTAGATAGGCATTTTAATAAGAAATAAGGCTTCAAGCTGCCATGCAAAAGCGTTTTCTTGAGTTTCGCTCTTTCACAATGGAGCGGGGGAAAATGTAAAAAATACTCGATTCTCTAGTGCCATACTCCTATAAGAAAAATGCACAGAACATTTTTGTAGAGAATTTTATATAGATCAATTTTGGCATAGTCTCTTTTGCTGTAAAATGCTTTCCAAGCAAGATATTTGCAAACAACTGATTTTGGGCGCCATTTTTCCAATATGGTGGCCAAATCCGGCGTGGTAGAGGGGTATGTTGTTAAGGACCCTTTTATGAAGATAATAAAATTTGTTCAAGCTTTCCCTAATTTTTTTCCTTATTGGACCCCAAAATCATCCCTTGTCGACTGGCCTATTAGTCAAAATTACCAAATTTAGTAAGTCTTAGTACTTTTTTGTTTATAGATATACGTACCAACCAAACGTGTTTTGTTATTTCAAATAAATGGGGGTTTTCTGTGCATAATAAATGTTATGAAAAATAACCCCTCATCGAGAGCACTGTAAAGTAGATTTAAAAACTAATATTAGAAGGCTGTATAAGGGTAGTTAGCAGATGGACAAGACAGAAAACAATACATAACCACGCGATTATGCTGGTGTGAGTTCGAGCGTAACAGCCATGTTAACTTCAAAAATGTATTTTGTAGGGTATACTGTGTGGATCACAGGTTTACATTTGAGTGTCCACAAGAAAAATATCACCCCTTGCACTCCGTAAGATGTACGTAGTACATTTCATGTTGCAGAAATTTGAACGCTACGAAGAAATAAAGAAAATCGGTTACAGACCTCAGAAATGTGGCCAAGAGAATGTGAAATGGGCAGACAAAGAAAAAATGTTAGGAACAATTGATAAAAGAATAGAATAGCAATACTAAAAGTGATTAAGAAAAGAAAAATGTCAGGAACACCGGTTACCGTGCTAAAATATGTCCGTGAGGAATAGTTAAGGAGGTGAACAAGATATCAGGTGATAGATAATATGGAATTAAGAGGATCCTGGCATGAATCGTAAGGCGCAAGATCGAAAAGCTTGGATGCTGTACAGCCACGGACATTTCTGGGTTGTAACAATTTAATTTAAAGTCAATGGAGTTGTTACAACTCAGAAGTGTCTGTGACTGTACCTATCAACTGGGCAGAGAACAAGGAATTAAGTAAATTCTCGGAATGCTCCTTGGGATATAACGTGATCACAATTCCTGAGTAGAATTAAAGTTTCCAAATTAAAATATACTCAAAACTTGAGTTAAATTACATAATTTCAGTCGTAAAATATTAACACGTTTTTTAAATAACATGCAGTAACGTAGGAAACAAAATATTAGACACTATATGTCGAGTGTCTTTCATGGACTTTTTATAAATGATCTATGCTATCACGAATGTTGGAGTTAGGGATAAAAATTATTTTACGAAAGCCAAGTTAAATGAAGATGCATTCGTTTTTCAAGCAGACATTCACAAAAACACACATGCATGTGAAGACTCAATTAGTGGACGAAACATGAATTTCCGTGCGTCTAACAGCACGAGTCAGCGCACGAAATTTAATGTTGTTTTTTTATCTTCAGTTAACTTTATGCTTGCTTTACTTTGGATGGTAAAATCTTATCTTTCTCTATTAACTTCCAGTTGCTAACGCACTGGAAATATTTAAGGGGGGTCTTTACCATTGTTGTAAATCTAATATGCCAGTTTATTCAGGCAATCCAATGAAATGGAAAGTCAAGCAGCGTTATATCTGGAAAGCACTTGGATGAGTGACTATCTTTCTACCGAATCAAAACAATTCAATTACTGTTAATTAAAAATGTTTACTACATAAAACTCGTCATGTTCCGAGTAAGGGGTGTTCAATAAATATTCGTACAAAGTCATAGAGAGCAGCACCAGATAACCGAAGACAGACACAGCTTGAAGACCAGACGGAAAGATGCGTCAGTAGTGCACCAAAAGGCACGAAACGAGTGGTGTTATCGTGGCCCTGTTTGACGGTGAGGATGCCTTCGAAAGAAGACGTGTTGCGGGAACGTGTGTACAAGTTCTACGTGACACATGAGAGTAAGGGGAAAATGTATACAGTAAGGCATTTTGCAGCCGAGGGAGTGCCGCGAAGAACTATCTACGACATCATTAAAAGATGTGAGAGTGAGACAGTGGAAACGGCAGTCGGGATCAGGACGACCAGCGCGTATTTTCCCGAACAGGACGGTGCAGCAGCTGAAGAAGACACTTCAGAACAATGATGTGATGGTGTTTCAATGCGTATGGCGGCGCGAGAATTGAAGTCTTCTGCATCCATGATCCACTATGTAGTGCATAAGAATACGGACATACAATACAGGAAGAAACAAACCATTCCCAAGCGCACAGAACAACAAATAAGCATGGCTCAAATCAAGTGTGGCCGCCTGTTGCAGAAATTTGGTGGTCGTGCTTTCATCTTGGATGATGAAACCTATCTGACAATAACCCATTCCTCCATCAATGGAAATGATGGATACTACACTTCAGACCCTTCTCAAGCTCCAGCTAGTGTTGAATTTGCCACCAAGAAGAAATTTGAAGAGAAAGTGCTGGTGTGGATTACAATGGGTTCAAAAGGTATCAGCCAATCGTTGGTGCGGAAATCTGGATTCTCTATCAACGCCCAGACGTACCTGGAGGAGTGTGTTAAGAAGAGACTGATACCTTACATACGTGACAACTATGAGCCAGAGTCCTATGTGTTCTGGCCTGATCTAGCATCATCGCACATCTCCAGCAGGAAAATATTGAATTTGTACCGATAGAAAATAACCCCGCTAATGTTCCGGAACTTCGACCTATCGAAAATTTCTGGGCAATTTTGAAGGCTGCTGTTTATGCTAAGCAATGGCACGCAACAAACACAGATCAGCTTATTCGACGGATCCGGTACTATCTCCGGAACATTGATCTGTCTGTTGTACGAAACCTTGCAAGATCCACCAGACGTCGTATCGAAAAGGTGCCTCGTGACGAAGTGATTGAAAGCCGTTCGTGAAGCCATAATATTCTCTGTGCTGTGCCTTCCTATATGTATCACCGTCTTACCTTTTTCTGTATGTCTTGTTCAAATATATTTCTCACGGAATCTTGTGCGGATTTTTATTGAAAACCCCTTAGATTAATTAAATTAGGTCTATTGTTCCTATTACCTGTTCCTAAGACAATAAGTAGCAATAGAAATATAAGTATATTGTGTCTCAAGATTTTCATACCCAAGTAACACGACAGCGTGCGAATACAAGAGACAAGAGTAAGAATTGCAATCAAGACATGGAGTTAAGGCCACAACACGAACTACTGTAGAAGGCAGGGCAACAAAGTTGTCGAAACTTCAAAATAACAAGCCATTATAAGTGTTGATCTTGATTGTTGTAAAATTAGGTTATTGTAGTATTCGGCTTCATATTGATACAAAGATGATGAAAAAGGAATAAAATTGAATGTTTGCAATAAATTCTACACGTACGTTTACCTGCAAACACACTACCACCATGTAGTACGTGTACGTATTCTCATATTATTCGAACACAGTCTGTAATATTTTTCTTGTTTGTAATATTTTACATGATATAATTGATTTACTAGATAAAGATCGCTTTGGAAATGAATTTTCACCGCAGGTTTTTAAAAGATAGCGTTATACAAGGGTTTGTCTCATTTTACACATATCACACAATACATTATTAATCAACTTACGACAGTTCTCCAAATGATTTTAAGATTTATTGAAATGTGTATAATACTGTACTTGCAAAAACAAAACATGCAGAATAACAACTGGAGTTAGTGAATAACTCCGGTATATACAGTACAGTCAAGGACACTTCTAATTTCTAACGAACCCATATGTTATCAATGGTGGATTGCTGCAACTTGCTCCAAACCTTATAATCCTAATGTGACGTGGTTATTTATAGAGCCGGGCTAGGCACCAAATACTGCCCAAATAGATGGGCAAAAAGGCACTAGATATTCGTAGAAAGATCACGATAATTACCACTATTTTTTTTTCTAAAAACAACATTTGATATTAGGATTCTAATATTATGCATATGAAAAGCCAAAAATTCAAAATGTCTCATTCAAGAATTCATTAACTATCAAGTGATCCAAGCTTCTCTCATAGAAACTTCGAGAAAAAATATGCAGAAAAATCCTCTCAACTTTGTAAGAAGCTAATGAGGTACATTTCTCTGCAGCAATTCCAGTACATTTCCACAGTTCACTTGCGCTTAAAAATCTCAGCTATTCCCATATTTACTGCATTTATTGTCTTGCTAATTTGAAATAATATTTACGGCTACTTATGCACAGAGGCTAGTCGATCTTAGCAATCATTAAAAGCTTATGTGCGATATAACGGTCAAATATTGAGTGACAAGTAATTAATCTAATTGCCCGTTAGTAGGAATTAATTGCAATTGGTAATATTAATATCCGTCGCGAATACAGGTGTCTAGCGAACTGCCTTAGCCAGCACTAGCTTGCTCAACCACCGTTTTTCGCCCGAATTCGGATTTACATGCATTCTTATGGGAATAGCAAGAAAAATGCAACTTCTTAACCAATGGACCGAATTGGATGAGATTTTAACCAGCGGTAGAACACATCTTGAAAGTACTGATTTCAAGATTTGAGCCTAATCAGAACAGAACTACGGGAGTTATGAATTATTAAAGATTCATCGCTGAATTGAAAGGGAGAAGCTACCCTACCGAGTTGTTCCTGCTTTTCGTGACTGAATACAAAAGAGGAAGAGTTAGCCTAATCTCTGCGCGAGGGGCTGCTGCCAGGGGTTAAGGACCTGAGTGAGCATTGGCCAGGATATGAGGACAACGGTCAAAGCACCAGAAACAATAAACAAGCACCTGATCATAGAGGGTACAGCGTCACTACGTTCAAATCTGGAATAAAAGGGATGATTGGGAACAGTTTTGCACAGTTTTGCCTACAATCGCCACCTTAGAGTGAGCTACGCGCGACCGAGCTGCGAGTTGCAAGCAGACTCGAGGTCTGGATTTGTTTTTCCTCGAGTGAGTGTTTCAGAGCCATGGAGTAGAGCAGAATAGAACCAGGGGGTCCTTCCCCCTTCACCGTCAACGCATCCGTGCACATACGTGTGGTTATGTGAGAATAACGCCAGACACGTCCACCTGTGTCAATCGTCCGAAACAACGTCCAAAGTAGTGAAAGTTAATAACATTTGATATCCATGTGAAACCGCGAATGGCTCATCGCGTATGTTCGTCTCATCGCCCAAGTCACGTATCTGTACTTACGAGTGACCGCGAAGAACTGACCTATTATTGCGCAAGTTGTCGTATGGAGTCGACAGTGGGCGTGTACCGTCCTGGACGTCCCTGCGAAGTGAACGAGTGAAGCCAGGATCCGAGGATGCCAGATGGAGCTGCCGACTGATCCACTTTCGCCAACCAGGATAATCGTGAAGTGCAACACTGGAGTGCAGATGTCTTCCAGAACTGTAGGACCACTTTCACCCAACCCAGGTCAGAGGGAATGCAGCTAAGGTAAGATCCAACCATGTGCGTGTGTGAGAAAGACGACGACTATCTACCGCGAATCTGCGTGAATCAAATCATTGCTTAACTTAAATCAGTGCTATGGCAACCCTAGACATCTGTTTTCCGGCGGAGTAATCAAATGTTAAAGATGAGAGTTTATGTTAGCCGCAAACGATAGTTCATGAAATATATTTATACCTTCAGAAAAGATAGAAGGGGTTCGCACAAGGAACAATTATTCACTTGATACTTAAAATCCTAAACGATAAATTGTAAACGGCAATGTCGCCAAGACATAGCAAGAGTATGGTCAGAGTAGTAATTAATCTAACCTTTGTAATTGTCATATTGTCGCCATATGCCATGGAATGAGAGTATGAATGTGAGATCGAGTGAAAGAGGGCAAGATGTACTGTTTGTTTATCTGTGCTTTAATATATATGTATATTCAGAAACACCGTAGTATTATGTAACGTCATTTCAGGTATTTAAAATCAAATCCTCCTAGGTTTATTCTCGGTAACTCCGACTGTTAGGCACTTATCCTGACCGTATTATAATTAATGTAATGTTTAATTCGCCCAGCAGGTGAGGCGAGCGATTCTTCGTTGTTGCGTTGCTAAGCTCAGTTCAGCTGAGTTAATTGAGTTAATTAGTTAGTTATTAAATTAGCAGCCCGTAACAGCGAGGCAAGAGATTTGAATGTAGATATAAATAAAATCTTTTAAGAACGTAACCTTCATTCTTCCCATAGATAGACCTAACAATGAATTCAGTTAACGTAAGGGTAATAACATTACAATGAACGTTATAGATAAGTGGGTGCCACTGCAATTAACAAATTTGACTTATCTTGAAAACTGAAAGCCCGAATTGAATCGGAATGAAACGTAAGTGAAACCATTATGAACTTCCTTCCGAGATGACGTCAATAAGAATATTGAAAATGACGACAAGGAGGTGATTTCCTTTTACAATTATGATAGGTGAAGATTTACTTTAAGTTGTAGTCGCCATAGGGAATCACCTCCTCAATCTAGCTGTGAGAATACATCAACAAGGAAATATTTTGTCCCTCTTTTTAAACATATGCACTTATAAAGTTAAGCAACCCCCTACTTACTGCAATATGCTGTAATGGCATATGGAGGGGCTGTGAAGTTAGTGCCCAACACATTCATAATATTGTCATTTGTGGAAGTGGTGCGATCAGCACCACGCTCCGGCGGCCTATATTCTCCACCTGAATTCCTCTTCCCTTAGAATTGGATCCGGGTCTCCCAAATGACAGTCAGACGACTACTGACTTGATCACCATGTTTGTATTTTACACACTTCACGTTCGGAATTAGGACTACCAGTCAAATAGGCTATTTTACGCAAAATAGAATTTACGTATAATGTTGTAGTAGTCTGAAAGAAAAAAACTAGTACTAAGAGGCTACGAGTATGTTCATAGGAACAAAATATACTTTGATATGAAAAGTAGACTACTTGTATGTATTTTTTGAAATATAAACGAACAGACTTATGAAGACAATTTATATCAAAACAAATTAGGATTTGATTGGTCATTCAAATACAAGTTTTAACATTGTAGTTCCTTAAGTATGATTCAAAGTACAGGATGGCAAAATTGTTTCAAATTCTAATAAATATTTAGCATTATTTGATCAGTAATGAACCTTATCTTCCAGATTTTCAGACTTTTCGGAAATATATTGTTACTGTTAATGCAATGCCATATATGAAAGAATAACGCAAATTTAGAACTTAAAATTAACAGTTAATGGAAATATGTTGCTGTAAATAAGACACAAATGATCTAACCAAGTATGTTAATTCAGGCGTATATATACACAACGTTAAATTATAATTTGCTAGCTTTTGAACTCCACTTAATTGCAGATTGTCTATTAGAGGAGCATCGCGAGTTCATTTATGTTGCAATATAAGAGGAAGAACGGAATGGGTTATTGAGATTTTGGAAGATTTTCATTATTTGTGTGTATTTCTTAGGGGTGTGCGGGATCCCAAAATGTCGGTACCAGGATCGGGGAAAAATATCCCGTCTCAATCCCAGTTTTAGGAAATTCCAAATTCTTGAGATCTGCAGATTTTATTCCAGACATGCAGGAACAATCACTTCAGCGGAAATAATGTGTACAATTCGAGATTTTCACGCTGTCGGGAAATTTCGAATATTTGCCGACTTAATCTGGAAATGGTGAATGTTTCCCGTTCCGAACGCCGGGATTTGAAACGTTTCCCGTTCCGATCCCGTCTCGCAAACCCCTAGCATTTTAATAATAATAAAATAAATTTTACGCCAAAGTTTCCTCGCTCGTGATTGTGATAGTTCTTTCACGTATCTCCAATGGTTTACGTTAGTAAACCCAGTCAAGAAACTTTTTTTTTGTCCACCGTTGTCAAGAAAACAGCGGAAGAATTGAAGTGTAAAGAGCGCAAAGCACCAAATTTAGAACTGGAGTATTCTGCCAGGAAAAAAAAAATGATCTGGTGGTCGGTGAAACACGGCCATGCACGCCAGCGTGACTGGGTTCCAATATGACCGCTCACGTTTATTTCTATTGTGATGTTTCTTCTAGCAGTACGCCAGTGTATACTCTGTCCCGGGAATCTCTGGAGCGAGCGAACGAAAACATGTCTCTGCGCAAGTGGTGACTCGAGGGAGCTCGTGAGAGGGGAATTGAGTATAGCTACCAGCTGTTTGCAGCTGAGTCCACTGCTTTACTCCGCCAACTCGCTTTCTCCTCTTCTCTTCCGTTACGCGAGGCCTTGCTCCAGAGATTCCAGGGGCAGAGTATGGAAGTTCAGCCGAAACCGTATCCAATGTTTCCATACCATAACGCCGACGGACTATAAATACGTATCTGTTCATTTCCTAATCCCTGCATTTCACAAGGAACCTTAGACCTCCCCGATGGCGCAGTGGTAGCGTCGTCGCCTTGTAATCAAGGGGTCCCGGGTTCGATACCCGGTGGAGGCACATAGTGGTTCGGATCCCACTTTAAACTGTAGGTCCAGCCCCTATGCATAAAGTGGACTTAAAACACCAAATCAATCACAAGGGGCCTTACCCGTCGAAGAGGCAATTTACGTTGCTTGTCTCTTTCTGAATTTAAACCATGCGTTGAGCGTTATGGACAGAGACACGAGACGTAATCATACAACAGCTTTTTTCTAACACTCACATGTTAGAAACTAAGCATTTTCTCACACGTGGTCATAACTTTCAGTCGTTAAATATATAAGCAGTGCGCAATAATTTGCAAAAAGTACTTATACGATCATGAGATACGGGACGACATGAATTTGGCTTAACAACTCAGGCAGTACCAGTAGTTGTTGCAATCAGGACAATAGTTCCGGCACCTTTAACCTCACTAGAAAGTACGCTGTGAGCAACTTGCACACCCTTCATTACCGGAATCAGATCTTCGAGTATGCCTTGCTTACCTTCCCACACGAGACACCTGTGTTTGTCCGATGACTACCAAAAACTTCACTAATGAGCATTTAGGAGACGACATGAAGAAAGCTATGCGACCCCAGAGGGTCAGTGTGCTGCAACGAAACCGTTGGTGACAGCGATTATTACGCAAGACACGTACAAAAATTACCCAGAAAGCCCTACCTGATCTAAGTCATCAACTGCGGTGCCTTGGTTAGAAGTAAAACACTCCTCCAATTACAAAGTGCGCATAGGGGGAAGGGATGGTCATTTCCTTATTACAGAGTTCCAATGATCGAAATTACAAAGAGGAAGAAAGGTCATGTGCTCCACGTGGCGGTCTGTTATAATAGCAATTCTAATTTGCCTTTGACACAATTCAATTATGCAATACCGTGGCGTAAAATTAACACGTTTCATTGGCCACCTTTGAGTCTCGCGCACTTTCTCTCCGGCATTAATGGAGCGAAAAGAAACAATTGCGTATGCTTGATGAAGCTAGCCATATATTGACAACTGCTTGTATTCTGCTGATTTGAATATGACGTAAGACTGCACTTACGTAATCATTCTTGTCTGACAAGTACCTGAAATTTGGAAAGCAGAGTATAGGTCATGTATTCAAGATATTTCCACTCTGGTAATTATTGAAATGCAAGAGCCACAGATTATTTTTTTTTCACTTTCAGAGATATGGCGTTCATACAATGGAATTCCACCATTTTAAATGTTTTTTTCTGACATTTTTGGCTAATCGCGACGACGAGGATGAGTGGTGATGAAGGAACACTAACAAAGAGCACCCATGCACTGGAGGGAATCGAACTCAAGAACTTCAGTGGCGAAATCGAAAGTCGACAACTTCACGCCCTCGGTCACGGAGCTGGCTGGCTTTTGAGTGTAAAACCCTGATGAAACAAATTAAGGATCTCTGATTTTCCGCAAACAATGAAACCACTAATTAACTCTTGGCGTTTTTCTAAAACTCGAATTTGATTTTGTTAATTTGGTCAGTTACAAAAGAGAAATTTGATTATATAACATCTCCAAACCAAGTGTGTGAATTTCGTGAATATATTTTGTACATAATTTTATTATTAGAGTAGGTATACTAATGTGGATTCTCCCGTTATCTCTCGTCAATAATCTACTCACACCAGATGAACTCAAAGCAATTAACTCGTCGTCGTGAATTTTCGGTAATGCTCAAGGTATGGTGCGATGCACTACACCATGGACGTCAGGAATACGGGGCAAGAGACGGTCACAGCTCCCCCTGGAGCAGCGGCTAGCGTGTCGGGAAGTGGGATCGCGTCTGCGGGCAAACTGGATGCAATATCCGCGCAAATGGAACTATGTAATGAAATAATCTCGTACAACATTGACAGTTGCAATTAAAATGAGCACTTACATTGTTACAAGAGGTGTTGGAAATTATATCCTCCTGCATCCACACATTTACGGCATTTTTGCAGGAATTTTTCCCTAACACGTACCAGTTCCTCTTCCGAAATTGCTTCAATTTCTCTCCTGATGTTTTCTTTCAAATCTTCTAATGTATGGCTTCAGGTTTAAAAGCTTGGTAGCTCGCCACGTAGACGTCATGAAAATTTCTGTTTCTTGTGCAAGGCGCCGGAGGGATTTCTGACCGTACTTCAACGCTTCTCCTCATTAAGCATACGCCGTTTTACCCTTTGCTTCTTATCAAGAACAAACCCTGATTGCCTAAATTTGTTCCCAAGTATTCGACCACTATCTCTGTGTGCAACAGGAACATCTGGGAATTCTGCTGCAAAACGTATTCCAACTTCTTACAATAATTCGTAATGACGTAAGAGTCATATATAAAAATGCTTTGTTTTAAATTGTACGGATAGCGTGGCATTATTAGGACTGCAGAAAAGCACCAGTAATACGTAAAGTAAAACAAAACAATGTAAAACACTTGTTAACACCAGAACACTTCACAAACTGGACACCAGTTATCTGAATACTGAAGCACTGACGCGTACAGTGCCAAGGTCAGCGTACAGCTGTGGGTCTAAATACCGGCAGACGCGATCCCACTTCCCGCCGCGCTAGCCTCCAATCCACGGACGCCTCGACCATAAAAGGCACTGTATATATTTCACACATAATTTCATTTCAGTCACAGTAATTTACGTTAGTTATTATAAGGGTGTTGAAGGAGCATAATACTTTCAGACTGAAGCAGTGTTTTTTAAGGGGGCATCACTATTATGAGGAAAAATATGCCTCCTTTGCCCCGCATGGAAAAAAAAAATTACCTTACTTGCCCCTCCCTGGAAAAAATCCTGCGGACGTCCATGCACTACACGAATGTATGTGAAATAGTGGGGAGCATTTGGACAGTGTTATTTTCAAAACTAAATGAACAGTTACTTATTATGAAACACGTTATTCTGTATTTTCACACAATACAATGTGTAAAAATGGAAAATCCTTTGCCTCATTAATTTCATAGCCATTTGATTACGATACTTTCACTATGGTAGAACAAATATTTGTCAATCTCTAATATTAATTACCAAGCCTAAATAAAGCATTTTCATTGATTGTAGGGTGACAATGAAGATTCAACATTTGGATAGAAGATGGCGTCCATATATTTTTTCGGTTGTGCATCAGATTACAAGTTATCGATATTTCGGAGTAAAAAAGTTTACAAAGAACTAACATATTATAATATATACTTTTAATTGATTAAAAGAAACACGATCACGGGAACAAAATGAAGCAACAATTATACAATGGGGAAGAAGATGTGATATCATATTTCGCTTATCAATGCTGAAACAATCTACAAATCACGCCATGTTTGGTATCATCCAGAAACCTCATTGATTATGCCAAGATCTAGATTTCGCATAATGGAGATTGGAATTCTTGATGAAGGAAGAAAGCTGAGGTGAAAACTGACTTGCAGCCGATTTGCTGTTATCCACGGTCCCTCCCCTTCCACACCCAACGCGAGAAAACAAAAATTAGGAGCAAAAGAAGAAATCGTGCTCTGCAATACGTCATCCGAAAACATTCCAGAGTTCTGGTAAACGCTCGGGACTTGTTATGAAACAGAAATCTCTCTCTCCCATCATCACCCACGACCAATGAGAGTAAACAAAAGCATGAACGGCTTCTTTTTTCACCTAACAACACGGCAGATGTAATTTTTCCAATCCCTTGGTGTCGAGTCTCACAATCTATCAAGTACATCTTCTTCCTACGAAAAAAACAAAAGTAAAAATCGCCGTCCGCCATTTACGACTGACACCCTGATCTAATTGGGGAATCTCTTTTGTCTCCCTGCATGGATTTCACCCTTCCATTTTTTTCCAGTACTTCGCACCCATTTCGTCAACCACCGTGCACAAGTATAAAAGGGAAAGGTGGTGTTTTGCAAGCCAGCAGTCTGCTCACCTCCCAGGGAAGCATTAGACGATCTCCATGGCTCAAACAAAGGTGGGATTATTATTGTGTGAGAGTTATGAAGTGGAACGGTAGCTGTTGTGTATAACAGCATGCTTTCTACTCACTGCTTTGGTGTTCTGTGTTGGGTTTATCTTAGTTTCGAGCATTAGGGGGTATCGGTCGAATTGTTGTGCAGTCTCCACTGGCCAGCTGTACTGTGAATTGTCTTTCTCTTGTAAAATGGGTAGGGTACAACGCAGATCTACAAGTATTAGGAACTTGGGTGTGTAAGGAGCTACCTTCTGGTAAGGCAACCAAAGTCTACATCACTTTTACGTAGTAGCTGCTTCTTGCAGGCCAACGAAGCTCTGGCGCCTGGACCCAGGGCCAGGACAATCCTTTGTGGGATTGTGTTGTCCTGTGCTTATTCTTCTGTGGTACTGAGTGTCTCTTTACAGCCTCAGCTTAAAACCAGTGTATGAGGATTTTATCCTCGGAGACAGTATAGTCTTAAAATAATTCTTGAAGCTTTCATGGCGACGAATGATGAAGAGGTTTTTCTCTGGATATCAACCAGGTAATTTCCGGATAGGCTCCCGAGCTTTCGAGAACCTACGTCAATCTCATCACTTCAATCCCTGAAGAAGAGAGTTGCGCTGGTTCTCGGAAGCTCGGAAGCCTATCCGGAAAATACCTGGTTGATATCCCAAGTAAACCTCTTGATTAAATACGTAAAAATAGAATAACAAAGTTTTTAACAGACATATTTTATTTCCTTGTTAGGGGCCTGTCCTCAATTTTGATTTAGTTAAGGGGCTTATCCCCGTATTGAGTGACGGACAAATATAGCCTATGGACTGTGTACCCATGCTCAGTGATGTGCCGTAGACTATAAGTTTACGTCTACATGCGTTGTCTACACGTAATATACGCGTAGATTACATTGGGTTGTAGTTTGCATAGACTACGTAGACAATTTAAAGTGCATTAAAATTAATTTTCAAGGGTTTCATGAGAAGAAAGTGACATTTTCAACTATATTGGTTCCTAACGAACTGAAAAGAATCCTATTGACAACAAAATTTATCTTCTCTTCTATTATCAACTATGGAAGATAATAAATAGCATGCAAAAAAATAACAGATGGCAGTCATGAGGCAACATTAGTCTTTTCCCCATAAAACACTAGAATATTTCCTATATTATGTTTTTTCCTAGTTGAGAAATTGTTCGAATTTGGAAGAAAGAGGATGAAAAGTTCTCCTCACACATCAGCAACTGATACGCAGTATAATTTTCTTTTAATTCCACGGCGCCCTTTAATAAGTTATCACCTTTCGCCATGTTGTTTACATAGTTTACGTCATGTACGTGTATAAAATTGTCTACGTGTAGAATGTAGACTATCGTTGTTTCGCGTAGGCGCATGTCGCTGCCCATGCTACAAAAGTCAATCAACCATATAATGTGAGCCTATCGAGACTATAAACCTATTTAGTCTAGTTACCAAAAAGAAAATCTGGAGATACTAATTTTCGTTCTTGTCCCAGTTTGTTCACCGAGCGAAGATCATTGCTAGACTTTCTTGACCTTACAAATTACCTCTCATAATATCATTCTGAACATTCATAAAATGTTCAAAAGTACCATTTTTAAGTATAAATTACAGATGTATGATTCGTTCTGAAGATGTATGATTCAAATTTCACCATTCTCTTGTCACATTTTATATTGTTCAATGCACATCCTAGACAACTCCGTACCATAATTACACCGGTTTACACTTTTTCTGCTTCTCTTGTGTTCAATTAATAACACGATGTGGCTTATATGTAATATTAAATCGTATTTCTAGTGTAAAAATAATGTATATAAGCATAGCTAAAGGTCAGGTTTTACGTCACAGAAGAAAATATTGGCGTTGGTGTATCGAGAGAGTTGGAGTCTTTAAGTTAAATATAAGACAAGAATCATAGTTTAGGATATACAATTTTATTTAAAGTTTATGCATTAAGGAACTGAAAATTAAAGTTTAGTTTTGAAGCTATATTTCATTAATTGATATGAAACTTATATTTTTTACACTTTTAGAGAAATCCTTGTCAGCAGATGCTTCAGTACTACTAAATATCGTCTGCTAATATTTTATATGACTAAATTTCCATTTCTCATATATTATTTCTATTTATTACTATTTTTCACGCAGTAAATTACAGGTTCAGTTTTAATTTTCCGTACGTGTGTATACTGCATCGTTTTACTTTTTCTTTCCAATACTTCGTTTGAAAATGAAATATTCATATTTGCAATGTTGATTTTTTTGGGCTTAGTTTTCTCATTTGTTACCAGAATAATATCCGTTTCTCATTATATCTATAAACCACACGCCGGTCCCCGTTGCGGAGTGGTTAGCACATCGTGCTACTACGCCAGGGGTCCCGGGTTCGAATCCGTTCATGAATTTCATCACATCATCACGCATCCCCATGTTTGCAAATTAGCCAAAAGTAGCACAAAAAGCGAAGTAAAATAAAGCTAATCAATCACTCAATGAACCATAAACCACACAAGACCTACATGGTTAGTTTCATAACTATATTGGGCTGGTTTGCGTAACACGTTAGTAAGTCATGCGATATGCTTTTTTGTGTCATCCTCATCGTCGCGATTAAATGTAAAAAGATGACTATAAATTATCCAATATGGTAATCGTGCAACTTTTATTATGCATTGCATAATCCGTAGACAGTCTATTATTATTCCATGTCAATCTTATATTATTTCTTGCTGCATTTATGTCTCTTTGTTTTTACTATCTTTATGTCGAAGAGGAATAACACTATTATCCGTCTTTTTCAGATGCTCCTTTGCACCATCGTGCTTACTCTAGCCACCAAAGTGGTACTAGGGGGCGGAGGTTTTGGTGGTGGCCACGGGGGAGGCTACAGTGGAGGAGGTGGCCATGGAGGAGGAAGCTCCTTTGGTGGAAGTGGTGGCTACGCAGGGTCTGGTGGCCACGGAGGTGGATCGTTTGGCGGATCGGGAGGTTATGGAGGCGGTGGTGGATCAGATGCTTACAGCCAGGTATGTGTGCATAATTGATATCTTTTTCGGGCTGACCTCCGTGGCGCAGTGGTTAGCACATCGCGCTACGACGCCAAGGGTCCCTAGTTAGAATCCCTGTGTTTCTTCTGAGTGTTTTCTTCTTTTTTAATTACATCATATCGTCACTCATCCTCATCGTCGTGATTAGGCAAAATTGGCAGAAAAGCGACGTCATATAATCCAATTCGATGAATGAAGCAATACCTTTCTTTGCAGTCGCTAGCGCAACGCGCTACGGAGCAGAGATCCAAGTTTCGAATCCTGGGCAAGCCATTTCCGATCATCCATGTCATCAAATTATCCTCATCGTCGCGATTAAAAAAAGAGAAACAAGATCAGCGTGAATTAACTGAAACACAAAAGACAAGTATGTTTATTGGGGTTCAATTTTTTTGCTATTGACAGAAGTTCATGGGTATTTAAGTCCACTTTCCACACAGAGAGGCTAATCGGGTCTGGACCTACAGTTTAAAGTTTGATCCGAACCACAATGTATCCAATGGCTTTTTGAAATAATGAAATAATGTTAGTTTACATGCATTAAAAGTATCTTGTGATATGTATCAACGGTGTGAAATGTACGTTCAGTGTTTACGTTTGAATAGACTGGCAGTTTTGGTACGTCACAGTAGAAATAATTTATTCGATTAGTCGTGAAACATAAAATGAAAGAACACTTACTTACAGTAAAAATCAAGAGTTGATTAACTAACTAGCGCAACTTCTGTGCCATGATTATAGTTTTTTAGTGTATCGGTGCTTCTTATTTGTAATATAATCCAGGGGGAAAGTATATGAAGGGAATATATAATAGCTATGGGACATACACTCAGCACGTCACCATAACCAAACGGAAAGTAAGGAATATCATTTATTTCTTCTATCTCTATGGCCGTATAGTCATAAGAGCAATATTTTTGAATTAAATGATATTCCTAAAATACAATGGCAAACTAAAGATTTTTGTTGAGAATGTATGTGGATTTTTTTTCCTGTGAGCATAGTAATATAATTATTATGGCAGAAAAACCTGCACTAATTATATATTGACAGTTAGACGAATGAAAAATGTGTATGATATGTAATTTTGCAGAAAAAATAACTAAATATCTTCATGTTGAAAATGATGTGTAGCAAAAATACGTACGACAGACTGGTTCATTTAGCTGTGTTAGTTATTAAGTTCAATCTTTAGATTATCAATTCCCATGTTTCCTCAAATATTGTTATGTAGTCTAATTTTATCACTTTTATGTGAGAGGGTGCTTTCCTTGTGTACATCCTCGTTCTGATAATTTGCAATTTACAATTTACAATCTCCCTACCCACATTAATAATAACAATTATTGTAATGGATAACTTGTTGCAACTAAGCAAGTAAGACAGCGAAGAGAAAAGGTAAAATATTTATCAGTTCTATTTTCAATTGCTATAATTTCACAGTTCTACTTCAGCCGCTGTAACCCTTTTGGATTTCAAAGTGTTGCATGTAGAAATGAGGCTAATCCCCTTCAATTTTCTGTTTTTTAAAATGACATTCTTATGCTGCCTTGTAGATAAAAATATGATTATTATGATTGGATAGAGACGAACCAAGAACGAAATTGAAATTCTACATAGTGGAGTGACCATGTATTGAGCTATAAAGGGAGGTCCCTCTTAAAAATGTAAAGTTCCACAGCGTCCGTTGCACCATGCGATGAAGGCATGTGGGAGGATCTGGATGTTGGGCTCCACACATTCGCGATCCAGGCCATTTTCTTGGAAGCTCCAGTCACATTTATTTTCCGCGGTTTCGCCCAAGTACCCATTTTATTACATACTGAGTGAATCCAAGAGTCGGTTTATGCAGAAATACCCAGGATCATCCACCCCTGGAATCGAACCCGTGTCTTCCACATGGCTGCAGATGCTCTGCTGACTGGACCACCTCGGCTCGTGAAAAATGGTCATTTCGTTATTCATGAACTCGACATTTGTCCTCGTCACTGCCACTGTCCTAAAGAACAGAAACAAAGAACACATTTATAATGAAAACTGTCATCCTGCCTGGTACTTTTCCTTCTGGGATGAAATAACCAGTTAAGCTTTATCTGCCAATATGTATATTTCAACTATGAAACCATCCGGCCTTAAGGTCCTAAGATTTCGGCCTGCGTACGGGACCGTTGGCCACACACCATCGTGAGGAAATTGGGGAGCTACGAGTGAGTAGCGTAACCCGGTCATGGAAATCTACAACGACTGGGGATTCGTCGTGCTGATTGGATGATCTACCACCTCGGCTGGTGAGAGTGAGTGAGGTAGTTGGTAGGTAGACCCTGGCCCTCAAGGGCTGTTGCGCCACAGGTTATTATATTTATTTTAGAAACACAGAACTTAAAACGAAGGCCGTGGTTAGATTCGATCCAGCAATGTAGTCATGTCTGTGAAAATAGCACTGGTGCTATAAAGCTCAGTGAACCGCCTTGAGGTTTTACAACTGCAGAAAAGCCATGGAACTCCTTCCTTCTACCCCAAAAGCAGCTCAGCATCTTTCGATCCCATCACAAAATGCAATCCATCAATTTCAGTTAAGTGATAATTGATGAATGGGTTGGACAATGGCCTAACACTTTTAAGAGATTAATGCCACCAACGCACACGCCGTAATGGCTGCTTCAGCACGACTTCCAAATTATTCACAGCTCTTGCAAAATTCAGAGAAGCTCGTTAAAATCTATTGCCCAGTTTCATTCACGGATGTTCCGATACAACACCTCCACCTCTCTCAAAAGGGAAGCCTTATAATATTGTATAAAATGACTATCCTTAAATGGCAATAAACATCCTCACATACACATTTTATACATACACACACATACTTGAAAAGAGACGCCATCTCCACTACTTGAATCTTACTTACTTACTTAGTCTTTCGTTCTCCAAGGCTCTGCTCGATACATATGATGTAATGTTATTCCCTTCTTACCTTTAATAGTCGTTACCTTGTTACATATTAGCCTCTTAGTACTTACCCTGATCCAAGTTTTTGTCTTCTGTTTACCTCTTCAGCTGCTTTTTCAGTTATGTTGATTGTTGTTTTATTGATTTGGTGTTTTAAGTCCACTTTATGCACAGTAAGGCTAATCGGAGCAGGACCTACAGTTTAAAGTGGGATCCGAACCACTGTGCCAAGTGCCCCCACCGGGACCCCTTGATTGCAAGGCGACGGCGCTACCACTGCGCCATCGGGGAAGCCCCTCAGTTATGTCGAACCGATGTTTGAAACACATGTACTAATTCATAGGGTAATGCAGTATTTCCATTATACTATTCTCACAAAACGTTAGAGAGGAAGACGGCAAAGTGATGTGTTGTTCAAGCCCACTTTATGCACGAATAGCTAATTGGAACTGCACCTACTGGGATCCCAATTACTGGGATATATTATACATATACCAATGGAAATTAGACAAAGGAACCAAAGATTATAAGATGACATCGTTTACCAATACACTAAAGTGGGGAAAGAAAAGAAAGATAGTTTCACCCGCTCTCGTATTTAATGCACTATCGTGCTGCCACACACAGCTAAGGAAAGGCTCTGCACATCATTGACCTTCACAGCACATGCTACTTGATAGGAAGCTGAGTGTGGTAAACTTGAGTTACGGTACCACTTTCCACGAATCGAAAAGAAGGTGAACCATTCTTGGTCAGCATCATCTGCATATAGTCCATCCATGCAGGTCTTGTAATCCACCACACACCATTACTAACCAAAAAGCATGAGCCAAACTTTACTTTCGCCGACCTCTGTGGTGTAGCGGTTAGCATAGCGCGCTACGACGCCAGGGGTTCTGGTTTCGAATCCTGGCCCGGGCATGAGTGTTCTTTGAGAGTGTCTCTCCATCAATTGCACTATCATGACTTATCATCATCACCGCGATTATCCAAAAGTGGCAGAAACGCGACGTAAAATAACCTAATTCAATCAATCAAACCAAACTTTATTTTTCCTGATGTGCTCCTTAGTTGTTCTACAAGAAACAGAAAGAGATTAACTGATAACTCTGTAATTTGATCGACTACTTTTTTCCTAATCAACAGTCTATTACCCATTACATACACAATTATTCGACAGGTAGAAATACTGCATGATAAATAATGCAACAAAAATTACACCCTGTACCGTACCGGGAATCTGTGCAGAAAGCGAACGAAAACAAGTCCTCTGCGCAAGTAGTGACTCGAGACGGCTCGACCAATGAACTCGTTTGAAAGGAAGTAAGTGTATGTAGGGGAAAACACGGCTACAGCTATAGAGCGACCACAAGGAAAGGAACCTTCGACGAAAAGTCTCCGGCAGCTTTCCCTTCCTCCGTTCAGCTCGGGCCATAAGAAAGCATGCTCCACCCTGCCCCTCCTTTCCACGCGGGAATACGGTGCACAGGAGTCGCGGATCTGCGCAGGTTTCTTTGCTTGTGGTTCCACTATACCAGCAGTTTGCAGCAGCGCGCATACTTTACTCCGCCCACTCGCTTTCTCCCCTTCGCCACCGTTATGCGTGGCCTTGCTCCACACATTTCCGAGATAAGAGTGCAGGTTAGATAGTTCTGAAAATATTCAACTAAAAAAAAATCAGTGAAATGAAGGCGCGCAGAAAACCAAAATGTACAAAAAAATATATGTTTCTAAAACTTACTGCACGCAAAGCTCATAACAAATTCAACGAGTATTGCATAATTAAATAGCATTACGGTCACTTATATTCCGTCATGAATTTATTCATATCGTTGCTTCTCACTCCTGAGGTCATGATCCTGTCGTGATTCTTCTCCATGTTGCAATTTATCAATATCTGGCTCCCATGATGGTTTCTCAACGTCTTCCCTTTCCTACGTACGCTATGCTCCTATCCCCTGTCACTTCAGCGAACCTCTGCATGCTTCATTCATTATTCACTGTTGGCATCCACTTTCAATATCTTCTAATTGAAATTCAAGGCAGATTTCGCGAAACATATCTTCACTAGGTCCATCCGGAGAAGGTGGCACATGAACGATAATATCCATTATTGTTTGTCATCATGGGTATCTTTCATCCTGCCGCGTCTTGCATTCGGACTCAAGTACACATAAATACAAAGAATGTTACTATATTTTAGCTTTCCATATTTCTTAATATAAATGTAGTTTTCATTGATATAGATGCACACTTCATATTTCCTCATAAAATGGCTAAATACGCAGCAAATATACAAACACATATTCATTCATTCACGTACAATACATATAACATACAACATAGTACGTAACACATGAGATATATATACACTTATCAGTGGCGTAGCATGAGCATTTCGGATGGGAACGCCAAGTTAGAAGGAAGGGTAGGCCTTTTTTTTTTTTTTTGCTTAAGAGTTTACTTATGGAATTAGCCGACATATGTATTGTCTATTTAAAATCACAATCTCATTGTGTTTATTACATTAAGTCAGCCGGGTTCCGATAAAACATGATCCATGCTTTTTTTATGTAGAAAATAAGATGCCTCAGTGTGCAATAAATGCTTGGAGCACTGGTGTTTATACCATTTTTAATTAGATTGCTCAAGTCAGAAACACCGCACACCATTCGGAGTATTTTGCTCCACACGTAACACATGTGTAGCAAAACAGTATTTTATAATCAAGGAAACCTTTCGGCATGACGCAAGTAATTAAAAACCTACCTCAATCACAAGCGCCTTTAGAACAACAGTAGACTTCATTGTTGTGGATGATACAACTATTGAATGATTTGGTTTATTTTACTTCGCTTTCTATCACTTTTGGCTAATCGCAAATATGAATATGAGTTATGATATTGATGAAGTTGGTGAAGAGACACTCACAAAGAACAAACATGCGTAGGCTCGGGATTCGAACCGGAAACCTCTCGCGCTGTGCAAAACACACCGACACGAAGGGGGGGTGGATGATCCAACAATCGTACACTCTACTGACGTAACAGTGCCTATTAGTAGTAATTCAGAGTTTCAGACCACTGTTTATTGTATCTTGAGAATGCTGATAAATATTTTAAAATAATTTTGTCAAGAGATCATACAATGTTAAGAGTTTTGAAACGAATACTAAACATTTCCACTGGCACAATATTAGGCAGTTAGATACTAACGAAAAAATATTTTTTTAAATAAATAGTTTTGTGGGTTAGGTGGTAGAGCAGCCACAGGCTGAACTTCTACCACGAGGACTTTATCAATTTGTTTGACAAAAACTTTTTTGTTCTTTTAGTTTTTAATGCACTTCACTGTTCTTGCGATAAATTACACGATGCAGTGGTCATTAAAGAAAGATACGTCAGTCAATATTGCTTATTGTAGCATCACACAGCATGAGCAGAGGCACGAGCGCTAAAAACCGGGTAGGAATTCTACTTCTGTTGTCTGCATCGGAAGTACAGCGCCTTGAATCGGAAGGCAGGAAAGGTCACATGGCCCCTAGAACCAATCAGGTCTCCGTAAGCCCGCGTATGGCGAGAGCATTTCGCCCGTGCTGTAGAGATCCAAGCCACAAGCTTTCCCTTCTTCTCTCTGCCTACAGGCAGGTATGGTCCTGTACGCCAAACCTAGCCGGCGTCCGGCAAGCAAAGACATTAGAGAAATGCTACAAGGAGAGCTGTTAGTGGAGCGTTGTAGACGGATCGCGAAAAATAGCTTTTATAATGCCATTATGCTCAAACAAACATGTATATAATTAGTCACGTTTTACTTTATATTTACAGCATTTACGCATTTTTAAAATTTTAAATCAGGGAGCGCCGGGCGTATGGGCGTATTAGGACGCTACGCTACTGACACTTATCTACATACATTTAGGCAAGAGATTTATACGTAATTCACAAGTATTGCACACTGTAAATGGCAACATTTATATTAAACAATCTATATTCTATCAGAGTTTCGTTTTCTATAACACTGAATCTATTATTCTTTAATATTTGTCAAATGGAAGTGAAAAATCTACACATTAGTTGTTTGCAACAAGGATATTGTAACTGTGACACATTCTATTTATTGGTGAGTTTCTATACTTCTGAGTTTTTGAAATTTTAGAAGTTAGAATATTTCTATTACGCAGATTATTTTTTCTTATATTGAATTGCATTTGACCGAGAAAGGAACTGTTGTCTAAGACACCATTAATTGTTATATACGTACAAGTACAACTGTTCTAATATTTGTCTCCTAATACTAAGACTCTAAAAACCAAATATGTCAAGAAGGTTATTATAATTCACGTTATTTTGTCGTGGGGACATATCATATTTTTTGTGAAACACATACCTTAGGAACCTTTCTGAATTCTTTCTATGGTATTTTCGTACGATCTATACATTGGAGACCAAATAACGGATGCGTATCAAGTCTACTTCTTACTATGCTATTATATAAAGTTGTAACACAATGTATACTCTTAAAACCTCTAGAATTCCTTATAACAAAACCTAATGATCTGTAGGCTTTATTTACCATATATGATATGTGTTCTTTGAAGATCAAAGCAGAATCAATGAAAACACCAAGATATTTGATTAGATTCACCTCTGGAAGTAATTTACCAGAAATTGAATATGTACACCTCAAATTATTTCTTTTATTCGTTAATTGCATAAAGTAGTACTTATTTGTATTAAATGTGAGATCATTTAAGCAGCTCTATTCCTATAGTTTCTCTATATCTTCTTTGAGATCTATTGTATCGTCTAGACCATTAATTACTTTGTATAATTTAATATCATCAGTATACAAAATAATTTGTGAGTTCTTAACATAAGTTGGTAGATCGTTTACATATAAAATAAATAAGAGATGTCCTAGATTAGATTCTTGTGGGATCGGAGTTTACAGTATATTCACATGATTTTGATTCTTTGTAAGTTACATATTGTCTCCTATCCTGAAGATATGATTTCAGTAAATTCAACATATTATTTGTCAAACCAAAGCCTGATATTTTATGCAGAATAATATCATGGTTGATTTTATCAAAAGCTTTTGCACAGTCAGTATAGATTGTGTGTACAGCAGATCTACAATAGAACGCATTATATACATCTTGCACAAAATTTGTTAAATTGGTTGTAGTAGATCTACCTGAAAAAAAAACAATGTTGGCAATCGCTTATGAAGTTTTTATCATGTTTGAATATTCTTGTAAATAAAATTTGTTCTAACACTTTAGCAGGTGCACATATTACAGCAATTGGTCTATAATTTTCAATTCTTGTACTTTCACCTGATTTTAAGATTGGACAGACTTTAGTTAATTTCCAAATCTTGGGGAAACGTTGTGTCTTCATTATTAAATTATAAATAAAACATAATGGTTTCTGAAGCACTTCGGCGCAATCTTTAATTACATATGGAGGAATTCCATCTGGCCCACTGGATTTTTTCGGTTTTAATTTTGTTACTGCATGCCAATATTCCTTGTCAGTGATCCCATCATTAGTGAGTGAACTAGATACCTTTAATTAAATTTCATCGGTAATTTCGTATGTGCTAGGATATTCAGAATAAACAGATTGTAAGTATGAAGCAAAGCTGTCAGCTATAGTTTGATTTGTTTGTAAAGTTCTGCTGTCATGTATCATAGTTTGATTTGGATACGCGTTTCTACCTTTCCTATTATGTACATACGATATGCTTTATTCATAATTGCCTTTGCCTTTTTGAGAGTTTCTCTATATTTTGTTTTACTATCATCAGCGTATTTCATGCACTTTCTATAATATTCCTTAAGTTTTAAAGCTTTAATAATTTCTCCAGTAAACCACTGAGGGTATTTGTATTTTCTGTGGACCTTTATCTTTGGTAAAGTGTTATGAAATACAGAGTTCACATTTTCATAAAAATAGTTTACAATCTCTTCCACTTCACCCATGCTAGTAATGGGAGCCCAGTTTATGTCTCGTAACATTTCGTATAATGTTAAAAAGTGTGCCCTCTTAAAATCTAATATTTCGACTGGATTTGGTTTCAACACATTTGTTGATATTTTAAAATGCACATTTAATATTAAAGCCGGATGGTGAAGATCTTCCTTGACAAGAGGCATCTCATCCCTATTGACGATGATATTGTTATGTACATTTGTTAGAATTAAATCTAGGGTTGTACTATTGTGATTTTTAATATTGATAATAGAATGTAAGTTATAAAGATTCAATAAATTGTCCAAACTTCTGTAACAAGTTCCACCTGTTTGCAGGTTTTAGTTGGAATCTAAAATTTTCGGCAGATTAAAATCACCAATTACAATAATGTTATTGTTTTGCAATACTTCGTAGTCTTCAAACAGATCATAGAATGATATATAATCATTGAGAGTTGAAGAAGGGGTGAAGTATACAGCAATTACATAATATATTCTATTATTTAAGTTTACTTTTACATATAAAATATCCCTATTATTGTCTAGAATAATATTATTAGATCTTATATTATGCTTAATAGCAATTAATACGCCTCCTCCTCTCTTATTTTCTAACCTGTCATGTCGGAACACATTATAGTTATCATCAAACAATTCATTACTGTATACACCACTATTTAACCACGTTTCAGTAATAACAATTATTTCGTAACAATTCACAATATTATTTATATAAAACTCTTGTGTTTTTTTTTGTATTTAGACCTCTAACATTTTGATAGTAAATGGAAATGTCATTTGGGGAAGCCATTTAGAGTCATGCCAATTTAGTAATATCTTCAATTGTCTTTAAAACAAAAACATTCCTGTCGCCTTCTCTTTTTCTTAGTTTAATCGTACCTGACCTGTGAACCCACAAGAATGCATATGTTTTCTCTCGTTTTATTTTTCTTGCTTGACCAGCTTTATCATGAAAATACTTTTTTATCCCACAAATATATCCATTAAACTGACTCATCCTATTCACAATATTTATATTAATTTATTTTCTTCTTACGAAGAGGTGTTAAGCTTTCGTTAATATATACACTGTCATTACCAGAAAATCCTGCATGGGTACAATTAAGATTCCTTTTAACCTTTCGTTTATTTTTTTCTTTATCTGCCCGCCTTACAAACTTGACAATAATACCTGCTGATTTTTGATGAGGAAGTTTTCTTAACCTATGGCAAGTGTCTATCATCTCATTTTCCACTTGCATATCTAGAGCCCGTCCTACATTTTTCACAATTTCATAAGGATCTTCATTTGGGTTTCCGTGAATGCCGAAAATTTCCACTATATTTCTTCTCCCGTATTGTTCAAGTTCATCAAGCTGCAACTGTGTCTCCTGAAGTTGCTTCTTGAGTTGTGACAAGCTCTATACGTGAAATTGGATCTCACCGCCGAAGTTCTTGGGTTCAAGTGGCGACCTGGGCATCTGTGTTCTTTATTGGTGTCAATTGATCAATTTTGTCTAGCTAATCATCACTCATCCTCATTGTCGCGATCAGCCGGAAAGTTCCAGAAACATGGCGTAAAATAATTTTTTATAAAAAAAAAATCACATTTTAGATTTGCTTTATTTTTTACTTTTTGTGCCACTTTTAGCTAATTTGCGCACATGGGGATGAGTGATGATATGATGAAACTGAGAAATGGATACTCACAAACTTCCATACCCAGGCCGGGATTGAACCCGGGACTTCTGGCGTCGTAGCGCGATGAGCTAACCACTCCGCCACGGGGACTGGCTCACATTTTAGAGAAAGTTTTTCCCAAATTCGAAATTATTTGTAACTTGTCGTTTCCATTCGTCACCAATTATATAAATTCACTTTTCCTATTACGGATAAAATCTTAAAATAGTTTTTTTTGGCGGCAAATATGTTATTTTCTTTGTCATATGATCACCCAAAAAGACATTGGCATAATGAATTACAATGTCCAGGCATTATGATTCCCTACATTGATAACCTTGCTTATCTCAAAACGGAAGACTTCATAATAAATAAAGTAGACTATTCAGCATTTGTTTCTCCTTTATATATATATTTTTTTACATATACATCAGACTTTAAGCTATTGTTCTGGTTTTTTGAATTTATCAAATACTTTGTGTACGAGGTTATTATCCCAATTAGAGGGTGTTGCAGTCGTGATTCTGCACAAAGTTATCATCAGGGCATATCGTATAGGAAACACAAGTAATATGGTAAATCAGTTAACAAACAGATAGAATATCAACAATAATGAAATGTTAACAGTTGTTGCGGTGGAGACAAGGTTATAAATTTTGTCCTGTTGCTAGCTTGGTTCACGAAACAAGGTCAGATATTCTAAATTCATTTGAACTACAAGCAGTTTTGGTTCCATGGAAAAAAGAATCGTTCATTTTTTCGATTCCCGCTTTGCCTTATTAATAACATAACAATGAACCGTGGTGCAACAGCTCATTGAAGGCCCAGGCCTACCTACATGCCGGCCTCACTCCCACCTGATCCTACTCACTCACCCGAGGTTGAGTTACGGGGTGACGTGTGGTCAGCACGACGAACATCCAGTCGTTGCTGAAGATTTTTCATCACTGGGTTACGCTACTCATTCCTAGCGCCCCAATTTCCTCACGATGGTGGGTGGCCAATGGTCCTATGCAGAGGCCGAAATCTCAGGAGAAAAGTTGTTACGCTTCCCCCAGGAGACTCGAACCTGCGCGCGTCCCACAGCCGGAGCCCAAAGCCTGACGCTTTAAGCTTGACGCCCACTGAGTCGCGGAGAAACGAGGCAACAGAAAACAACAGAACCTACATTGAAATCAAATGGTGTAACGTCCACTACAGGAAAACGTGCAGAACCTTAGCGGGAATGTCCATGCCAGAAGTCTGCAGGTTAAGATAAGGTTATCGCCCAATGAGATGCCGGTAACTGGTCTGTTGCGTTCAGTTGCCGTGTTTCTCCGCGTCTCAGTGGGCGTTAAGCTTTAGACCGCAAGGCCACGTGCGGGACATTAACAAAGATAAATTAAGGCAGCTTTCAGACCGAAGCGATAGGAAGCACGGGGTTTTCACACCGAAGTGAGAACCGACAAGCGACACGGGCCAGTCTGTAGCTTGTCACGCCACTTCTGCACGAAAGGTTATACTCATTTATAAAAGTTATTTTCCAAGTTACACGTCGCTTCGGTCTAAACCCTCCTTAAGAGATTTATTAATACCCATATTTCTAGGGATAGCCTAGCCTGAAGATACTTGTACACCCAGCGGCGAAAGAAACAGTAGGCGAATTGTTCACCAGCATTTTCATTCGCTCTGTATTACACAATGTGATGACAATGAATTGAAATAAAGACTTCAATAAGCAGGGAACGAACCAACACAGTTTCATTCCATAAAACAACACAGGATGTAGAATAAAAAAGTAACGAAAATAGCGGTGGACAATTTGCCTACCATTATCTTTGCCGTTGACTGTACGCTTGTGACGAAAAAATGTATTTATATTACAGCCTCAGCCGTACAGCTTTTCCTACGCTGTGAGAGACGCCCACTCTGGAAACGACTACAAGCAGCAGGAGAGCAGCGATGGGAACACCGTGAAGGGCGAATACCGGGTTCTTCTTCCGGACGGCCGAACGCAGATAGTGAGCTACACAGCAGACTACAACGGGTACAACGCCAATGTGCAGTATGAAGGACAAGCCAGCTTCCCGTCAGGTGGAGGAGGCCATGGGGGTTCTGGCGGTCATGGAGGATTTGGAGGGGGTTCTGGGGGTCATGGAGGATTTGGAGGGGGTTCCGGCGGCCATGGAGGATTCGGAGGGGGTTCCGGCGGTCATGGAGGATTTGGAGGGGGTTCTGGGGGTCATGGAGGAGGCTCCAAAGGGGTATCTTCCTCCTATGGCCCTCCAGGATATGGTAAATAGTAGTCCTTAAAACGTTCCAAATATAAGGAGGTAATGACGGGTATGTATTAGTGCCTTTGTATTTAATAACGCTTTGACTGTAAAGCAAATAGTGATATTAATATTTATGTATTTATTTTACTAAGCATTTATTTATAACACTGAAGTATGTATATTTATGTAACGAATAAAGTATGGCTGTGTGAATAAGAGTAAAACTAAATGATGTTTTCCTTATTCGTTCCTAAAGTTTTCTAATGAAGATTACAGTCACATGAAGTTTGACTTGTACGCTCCAACATCAACGTTCTTATCTTACTTGTCTTTCGTAAGAAGCTCTAGCCAAATACATCAAGATCGTTTTGAAAGCAGTATTAAATTCATTACACTAAGTATGAGTTTGTGTATATAATTTTAATTATACTCAACCAAGAATCTTACCATAATTATACAAAAGTTCCTGAAGCATAAAAATCTGTTCATAATCAAGGATAATGTGAAGAATGTTGGAGCAAAGATCCAAGAAATTAACACCCTTTTCATGCATTTCTCATAATTAGTGGCGACTTTATAAAACTTGTTACTGATTAATAACACACAGTACAAGTTTTGCATTTCTTCCTTTCACTGGTAAGTTAGCCCACAGTAATCTGTAAAGTATAGTCAAATGAAAAATTAAGATGACATTCTGTTAATAAGATTGAGGAGAAGTATCTTAAATTAATATGGTCGATTTATTTTGTATGTTAATAGTATTTTCCAAGACTCACAGTGAAGAAGTAAGGTGTATATATTTTTGTCGCTTGCATTTTAGAATTCGATAGTTACTAAGGTATCAGGAAGACGAACTCACCCTAAAATTAATTTCGTGGCTCACTGCAGCACAATAAAACCTTATGGGATAATGTTGCAGAACGACTGGATGTTCGCCGAACTGATTATACACCACTCCGTAACTGGCTGGAAGATCTCCAACTTCTGGTGGGAGTGAAGACAGCAGTCGATAGGTAGGCACTATCCCTCACGGGCTGCTAAGCCACGGGTTATTTACAATGTTGCATAAACATATCCTGCATCTTAGTCAAGCAACAACCATGAAAATATTTTGTAGCAGGTACGAAAAAGGGTGACGTTAGCAATGGAAAACCTTTTAGAAATTCACCTGGTTAATATTCTGAGAGAATCTAACCAAAAATGATACAATACAACGTACCGTAAATGTTCATTGAAACTTCATATTGATAACAAAAGTGATCACTATTCTTTGATGTAAGGTTGTGCTACAGAAAGGACTTTAAAAAAAACACATTTTTCTAACTAAACCTGACAATAAGAAGACAGCGTGAGATGTAGTAGAACGAAAAGAGAATAGACTTAAATGAATTCTAAATAAACCAAATTTACTAGCTGAGGATAGTGATGAATGAAAAGTAATAAGCATTTGTCATTGAAGAACTTGACAGTAATCATTTCGCACACATCTTGACTTTAAATCAAACTTGAGATTAATATGATTTAGTGGGAGATGGAGCTTCACTACGACGAAGTTGCATCAGCGGTCAATAAATTATATGGAAGCACGGAAACAGTGCATGCACAAGAGGTGTTATGAAATGTGAAAGAAATAAAGGGATGCCAATTGTTCTTAGCAACGAAAGAAAAAATATTGTGTGATGGTATCGCGATGGAGCACCGTGGTAACAACAGACAGCTTTATTAAGTGATGCGTTGCAGTTCATGAATACATTACGTAATATTTGCAGCTCCTTAATCTCAATCGTGAATCTCTTGCTGCATCATTTTTCGTTTTAATTATCCCACAAAACATGACTGGAAGTGGGAAAGTGTTTCCCTCTCTCCCTCTTATTCATCTTGCCCTGGTTTCTTATTTTTCGTACCGGGCCACCATCCAGAAGAGGAACGCTCCGAGGTGGAGCAAAGGGTCACATCACGATGCGGCCAGCCGACGCAGCATCCCTTCCCCAACTTGGAAGACGAGCGTGACCTCGGTACTGCTTGGACTTCCATCGTGATGGAAGTAATGAACCGATCGTGGGTATCCTTCCATCGACCCTGTTTGCAGACGATGGCAACCAGGCAGGTGAAATATCAGCGGGTTGTAGACAACCTCCAGAGGAGCGTGGCGATTTATTTCTTCGATATCCCGATCTCGCTCGGGGTATTTCTTATCGATGGGATCCATTGTTTTCTCTGCCAGGCTTCGTTGTATGGGTATTTTTTAATGATCGATTTTGCGCCTGGGTTGATAACAATGCGCCCACCGCGACACTTAACAGTCGAGAAGGAGATGGTCGTGCTTCCAATATTACTCCTGCGTGATCCGAAAGATACGGATCTTATCGAAGGTACCCTGCAGAAACTCGTGGAGACGGGTGAGATGTTACGATTGTGGATTTGAATTCAGAAGGTGCTAGATCAAAATCTAGTTTTCGCTTTCAAATAAGTGCCTGCAAATACTTGGAAGTTGCCAGGCTACCTTCAAACTACACTTGATGGTGCAAGTAATGCTAATAGGTGAAGCGATTTGTAATATGGCCAGATGGACATAGTCAAATGGTGATTTGGAGGTTGATGCACTCACGTTCAAAGGTTGCGTTGAATTTATGCACAGATATGCTAACCGGGACTGGGCCAACAGTTTAAAGCAGAATTTCAATCACTATCTTCCTTGACCTGGTATCGAACCCTAGACCTCTTGATTCCAAGGCGACGAGATTACCACTACGCCATCGTAGAGGCCTAAGGTTTAATAAATCCAATAAAATTTATAGTTTCATGTTTTTCACTAACTCTCTACGTTAATCAAGACGTTGAAGATGAATGATGAACTCGAGAAACACATAATGAGACAAAGAAATATCCATGTCTTACTCAGAATTCGAACCGCTATCTTTTGAATGAATGAATGATTTATGTTACTTTGAGTTTTTGCCACTTTTGGCTAATTGCGAAGATGATGATGAATGGTGATAAGATGAGCTGGATGAAGGGAAACCCACAAACATATATAGGAACGACACAACACGAACCAGATAGAGGATTACACTGGCTGTGAGTCCAGACGCAAGAGCCTCAATAGTTCTCAAAAAGCAGTCTAGGGTGTACTACGTGGAAGTGATGGATAGACATTGATACCCTTTGAAATTCAATCACTTTCTTATTCAACATTTTCACATTTTTATCGTTGCAACTAGCTGGAAGAACCATGTAGTTGAACTATTTGATAGTAACAAAAAAATCCAACTGAAACAACCAGGAACACACCTTGAAAATTCAACTATAGGGAAAATGTGTCCAGATTTCAAGATGTAGTTCTGTATATCTGAGGAGAAATGGGTGGCAAGTTATCAAGGCAAGAACAATGAAGGTAATATATATATCACACACTGCTGAATCTTCAAGATAAAGGCAAAAGGAGAGTGAACAAGCTTTTGAATCTTGAAGATAAAGCTTAATTGAAAGCATAATACATAATATAGGTGAGAGCAATTTCTTGTCAGCGTTTTTCCCACACATCTGAGCAATTAATGTACCATTGCATAGAACCGCATTCTTGTAATTTCTTTCATGAACATTCGGTAGGGAAAAACCCTCAGCATTTTTTTTCTGCGAGCGTTGTGTGTTGTACAATTGACGATGTCAAAAGATTGATTGCTTAAAAGGAACATCTGAGGAAGGAGTAGTCCTTGCAGAAGAACAAGCCAGCCCAGGCAATAAAACGGCAGGAGCTTTACATAAATCAAACTTGGAGAAGGGAGGAAAGCAACCGAAAAATCATCAAATGCTTCTCTCAACTACAATGTTATGTTCCACAATTTGAGTAATGTCCTTGATGTTCGTCACAGTCCACGCCCCATGAAATCGAAAGAAATTTCCGCAGCAGCATAAAATTTGCAGAGGACATTCCGTTAGCTACATTTCACAACAGTAATTGGAATTGAAATGTAAACAAAAGAAGAGAGATAAATGTAAACTCTATCCTGGGAATCTCTAGAGCAAGCGAACGAAAATTAGTCTCAGACTCGAGAGGGCTCAACCAATCAACGCGTGCAAAGGAAAAACGTGGCTGCAGCTACGAGCCGTTTGAAGCAATGGGCACTGCTTTGCTCCACTAGCTTTCTCCCCTTCTCTTCCGTTATGTGCGACTTTGTGCACAGATCCCCGAGACAGAGTACAGGAGTAATGCGGAACTACTGAAGAGATGTGCTAGCCTTATAGTCGCACAGCGTCAACCTACGTGGCTTAGAGAATTTATCCGGGTTCAATCTTCTTCACACTCTAAATGCGTATGTAGGGAGGTACAAGTGAAAGAAGCCTCATGTTCACCACGCCACCTCTAGAAAGACTCGTGAACGGAAACAGGTATTCTGATATCGCATATGTGCGAACATCCTATTTGTCTCTGTGTATGGAGCGTGCACCATCATCGAAATTTTCCATAATGTTGTCCTAAAGGGGCGTTATGGCCTAAAATGTGCGCTACCCCGTTACATATGTACTACTCATACATGCAAAATTAAGAATCCGAAATAATTTTATTAGTATACTTGTTTCCGAGATAACTACAGCGATAGAGATGAATTGATGAAAGCCGACCTCCGTGGTGGAGCGCTTTGCAGAGCATGCTACGACGCCAGGGTTCCCGGGTTCGAACCCCGGTGTGGGCACGGAGTGTCGCATCATCAGTATCATAACTCATCCTCATCTTCTCAAGTAGCAAAATGCGAAGTAAAATAGCCACATGAGTGATAGAATGAATTGTTGAAAGAGATGATGACAAGCAGAACGAAGTTATTGTAAGCACAATGACGTGACTTCTGAGAAATAATTTATTTCATGCTTGATAGTTCTGATGTTAATTTCATGACTATATTATTCGTATCTGTACAGATCGTAATAAAAGACCTCACAACTTTAAAATTGCAGCCACGTTATGTCTTTAACAACACGTGCTCTATAATCCTTCGAATAAGATTGCTGCACATATCACACGTTTTATTTATATATTCTTCGTTTTCACAGTGGACAAAAAATAGAATAGAATTCTGATCTCTGGAATCAGAGCATGATACCAATAATATTTTCTAAAGCTGTTGAGATTGAGAGATCAGTATTAACATGGCGTTTCAATAATCATAACTAGGACCCGCATGGTTATGCACTTTCCATAATGCATATGCAAATGCATATTTTAAATATATTTTTTAAAAAAATGCATATTGCATATTTCAATGCATATATGAATCATATGTATAAACTTCTTCCATATTGTAGAGACAACAATGTTTGTATTTACGTTTGTGCGTTGGACGTATTGTCTTCAAATAACTTTGTTTTCTTCCATCATAATCGCGGGAACATTCAACAACAATTTCTTTTTAGAGAAACCAACAACAATGCAATTGTGTGTCTATACACGATCTTGAACTTGATGTGTCAGATACTATTGACTTAAAATATTGTCCAGTTGTATCTTGTGTAGTAGAGAACGTTTTTTTTTTCTGAGTATAAAATGTTCTTGCCGAAAACAGGAGTTTCAAGGTTAAAAATTTGAGATATCATGTTGTAATCAAGTGCAAAGGAATTCAATTTTCCATTCACTTGTACAACAGCAATGTAAAGTAAACAATAGTGTGTGGAAGAATTCAGAACTGTAGCTCCTACATTAATTACTTGCTAAATTGTGGGAGCTGACAAAATAAGAAATATCTGTTTACATGTAGGGTTTACGCAGTAACTGAAAGAAAATATTGAAAAAAGGTAAGATGTTTTCTAAAGTGTATATTTATTTGCATATTTCGAATCTGTTTAGTGCATATTTGCATGCATATTTTAGATATTTTAAGTGCATAACTATCCGGGCCCTAATCATAACCATATTAAAGTATCGAATAAATCTATTCCTAATTTCTCCCCTATTGACTTTACTTTGATGTAAACCAATCTCTCTACTACACTTCTGCTCTGAAGCACTTTCCTGTAGAAGTGACACGTGCAAGTCTCCGCTAACCGAGATACGTTACAGTCATAGAATACAGCACGCAACTCACATAATAGCATGTTATTATACATTTCTAGATAATATAATTACAAGCTGTAAAACTTCCATAGTCTACAATCTAATGTAATTAGCAATCATTAGAATCCAAATGTCTATTGAATGAAATTCCGCACCATAATTGTCATATATTTAACCCCACACTGGTCTCCAATTCTATATTCCCTGATGATGAGAGCAATGTATGCGCTCGAAACGTTGGAAGCTAACTCCAATCTAGCCTCGTTGGTAACCCGACCCCACCTGTTCGAATCACGTCGCCAGGAAAGCTACAATTCCTACTATTGAATGAAGCTTGTTTTTTATGAAGGCGAAATTGTTTTTTTTTTTTTTGGATGAAGCTACTTTTTTCGTTCCCAAAATTAATTTCTTACTGAAAATCATGTGAAAAGTTAACGGGATTTAATAGGTTTCATTTCGGATGTGGAATCAGTTGGTAAGAAAAAAAGTAAAGGCCGCTCTGAGAGTGTTGACATATTTAGTGCAAAAATCTTGAGAAATGATCTGTTAGAAGGTTTAGATGAACCTCATAATATGTTATGAAATAAATACTTTAATTGGGTTGTACTGTACTTTAAATGTTAGTTGTCCCATTACTTTAAGAAGTAGATGACAATTAGTGAAAAACTTGCGGTGTTAATGAAAATTACAATAGGTATACTGATATGTCTGTGTGGTTTGATTTTAAACAAAGTTCCCTGATTCGTGTTGCAGGGAAAGGAAACTCACTACCAAATTAATATACTGGAATAAAATGTTTGCTGATTTTTCGGAGTTCTCTTAATATCGGTGCGCACCAATCACTTGGAAACCTATTGTGTTATTACTTGGAAGGCTTAAGGTCAGTACTTTGTATTAAAGCTTCCCTATATTCAAAACAAGTTTGACCACCTGTATTCCAGAAAATATTAGCTGGCTTGAGTCTTGGAAGTATTATCTTTATAAGATTTCCTTACTCCGGCGTTTCTTAGAGCAATTTTTCAAACCCAAAACCCAATCGTCATAATTGATTACAATATTCACAAATAAGGAAGAGTCTCACAAACAAGTTCAGAATTAAAACAATTGTGTGATATTTAGTTACCATGTAATAAAAATGCATGTAGGAAAGAGGACGTACAATACAGATAGTACAAACACTGTGGTGCAGTGGTTAGCACAGCGCCCTGCAACATCAGGGATCTCGAAGATCGAATCCCTACCTGACGCGGGTGTTCTTTGTGAGTGTCCCTTCATCAACAGCATCATAGCATCACTCATCTTCATCATAGCGATTATCCAAAAGTGGCATAAAAGCGAAGTAAAATATAACAAATCAATAAACAATACAGATTTCTGACAAAGGAACCAAGACAATTTTGTAATTTTATACATCCGGTTTAGTTTACAGATGTTATTAATTTCCCATGAATGAGAATGTGATCATCAATGAAGTAATGAACTAATTAATGCAATGATGACCAATGGAATTTTCACAGAGAAACTTATGCAAACATTTCTAATGCAGTTGCGTCTCAGCTCATTATACTCCTCCTAATGAAACAAGCAGACCGTGAGAATTTTCTCACCATATGATACCGAATCTCGCACGTGTGATAAAATTAATAGGAGTTGATGGTGCGCAAAGCAACAAGCTCCACAAAGCTCCCTTTCACTTCTCAGAATCCACACATATCGCAGTGTTTCATGTACTTGCGACCTGTCAGCGTTATCTCTAGCACTTGTCAGTAGCAACGACGAAGAACAAGTTTTCGTCCATTCTAGTCTGCTCAAAACAGCGGATGACCTTTAACCTGTCTCCCTGCGAGTCACGAAAAATTTGTCCGGCATCCAGAATGTCTCAAGGTTGTGACTTTCATCTGTTTTTCTTGCCTTTTATCTTCAAGGTGGTTGGTTCTTCCTGCCTGTGGGGGATTCTACCATAAGAGTACTCACCTCAAGACTCTTCGGCGTTGTCTCGTGACATTCCACCAGCACTGTTTGCTGCTGAGTATCACCAGAAATGTGCTACTACCTTTCACTCTTTTCTCATTTTTCATACATGACGTAGACAGAACCCCAAGGAGGAATGTTGGCTCAAGTTGCCAGGGAATATGAGGATTTGAACTAGTCCTCAAAGTTGACTACATATTGAACTACGGAAGACAAATATTCTGTTTTCTGTGGTAAATGTGTTGAACTGCTATAACGTAATTCCTTGTCTCTCTCTTCAGTTTCTGGGTATATGTAATTTACAACCTTAGTGACAATGAAGTTCGACCAGTCACAAATATAGGAGTGCGTTGTGAAAGAAGGAGAACACATGCATATGCTGAACATATTTTATTCAGCAGGCTACATGGAACAAAGGAAAACATAAATTTCCGCTGCAACGCAGCAATGTATGGTGTCCACACAAAATAAAACATTTTCGTCCATCTACACGTGACATTGAAGTTCGACCACTGTTAGAGGGGATCCTATTTATCATGGTGTGACGCCGCCCCGTCGGTGAATAACTGTGGCAATGCTTCGGGGCATGCTGCGGACGAGTCGTTCGAGGTATTCCACATCGATGCAGTGCCATTCCTCCTGCAGGCAGGCGATAAGAGCAGCCACTGTCGTGGGTCCCCGCTGTTGCACAATTCGTTTAAGAACAAGCCACACATTCTCAATGGGCGAGAAGTCGGGACTCGATGGTGGCCATGGCAGAGTTCGCACGTGATAGCGAGTCAACCATTCTCTTGTCAGCCGCGCTGTATGAGGCCTGGCATTATCGTGTTGAAAGATGAGACGCCGCCTGTGGAACAGGTGCCTTGACACTGTGGGAAGATGCCGCTCCAGTATGCGTGTATAGGCTTGTGCATTCACAATGCCCTCACAGACGTGTAGTGGGCCAACCCCAGATGCCGTCATGCATCCCCAAACCATCACTGACGCAGGTTTCTGTACCCGACGTGCATTACATTTTGCTTCATTCTGTTCCTCCTTCCGACAAATGACTGTTTTCCGTATTTTCCCGTACACAACATTGAAAATGGATTCGTCCGTCCACAAAACCCTGTTCCACTGCCGAAATGTCCATCTCCGGTACATTCGTGCCCACCGTAGTCGATTGTTTTGTTCAACATGGAAAGGAAGGGTTTACGTTTCGCCTTGTACACTCGGTAACCGCATTGCTGTAGGTAACGGCGAATGGTTCTGGTTGACACTTCAATGTGAAAGCGTTCTCGAGTCCACGGTCGTAATTCGGCCACAGAAACATGATTGTTGGTCTGGATATAGCGCCTAAATATCCGTAGGTCACGCACGCTCAGCAGGCGTTTTCGACCGGGGGCCTTACCTGGCTCTGTAGTACCCGTATTTTGGTGGTGTTTGATGATGCAGTGGACGGTTGACTTGGGTAAGTTCCGTTGGCGCCCTATTTCCCGTTCACTGAGTCCATCCCGTTGCAACACCACCACTCTTCTCCTCACGGTGTTGTCAATAGGTTTGCCCCTGGCCATGGTGATGATGCACTGCAGTTCCTCGGTGCACAGCACGCGCTTATATACGGCGGACTCCCTTATCGTGTCCGTGACGTCACGCTTCCGTCGAATGCGCCACTATCTTGAATTTTTACGTATGGGTCTGGTGCCTGGTCGAAGTTCAATGTCACGCGTATAGTTCCCCGTTTTCGTTCTTTACGTGACCTTGGGTGCAACATGCTGGGATCACGATTCTTGCTTGCTCACACGCCTCCTCTTACACACATGCGTCACTTCTGCGGGTCACCCATTCCACCGTCTGTGCCTCTGTGCATTTAATCACGTATTCCTTTCTGGTCGAACTTCATTGTCACCAAGGTTGTAATTTCCCTATAAAATAACGGAATTTATAAATGTTACGCTGATCTTTAGCATGTACACCTTTCATTTTTTGTTATTTTCTCACTTAAGCCTGAATCACATGGAACTGGATATCCAGTAGGAATGCCCTAGTTGGCGCTGGACTGGCTACCCATTTGATAGTTTTCGCTTGACACGATACTTGTACGGTACTTGTCGATAGACTTTTGTTCCCATAAGACATTGCGCAGAGCAGACAATCTGTAAAGATGGACGAGCAATTTCAAGAACGTTGTAGGAGAATTACTGCTTTGTGCCTTTATTAGAAATTAAAAAAAAGAAAAGTATGGACTAGAGATTGGCTCTAGAAAAATATGGTATTCAATGCGTAAAAAGAATCAAACATTTAATTTAATACACTTGAAATAATAAGGATTTTCATTTTCGGTAATCATATTTGTTACGTACACATCTCATCGTTTTGATAAATACCTAAATATTAATGAACTGAACACGACTGCACTGCACGTCATCTACTTCCTTTTTTTTTTATCGAGAAAACAGCCAAAACTCAGAAACCACAGACAAAAAACTCCTCTTTGCAAACTCACAGATTATCTTCACATGGCCAAACTTTGCTCTGATTGGCTGTTCCACAGAACCCAGTCGAGGAAACCCAGTAGCAATTAGAACATGTCATATTCCTTAAAACCAGTAAAGCAGGCAGCCATCAAATCCGGGTAGGTAGTCAGTTCCGTGATTCGGCCTTAATACGATTTATTGGTTTGTTTAAATATGATTGTTTGTTGCTATCGGTTTTATAGTTTTTGGCTTTGATTAAACGCAATGAAATGAAGTGTGTAAGAACTCTGGGCCCAGTGGCGACGATTAGGGGGGGTTGTCGAGGGTGGTCAGTTGCCCCCCCCCCCCACTTTTTACCACTTTTGCTGCCGGACTATGCTAAACTTTATGTTTTAAGTGAAAGTAAGATGTTCTTGCCCCAAAGTTTTGACGCCTTGCCCCACCAGTTTTGGAACCCAACACCTGGGCCCAACACCTAACAACGGAAGTTGTAGCCATTCCCAGTTTCGATAAATTTCTACAAATAACCAGTCTGGAAACGATACTGTCTGTTATTCAATCTGGATCTAAGACAGTGAATAGACAGAACGAAGATTGAGATATGGGAGAAAATGCGAAATTTGTCTAAGATAGTATTAAAAAAAAAAACTTATTGACTTTGTGTAAGTGATGTGCTAGTGACATTATATTGCAGAAAGTGTTCAATATGTATGGCTTTAATAAACCTTGGGCCAAGATATGATATGACGTTTTCATTTTTGACATCACGTCTTGGGGAGATACGATCGGTGGAACCATAATTTTAAGGAGATTCTCTTAACCCTACCGCATACAGAGATAGGACAGGTTACCGTGATGTAGTAATCCTTGGTTCCCAAAAAGGAACGCCACAAAAGAACATGATGGTATGAGAAAAAACACTTTCCAGGTGGCACATATTCATGATTACTGATATGCGAATCTGTTAGGAGAACATGTATGCCTCGTTCATACAATTCCTGTTCTGGTATGGACATGATTTCTCACTTATCTACAATTTCTTAAGGTTATTAGCAAAATAAATTGCATTCACTTAACATTTTCTCCGACGAATGGCTATCTCTGTTAGCCACTGGTAACATGACGAGATATTAATTGATATTGTTCTGTCCACGAGAATCTCCATGTCCCAATAAGTTTATCTTCTTTTAATTCCGGTCTGCATCGTTGTATTTCTTGCAAATAGTTTTATAAATGAATATTAATATTTGTATGGATTCCTGCGAGCTCAAACATGGCATCTTCACGTAATGTATTTCAGAGTCTGCTGTGCTAAGAAGCAGCACAGCATATGTTTGGAAATTTGCCCAGTGTAACGATTGAAAATTTTTTGGCAAATCTTTTTAATATTTAATAGCCCTCGTATAAATTCATTTGGAGTTTTAATCTTTTGAATGTACATTTTTATCTTTTATCTTTGTTAACATTGTAACGCAGTTTCGGCCCAACGAGAAAGAACGCAAAGCAAGTAGAAGCTTGCGTTGTTTTTCTTCCTTAACAACAATGAGTTCTTTTCGTTCGGCGCTGCGTGGGTTTGTAAATAAGTTTAGCTTGCATTGTGTTTCTGGATATGTCTTTTGGAAAGGGTAATTGTTAGATGCTAAAAATAACTTTTCAGTTTGTCGAAATCTTTTGTTGAGAAATAGGATTGCGCAATCTCGCATGTATAAATATCAGCGTTCTCGCTGGCAGATTCATTCAGTATAGCAGTAGATTCCGGAATCGTTAGGTGATTAAATCGCTTGTCGAGGTCCAGGGCTGGGAGAATACGGGCGTTGTGTGGGAAGTGGCTGGTCAGCTCTCCCTTCCACAATGTCCGAGGTTCTCCGAAAGCCACCTTTCAGGATTTGTGCTGGTCAGCATGATCCTTAAAGGGGATTTAGCGAGCATATAAATAATTTGATTTATACATAATTAATCTTAATAATTTAAAATTTTGTTTCATAAATTCTATCGAAGTTGGCACTGGTCAGTGTGACTCCGATATAAATTCAAGTTATACATCCTTCTCGTCGAGTTATTTGTTTTAATTCTTAAATCATTTTGAATTCTCCTGGTCAGGAGGTTCATTTAAATAAATTTGTTTCTTTGATACTTAAATCCGAGAGCATACCTCTGGTCAGAGATGTCTCTTAAATCTAATAACTTATATAGTTTCACGTCCGTTTCTAAAGTCTGAGTATCCGGAACGTTTATTGGTTTTTCTTATTTTGGTTTTATGTTAGATATAATTTTGAAACAGTTATAATAGGTGACCGGTCGAGTAAATGTTTTTATAGAAATTCGTTTTATGTAAAAGTCTATTGTTTTGCTTTTGCAATGTAAGTAGCCAAAGAGGGTAGACAGTGTCCCCTGTTATGTTATGGAATTCCAAGCGAACATTTGTAGTTTGTGGCCGAGAGATGGCTTTGGTAATTGGGTAGAGACAGGCTCCCCTTATCTTTAGTTATGAATGTTATTGGAGGTTGGCCCCGAAGAGGGTAGTATACCTCGAGAGTTCTAAAGAACATAATACTGAAGTGAAAATATGACAGAAGCACAAATAGATATTTACGGATAAGAAGTTTATGTAATTTTCTTTTAGTTTTGGTTAATGGAAATTGTCGATCATTGCTGTTAATTTGTCACCTGTTTATTGAAACCAAGTTAAGCTGGGATATGGACGATATATATATACCTATATAAGAGAGAGCTCTCTGGATTGTATTTTATGAGAAAGCAAGTTTCAGTCTATGTTTTTCGGAAGTTATTTGAACAGAAAGTAAATTTTGGCATTGTAATTTTCTCTCGATCTGAAGATTGTATACTTTCTTTTATCCTAACATATGTATGGATTAGTAAATAAATTTATAATCGTTATTTGGTATTTCTTTGAAGTAAGTTTGCCTAATAAGTATAAATTAACTGACTTCCTTTTGGTTGGAGAGGTGTCCCGCCGTTACTGGTCAGTGAGGCGGAGGCCTTATCAATCCAAAGGACGCCAGAATTGATTATGCTGATTTCAATCGCGAATCGTATGCGTGTCCTCACTGGTCAGTGGGATGCGGGTGCGATTGCGGTGGAGTTCGAGCATGAGAAAGGGCTATTATATTTTGAAGTCTTGGTTATGTAAGTGTAAATTTAACTTTTGATTATATTATTATCTTGAAACAGACCCTTACCCGAACTTTGAGATGCGGACTCTTATGCCCCGCAGGTACTGAGCGTAGTCGTGGCATTTATATATTTATAATAGAAAGATATTTGGTAGGCAGCGACGCCCGGTCTTTGTCTGTCGAGGGGACCGAGCCGGTGTGTCGTGTGTCTTGGCAACGGCAAGACGCCCGTACTTGTTGCACCAGGGTAAGCAGTAAACATACTTACAGGCCAAAACCAAGTGGTAAGTTATAATCGAATATACGTCTTACCATGTAGGCAGATCCCTTTTAGTGGAGTGTTGAGATTTTGAAGTCCTTTGGTGTGTGCAATCTGAGAGATACAAATACAGGTATGCATATATCATTATTGATATTTTGAAATTAACTAATCTCGCAAATTTATAACTTATTCGTGGTAGGAAAAAATTAAATTTCTCTCATTTGAAACTGCCCGAATTTATAATTTTGAAAATAATTCGATTCGTATTAATAAAAGTAAAAACAAGTCGAATCTGGCAAGATAACCATTTCTGTTACCTAACGTTGCTTTTCTGCTACTTTAGGCTAATCGCGAGGATATGTGATGATTACAGGAAATTCATGAAGGGATACTCACATATCCATACCTAGGCAGGGATTCGAACCCGGAAACTTGGGTGGCGAGTCCAATAGTTGGCTACTTAACGCGTTCGGCCACCGATCCAGCAGTCGACAGATCATTGCGACCGATTTATGAAGAATGACAGAGCAAGATAAGAAATGTATATTTTCCCTGGCTTCGTCCCTCCACGCACTGAATACGAGAGCTGCATGAGTTTTATATTAAAATCATTGATAACCCCACTGGCATTCTAGCTGCAACAAACGCATTTCCTACTTTAAGCATGACGTACAATGTACTTTCCTTTTCATACTTCCTAAAGACTTATCATTCTAAGTACACCCTGTTTTTTCTCCCATGTTTTCGTTGATCTGATACACCATGTTTTCTTCCTCTGAGAAAGGTGCATCTGAAAACGTAGGAGGATCGGGTTTCGAAGACTTTCGATAAAAACTGGTTCACCTCATTTTTCCAGCGACTCCCGACAGTGAATCTTGTATTAAATTACACAATGTTAAGATCATGAGTTGGGCGACTTCCTGAAGAGGCGACCCTCACTCTCTTGTGCCTGGAAGGCATCTGTCCAGAGAATCTGGAAGGTGTTCACTTTCTTTGTTCGAGCCAGGTACTCTGAAGTAGAGCGCCTCTGGAGGACTCGCTTGGAACTAAAGGAAGAAGTGAATCCACTGCTTTGGCTGTTTTGCGTCGCACATTTTTGCCTCCTGTATTCCGTCAGTCAACGATAATGGATAAGTAAGATGGAACATCATACACCAAAGTTAAAGTGCTTGTAGACTTTGCAGCTTCAAATGATCTGTACTTTACCCAAGTCAAAATTGTAATAAATAGGGAAAACTTATAACAAACAGGGATTTGATTATAACTTTAAAGTTGGACTAGAATGGATGACGTCAGCGGCGCAGAGCATGATGGGAAATCTGGCCAAATCCGCACGTGGTCGGGCTCAGTCCGGCAAACTACAGCAAGCGTGAAGCGAAGCATATGCTGCGTGCATGAAAATGACCTGATGTTTTACATTTTTAATTGTATTATTGTAGATTTTTAAATGTAGTTTCCTTTTGGTGAATTAATACGTTGTGTGCAGGTGTGTTGTGTGTTGTGTGTTGTGTGTATGTCATTGTTTATCAATTGTAAGAGAACATCATACATTCAGACAGTTTCGTCGTAGGTTAAGATGGCGTGATTTTTCCAATCCGGGGTGAAATATGAATCGTATTTTAAGGCAAGTACTGTGTTTATGGCTAGCGTTATATGACTTTTACGCTACTCTTTACATCCGCATGCTTTGCAACACGCGTGGTTGCTGTACGATCTCTAATAACGTTCACAAAAAATGAAATGCTGCTTATCAATCAGCGGGTGCGTTCGCAGTATGCGTATATTTGTACGTATATACTTTTCAGCATATCTTCTATGGCTGTCTAAATATACATACGAAAAGTGATAATGGTACATTACGACCTTAAAAAATATAGTACACAATTTTGTACTTCGGAACATTTCTATAAATTATTATTTTCGCGAGACAAAGTTTGACTTTAATTCAATTTTTTTTAAAAATAAATATTTTAATTTTTTGTTTTAATTCCTCTCCACCGGGAATCGAATCTTGGATTCTTCGATTATAAGGGGATAGCATTAGCCACTCCACTATCGGATAAGTCCGATTAATTCCATGAGAAACAGGCTCACTAGTCCTGTATTTTTTCGTATCTTACGTAGATTTATACAACGTTGTTTTGTGGCAAATAGCATCTTTTTAGATACTCTGGCCATTGTTACGAGTCTTAGGAAAATATGAAATACTACATCTGGCATATAATCGTTATATTTGTAACTTGAATCACTGCCACAAAAGTTGTGATCGAAATACTTATCAAACGGGTTTCCATCACGCTCCGAAACGTTTGCCGGAATCATGGCATCGGGCGTGCTTTCGCGCAATGAATTGTGGGGGAAGTTGTTCGCTGAATATCATCCAATTCTAACATAGCAGTTATGTTTATATAGTCGTGCAGATAAACATTACAAAATTAATTCAGAACTGATATTGTGACCTTGGAAGTGAACGAAATTACATTATTTGGGTATGCAAATCCTGACCTCGCCACGATATAGTGAATTTTGTGATTGATGATATTGAAGCTTTCCTCGCGGTAAATGATTAAGATATTTTATCGGGATATCAGCCAGTTGATTTCCGGATCACCTGACTGATATCCTGAGAAATCCTCTTTATCATAGTGGTTACAATGATGGCTGTAGCATGTTGCTATGGGTTTAAGGAAATTAATTATTTCATTAGTAACATTATTGTAGTAACATTATTATAGTAACTGCGGAAACAAATTCGATATTAGCACAAGTGATGTACTAAGCAGCTGTCACAATCCTAGAATTTTTTACACAGTGGCCAAAAGAGTGTTTATCAACTTGTGATAATAATAATGGAGAGTTGAAGTTAAGAAGAAAAATAGGTAAGAATTTGCTTTTAACATACACAGAATTACTAAATAAAATTGGCTAAATTGTGTGTCGAAAGATTAGATTAGTGCATCTAGTTCGTGGTACTCGTGAGCACAAAATTAGATAGAATGAATGAACTTATAGAAAAATAGCTATTGGCAGTCTCTGTGATCTACCAGTTCAGTGTTTGAATCCAGGGTAAGGCATATATTGGCTACATTAACACCGAGGAGTCGAGAGTGTTCGCTTTCAGAAATTCTAGGAAAGTTTGGAGTTGCGATTATCACCTGTAGTTCCAAATGTCATAGTGGATGATCAAGAATATGATAAAATTTGGTTTTATTGGTGACATAAGAATCGTGCATCATTCACGGAAAAGCTCCAGACTGCCTGTCTGGTTCAGGAGGTTTTGAAATATTTGGTACTTAAGTGCATTATCTCAGCTACACGGTAATGCATATGCTGGAGGCAACACTGCAATCAAGATTAAATCTTCTTTGCTTTTGCTGCCACTGGACGTTAAACTACTGTATGAAAGTGTGCAGCTGCAGAGAAACCAAAGTAAACGATAAGCGCACTTTTCAGCATGATGGAGATGACATTTTACATTTGCTTCCTGAGTTATTTGCACAAAAATCTGCCTAGTCACAGCTTTTTTTAGCTACCGGTGAGTTCTTCCAGGAATCGTTTCGTGCAACGGTCTCCGATGGCAAGTTGAAGGAAGGAATTGTCGAAAGTTATAGGTGCAAAGGGGTAAAATTTAATCCAATTAGCAGAATGTTGTCAGATCTTTCCATCGGTCTCTTTAAAAAAGGTGTGGAAGTGATATAACTAATTTCTTAACGAAACTGAAGATTTTGTTTGTTTCCCCTTAAAAGTCTGACAAAAATTACAGGACAAACTGTAATCAGTTCAAATTCACATGATGTGTCGACTGTTATTTACAAAACGATCTCAAGGCTGCAACACTGATCAAGTGAGCTTCACAACACTATTTTTATCATTTTAAAGACAAAGGCCTCAGTCCGCACGCAGATGGGTGGAAAGATCACGGTGGCTCATAAGTAGGGACGTGAAGTTTTTATTTTTATTTTCCCCTGAATTTCGATGTTATTTTTTTCTGCAATTGGGTGTTGTTTTTCGCGGTTTAGGGCAAAATTCGGTGTGATTAAATTAAAATCGGTGTTACTTTTACATGCATTTTTATTGTTCCTTCTATGCTTAAAATTTTTACATTGTTTTAGTTCTGGAAAATTAAGACACACTTTAGTTTTATTGACAGAAAAAAAATATGGCTTACCTTTGTGAGATATGACTAAATTACTTCCATTTGGCATTTGGAAATCTACTTCATCTCATCAGCAGCTAAATATGAAATGTTTATTGAATGATAACACCCAAATCTTTGAACACAATGATACACATCACTGTAACGATTGAAAAATTTTTGGCAAATTTTTTTTAATATTTAATAGCCCTCGTATGAATTCATTTGGAGTTTTAATCTTTTGAATGTACATTTTTATCTTTTATCTTTGTTAACATTGTAACGCAGTTTCGGCCCAACGAGAAAGAACGCAAAGCAAGTAGAAGCTTGCGTTGTTTTTCTTCCTTAACAACAATGAGTTTTTTTTTCGTTCGGCGCTGCGTGGGTTTGTAAATAAGTTTAGCTTGCATTGTGTTTCTGGATATGTCTTTTGGAAAGGGTAATTGTTAGATGCTAAAAATAACTTTTCAGTTTGTCGAAATCTTTTGTTGAGAAATAGGATTGCGCAATCTCGCAAGTATAAATATCAGCGTTCTCGCTGGCAGATTCATTCAGTATAGCAGTAGATTCCGGAATCGTTAGGTGATTAAATCGCTTGTCGAGGTCCAGGGCTGGGAGAACACAGGCGTTGTGAGGGAGTGGCTGGTCAGCTCTCCCTTCTACAATGTCCTGCGTTTTCCGTAAGCCACCTTTCTGGATTTGTGCTGGTCAGCATGATCCTTAAAGGGGATTTTGGCAGGCTTGTAAATAATTTGATTTATACATAATTAATCTTAATAATTTAAAATTTTGTTTCATAAATTCTATCGAAGTTGGCACTGGTCAGTGTGACTCCGGTATAAATTCAAGTTATACATCCTTCTCGTCGAGTTATTTGTTTTAATTCTTAAATCATTTTGAATTCTCCTGGTCAGGAGGTTCATTTAAATAAATTTGTTTCTTTGATTACTTAAATCCGAGAGCATACCTCTGGTCAGAGGATGTCTCTTAAATCTAATAACTTATATAGTTTCACGTCCGTTTCTAAAGTCTGAGTATCCGGAACGTTTAATGGTTTTCTTATTTTGGTTTTATGTTAGATATAATTTTGAAACAGTTATAATAGGTGACAGGTCGAGTAAATGTTTTTATAGAAATTCGTTTTATGTAAAAGTCTATTGTTTTGCTTTTGCAATGTAAGTAGCCAAAGAGGGTAGACAGTGTCCCCTGTTATGTTATGGAATTCCAAGCGAACATTTGTAGTTTGTGGCCGAGAGATGGCTTTGGTAATTGGGTAGAGACAGGCTCCCCTTATCTTTAGTTATGAATGTTATTGGAGGTTGGCCCCGAAGAGGGTAGTATACCTCGAGAGTTCTAAAGAACATAATACTGAAGTGAAAATATGACAGAAGCACAAATAGATATTTACGGAAAGAAGTTTATGTAATTTTCTTTTGGTTTTGGTTAACGGAAATTGTCGATCATTACTGTTAATTTGTCACCTGTTTATTGAAACCAAGTTAAGCTGGGATATGGACAATATATATATAAGAAGGAGCTCTCTGGATTGTATTTTATGAGAAAGCAAGTTTCAGTCTATGTTTTTCGGAAGTTATTTGAACAGAAATTAAATTTTGGCATTGTAAATTTTTCTCGATCTGAAGATTGTATACTTTCTTTTATCCTAACATATATATGGATTAGTAAATAAATTTATAATCGTTATTTGGTATTTCTTTGTAGTAAGTTTGCCTAATAAGTATAAATTAACTGACTTCCTTTTGGTTGGAGAGGTGTCCCGCCGTTACTGGTCAGTGAGGCGGAGGCCTTATCAATCCAAAGGATGCCAGAATTGATTATGTGCTGATTTCAATCGCGAATCGTATGCGTATCCTCACTGGTCAGTGGGATGCGGGTGCGATTGCGGTGGAGTTCAAGCATGAGAAAGGGCTAATATAATTTGAAGTCTTGGTTAGGTAAGAGTAAATTTAACTTTTGATTACATTATTATCTTGAAACAGACCCTTACCCGAACTTTGGGATGCGGGGTCTCATGTCCCGCAGGAACTGAGCGTAGTCGTGGCATTTATATATTTATAACAGAAAGATATTTGGTAGGCAGCGACGCCCGGTCTTTGTCTGTCGAGGGGACCGAGCCGGTGTGTCGTGTGTCTTGGCAACGGGCGGACGCCCTTCATTGTTGCAAGTGGAACCCATAACGTGGGGCTAACTAGCTGTTTGTTGCATCACATTTCCCTAACAGTGCCAAAAAATCCTTCTGCGACCGTTTTGTGTGCACACAAATACGCGACCCCCCCCCCTTCCCACCCGCTTCTGAAACATAACAGGTGCTTCTCCCTGAAAATGTTCCCGTTCCTACGAAATTTCCTTTCTGGGAACATCTCCCCTGAGCGAATTCTATTTCAGGACGAAGTTTAAACACTCATGTCTGAGCGAAACTGCAATAAATGAAGCGTGATAATATATTTTGAATCGAACTACCACCAGCTAGACTACAAACGACAGAATAGCGCTTCAGGTAGTTCTTTTTAAACAGAAGAAGTGTTATTTCCGGTTTATATTGCATATTTCACGACGTTTTTCGCGTTAAAGTGTAAAATTCGGTGTCATTCTGAACAATGGCATGACACGCGTTATTTCGCAATTCCGAAACACTGAAAACTTGCTTCCATTACCTACCCAAATACATTTTCGACACTTTATTTTGCTTTCCTCAACTTTTCGGTGTTATCGTTAAAACGAAAACTTTACGTCCCTACCCATAAGTCACTGCACATAAATTCCAAATATGCTTCTTCCTGAGGCATCCAGGCTCCAACCCAGACTTGAAAATATATGTGGATCAGCAGCATAAATGCAGAAAACTTGTGCAAATTTACATGCAGAAATCTACCAGATAGAAAGCAAGAAAACAAATTAAGGTTCTCATTTGACTGTTTCTCGTATATTATTTTCATTTGCCATCGAATACAGAGAATTCAAAATCATTATGAAAAACTATTAATTAAGTAATCAAACAAGAGATTCTATTATACATGGAGCGATTTAGTAGATTTTTTTTTCAATAAGGAATGAACCTTCCTGTAACCTTTACTAACAATTTTTGTGTGTGGCTGAAAACGAAATTATATTCAAGAATATAATCTCCCTCTTTCATTATTACATATCATCCACTACATATGAGATATTGACTACGGACCGTTTCGCCTTATTACGTTTTCACCCCAATATAATTTCGCGTGATTTATGTGACACTAACTTCCTAAGGTGAAACGGGACATCCCATTTCGCCTTACACAGAAAACATTTCCCACCAGGGAATATTATCGACATGAAGGGTCATTATTATTAATGTATTGTTAACCTAACCTAACCGACAGGACAATGGGAGCCAAGGTAGGCAACATCACAAGCTCTGCGCTCCCATTATGAATTACTCTTCAAGTCGATAATACTCCCAGGTGGGAAATTCTTCGTGTGTAAGGCGAAATGGGATGTCCCGTTTCGCTTTAGAAAGTTCGTGTCACATAAATCATTTGAAATTCTATTGGGGAAGGTGAAAACGCAATAAGGCGAAATGGGAGGACACGGAGATATCTAATGTGATTGATTTGGCTTATTTTCTTTCGCTTTTCTGTCACTTTTGGCTAAACGCCACGATGAGGATGATTAATTTGATGAAGGGATAGTGGCAAAGAACATCCGTGTCCAGGCCGATATGCGAACCCCTGAATCCCTAGCGTCGTAGCGCGCTGTGCTAACCACTCCATCGTGGAATTCGGGTATTTCTAAGGTGCGTGTGTATGCGCGCGCGCGCTTGTGTGTATATGGTATGTACTCTCCTGTGTCTTTATTTATGTATTATAATTTCTTGAAAAATTCCGAATACAGATGGGATTCATTTTGTATCAGTATGTCAGCAAAGGAAAAATAACACAATATATTTGCGTGTGTGTAAAGAAAATATTACCAACAACAATAACACCAATATTATGAAGTCTTCTGTTGTTTAATGGAGGCTCGGGTGAGTTTGTTTAGAGAGAAGAATAAGAAATAATCTCTATTCTAGGGTGGCATATATTTTTTTTTTTTGTAGAAAAAGTTGTAACATGCATTCGGGGGGTCGTGCCACTTGCACCGATTGAGGAGTGTGAGAGAAAACAGCGTGCCGCTTGCGCCGCTGGGCATTTTTCTATTTACATTTGGCAACGTAGTGAATCGAAAGGTTTACAAACTATAAACTACAGTAAAGGTTTATAAACAGAAATAAATTTCTAGTTTATTAAGTAAATCAAAACATTATAAACAGAAATATCTTTCTACAACTTATTCAGTAAATCCAGAGAGGAATTATCACAATGAAATAACAGTGCAGAACCTACGCAGGTAATTATTACAATTCATCACAAGCAGAAATTATTACAAACCAAAGCAGCAATTATCACAATGAAATAACCTATGAAGTAAATTGCCACAGTTCATCACATGGTCACAATGTCTAGCTGAAACTATTGCAATATGACAGTCTTCTAATGCACTTTCTCAGATCGCCGTTGTCCTCTAGAGATTTCAGTATCTTCTGGATTGTTTCATCGAGCTTGATGTAAGTTGGTTTTCTCTTCTTTGCAGGGCACATGGCTTCCAGCCTTTGATAAGTGTGATAATTTTCTTTTGCGTCGTCCATCAGAATATATATAAGCCTGTACACATTTGGTTTATTTTTGCGAGTGATCCGGTTGAGTCGTGAGTGCCAACTTTCTAACACATTATTTGTTCTGTGACGTTGATTGTAAGTGTTCCAGAGGCTGGTTGGAATGTTGGAATTTTCCATCCATTGAGAAACGAAGTAGTCGTTGAATTGGGTAACTTTATTACTGGAGGGACACTCTTCCATTAATAGCAATCAGGCGTCTTCTATGTACTGTGCTGGGACAAGCGAAAGTGCTGCACACATTTTGATGTGAGTTTTTACATCTTCGTTATTGCGATTCTCCTCAGCAAGTCCAATGCTTTGTACCTTTCGCCAGATACTTTGATTAAAATGGAAATTACATCCAGAAATGCATGATTGTGGAAACACTTTTCTCAAGGCGTTGATAGCTGCACTCTCAAAGTCAACTTTGATAATCTGTGGATTGAAGGTAGGCATCCATGCCTTCATGAACAAGAACAAACGTCTGTATATATTTTCTGTCTTCGCAGGAAGGAAAGCGTACAACACTGCAATCACTGATGTGGTTTCTTGACAGCTTCCTATGTCCGCATGCACTGTGTACAGTTGGTAGAACTGTTTGGAGAAACTGCTGAACGTACCGTCCATGAAAACACATTGAGTGCTTTCTAGAGCATATTTCAAGCCCTCATAAGCAAAACAAAGTATTCTTTTCCCATCGACAGTTTCATCAAGTTGCAGAAATGTTGCTCCTCCTTCAAAAAGCAGATTAGATTCTTGCAAACTAATACTACTGGCACAAGTTGCATCTTGTGTCACACAAACTGCTAGTTGTTTCTTAATTTCGCACTTCACCTCATCTGGAGCACAAGAATGGGAAGTAAGTTGGATGATATTTTTCCCCTCTGTCTTTAATAAACCCATGCATTTCATCTTCTTCTCATTGTTGCAGGTCTGAAATGACATATAAAGTGTGATTAAAATGCTATACAATTCACAACAAGACCTAACATTCACAACAAGTATGTCTACATAAATAAACTGTTTATATGTTATATGTTTAACTGTTAATAATATGTAAATAATAAAATAATAACACAAGCAAGTAAGATAAATAGTAAGAAACAAACAAAAAGTACTTACCCATGTTATGGAGTCCTTGTTTTCACGTCATTTATGATATTCGTGCCCTAAGTACTGGAGAAGAGGCTTCCCTTTCGTTGTTTCTAAGAGATACATGTTACTCTCACTAAGACGTCCACACAACTAACAATTTTAGACGCAGTCCGGTGCAGTCACTTCTTGTAAACAAGTGTACACCTGTGTTTTGATTCACTGCGACGTTGCCAAATGTAAATAGAAAAATGCCCAGCGGCGCAAGCGGCACGCTATTTTCTCTCACACTCCTCAATCGGTGCAAGTGGCACGATTTTCCCTACCGGCGCAAGTGGCACTGCCCCGCATTCGGGTGACATTTGAAGTATGGGATGAGGGACATTTCCACTCCAGATTGCTAATATTGGCACTTGGGAGGTAAACCTTAAATTATACCAATATCACATATTCAGAAGAAAACTTAAAGAACGAGATGTGTGTAAGACTTAGGAGAGAACAAATGTGTCCCTTGTTTACTATATGTATGGAAAATTTCAAAAATTTCCACCGTGTTTTGCTCTATTTCTCTTCTAGGGAAAGTAACCTGCCTTGGTTAGACCTGTTACTTGTCTTCGTTAGTTCCCCAGGCAAAATAATTAGCATAACACTTAAAAAAACTAACAAAAACGGTTCGATCGAATTAAAGACATGGAATAACTACCATATTCTTTACCATGGATAATAGGGAAAACTCGGTTATTTTATCTTGAATGATAACTCGACGTTCAGTTTAAAAATATATATATAAAAAACTATTTATTTCGTTGATTAAATACGTAAAAAGGATTATATATGAAATAACCCCCACATAAGAAATGACATGATCCTCTTTAATTGAAATGCTGTAATAAATATATATATGTAGGAGAGGTTTGTACGCTATTATGTTTCTCTAATTCCCTCCCCCTTCTTGTTTATAATGAAAAATTGCCTCTTTAATTGAAACACTGTAATATATATATGTGAGGTTCGTACGCTGGCCTAGACCAGCAGTACTAGTTCAAAAATGTATATATATCTTGTCACTAGTATACATGACATGTTTCTCGAATTCCCTCCCTTTCTTGTTTATAATGAAAATAGCCTCGAAAAAACAGACTAAACTTGGTTGAAATTACAACTTATATGCGCTGTTTTTTAAATTATATAAAAACAAAACTGTTATGATTATTTTCCACCCTGTCACTGTCCCTTTATTCCCAGATTTAAAAAAACCCGGACCCTTGACAGACTCGAATCAACAAATTTTAAAGTAATACTTGCGCGAAACAAGTTATATAGTTTTTGTGACACACATAGACATACTGTACTTGAAATTAAACGTGTCCCTTAAGTCCCTCGAATACGACGTTTATCTAATAATAATAACAAATGTCCACCGAAAACTAAGCGTTCGCTTGTCACCAAACGAATCAAGAAAAAATGCATGGACTTATCTATGTATTTCGATGAAAATAAATGGTTGATCCTTGACCGCTGGCCATTTGACTAGCCCAGCCACTCTACCGGCACCGAAGAACCTTCCAAGGGTCTCCTCCTCCTGACCAAAAAACCGTAAGAATGCCAACCCCCGTTACTCAATCGGTTTCCTTATATAGGCGATTCGAAAAAAACAAACAGGAAACTGGGCTTTGTCCACCTCCCTTCGGGATTGAAAGGACAAGATTTTGAAACTACCCGCCTTCTGCAAGATGGCTTTCACCGCCACGTAGGCCATCCCCAGTGATGTGCGTCTACGCGTAAACAACGATAGTCTACACTCTACACGTATACTATTTTATACGCTTAGATTACGTAATCTATGTAAACAACATGGCGAAAGGTTATAACTTAGCAAAGGGCGCCGTGGAATTAAAAGAAAATTATACTGCGTATCAGTTGCTGATGTGAGAGGAGAACTTTTCATACTCTTTCTTCCAAATTCAAACAATTTCTCACCTAGGAAGAAACCTAATATAGGAAATATTCTAGTGTTTTTAATGGGGAAAAGACCACTTGTGCCTCACGACTGCCATCTGTTGTTGTTCTTTGCATACTATTTATTTTCTTCCATAGTTGATAATAGAAGAGAAGAGAAATTTTGGTGTAAATAGGATTCTTTTAATTTCGTTAGGAACCAATGTAGTTGAAAATGTCACTTTCCTTTCATGAAACCCTTGAAAATTAATTTTAATGCACTTTAAATTGTCTACGTAGTCTATGTAAACTACAACCCAATGTAATCTACGCGTAGATTACGTGTAGACAACGCATGTAGACGTAAACTTATAGTCTACGGCACTTCACTGGCCATCCCTACAGCAAGTTACATTGGAAACTGCATAAAAAAGAAGTATAGCTGTCACTAAAAAAATAACATTGAACATACATAAAAACTAATAATAAAAAGGATCTTGTAGTGATCCTTACATTACAACCTCTGTGAATGAAAATTGTTTCCTTGCTTTAGCTAAACACTCTAATTATTTTGAAGTGACAAATATGTGCTGCTCTAAAAAAAAATAAGAACATTAATTTATTCCAAACAAAGAATATTCTCCAAATCTATGTTATTTGTCCCTTTTTTCACTGTGTGTGCTTGAAAGAGCAGACCAAGCACCCCGCCCACAAGGCAAACTCGAACTCATCTCTCGGTGCGCAACCCACTTTTTTTGCACCTAATTGCACTAAAAAGCAGGGCAGTTGTTGGGGTCAAGGAACACGTAAAAGACACGTTATGGCGTGAGTGCAACGCCACCTCTGTCTGCTCCTTCTTTTATGATTTAGGTGGAACAATCGAGGCTCGCTAAAAGCGAGAGTTCGTGCACACGTCCTTGCACTTCGGAAGCGATTACCCTGCCTACATTTTGTGCTCCTTGGCCTAGTCTACCAGTGTCTCGGATAGACAGCTGTCTTTATTCCGCCTTTCATGTATTTTTGTTACAATTTTATAGTTACATTACTGCAAGCATGCAACAAAAGAAGCTCATACAAATGGCGTGTCGGTTTCATAAGAGTTGTCAAAGTAATAAACAATGGATGTAAACTAACCACATTTGAATTGTAAAAATTTGAATTATGCATGCATGCAAGTATGCGTGTATATACACATACACATGCTTTCATTCATGAAAAATAGCCTGACTTTATGGTGGGAGAAGTGTGAGTACTAGTGAATGGAAAGATACATTCTGCTATTCGCCATCATCAGGAAACAGATTTATATGTACTAAGATATGTACATATACATTAAGTTACTGTATGGAATTAAATATGGGCATACAATTGTGAAAAATAATTTTCATTAAGCAACCGGTTCACCTAGCTAAATAACATTTATTAGGCTTACATGACATTAATTGTGATGCAAATTCAAATACAAAGTGTCCATTATTTTCTGTGACCAAAACAATGGATTACAAAACTTTATCATAAGTGCTGAAACATGTGTATCCTTATGTTGTCCCTAAAGAGGGTTTGATATTGATTGAAACTGGTTCAATATCGCGCGAAGTAATGCGAGCATATTTAAAATATGCGACGGATTTCACCGCGATAGCTTAAGCTTGCAATCTCTATTGTTGAAAAGAATGTTAGAATAACAGATGCCTTGTCTATCATCAAGATTTAAAATGAACAGAGAGTACAAAATCAACAGAATACTGAAAGAAAAACCTTTGGTATTTAGGTAACATAAGAAGGGAAAATGTAGAAACAGCATGAATATGCAAATTGTATGAAAACAATAAGTATTATATATGTGTTATTATATTGTGTTTGTATATATGTGTCCTTACATTCTTCCTTTAAGTCGACGCTCTATATCACTTTCCTCACCACAACAGGTTATATTTGACGATTTGTGCATCATTTAAATATATTTCATTTTCCTTGTTCAACATTGATTTACATGTGGTGACTCAATTTCACATACCTTCTTCCTTACCCACTAGTTCATCACTTTGCGAATTTTACCATCATAATTTATCAGCATATGCACTAACTGTGCACTTTTGGAATCATTTCCATGCATTCTGTAAGAAATGCAGTTGCATTATTTCATCACAAGGCTGAAGATAACTACCACATTCCTTACTCATTCCTCCTCCATTCTTTTGGTGATTTATTGGAGAACCTTATGTGCAAAGTTGCCTGCATCTTATTACGTTGCGGTTTTCCATTTTCTTCACGGTCGAATTCCTGGTGAACATAAAGCACTTGTATTCGCTAGTATGTTTCGTCACGGACAATTCCACCTGTCTGCGGCCACTTTTGTAATATCTTTATACGCGTTCTTCTCTACGGAGAAAAATCCTTATGCACTGGCCATTGTCTTTCATCTTCTACGAAGACAAACGCTTATATGAAGTCTACTTGCATATCGGTGGTCATGAGCAACTTGATTTGTAACTACTTGACAGTTATTTGGAAAATGTAACAGGTATAACCAAAATCCTTCTATTATAGTGCAGATTCAGTGTGCAATTATGCAATGTTGATATTTATATCTTCATGCAAGTTCCATTTGTAGATGATGTGAAGTTTTTATTTTACTAGAAAAATACGATGCATAATTATAAAACAAACAGTAGATTTGAACTGCAGTAGGTATGAAACCCAGTAAATATCATGAAGATAGCAACATAAAAATTAGACTTCAAACTAAACTGACCAAAATATAGCACTAATAGTTGATGAAATGATGAAATGCCAGACGAGAAATCGCAAAATTAACTAAAAAGACAATATTCTGACATAATCACGTGTGGATGAATATTATACACTAAATGCAAATTAGCTCTTTCTTTTGAAGAACCTATATTTGTGTGAAGTGCTCTTGTCCAAAGGGACCTAATCCTCGAAGGCGCCTCCCCCATGGCGCAGTGGTAGCGTCATAGCCTTGTAATCAAGGGGTCCCGGGTTCGATACCCTGTGGAGGCACAAGTGGTTCGAATCCCACTTTAAACTGCAGGTCCAGTCCCATAGCCTTACTGTGCATAAAGTGGACTTAAAACAGCAAGTCAAACCAAATCCTCGAAGGCATTCAGACCTAGTTATTTTCCTATAAAATGTAGGTCAGGGTAAAGTCTTATTTAGCGTTGCATTTCTGCCACTGTTAGGTAATCGCGACGACGAAGACGAATGGTGTTGAGATGAAATGTATGAAAGGACACTCTCAAAGAAAAGAAACATCCATGACCACGCCAGGAATCGAATCTCGGACCTCTGTTGCGAGAAAGTCAGGAGAACCCGTTTCTTGTCCAGATCGTTAGCGCCAATTTTTACAGGCATTTCGTAAACGCAGAAATGGTCATTTTTCTTGTAGACGTAATAAAAAAGGGGAAAAAACAAGTTATGCTTTAAATGAGCTAATTTGAGTCATTCGCTATTGAATTTGCATTCCCAAATATGACATATAGACAAAATATAAAGGATTCAAGAAGATCTGCAAATCTAAAACTTCATATTCTTGTAAACTCTCAATCTAAATTGGTGCAAATTCACTGTCCCTCTGTTAAAAACTCGTGTTAGTCTTAACCGTTAGAAAACTTTTTTTTTGCTATTTGTGCAATTTATATTGTGAAATCATCCAATGTTTTTATTGCAACGGTGCAATCATATAGCAGAGAAAATGAAATAAAAATACACAGATGCTTCATAAATCAGCTTGCGGCAAAGATGACGGTTCGTTACCAATTATACTACGCGCAGAAGAAAGTTGAGTGAAAAAGAAAGTGCTATTTCTTAATGTGTACTGCACCAGTTGACCTCGTACCTTGGTATCCGGGTACACAAGTGCTATTTTATCGAGGAGAAGGATTAATAAATTGAATTCTTAATTACACAGTCCAGAATTTTGCCCGTTTGGTAGTCGTACCAGAATTGCAACATCCGAAGACATTAATGGCGCATCAGAAATATGCAGCCAAGACGAAAAAGATAAACCCAGATTCGAGTTCGAGATACGACAATGGTTCAACATAATTAACTGCAATGCCAGCAGCGCTACAAAGCAATTAATTACTTTGAATTGCCACTAACATTGATGGAGGATGATGCTACATCGCAGTCCAACATCCTCAAGAAGTCCCCGGGGCGGATTCATGCACGGTTGAGTCATCAGGACTGCACCTTCCAGTTCTGGAACAATTCTGCTCTTTTGTTCACGGCCCAGGTCACTCCGGCCGGTTCAGTGAAAGTAGGTCGATTCTGCCTCAGCTGCTTCTTGAATCGCCAATCGCCTTTTCGCATAAAGAACGTCTGCTGGCGTATTTGTCAAACATCACGGGGGCCACCAGGTTTACCAAGTACTCTGGAATTAAACCATACTTCATCCCGGGACCATATAAGTAACCTGTCTCAACCATCACGGCCTTGGTCCTGTTCTCAAGAGCATCCACTCGTGACATCCCCGGGGAGTTACACTTCAGAGAATTTATTGAAGAAGAGCTTCTTCAGAGATGGTATCCTTGATTGGTAGTGGCAGGGCCAAGGGGCATTCATGTTAGTGGATGCGATAGACGTAAATATTTGCCAAGGAAATCTCAAATGAAGAGCCGAAAAAAACAAGTCAAATATTGTCAAACTCCAGAAAATGTACTTTCATTTTAAAAACGTTAGTGAACACGTAAATGAAAAGATTTAAAAGCCATATGTTTTGATAAATGGAAGTGTCAAATGTATAGAACGAAAGAAAGCATGCTGTAATGTCCAGTACAGCATCCACATGTCAGGTACCACTACTTTGCTTACCACAGAAAATTGACTTATTTTACCCTGAACCTTCAAATGCTTTTTATCTGTGTGAAAATGGAGACATGTAAAAAAGAGCATATTGAAGATATTGATTTCAATACATCATTCAAATATTGCCTTGCAATAGAGCCTAACCTACAATTGTTAGTCAATAGTGATGGAAAGAGCAACATTATGTGCTACACTGTGACACGTTTAGAAATGTATCTACTTGTTCATACTGTTAATATTACATATGGTACTTACCACATCCCTTCAGAGACCAGTGGGCCATGCACTCAGAACTGATTCAGGCAGAAACGTATTAGTTTGTTATTCCACATTATCCCTGAAAAGATATAAATTAATCGAATGCTAATTTCTCAATTTCTACGGGACACAAAATCGTGAATTCCACCTTCAATAAGTTTTGCACGATTCTATTGACAAAAATGTTACAAATTTTAGCAAGATGTTCACACGATTTTGAATTACATATAATCAAGTTTGTTACGTTGCCCGGTTTTTATCGCAGTAAAAACTTCTTGGAGAACGAGACGTTGCCAGCCTACTCTGAGGGAGGTCTGGTGCGGGGCACGCCCAACTTGCGATAAACGCTAAAACTAAATGCTAAAAACTCTAAACTTGACCCACCTAACCTAAACACATGTGTATTATTAGACGTAAGCGGAATTTGAGATCAGGAATTGTTAGCATTAGTTTTGGCGTTTGTTGCAAGTTGGGTGTGCCCCACACCAGATCCACTCTTGAGGGCACCTTAGACGTGGAATAAACCTTAACACATTGGATGAAATATCGTAAACATCCATGCTACCTGTCATTCAACACTAAACACGACTTCCACTTGTGACAGTTCCACATAACACTTACAACGAAAACAGTGAATTTGAAAATAATAATATTAACTTCAAAAACCTTTCTTTAATAACACTACAGGTAGTACCCTGTAGTGTTATAGTACACTCAGAGAGTACCCTTTATCCTGTAATATCAAGTTTTTATTAGGTCCCCCACCAGAGATATTGGGGCTCAAATTTTGAAAACAAAATGAAAAAGGAGCATTTTCAAAGAGCTATTACTAAATGAGGAAACCAGAAACAGAGCTCCAATATTTTCTGCTAAACCTTTGCATGTTTTCTATAAAAAAAATATCGTTCTGATATTACATTATTTCCCTGTTAAACAAATCCTAAACTTTGTTTTTTGTTCAAACTTGAATATCAGTTTTAGCTTAAATTTCAGCCATTTGCATCAGAGATGGTGAAAAAAAAGGTACAGAACATAAAATGTAGATTGAAATGTACTGAAACAATGTTTTTACCCAAGCTTTGCAACCTTTTTCTTAGATGACGTATCATAATTATCACAATTGTCTGAAAGGACCAAAATTGTCGGAAGTCATGAAACAGACATGGTCTCCATATTTAAACGAAGTCAAGGTTTAGAAACATGATGTCTGTTTTGAACTACTCTTGCATGTGAGTTACAACAAAATTATGAAAATGTTTAAAAATGGTCTTGGACCATTTTGTATGGATTTACCCTAAGGTAGAATTCTCGGAAATCTCTTTATGTAGAGATTGAACAGTTCTGGTTGCAAGGTCCTCCAGTTGGACACCAGTCAACACAAAGTTAGTCCGCTGCTCCTTGTGTCGGGAACATGAGACTCTATTTAACTATCTAGAGCTTGCTGGGTTTAAAACACAACACGGTTCTCAAAGATACACAATCGCATACATCTCCTATAGTATATGAAGTTAGAAACGACGTACAGATTTATACACGTTCCTTCTCTCATTTGATGCCAGAAGAGGCGACAAGAACAATTCTTTTAGCATTTCAAATCGCAATCACTAAACACAAGTGCATATAAAATTAACGTTGGACAAGATAAACGAAAATACACGAAGGTTTCTGTACGTAATTATTACTTCTGTGTACTGCTAGAAACAAATTAATGCAAGCCACTAACACTATTCTTGCATTCTCCTAAGCGTCATCGCGTTCCTGTTGATTTTTCAGCTTCTCTTGTTTTCCAACTCAGCCCGTTTTTAGGTAACAATATTGAGGAGGGTCCATTCACTTCCTCTGGCGAGTTGGAAATGTGACGTCAACAATGACAGATTATGGCGCATTTCAGAATGTTTCAAGTTCAATTAACTGCTTTACCGTCTAGTTATAGTTGTCTGTGATATAAGTTGAAATAGCAAACTTTTTTTTTAAAAAAAAAAATCTCACTATCTCAACAAATATTAAACGTTTTACACTCAGGTTCGTTACATGGTTCACCATATAAGACATCAAGTATTGTAGGCGTGGGGAGAACGTGTTTTGTCGTGCATCAGTCCAACACTACACTCGCCCATTGGCGCATAATGAGCTCATGCATTCGAAAGCAATCAGTTCCCACCATTGCGTGCATTTGGTCACATCCTCATTAACTTCCTTTCACTCGGCGAGCGGAAGGAAATTACAAAGAAGAATCAAAAATGGCAAAAGAAAATAATTTCTGGATGGGGAATACGTGACTCCATTTTTACCAGTGTATTCTTCATCTTGATCGCAGGTAGCCTTCTGCGTCGCCTTTGGTTGCGAGCAATTTCGACACTTTTCGGTGTAATGTGTGTTATTAGGTCTTCCCACGCGTATACTTATGCGCACGCATTAACTTGATATCTGCTAGTTGGTGCGAGTGATGGTATCTTATCTGATGCGGCAGGGTGATTTGAAATATCATCCTCGTCATTTGGCGCTATTTTGCAATGAATGGTGCATGAAAGTGCAAGCCAAATGATCTTTATGAAGATATTACCTCAATCTTGCTTATGACAGTTCGGTACGATAGGTTCAATGTGATGCATATCCGGTTTTCTGCAACTGCCAGCAACTCTACCTCTTCATGACGTAGAGCTACAGAACATCTTTTTGCAATTTAACAAGATTTGATATTGACGTATAAATTTATGTTTTCTGTTTGATGTGTAAACTACGTAGGATACGTAAAATGATGCAAATTCAATAATAATGATCATAAGCTAAAAACATTTTAAAATATTATGCCAATAATATTATTGCTTTTATATACTTGGGAGACTTTTCTGCTCTGTCCATCAGATGAGTAAATATCCAACACAACCTTAAAAGTTAGGGAGAAATTATGGTCGTCGTGTGGTAACAACCTCTATTTTGTTGGAATTTTGAAAACTGTGAAACAATTCATTCTTTGATGAAGCTAAATTGAAGAATATGAAAATATAAACTATTCCTGTACTTTACACTAATTTGTTTTAGAGTATTTTACTTTGTTATTCTGTTCGAATAGCAACTAACTGAACATAACTTCTGTTAGTAACAATAAAAGTAACAAGCTTTCTGTTTTTGTAACTTGAAATGAATTATGCAAATTTCCAGTGGGAGTGGGGCGACGGTTCGGTTCGACCCCTCCCCTCCTTCTGACGCCCATGATGTCTCGGCCTTGTCTCGAATTTCGAGACGAGGCCTCGAAGATCTTGAGAAAATTGAGACTAGCAAATAGCAGGAACTAATTCAATGAAAGATTTTACGTAACATACATCAGAATGCCATTATGTTCTTCAATTTATCTAAATAATGTTTTGATTTAAAAAAAATATGGGAAATAATTAAGGAAAATTGTTTATTACGCAAACGTAACCAACGGTTTTCTGCACTAAGTAAGTTACTAGTAAAATACATATAATTTGCGTAAAATACGTATCGACTATTTTACCTGTTCAACTCTGAATCTGAACCGTATTCTATCACTTGCAACCAACTGATCATGTTCTAACAAATCGTGTTGCTCTCGCCCTTTCCAGTTGTGGTTAATTCAAAATTCTGCACACGTTAAGGATCTTTTGCTAACACGAAATCAGGAATTCCAAAATATTCGTTACGAACATTATATTCATAGCAACTTGACAGTCTTCAACGTTTTATGCATCTGACATTATTGAGCTCCATAGTAACTTACATTAGACTATAGCAATAGCCTAATTAATATACTGAGATAAGGAACATTCATGTACTAAACAATATTCATGCAGAATTGGAACAAAGAGCAATAAAATATGTAAATGTAGCTGGGAATGCCCTAAGTATAGAAGGGATAGAAACATCTTACAAAAGACTTACCATAATTAGGGGAGATGTGCTTTTTGGGTTATTTGTTAACAACTAAAACGCTTTGAATTATGCTTTACTTATTAAGTATTTTGTGCTGAATAATGGGGTAATGGTGAACACATTTGATTACACAAAAGTTATGTTATGCATGAAGTTTGGTTGCTTCTTAAGAGGTCTATTTAAACCCTTTGTAGCCTAATTTTTGTTATGGAACAAAATGGCAGGTTGAAACATTTATGTGTATGGGTAAGACTTCCTTTGGCAACAAGAAATCATCTGACATTGTAATTATACTAATACAATTAATGTGACTTGAGAGTCCGGAAAGGCCATTAGTGTGTTATGTATAAACAGAGAAATGATATATCAGATGGTGCTTGGTTGTATATACTTCCTCCACAACACTTACCTAGGTACATGCAAAATATCTACACCCTACCGGTTGTACATTTAGAATATACACCTCAGAATACAGATATATAAATTAAAAGACAATTGAGCAAGAAATAGTAAATAAAAAGAGTCATCACTCTTGACCTGCAATCAGTGGCGTGCCCTGGATTTTGGTAAGGGGGATAGTTATATATACTTTCTTTTAGTAGTCAGCCCTTATTATCCATCTTTCCCACCTTTTTGACGGTCCTTTTTTAAAAATAATAGGCCAAGGGGCAGGGGAGGAGAATTATGACCCCTGCCAACAACCCCATGGGCACGCCTCTACCTTACATTCATCGCTATTATCCTCAAATGGTGTCTCTACATCCGAGAGATTTTCTGCTAATCACCTATTAATATCCTCATCCACATCGATCATTGTGCCATAGCCCTACAACATCAAAAAGAGCTGTCTAGATCATTAGGGTGGGCAAGGAAGAGGGGTTGGTGAGGGTCATAACCTCCATTTGGCCCAGTATTCGTAAAAAAAGAACGTCAAAATTAGGAAAAATGGCAAAATGATAGCTAACTGCTAAAAAAGAAGTATATACAAAAGTTTCGAAAATCCTGGGAACGCCACTAGTTTAAAAGTGAGGAGAACAAGAGTTTTTTTCGGGCAAAGTAGACACCAGAAGCCTGTCGGGACTGTAGTGTTGCCCACAAGACGAGACGAGACGAGACTTTGGTCTGTCCCGTCCCGTCTCGTGAAAATGCTGTCCCGTCTCGTGTCTCGTCTCGAAAATATTCGTTTGTCCCGTCTCGTGTCCCGTCTCGAAGGGTTCTGTCTCGTCTCGTCTCGTCCCGTCTCGTTTTGTCTCGTCTCGTCTCGAAAAAGTGATCCGGGATATCATGCCAACAAAAGTCAAAAGAAGCAGAAACACGAAATATTTTTCCGGAAAGTGGGATAAAGCTCCAAATATTTTACCCATTGCGTGGTGAGAATAAATAAGGTTCGTTAATAATGAGGACATTAATATTAAAAATGCAGTTTTTGGTTACTGATTGCTAGGTATCTTATAAAATCTACCTTGTGTTTTTTCTGGCTTCCATACAAGAGTGCTCTTTTCATTACTGCTATACCTTTTGGAAGTTTTGAAATGTTTTCCACTAGACCTTCTTTCTTTCTGAATGTCGAACTTTCGTGCACTATGAAAATGTACATTTCTTCTTTAAATTCTAAGCTCGGCACTCGGGAGCAACAAAAAAGTTTTTAAATGTGTAGTACGAACACAAAAGACTATTTAAAATTTCAATACTTAGTATATTACATGTATTGTTCTTAACATTGTTAAACATCTTCTATGACATAAAATAGCCTCCCCCATGGCGGTGGTAGCGTCATTGCGTTGCAATCAAGGGGTCCCGGGTTCGATACCCGGTGGAGGCACAAGTGGTTCGGATTCCGCTTTAAACTGTAGGTTCAGTCCCGATTAGCCTTACTGTGCATAAAGTGGACTTACAACGGCAACTCAAACCAACTCTATGACATAAGTTTCAAAAAGTGTTTCTTTGTGATATTGTGCTGTTTCTTAGGCTCAGCTTATGACGCACATACTTCTTTGTTTTCTCTTTAGCCTCTAAGTCCGGTACCACCACCGCTTGATCTAATTTATCCTTCGGCAGACACGCATCTAGAAATATATGTCGGGGGAGGGTGTCCGAGCCAAGTGTTTCAGAAAAAATGATGATAATAACATTAACGACAAAAATTAAGCAAATGTGTAAATTAATATATTAATATAATTCATAGGTCTATTCATTTCAATATGTAAATTAATCAATTCTATTATTATTATTACATGAAATGTTACAAAGATTGTAGAAGAATAGTAATATAACAGCACGAATATTAGCTAATATCTAGCTTACGTGTAGTTAAGATTGCCAAAATTTGCATAAAAACAGCTGTCCTGGCAAGAAGTTTAATGTAAAAAAAGGTGATGAATTGAATATTTGCTGAATAACAAAAAAGGATGTTACATCCAGTTGACGAAAAATAAAGTTCCTCATTAATATTTTATGCTCATTATTATAAGTAGTAGTGTACATAAATCTTCATTGATACTGTCATTCAAAGCCGTATGATCGCAACAAAATCCTTGTTCGGCAGGAAAAAGTAACCCTCGATTATGCTAAACAAATATATATTTTTTTGTTTAGCTAGAGCAAGGCCCCAGGAGGATACAAGAAGTCGTTCCTGCAAAAGTGTATGTTGTACGAAGCGAAGAAACGTGACAAAACCACCACGTATGGAAGGCAAACCTGCAGATATTTTATATCGCACATTTACAGAGCCGTGCCTCCTGAAGTTATAAAAATCCCAACTTCAATGATTCTTTTAGACATGCTATAGTTGAAAAAAATATGTTTAGATGCACCAAAAGTGCATCATTATCAGATTATGCATATAACGTGTTATTGAAATCAAAAAATTGTGTAAATGGATGCCTCCCCGATGCCGTTGTAATAACGTCGAGGTCTTGTAATCAAGGGTCCCCGCGTTCGATACCCAATGGAGGCACAAAGTGGATCGGATCGCACTGTACGTAGGTTCGCGATTTAGCCTATTTGTGAATCAAGTGGACTTAAATAAACAATATCAACCTTAAGAATATTAGAATCCACTAATTCACCCGCACGTAAGTCAAATTTCACATATCCCTTTTCATCGTCGTTCATATACTTCCTGCAATACTCTTGTGCATATATGTTGCATCGCACCAGGTGCGAGAAATGTGAAGTTTTTCTTTCCCTGTACTGCGTTATTTCTTTTCATAACAGTAAGGCTAAATTCTCGTTTTATCTGAACTTTTAAAAAATGTGCAAAATACGTCTCTATCTTTAAACAACCACCCTTTCTCATGTATGTGTAAAATAATCCCACTCTGTCTCAGAAAACCTCTTCCTACGATCAAATGAAGGAAACAACTCTCAAGTCTCGACAATTATAATTTTTTGCTTAAATTTCCTATAATTTATACAAACAGTAGCACATATCACGTCCTTTGGTGCAACACTGTCAACAGCTAATGTTACTTTCCTCATCCTAATAAATTTACTTACAACCAGTGACGGCTCCAGGGAAATGTGACGGGGAGCGGAAGGGGGGCAACAAAATATTGTAAGGGGGCAGTCACATTAAAACGCCCGAAAACGCTACACACACACACACACACACACACACACACACACACACACACACACATATATATATATATAATACTTATAATAATAATAATAATAATAATTATTATTATTATTATTATTCATGTATGGTGTTTTGTGTTTGTCTTTTATTTAGAGTGGACGTTTACTGCCTTAATTTACTTCTTGATTACGAGTTTATCTCCACATGATTCGTTTTAATAAAGACATTAGGCCTAATTCTTTTTTATTGGTAAGTTTCGTTGTCTCTAGTGGCCTATTTCAGTATTGGAAGACATTCATAATTTTATAATTCATCGTCTTTCTTGAGATGTAACTACTGGTATAAATATTTAAGTTATAAGATAATAATATAAATGACGAAAAAATGCTTCGAAGAGTTTAATTTTCTTGCAAAATAAATGTGACGTTGGAAGAAATGAATCTTCTTGAGTATTAGAAACAATGTGAGGCACTTCTCCTGTAGGAGAATTCTGCTCTATGTGCTTTGGAGAACACATTGCCCACCTTTGGTACGTCCAGGACTTGACATTTCTTCTCAATGGCAAGAACAGCCAAATGAGGCAGTTTGCATCCAGCATCCTGTTTCGAGCAAGCCTTTTCAAAGATTTTAAGGACAACCATCTTCGTAATGCTGAAGAGTTTTGGGCAAAATTTGTGTTTCACCTTTCAGGGAAACGTTATCACAGGATAAAAAAATCAGACAAACGTTAGAGTTATCTCGTAATTTAAGAAATATTCTGACCCTGGCATTACTTACTCTTACTCTACCACTCCAACGTATGTCTGTGCTACCCAATTACAGGCACCTATGGAGTTCGTGGGAAGTCGTTCTTCGATTTTGATATGTACGAGAAAGAGCGAACCTGCATCCAATGATTGAAGAGTGGCAAATCCTAATAAGCGTTCTTTTACCTGCCCGCGATATGTTTTGAATCGAATTTTAAGTGTAATTTGCATTTTAAGGTTCACGTTCAATACATTTCCAAATAATATCCCCTCATTAACTTCAAGAGTATCGAAGAAATTCACTTTGTTAAGGCTTCCTCAGACTCATCATCTCGAAATTCAAGTCCCTGAATAGTAAGAAACAGCGATGAATCCCCAACAACTGACATGTAGTGACGGGTTTTCTTCGATCACCTTTGGTCCTGGGTTCGATACCCAGTGGAGGCACTTTAAACTATTAGTCCAATCCCGATTGGCTTTTCTGTGCATAAAGTGGACTTAAAACACCAAATCAACCAACCAACCAAATCTTGAATCAAGTTTCAATGTCTTTTAATAATTAGCGTTGTCACTAACGACCACGATTAGAATAATTTGCGCGTACTACAGATGATGTCTTGTGGTCCTGAAAATATTCGTGATGTTTTAAAACCATCCACATTCACACTTTTCCCCAGTTCTTAAGACTGGGTAAAACTTAGGTTAATCTCGGCTATTACAGGACATAAATGAATGAGAAATCGCCTATGCCCGGGTCGGCGCTCGAATCTTGAACGAAAGTCACATACACATAGCTCTATATATATACTAAACAAATTAATATTTGTTAATCAAGTTGGTATTATAAGCAGGAAAGTGATATCATGCAGAATACACCACTTTGAAAAGGTGAAAATCGTCATACTCTTATAAAATAAATGAACTCTCTTATTATTCGATATTTAATTAACTTCAGTTGGAGGGCCCGGGTGGGGGCGAAGTGTCTGACATGGGGCGTCCCCCTGCCTCCTCTGGCGTCGTCACTGCTTCCAACCCTCTAATAACTTCGCTGCCGATAGCCTCACCTTCGAAATGGAAGCTTGTGTGTCGGCGAATAATACAAAGAACTTGTGTTCACTGTCCCTCTTTCATTCAAAGTCTGCCGTTTTCCTTTTCAGCTTTCCCTGCAAAACTTCCTGTCAGCAAGCAAACCAAATTACAGAATTTTTATTGCCCCTCCCTTGCATCAACTTCCATTCCTACTTTAGGCCTGGATTTATGGCACGTACCCGCTACTGCAGGTCAACCTCGCCCTATGTTTGGTGTTTGCCCCCTGTAGCAACAGTGTCCATTGTTCAAAGCGAAACTCTGTCAGCGTGGAACGGCAAAAAATAGTCTCGGAATACACCCTGGTCGTAAACAAGCTCCCGCCACCCTGACATTGCTGTCAGCTTTCCTCTGAGGTTCGATAAAACTACTTTGTGAAATGTGTTTAGTAACAAGTGAAAATGTAGACAGTAGATACTACATGTATTTTGCTCATAAACTTGAAGGCTAAATTTACAGAATAAAAAGAACAGCTACAACATTCCTTCATCTGATTTACAGAAAGGCTAATCGGGACTGGACCCACACTTTAAAGTGGGATTCAAATCACTATGTTCCTTCACCGGGTATTGAACCCGGCACCCCTTGATTACAAGGTGACGACGCTACCACTGTACCATCGGGAGTCCCCATAGAACAAAGTTTCCTTCTACGACGACTATACAGAACTTAGTGCATTCCTTCATTTGAAATCTATTCTATATCAGGCTCAGTATTTCGTTATTACAATCGAAGGAATAATATTCTCATTAAATAAGAAATACATAAATAAAAAAAAATCATTGGAAATAATCTTCAAACGGACGTAAAAATATCGAATCCAACCACCTGTAGAATGCCTGAGGGAAACAACAAGAATTTTCTCAACAAAGACATATCCGAAATTTCCATAACATTCTAATAATTTCGCAACCCGTGCAAATAATCATGTGGTAAAATCTTGTCGTGGTTCCCTGTAAACATTAAAATCACCAAATTACTTCTTTCCATATTTCCCGTATTTTCTCCTCCTCTTTAGCTCTCAGCTGTTCGGAGTGGGATAATGCAAGATTATTTGTTCCTAATTATCTCCTTCTCTTAGTCTTGCTAATATCTTGGACTCCTTAATAACTTTCCCAACAACTCCTTATCAATTTGTACTGCCATGTTTCCCACAATGTTTTTCCTACTTCCTAATAACATTCACTTCTGTACCCCCTTTGATGTAAAAATTAAATAATAATAATAAACCCTATCCGTCGGTCCGTTTATCTTTCCAACCTATAGAGCTGAGACTATTTTTACAAGATAAATCTCGGACGCAGACACTCCACGATCTTTTGGCCCCTCCTTCCACCTTCTCTACCTGCCCTTTTACTTGATGTTATTCAGAATTGTATTAGTATCTGGAGTACTATCGTTACATAAAGTTATTAACCTGGAATAAATTGAAAAACAAAAATGGGGAGTAATTCTGTGTTTCGAAAGAGTATTGAAAATAAGTTTAAGTATGCATTCATTCCTCTCTCTAGAATAGTCTTCTTTTGACTTAATACACGTTTATCAACGTTTCTAATTGAAATACTTTATTCCAAGCAAACAAGTATTTGCAACTGATTAAATATTTTACTTTTATTTTTCGAGACATTCGAGACGAGACGAGACTTTTCAAAAGCCGTCCCGTCCCGTCTCGTGTCTCGTCTCGAAAACGAGACGAGAAAGGCATTCCGTCTCGTCCCGTCTCGAATTTCAAAAGGCTTGTCCCGTCTCGTGTCTCGTCTCGTGTCTCGTCTCGAAAACGAGACGAGACACGAGACGAGACGGGACATGTCCCGTCCCGTGAGCAACACTACGGGACTGCATAGTCCTAGGTGATATTTTGCTCATAAAACAACTTTCCGATCATATTTGGCCAAAATTATATTATAACCATATTTATGTGAGCTAAGAATAATATTTGTAAAAAAATCTGGGGTACTTACAGATATTAAATTATCTAATTTTCATAAATCTAAGACTACTGCACTTTTATGAGGTTTACTGACGCTTAGGTCTAAGAAATTGCTTACTGCTCCCTTGCATATACTTCCAGCAGTGCCTGCGTTTGTTGTGAGTGGTAAACACTACACATAACAGGGACATACAAGTCCCACCGAGTCAGAATCCAACTGTCTCATGTAGCAAGCGATTGTAGAATGTGGGACTTTAAACTCGTCAGTCGATAAAGGACCAAAACAACCTATATATCATTTCTAAACAACAGTTTTGAAACCTTCAAGATGTTACGAAAAATAAGGAAAGCCAAAATATAAACCCTGTCTGGTAATAAAAGCATAAAACTTAACAGTTCAAAAAATGCAAACACAGTTTACACGTATATCTCGATATATATTTACATTATCGTTGATGCCAATCAATTTGTGAGAGAACTTTCATTTAATAGTGCGAGATAATTGCAAAAACGAGGATAAGGACTGTTCGCCTTTAACCCAAAACTCGCAATTTTCTTTATCCAGCAATACTATATAGTTACATCCTTCCGAATTCAATGCAAACAAAATACAGTAACACTACTCTGACTTCCTACTTTTTAATTGATATGTGAATTCTAGAATGAAGTAAAAGCTAAAAACACTAACCTACTTCCGAAATGTATCTTCTACTTATAAACAATCGTAAACACAAAAAATCTGTTTCACTACTGAGCAACGGTTTCTACAGTGGTGATTCAAGAGAAGTATATGGAAAATGGTAGCACAAATCAAGCCTTCTTGAAACTGGACGGAAGCTTCATACTTGTGTGTTCGAATACCCTGCGTTCACCATTACTCCAATCTCTCCTACATTTAAAATATGTAAATTCAAAAATATATAAAATAAAAATAAAGATTGTACTGCATTTTCATAGAGCCATGCGGCTGTGAAGACGCAACTTGAAGTGCAGAGACAATAATTCATATCAGTGACGCTAACAAGGGCCCTTTGTTTGAACTAGCCGTTCACCTCAGCCGAGTGGGTTCCCAAACGACCAGTTAAACCTTGTACATCCGTAAAAGAACCACGGTGGAAGCTCTTGAAGGGTTTCAAATGCTTGGCGTTACAATACACATACGCCTACAACATGCTGTGTACCATTACACCTTTGCACGTGTCTGCAATGAGAATTTATATTAGGAGAAGACTTGCTTTTCAATACCATATGCTAGCAAGCAGAAATTTTTGAACGTGAATAAGGTAGTGATGCTCTCACTGCGATGCTGAGGAAACTTCGCATCACAGCCAACATAAGGTTTCATGCATTGTGTCACTCTAATCGGGCCATAGTAAAGTTGATTCAAATTTTTTACATAATTATTAACGAGTCAATACAATCAATAGCTAAAATAGATAATATTCTTAGTTTGGTACATTTTCATTATCTTAGGTTAGTAGCAAGAATGAGAACCAACAATTTAGTAGAGAATCAAAGAAACACCACATGTTTCTCTAGTCGGAATTGGAACCCAGAACCTTAAGAATTTGTATTTGTATTTTTGTTATTTTGGGTCGCTTATTTGCCACTTTTGGCTAATCACGACGAGTTTGAGTTTTTGTTTTAGGTCCACTTATGTACAGATAGACTAATCGGAACTGGACTTACAGTTTAAAGTGGGATCCGAACGACTTTGTGCCTCCACCAGGTATCTAACTGAGAATGGGTGATATGTGATGAAACTGATGAAGAAGGGACACTTACAAAGAACACACATGTCCAGGCCGGAATAAGAACCCGGGACCCCTGGCGCCGTAAGGCGAACCTAAAGAATTGATAATGTGCGAACAGCAGGTGCCACTGATCACTACCAAGGTCTGAAGGAATATTAACAATATCCTCGCGTTACTAATATTCCTCAACTTCCCTGACGAAAAAAAAGTTATCAACGACCCACATTGAACGTTTTGACCATATTTTGCAGACCAAGGCACTCGTCTATTAAAATATAAAACTATTCAAGCCGATATAGGGAAGGGTGTATTTCATTTATCACAATTGGTCTCAGAAAAAAATACGCATTGAAATCTTGCCATTAAACTAAAGACCAGACTGATTTTGCAGGCTCAAGAAGGATGAAATTTGATTGGAAATTCACAATTTCATGCATACAATTCTTATGATTTAAAACATCAAAAACGTATTACATTTAGTTTTTCATGAACTGACAAACTAATCTCAGACACAAATATTCAGTCATGAATTATTTATGTAATATTGTAAGAAGTATATCAACAAGAAGGATCTGTTGTACAACACAGTTCAATTATAATGTTAAGATTTATAATGATGTCCTGACTGAATATTTCTCACTTCATGAAAATTTTAAGAATATTACATAAATAAAAAAAAATATCGAAACAATAAGGTCATGTAAATAAGTTCCGAATAATTACGAAATAAATACAAGGAAAACGTAAGTAGACCCTACTTTATCAGTTACTGAATCCTCTTGATGCACAGATAAGCTAATCGGGACTGAAATTAGAGTTTAAATGAGATCCGAAGCATTATGTACCTCCACCGGGTATTTAACCCAGGACCCTTTGAATACATGGCGAGGACGTTACCACTACACCATCGAGGAGGCCAGTCACTGTTTGCAGACAACACAAAGTGTAAACACTACCTACATTCGTGAACAAAGAGAAGTGCAGGTATTAAAAAACATCCGGTAATGAATTGCAAATTATTGAGTTCAGCGGTATTATCATATCAGTAGCGAACACAACTATGATACAGTGCATAAAAGATATCCCTGATTCAATTTTTTTTAAATATTTAAGGTGTTTATTTAGTATCAAGGTATTTGGATTCACCAGGCTACAATTTGGAGTATTGTTTCCATGTTCACAATTATGGCTCGGAGTTTTCAGTGGAAGAGGATTTCTTCCAAACCAACCTTCGTTCAGGGTCAGACAATTTAGTCCAAAGAAGGGCAAAAAAATTGCTGTTCATGATGCAGAATCGTGTGGAAAATTGCCGGCGATGAATCTTAAGAAATGAGACTGGCCGGATCTCGCGAAGGAGCAGTTGGAATTCGGGCTGTGGCCCCCTCCCTCCGCAGCGGATTAGCAACTTGCAGTATCAAGTGAAAGTCCTTGGCTTTATGGACGCATGAAATGTCAGCAGGCCAAACCTTTTCCACACGCGAAAACAATCCGTTCGTTCCCCAGATGAGGGGAATATAATTTCTATATAACGGGGGATTCCACAGGCAATTGTCCTTCTTCGACGATGGTGCAACGTCCATCCAGAATATATGCAATAACGCATAACGCAATACATCTTAGGTTCCACTTCCAATTGGAGATTGTTCATTAATTTGATTGGATTAATAGATGGGAGTGGCCAAACCCCATTTCCAGAACAAACAAAACTCTTTTTTTTTCGGGGGGGGCATTTCTCAGGGCGGGCAATGCCTTGTTTTGAATTATTTGAAAAGGGAATAACATTTATTTTACTTTCCGCGTAAAAAAATCACAATGAATACAATGAAAATGTTCACCACTCGTTTTCCGAGGAGGGTAAATTCCCTCTTGCTCCCCGCTAGACACGCCCGTGAATCAATACACAGTAATATATATTTTGAATATACCAGTGAGGGCTGGGACATACCTACAGATTGCCTGCCTCACTCCCACCTGATTATACTCACTCACTCACCCGAGGTGGGAGATCACCCAACCAGTTACGGGGTGACGTCTGGACAGCACGACGAACCCCCAGTCTTTGTAGGTTTCCATGACGGGTTAAATCTACTCGTTTCCTCACGATCGTGGGTGGCCAATGGTCCCATACACAGACCGAAATCTCAGGAGAAAAGTTGTTACGCTTCCCCCAGGAGACTAACCTGCACGTGTCCCGTAGCCGAAGTCCAAAGCATGACCCCTCACCGCTCTGCATGGGACATTAATATATAGTAGTGTCCCGATAATTCGAGATGGATGAGACCGAAACTACCTCGAAAAAAACACGGACTTATATGGAAGAAAATAGGAAAACAAAAGACAAATATAATATGCTGTGTTGCTATTAATATTGTACTTACTTGTAACATCACTCAGTACAGTGATGTTAGATGAAACACACTTAAACAATATTGAACTCATACTTTTAGAAATGGTCAAGTGTCTTCTGCTTAAGAACGTTGTATCGTTTCCAAACATCAATGTCAAGCCATCGTCTGAATAACAAATTGTTGGTAGGTGTTGTTGCCTGTGGCCATTGTTATAAATAGTACATTATCTACTTCAATGCAGTGCTTTTTTCTCTATTTTTTAAAATGATTAGGTTTTTCTCGGGTTATTCAAAACATCGGATTTTCAAGATTACTGTATTATGAAAATTTGATCTACATGTGATCAAAATTGTTTGAATTATTTTATAAAGTGTGAATCCAGGGGAAGGGCAGCCATGCACCTAAATTTTTCAGGCCTCCAAGATGGGGTAGTGTAAGTCGTTGCCTTGTAATCAAGGGGTCCCGTGTTACATACCCGGTGGACGCACAGCGGTTCGGATCCCACTTTAAACTGTTGGTCCAGTCCCGATTAGCCATTCTGTCCATAAAGTGGACTTAGAACAACAATTCAATCAATCAAATCAATCAACGTTTTAGTTTCTCTGAAGACATAAAAATGTCCACCCTTAACAACATGAGTCAGATTGTACACCCGATATTCTCTTTCTATTTATTGAAACGTAATGTGCTTAATATACGATGCACACGTAGAGCTTGTATTGAGCACATCATGCCCCTTGTAGGTAGTTGTGTGACCAGTATCAAGTCAGCGGAAGTCTCTGCTCTGAAAACGTAAAAGAACGCTCCATAGCTGGCTGAGTGACATGAAGGACGCTTGTACTTCATGCAAACAACAAGCCGCATTGATTCCGTGGGAAGAACCGCTGCATGTGAAACTTAGATAGCCACCCATCCATTCTGGGCTGCATTCTTTAACACCGACCTAATGAAAGCAAGAGGATAGGATTCACAACTGACCTGGATGGGAAAGAGCGGCTCCCGACATAAAGAGGTTGTAGCATAATACCCTGCAGGAGAATTCCAAGGAAAGGTCAAACATTTTAATTTCTGATTTCGTTCCAGCGAAAAAAAAGTGTGGCCATGGACCTGGATGAGATCAGCTCCTGATGATGCAGAAGACGTCGGTACAATTCAAAGGCGGCAGTTTATGAATTGGATTTCGCTGGCGACCTCGAAATAGACTTTCTTGCGTGGACAGTTCTTTAGATTGAAATGTATCCTCGGATGCATCTTCAAAACTTTATATATTTAAGTGTGTAAAAAAAAATATGTCATGTGGATGTAACAGAAAACAGCACATGTTACATTCACCTGTCGCAATGGCGTAGCGCAGTTCTCTGGGCCCACTGCAAGTAAAAAATTTGAGAAGATGCCAGAGTGGGACGTACGTACAATGGTTAGCTAGCGCCCCTCAGTTGTAAAATATATTAACTTTTACCGCAAATACTCTTCTGCCTTCCAATTTCTTCTCATCGACTCAGGATTTCAGTGTGGTAGTTTCTCAGAACTAAATAACGATGATCAGAATCTCTGTTAAATAACTGGAAGACAAAATTAGAAATATTTTCTCTTAATTCAACGCAGTGGCACAGCCAGGATTCATTTCTTTTTTTGGAGGAGTGGGGAGGCTTCACACAGCCAAATATTTTGTTCCTGGTCCTTTGTATTCTTTGTTCGAAACATTTTTTACAAATTAGGTTACATAATACATACATTTAAAAAATGCTGGTTGGGGAAATTGTTTAAAGGGTACTAAACACTCCTGTTTTGGACTTTGAGGTGGATGCACCTTCAACCCCAAAAGCCATCCCCTGGCTACGCCAGGCCAAGATTCAACGTAAGAGTCGCTCACATTAGCCTTATAATACTAATAGTGAGTTATATACTCAAACAAACTTAGGATTTCACTCATGGGGGTTAAACTGGACCTGTAGATTGTTGATAGAGAGTGACTTAAATTTCGGTCTGCTACGAAGAAATAGCAGCGGACTCCAGTCTTGAGAGATAGATAATAAAGCGGCGATGGGACTTTATTCACTGAAAATGTGTCACCCATTAAAATGCTGATTGGAAAGACTGGACGACCCCCCCCCCCCTTTTCCTCCCAAAGACAAAAGGTTGTTGCCGCACGGGCACTATTTCATATTGGTGTTAATGGTACTCAATATTATAATTAATAATTTTATCCATGCCATTTCATTTCGATAGACCACTGATATTTATTAAAGACTTTTCATGAACAAGAACCATTTTGTTAATAGATCATTAGTGCTCGAAGAGTGTGTGTGAGGTGGCGGGGAGAGTATAAGGGAAGCAGAGAATGCTATTCCCCCAGCTAAGAAAAAAATCATGAAGAATCGCCCCACGTGGATAATTTGAATAAGCATCCTCTTCCTCTAACTCGAACAAGGAAATTCGCCGCTAGGAATTTTTACTTCGAGCACTGTATCCGCTGTATACCCCGCGTAGGGGCTAATGGACATAAGGGCAAATAGATAATTGTCAATGGGCTCCACCTCCTGAGGTTTTGGGACCCTTTGAAGTAAAACGTAAATAGCGTGGACAATGTGGGAAATTTATCTCAGATCTTATTTCAATTTCATATTGAGGCTTTGAAAATATTTGGTGGGAAGTTACATTTTAAATATCATGTGTAAAACTAATATTACTGGTAAAATAAGGTCCTGAATTATCAAGTTTGTTTGTTTACGTATTATGTAGCAATAAGGCATCGACTGGATGAGCAACTGAATCTCTCTACTGGATTCATAACTGTCCTACACTACTGTACACTATGTTTACGACAAACTTACTTACTTACTTCCTCTAGTCCCCTTCTGCCATCATAGCGTAGGGTTGGTTGCCTCGATCCATCTCCTCCATTCCTGTCTGTTTCTCACCATTCTCTTCATCATATTTATTGTCTTATTCCTTTCTCTTCCAATCTTTTCCATTCTGTCTTCAAACATTATCCTTGGTCTTCCTTTAACTCTCCTACCTTGCACCTTTACTTCTAGAATTTGCTTTACCTTTTTGTCTTCATTCATTCTGAATACATGTCCCCACCACCTTAGCTGTCTCTTTTCAATTGTTTTCTCTAGCGACTCCTGTTCCACTTCTCTTCTTATTCTTTCATTCCTCACTTTATCTCTCCTAGTCTTATTAACAGCTCTTCTCAGGTATTTCATTTCACTAGCCTGAATTTTACTCAGACAAACTGCGTAGCTATAAAGGTATGAGATGAGAGATTTTTCCTATCGATTGCCATCTGTGAGGAAGTAAGTTAATCTGCATTTCGGATGACACCCATATGTCAAATTGCCCGGGCCCCTCTGGCTGAGACAATACACAACTGCTTATTATTGCAGACGTCATCATATGATATGTTAATGGGAACCAGATTTCTGATTCGCAATTTTTTTTTTAATTAAGCGACACTATGTGTTGATTTTTTTCGATTATGTACAATTTCAGGAGCACACAGAGAGAGAACATTGCGGGGCCCCCTATACGTCGGGGTCCCCCTGCATTGCGGGGGTTGCGGGGGAGGCCGCTATGCCACTGACCTGTCGTATAATTAAAAACAACTGACGATTAACTTCAAGCTGGATTCAATTAGGGAATGTAATACCGAGTAGATTGAGTACTCCCGGGATTTCGGTCTATACTCTGTCCCACCTGACTGTAGAGCAGGCAAACGAAATCAAGTCTCTGCGCAAGTAATGACGCGAGACGGCTCCACCAATGAACAAGTGAGAGGAACGTAATTGCGTAGAGTGGGGGAAAGCGACTGCCTTCCCAGCAGCGTGTACTGCTTCGCTCTGGCCAATATATTTCCCTCGCTTCTCTGACGCTATGCTCTGCCTTGCTCCACAGTTAGCTGGGACAGTGTATAGGAACTCTGATTGCGGGATCCCTGGATTTTTTTAGCTTGATTCATAGATTTGATTTATTTTACTTCGCTTTTCTATTACTTTTGACTAGTAGCCAGAATGAGGATGACTGATGACTGACTCACAAAGAACAACCACGCCCATGCCGGGGCTCAAACTTGGTGGCGAAATTATGAGTATACCACTAACGGTGGCTTTTGCAAACCTTAGTTTTCTTCTCTAGTAACTTATGCGTACAATGAATCATTAAAGTGTATCTTCTAAAAATGATACTCGCAAAGTAGTCACGTAGGCAGGTGGAGAGCTAATGGGGCTGAAGTCCCCCACCCCCCGCACCGAAATCCTACAAAAATCTAATTTAAATAGTGTATAGTGGTAGTTAATTCCTTAGCAGGATGAAACATCTTGCATAATAAGTTGTAATATACTGAAAAAAAAATTCAAGGCTTCTACCCTCATTTTTTCACATTTAGATGGCGATTGCTGATAAGCATAGGCGTCGGGAAGTCGGTGGATCAAACGGGTCCGTCGATCCACCGACCTCCCGATATTGACATCGGTCAGGTTCTAAGGCAGAGGTTTGTTATTTTTAGTGGTAATCACAGAAATTAAGTTATAACCCAAGTAAAAACTGCATTACATCGAAAAATGTTTAGTGTTTATTATAAACTTTATGAGTAAAATTTACCCCAAACTTATAAAGCATTTTTTTGAATTGAATGTGTAAAAGTTAATAACAAAACACAGTAGCTTTGAATTTCAGTACACTAACTGTACAAAATGTAAGAAAGTAATGGGAAATAATTGTGTTGGATATTCACTCATAAGGTGGATCTAGTATAGTAACAAAGTCTCTCCTCCATTTATATAATAATAATAATAACAATAAATTTGATTTAAAATTAGTTTATTTCTAATATCTTATAATACTTATAAATGTGAAATAACAATTATAACCGTGGTAATAATTATTATTGTGATTATTATTTCAAGTAATTCAGTTTTATCAATGGCCAGTACAAATATTTCTGGCAAGGCTCATCCTGATAAGGGATGATCACCCCCCGAAATAAAATTCTGGCTACGGGCCCGTCGTAAAGACTGAATTACAAAATCCAATAAATTCTGTATTGAAATTCAAATTCTGTATCTTCGTGGGCAAGGTTCAACCGGAGGTTGTTCAGCTAGCTAACCCAAGTCATTGAATACATTTTGACTTGCATTTGACGTACCCCTGGCGTTGTAACGTACTGTGCTAACCACTCAGCAACGGAGGCCGGCTACACGTTGAATTTCGTCTGCATAAAAGCTGGTTTGGACTACTCTGTCAATGTGTTGACATTATTACCCATAGATTTCCTGTGGGTAATATTCAAACCAGTATCCTTTTTTTCACAAAGTGGCAGATTTACCGGTTGAGTTGTAATTACATGTCAGTTCCTACAGTCGACAAATATCTAGTACAATAAATGATAATATAGATAAATAATAATTAGACCTCGGATTTTTAGGTTCTAAAATGTACTTTTAGGTTCCTAAAATAGGCTCTAAAAATTCTAAAATAAATTCTAAAAATCCTAAAATAAGTCCTAAAAATCCTAAAATAAGTCCTAAAAATCCTAAAATAAGTCCTAAAAATTCTAAAATAAGTTCTAAAAATCCTAAAATAAGTCCTAAAAATCCTAAAATAAGTCCTAAAAATTGTAAAATAAGTTCTAAAAATCCTAAAATAGGCCATAAAATTATTAAATTAGACTAAGACATCCTGAAGTAGGTTCCAAAAAACTTAGTGGTTCAAAGTTCCTGAAAAATACTAAGTGAACACCCCGGTGCAATAACCAGACGGCTACACTTCTTGGTCAAAATTGTTTTTTTGCTGTAATCTATCATGAAAAGAATGCTCTGTCTGCTGGTGCAAGAATCAGACAGCTCCACAGATTTGTTGCGTAGTAGGAATGGAAAAGGAGTTGTCTGGCGTGTTTCTGCCGGCGCATCATCGCAGACAGCTCCTGGAGCAGTCTGGTTCTTGCAGCGGCTAAGTTCAGTGTTCGGCCACTCGGCGGCGTGCAGCAGTTGCTATCGAGACCGCACACTTCAATATGTATGTTGCTTCTAGGTATTGCACGTGAATACCCCTTACGTCTTCGACATTTCATTATTTTATTCAGTTTCTCGTGTCTCCTGAAAACATTTATAATATGGAGCTGTCTGCTTCTTGCATCGGGGTCTTCAATTAGGAACAATTGTTAAAAACAACATTTCAAAGGAACCGTGGTAAATTTTAATAGATCATCCGTCCATCCAAACCATCGAATATTAATTTTCTAATCAAATTTTCATTTCTATGCATCATTTTCAAAATTATCCACTAGTTATTGTAATACTAATACTTGTACGGTTAGCAAAAGTTACTTATGGATATGATAAATATACAATCTTTTTCCTATTATCCACAGACAAAACCCGCCTTTTAGCTGTGAGGATCATCTTATATGCCAAAAATGATCCTTAAATAGAAGCTTAATCAGTGGTGCGAATTAGAATGCTGTAACGTTACTTCGTAATGCGTAAATGCTAGAAAGTAACAAAAATGCACGGATCAGAAATTTGCACTTTGGACTAAACAGGCAACATTGGCGGCAGACATTTTGTTTTGTTTAGAGCTTCAAAAAACATTATTGGCTTAGAGCGAGGGAAATCGCCAGAAAATGTGTTTCACACAAGTTAGTCATGTAATATTTTCGTTACCAAAAAGAACAAATACTTTGTGTTGTGATGTAAAAATCCTGCAAAGCCTTTAAAAAATATACAAAAACCTAAAAAAGGTTTGTTAGAGGCGAAAAAAACGAAAATAGGTCCTAACAAGCAAAATACGTTATTTTAGGTAGTATGAAACTTTATCAGGTATTGCGTTTCTTGATGAAACGCTGAAGTAACTTGTTATTTCTTATTTACCTGCAAAGGGAAAAATAGGTAAAACGTAAAATCCGAGATCTAATAATAATACATGTTATAAATACGAAATTAGTATTGTACTGATCTTGATAGCCAATTGATTGATTGATTGATTTTACTTCGCTTTTCTGCTACCTTTGGCTAATCGCGAAGATGATGATGAGTTATGATATGATGAATTTGATGAAGGGAAATTCAGAAAGAACACACACATGGCCAAGCGGCGATTCGAACCTGGGACTCCTGGCGTTGTAGCGCGCTGTTAACCCACTCCGCCACGGAGATCTGGAAGGTAATAACATCGAAATTGTATTCCAGCACAACGTTTAAGTTTAGAAATTTACACAGCACAAACCCAGTTGATATTTCAACCAATCTAATTCTCTGAAAGCATTGTCATCCGTCCCCATTGGCTCCTGTTGAAGGGCAATGTCTCTCTCATGACATGCTGCATCCAGAGAAGAAGCAGTGGTTCCGCAGGTAGCAGCAGACCGTCAAAATGAGAATCCTTCAAGCGAAGACAAAAACATCCACAATGTGTGCCCTCAAGGGTGGAGAAGATATCGTGACCATCTTGGCCTCCTGCGTGCATCCTGAAGACGTGGCTGCCACAACCACGCGCTGCAAGACAAGTTTCCCGGTGGTGTTGCCTTGCAAACAAGGGACCCAGAGTGTAGTTCCCCACATGAGCACATTCCAGTGATTGGAATCCTGCTTTAAACTGCAGTTTCGATTAATCTCGGGGAAAAAATCTTCTTTGACACCACTTCCTTGATAGAATTTGCTTTGTGTGGAATCGTGTATATTTTGTAATTCTTAAGACATACAGAAAGTGTTTCTTGAATTGCATATTTGATGTCAAAGTCGTAATACTTATGATTACAGGTTTGGGTAATAATCAAGTTAGATAGAAGACCTCCGTAGCGGAGTCTTCATCATATCATCACTCATCTTCATCGTAGCGATTAGCCAAAACTGGCAGAAAAACAATGCTTTTATAACATTTTATTGATGTAATCGAATTAGTGTCGTGGAAATCATTATATGTCTTTTTAAAGTAGATGGGTGGTTAAGATTAGAGACGCTCCCACAGTTTCATCCTGGGTTCAAATCCGGACGTGAGCATGGGTATTCTTTGTGAGTGTCCCTTTATCAATTTCATCATATCATCACTCATCCTCATCTTCGCGATTAGCCCATATTGGCAGAAAAGCGAAGTGAAATAAACCAGATAAATAAATTCACCGATTTCATAAAAAAGAGCTCCATATTAATTCTCAGAGTTGTCCCCCAGAGCGTCCGCAACACGCTGCCAACGATGAGTTGCCTTTCTTACTATATTTGAGCGTAAAGTATTAGGATAGGGGTCCTGATAAGGTTGGAGTTCGTGGTTTCTTTCAGCCTTTAATAGTGGTTTAATATTTACTTTATAAAGTGTATTCCTATGTTGATTTATAACTAGGGGCTATATTTAAATAATATAAAATATTATTCGGTTTCGGACTGAGATGAAATTGGCATCGCCGTGCAACGTGAGATGTCCTGACTGACACCTGATGAGGTGGATTGTATTCGACGCCTCCCACATGTGGGAAACCATCTCCCACCATCGTTGGCAGCTTGTTGTGGACTCTCTGGGGGACTACTTTGAGGGTTAATAGGGCGCTTTGTTCCCGCCTCTTATGTTTTTGTACTGACAATGTAGCCTTGTAACCAATACACGCATGTGAAACAAAACTTTTTTTTTGGCACTTTCCTACCTACCCCTGGTACACATGACCTGCCTTGTTCATACATTGTTCAGTTTCTATATTTCGAATGTTTGTGCTGATCCTGCATTCTCCTCGAGAAGGAAAAAATTGCCATGAGTTATGCCCCGACCCTCGTATATATTTTTGATATGCTCATCATATCAAGGCTGAGACTGGGTTTTTAAAATTGACAACTGAAGGACATGTTTAGGTAAAAATTGCAAAACAGGAAACTATATTTTGACAAAATACACAAGCTAAAATTATCGTGAATAAGCCTGCAAGTCAAATCTTTATACAAATTTCTAAGATCCTATATTTAAACTACGCTGCTAAATGACTGACGTGTCCTTGTGTACAAAAGCTACAGAAGTTAATCCTTGCAGAGCTTTGGCCATGGACCGTGAGAAAATACCTGACTTGCAATTATTTGTAGAGACAAAACTGTAATAATTATGTTTCTCGGGCAATCGTGAGGAATGTGCTCACGAGCTTTGCTTTGGTGCTTCATCATTGGAAATTTGCTTTGAGGCGAATTCTTTGGAGAGAAAATAATTTAATGGAAATCACTTATCTTATTACTCAAATATTTATTCACTGAACTAGGTATCACGATAGGCTTCAGGAGTAATAAGGAGTAAACAATAACAGGCATCCTTCAAAGTGCAGACAGATAACGAATCTAATAGGTACCAGTCCATTTCACAAGATTGCTACGAAGAAGAACCATACGTTGAAATCTTATAATTAGTTTAAAATATGATACAGTTGTTGCTCTTACAAAAGTATGAATTATGAATTGTTCTGTCCTAATAGCCTGATATGGAAAAAATAATTATGTCGTGAAAAGCATGAACAGTTAGAAGATTATTGCTGTAGTGTTTACATCAAAATAAATGACAAGAAATACAGTTTTGTATGTACTTGTTGATGAGATTTCACTGTGAGTGCTCACTCTGAGATAACCAATTTAGTAGAGAGAATATTATGTGTATTATACTAATGAAAGAAATCTAAATTTATAGTTTTCATAGAAGATAATGCTTTATGATCGAAGGTTTTTTTTTCTCAGGTTGAATTAGTGGTGGGGCAGCGGATAAATCTTATGGACATCACAAGCAAAGTTAATTTTACTTAATTTGTGCTCCATCAGGCCACACTGGGACTTCAATCAAATGAATATGTAAAACATCACTTCACTAAACCTCGAAAACATTTGAAGAGTTTATATTGTATTTTGTATTTGTATTGTTATTTTGCTTCGCTGTTCTTACACTTTTAGCGAATCGTTACCATGAGGGTGAGTGATGATTATACGAAATTAATGAAGGAGCATACACAAAGAACACCCATGTCCTGGTCATGACTCGAACCCGGGAACTTCAGTGGCGATATCAAAATTATACGCACTGCTTTTGAGTTTCACGGTATCATTATGCAGAAAGTAGGCCTATATCCATATTTAATTAAGTAATTCAGGAATACTTCTTAAGACGAAATTAATGGTGTAGTGGTAACGTTGTCACCTTATAAAGGGGTCTCGGGATCGATACCCGGTCGAGGCACATGGCACGGTGGTTCGGATCTCACATTAATCTGAAAGTCCAGTCCCGATTAGCATTTCTGTGCATAAAGTGAACTTAAACCAAGAATTCAAACAAAGCTTAGGCCTAAGGATTTATCATAATTGCATCACAATTGCATCAATTCTTAGATCACTAAGAAGAGTAAGGGAAGTCTTTAAGGACCTGAATGAGGACGGTAAGAAAGTTGGACTAAAATAAACGAGAATAAGGCAAAGATATTAATCCAGTCGAGGAAAAGAAGAAACCGTGAACAGATCATGGTAATAGAAAACTTTAACATCGAAATGACCAACAAATTCTCATACCTAGGTACAAACCTCAATGAAGAAAATGAAGAAATAGCAGAAATCCAAGAACGTATTCAAACAGCAAATAAGGCCTACTTCTTGTATTACCTTTAATCAGATGTAGAGATGTCAATTGGAGAGCTCGAGTGATGCTATACAAAACACTCATTCGTAGTATTGTAGTATATGGATGTGAAGAATTGACTCTTACGGAACAAACTGCAAACAAACTTGAATCATTTGGTTAGGTTAAAAGGAGTGTGGAGTGTGGAGAATTAGATATAATGACGAAATTTGTAAATTTTATAAGGAAGTACCTCTCTCCATATACATAAGAATAAAAAGACTAAACTGGGCTAGCCATGTAGCTAGAATGGATGAAAACCGGATCCTGAAGATGATGCTAGAAGGAAACATGGAGGAGAAAGACCTGCAGGAAGACCAAGGATCAGATGGGAGGATAGTATCCAGAAGGACGCAGACTCCATCCTTGACATCAGAAACTGGAGAAGAGCAGCTCAAGACAGGACGTTCTGGAGGAAGAAAGTTGGGGAGGCCATGTGCCGAAAACGAGTCGAAGCGCAATAGGTAACAGGTAGCATCACAATTGGTACAAAAGAACAATTGGGAAAGCCGAATGTTTTCTTCAAGCTGAATAGCATTATTCAGAATCACCTACTCGTAGAAGGGCGTCGGCAATACTTAAAAATCTAATAACAATAAGTTTTCCAGCAGCATCACAGAAGAGCTTCCATATAGGTAACGAAATAATTACGAGCTTGAACCAAACAAGACCACTTCTGTAAACATTCAGATAAATAACCTGTTTAAAATTCCCAGCCCATAGCCTATAAATTGGAACGATGAACCAGCCACTCCGAGCAGCTAATCAACATCTGTCCAGTAGGAGAATCTGTGGTACACCAAAGGCTCTTGAAAGCGTTATCTAACACTGACGTGCAAGCGCTCTGGGGTCAGCGCTGCTCGAGAAAAGGCACCTTTTCCCCTCCGAAAGAGTGAGTGACATGGGTTTTGCTTTTGCGTAGTGACGTAACGTGGAAGAGGACTTCGGTGCCACACTGACACGTGTGAGCGTGACTTCGGGAGAGGTACTTAACGGACCAGGAGCAATTAGACGCTGGAAGGAAGAGTAGCAAAAAAAATAGAAGCTCCATAAAAAATACCTCAATGGGACTCCGGTGTAATGGCGAGGAAGAATCGCCTACGAAAGTGCGTGAGCTGACTACAAATAAGGATCTTGGTATTCATGGAAGAAAGGTTGTAACGAGTGTAGAAAGTAAATTGTAATGAGCGTAATAGTCGTGAAAGCATTGTCAGATGTCCTGAAATGACAAGGTTGACAAGAGAACTCGCGTGGTAAAACATAAGAATAATGCTCGGAAATGAAGGCTGGAAAAACGAAAGTTTGGAATTAGTAAAAGTACCTGACGTGTGGAAAATCTTACAAAGTAACACGTTAAGACAAAGGTCATTTTAAGAAGTCACAGAAATACACGTACAGTAACAAAATCGTGCAAATAGTGGAATAGGCGAAGATAACTGAGAAGAAGAAATATGCGTGAAGTAGAACGAATAACATTTTATGGAGAAAAGCAACATTGAAAGTAAATAATGGAAAAACATAGTTTTGTAACAGTTGGCACAGCATTACATGGCACGAAAATGTTTAAGAAAATGCCCAGAAAATGAAAATGTGGTTGGATTTGATTTTTTTTACTTAGATTGTTTTTCAGTCAATAGCTATTCGCAACGATGAGGATGAGTGATGATATGATGAAAGAATACTTACAAAGAACATCCATGCACAGGTCGGGATTCGATCCCGGGACCCCTGGAGTCTTCGGGCGAATTGATAAGCACAGAGCTCGACTGAACTGAACCAAAAGTTGTCCAAGGATAGGAGGAAAGGAGTGGTTAACGAAAATTGCAAACAAAATGAAAACAATCTTTAGCAATGGAAGCGTTGGATGAAATGACAATTGCATCAAATGCCTATGAAGGATGCTCGAAGATGGCCAGAGCGTGTTACTGATCACATCGAAGTGACTCTAGACATGATCGACAATGTGTGAAGTGTAGCATTAGCATCATGGAGAGTGCAATGCACAGGGGAGAACATAATTTTTATTTTTATTTATTTATTTTCCATAAACTACACTGGCATATGCATATGATCTTCTTTTAAATAATAAACTAACGAGAGTCTACAATACAGTACAGCTGATGACAATCGTAGAGCTGCGAATTGTTCATCACCATGCTCATGCACTTTATTTTTTGCAATGTGAAGATATTTAATTGGAATTAGAACAAATATGTTTCAGCAACAGCCCATTCCTATCTTTGGAATATAAGAGAACGAAAATTGTTATGCACAATTTGGTTATGTTATCACAGCCGCCGTTGTACAGTCAACGACAAAGATAATAATAGGCAAGCTGTTCATCAGCACGTTCGTTCATTCTGTTTTCCGCAACGTGGAGTTCAAAAATGTTCTCAAAAGAGAAAGTATAAGCAAAGCCTAAGAGGAGGACGTGCCATTTCATTTCCTAAAACATATAGTGTTGAAGAAATTTTAAAAAGCACGAAAATGTAACAATGTATAGTGTATAAATTGCTCATTCTTATCTTTTGTGCGCAATAAAGATAACACTCAATTTTCCAAAAATTCACCAATTTCCTGTAACATTTATGATAGTATACTCGTAGGAAAGTAGTAAAAAGAGTAACGGCTGTACCACTTCCTTTCTCCCCACTAAGTATAAGCAAAATTCTTTTTTTTCTTGTTTACGTCATTTTGATTTTAACATTTTGTAATACCCTAGAACATAATGCAGCAGTTTAACGTGGTATTGTAATTCCACGTTTATTATTTCATTAAAAGTCGATTGTGTCACAGATAACCTTAATAAGAAGGAAGATAAATTATTTAAATCATTTCGGTTGCAGTTTTTGTATTGCGTCATAATCTCTCACCGGTGACGTTTTGCATTACTATACAGAACAAGTGGAAAACTAAATGTTATGTTTATTGCGCACCAAACATAACAATTGGAAATATACAAATTCATACATTTTCGTGTTTTTTTTTAAATTTCTTCAACATTATATGTTTTAGGGAATGAAATTCCACTATGTGCGTTAACAAGCTTTGCTTATACATGATTTTTTTAAAAACATTTTTGAACTCCGCGTTGCGGAAAACAGAATAAATTAACGTGCTGATGGACAATTTGCCTAGTATTATCTTTGTCGTTGGCTGTACAACGGTGGCTTTGATAACATAAGCAAATTGTTCGTAGCAATTTTCTTTCCCTTATATTAAAAGGATAGGAATGGGCTGTTGCTGAAACAGAATTGTTCTTATTCCAATTAATTATCCTCACATTGAGAGAAATAAAGTGCATGGGCATGGTGATGAACAATTCGCACGCTCTACTTTTGTCGTCAGCTGTACTGTACTATCGATTCTAGTTAGTTTATTATTTAAAAGAAGTTCATATGCTCAATGCCAGTATAGTTATATGGAAAATAAATAAATAAAAATAAAAATTATTTTCCCCCTGTGCATGGATCGACTTGGATATAGCAACTTAACAATGTGAAGTACAAAATAATCATATTGTCAACATCCCGGCGATACTAAAACTGTATTGTACGAGTACTTTGTGATCCAGTATATTAGGAACTAATCTTTTAGTAAGGTTAATATTTGACTTAAGCTTTTATGTCATGAGAAACCTCACTATATCATATCTGAATTACTTGATCACTGTTATGGGAGCAACGGAATTCCTTTCAGTGACGTAGAGGTAGACCACAAACATGGACTTCGACCACAACCCTCTTGAAAATTGAAGAAAGAAAATGAAAAGCTTATTATTATAATCGATAAACGAAATCAAGTAAAGTTCATTACTATTTCACCAGAACAATGACAAAATTGATTGTAAAAAGCATGGTCCAGATCAATACTTCATGTTTTCATGTTCTACTACTTAATCCAAGTACTGAAAGGATCCACGAACTTTCGAAGATCCAAAAATGACAGTTCGATGTAAGAACTTGCAAAACGTAAACTTTCTTACTAAAAATTTCCTCCGTACTTTCAAAAGTTTTGTTGAATGAGGCATGGAAAAGTTAATAACAAAATAAAATTACTATGCATTTCAATATATCAAATGTAAGAAATACAATAAATAAAGATAAATAGCTGTGTCAGATTTTTATTCGTGTAGTGGTTCGTGTAAAAAGACGTCTCTCCATAAATTAGCCAATAATAATAATAGTTTATTCTATTCCAACTATATCTATGACCACCACTACAAAAATTTCTCACGACACCCACTGTCACAAATTATATGAAATAAAAAAAAACGGCAAATATCTTAATTTTGTCCAAGAGTAAAGAGAAGGTAAGCTAGATAAAAATTCACAACAAAATGTAATGTATTGTTGATAAAAGACAAAACATTTTGCAGTAGCTGATGTAAATGGCCGACCAACAGGAAGTTAGATGAAGGAAGTCGCCTACAAAGTGATATATCAGTAATTAGAGCGCATCCGAGGTACGTCTGTGGGCTTCGGCATATAATTTAGGTCAGGACGGTTCGTCTCCTCCCTTCAATCTTTATGATTTCATTCCGACCTGCAGATAACTCCCAGAGAAGCGAGATATCACGAAGAGCAAGAAAAAAAAGATATCAAAAAGGAGAGTGAAAGATGAAACAAAGCAGGAAGCAAAAAATTACTACGAGGGGCGGGAAAAAACTGACTGCTGTCATGGAAGTGGATGTTTAATTTCCCAACCAGAAGCCAGATCGGGATCTTTCGCCCTGCCCTAATTGACCACGCCAAATTCTAAAACACCAGACTCTTCCCGGGACCGACCACGCCCTCTGCACGCTTGCTTTCACATGCAAATCACTCCGAGATCAAAGCGAACCTGGGTTCAAGTTGCGCGCTGGAAGAATCCGCGGGAGTTGACAAACTAATTACATAACATTCCATTCGGGGTACGTCACGCCGAGCTCGGAGAAGAAAGTCCCTGGCTTTGGTTCAGAATTTCTTCTGAAGACCTCTGGCAGCCATTAATTAAATTGCGTGGGAGTATCCGAAGCCAGACATATTTTTACATGCGCTTTCGTCAGTTTTTTTTGTGCAAAATTAATACTAAACTGAAGGCGCTAAGTTCTCCAAGAATGTAAACTTTCTTCACCCCTGCTTCCAAAACTGGAATTCTGTAGAGAGAACCTGCTGCATTTATTCCCCTGCTACTCAGGCCACGTGCGCTGAATGATAATGCATAACCTTCATTTGCTTTGGTCTTGTTCGGACAATACTCGTATATTAACTCTTGTTTCAAAAACTGTGAAACAAATAAATAGATACTCACAAGTGATAGCAGGACGTTAGATGCTCGTTGTATTCTATGTATTACAATGAACAACAAAGCACATTTTCAAACTGTCCATTGAAAATACACTCCGATTATGTCTGAACAATGTCTTGTATTTCGAAAACGATGTATGCCATGCAGACTTACACCATCAATATCACCTACACGTTCACTCAGAACCTGAGCAACTTCACACAGTTTTTGGGATCCTGAGGATTTTTTTTTTCGAACAGATTTTGCAAATTTGTCTCTAAGCACTTGCATGTGTGTTCCTGATAGAGAGTTCAATTTCCTTTAAACTGCAACTAAGTCCTTCACCATTTCGCAAAGATGTGTGGAAGTTTCCAGTTTTTCTATCTCACCACACAAAAAGCTTAGATTAAATCCCAAATGGTTTGGTAGGTATCAATCAATCTTTCAATAAATCTTGACGTGTCGCAAAGGACGACACATTAGTTTTGTCAAACTGATTCACAACGCAGGCAAAAGTTACTAAATTATTTATGGAGTCCCAAATAGGATAGACTACTAATTTACAAGGTGTACAACTTTGCTTCCGCCGTTTTTCCCCAAAAATATGACGCTGGAATGAAAAACATTGCTTACCCAGGCATTATTCAAAGTATTGTAAATCGCTGGCCACTACTTTCTCCCATCTTTCGGGCAGCGTACGAATGCCGCGTCTAAAAAATTGTTCATCTTTGGAGGCGATCCACGAATCGATCCACTTTTTGACTTCTTCATAAGATCGGAAGTGTTGGTCAGCCAGTTCATGAGCCATTGATCTAAACAGGTGATAATCAGAGGGAGCGATGTCTGGAGAATAAGGCGGGTGGGGTAGGACGTCCCATCTTAATGTTTCCAAGTACGTTTTCACCACTTTGGCAACGTGGGGTCGTGCGTTGTCATGTTGAATCATACCCATGGCTTTCAGACGTTTTGAAATGGCT